>NC_137788.1:112350295-112950295 GCF_963383645.1 Muscardinus avellanarius
CCCATGCCTGTATATACATTTACGCATCTTTATGATAACCCTATAAGCAGATGGCATGCCCATCCCTTCATGCACTGGGGCAAGAGAACTGGAATGACGTATCCCAGGCCGACCCAGGCTCAGTGTGAGGAGGTCTGCCCTTGGGGCCTGTTCTCCCGAGCAAGTTTCAGCCATGCCAACACCTAACGTGAATCTGAGGTCAAGGACTTACAAGATAAGAGGCAAATCTCCATCTTTAGAGAGCTCCCAGCCAGCTCACGGTGGGGAACAAAGTTGAGGTGCCGGGCACTGGCGGTGCTGGACCGGAGAGTCAGGGGGCACAGAGGGCTGGCAGCTCAGGGGCACAGGGAGAGCGCTGAGCGCCCCCCCCGCTAAACACGCCCCTTGTCTCCACAGCAGCAGCCTCTGCACCCAGCCTCGTGGAGAGCAAGGTGAGTCTACTGACCCGGTGGCCTCTGCTCGGGCCCGCCAGCCTGGGCCTCATCTGAACCCTCTCTCCTCCTAGGACTCCTATGTCATCTACGCCCAGGTGAAGAAGACAGCGCCCAGCCTCCAGGCCCCAGCACCCATGCCCCCTGCGCTCCTCACTGCATCCCAACGCTCCCCAAGAGGGAGCAGAAACTTCAATGACGAGCTCTGATCAGCCTTGGCGCCAGGGACGCGTGCTCTCTCTCTCTCTCTGACCAGAGCACAGGGCCCGCTGGATGCCCACAACTTCCTAGGCTGCAGCCTGCCCCCTGCTGTATTTACTGGCTCCGCTCCTGGGCCACCATGTCTCTTGGCTGCTTCGTGGGCTTTAGCGCCAGTGGCCCCCACGGCCTGGTCCTCAACTCCAGCTCGGAGGCTGCGCTCGGCAGGTGCATTTCTCAGTAGCCATCAGTCTGCTGAGCGCTCTGCCCGACGGGAAGCACACACACACCAGGGACGAGGGACTTCTCGCGGACCTTCTCTACAGTGGCACCGCGTCCTACCTGTGTGCGACTTGAAGGCCAGCACCCGACCCAGGGTAGCTTTTCTCTGGTCCAGGTGCCAACATCTGCCTGCCCAAGCAAGCGCGCTTCACACCCAGGCTGCAGGCCTTGCCAGCCTTCCAGAAGAACACCGCGGGTCAGACCAGGCCTGCTAGAAACGCAGATAGGCGTGTGTGTTGTCGCCAGCTGACTGAGGAAGAAACCACGGGTAACCAGCCCGGCACCCGATCCGGCCTCGCTGAGAAACTCAGAAGGAACCCCTTACCCCTGGGTAAGAAACGGAAAAAAGGAATTGGGGTGAGGAGAGCTGGGCTCAGCAAGAAGGGGGTGGGGATTCTCAAACCGTACAGTGCTTAGGGGTCTCCCGAGCTGCTCGCAGAAGCACAGAGTCTGAGACCAAGGGACTGGGTGGAGCCTGAGATCCTGCTTTTCTGTTTCTTTTTCTTTTTCCTTTTTGTGATACTGGGGGTTGAACCCAGGGGGATTCTACCTCTGAGTTACCCTCCCAGACCTAGGTTTTTGTTTTTGTTTTTTGTTTTGTTTTGTTTTCAGTACTGGGGAGGGACCCAGAGGCTTTCTACCTCTGAGCTACATTCCCAGCCCTATCGCCCTATTTTTTATTCTTTATTTGGAAACAGGATTTTACTAATTACAGAGGGCCTCAATAAGTAGCTGAAGCTGGCTGTGAACCTGTGATCCTCCTGTCTCAGCCTCCTAAGTACTGGGATTACAAGCGTGTAACACAACGACTGGCTCACTAGTTTTGTTGTTGTTGTTTGGTTGGTTGGGTTTGTTTTTTTTTTTTTTACTTTGAAACAGGATCTGGCTAAGTTGATGGGGGTCTTGCTAAGTTGCAGAGGCTGGCTGTGAACCTGCGTCCTCCTATCTCAGCCTCCCAAGTACAGGGGTTATAGGTGTGTGTACCACTATGCCTGGCTAAAAGAATAATTTACTTCCTTTTTTGCACTTTTGGGGATTGAGCCCAGGGCTTCTGCCTTTATAGCAAGGTGCCGGGTGCCGCTGGCCCAGCAACCCCACTGAGAGCCCTGGCCTGTAGGTCTGGCTGCCTCTGTGTGACTCCTTTCTTACGGGTCACTTTGTTCCCTGGGTCATCTGTCACCCAAAGCACACCGGCTTCTTGGGCCGAAAGAATGTCTCTGCAGCATCGTGGGTCTCACCGGCCACCCAGGGGAGGGCGGGAACGTGGCTGCTACCATCTGTGTCTCTTCACCTCCTGCCTCCCCCTTGAAGAGTGAGCGGTCGCTCTGTGAACAAAAGCGCTCTCTCCACTCAGAGTGGTCCCCGCCCCCATCTCTGAGCATAGACACACTTTCCCCTGGACATCTCTCATCCCCTATAGGTTGTACCAGAGGATCAGTGCTAAGCCCCGTCATCTGGAAATAAAGCCTAAGACATTCAAGTTTCTCCTGTTGCTGCGCCCTCTGGACCCTGTACCTGTTCACCAATGTGCCTCCCCATCCCCCAGCCCAGGCTTGCTGCCTGGAAGATTTCTCCCTGTTGTCTCCATCTGCAGAAATCCTGCTCGATCCTGGAGCCCCAACTCAATGTCAGCCCCACCAGAATTCAGCAGTCTCTCCTTTGGGCTCCTGGGGCACTTTTAGCACAGAGATTTGGAATTACCAATGTTAATGTTGGACGGGAACTTTGAGTTTATTAGGGCAATACTAATAATGGAACCCAGGGGCATTTGACCTCCAAGCTACACCCCCAGCCCTATTTTTTATTCTTTATTTTGAAACAGGGTCTCGCTGAGTTGCAGAGGGCCTCACTAAGTAGCTGAGGCTGTCCGTGAACTGCGATCCTCCGGTCTCGGCCTCCCGAATGCTGGGATGACAAGCGTGCGCCACCACGCCCAGCAGGCCAATACTAATTTTGTACCTGGAAAGTGAGAGCCAGAGAGCAGAAGGAACTAGATGAGGGTCTCACAGCGGGTGGCACGAAGCCCTGACTCTAGGAAACCCAGGGCCCCGTACCACCAAGACTGTGTTCTCCCCTCCACATGGTTCCTCCGTTGTGGATACATTGACACTCTCTGCTTCCCCAACAAGGGACGAGAGACCATTAAAAACAAAGCCCAATCCAGCTAAGATGCACACAGAGCCCGGCATGGTGGCCGGCACTTAGCTGGCTTTCAATTAGTGGCCGTCAAATTGAATGTCCGGTAAGTCCCTTAATCATTTTCATGAGTTCATCCATATCTTAACTCTTAACCCAGGGGAATTCAACATATATGTCCTCAGATCTCAGAGTTTTAGGGCTCAGTAAGATGATCTCTACCAGAGCCAGCTATCAGTCCAAAGTGAATGTCCTGTCTTGTCCCAAACCTGCCTGACCTGTAGTATCCAAAACATGAGAGAAAACTCGACCAGGTGTCCCCACAAAACTTGATCTCCTTCTTATATTCTTTTCACAACCCTTATCTTTCTTTCCTTTCAACTTCTTCTTCCTCCTCCTCTTCCTCCTCCTCCTCCTTCTTTTTCTTCTCCTCCTCCTCATCTTCTCCTCCTCCTCCTCTATTTTTCTACCTCCTCCTCCTCCTCCTTCTTCTTCCTCCTCTTCCTTCTCCTCCTCCTTTTCTTCCTTCTTCTTCTTCTTCCTCCTCCTCCTCCAGGAGATTGAACCTACCTCTGAGCTACACCTTCCCAGCTGAAAGCTACTGCACTCCCCCCAGTCACTCCAGCCTGGAAAGGCATGACCATCTCTGAGTCTCGACATTGAATTGGTTACGTGGTCCAATCCAGTCTGTTTTTATCCTAAATACCTCTCAGTGGCATCCTCTTTGAGTGTCCTGTACCTCTGCCTTGGTGCAGCGTCTTGCCACTGACCACCAGGACTACTGGCAGTAGCCAGTAAAGTGTCCCTACCTCTACCGTCTCTCTTCCCACTCATTCCCAGCAGGGGCACTAGTATGGACTTTCTCAAACCCAGCCTCCTGGTTCCTCTGCTGGAAATTCTTCATGTTGCAGAGAGCCCAGACTTCAATGTAGGGCCCAGCACTCTTCACAGTTCAGCTCTAACCTAAATGTCCCGCTCATCCCCCACCTGGCCCATCCCACGAGAACAGCTACCGCAAGCTCCTGCCCCTAGCACTTCTGTATTTTCTGCACACGCCACCCCTTTACAAGTGGCCCAGACTCTGCGCATACTTCATCTGTGCCCACTAACTGTCCCCTCATGGTCCTATCTGTCAACCTCACTTGCCCTCCATGACCCAATTTTGATATCACTGATGGTTAAAGGGTGTCAAGCTGGAGTAAGGGCCAGCCCTCCCTGACTTCTAGCTGAAGACTGATACCAAAGAGGGATTGAAGAAGAACCAATCAGGGCCCAGATCAAAGGGATTGAAAATGGACCAATTAGAGCCCAGATCTAAGGACCAATCAGAGAATTTGTCATGCTATATAAGCTGGCCTCCTGTGAGCAGAGAAGTAGAGACCAGCAAGAGAGCTGAGGAGCAGAAGCTATAAGCAAAGAGAAAGGTGGTGGCGGCAGCCCCAAATCAAAAGAAAAGTGGTTGCAGAGAACCAGCAACACCAACTCGACCGTTTCTCCACAGCAGTCAAGGCTCAGTGTGAGTAACCCTTCCAAAACCCCTCTCCTGTGCAGGAGTTCTACCTTCCCCTGTCTCCTTCTATTAAATTCTGTACCATAGTTCCTGTATCTTCTAGATTAATTCTTTCAGCTCTTGGAGACAAGGGTCAAGGCAAACTAGAGGAACGGGGATGAGACTCCCTGACCCTGGCCCAACCCATGGCAGTCCCCATCTCACTCATTGCTGATGGGAGCCTTGATTTTCCCTCTGGGCTTTCATAACTTTTGCATTTGTTTCTTGTAATCTTGACAAAAGTGTGTGTACCTGTGTCCACGCACACATATGTCTGCTCCTGTCCCACAAACCTAAAGCCCGTCCAGAGTTGAGCATTACCACTAGTCCTCACTTGTATCTGTGTTAGTTAGCTCTCTGCTGCCATGACCAAAATACCTGACAAGCACAAGTTAGAGGGAGAGAAATTCATTTGTGCTCATGGTTTCAGAGGATTCAGTCCAGGGTCAGCTGGTTTCACTGCTCTGGGCCTGAGATTAGGCAGAGGAAAACTACTCAGCCATGAAGCAAATAAAACAAGGAAGAGCTCACTCCCAGAAGCCTCCTTACTCCAGCTAAGTTCGGTCTCCAAGCCCCAAGGGATTAGTCCACTGAGGTGGTCAGACCAATCACCTTCCAGCTCCCCTCCTCTGGACACTTACACATGAGACTTTGGAGGTCATGCCAGATCCAACCATAACAGCAGCCTTCCTCCGTTCTCATGTCATCCCAACCCACAGTCCAGGGCTTGGTAAATCCAATGCTCAGCTCCAAAGGAGGGAGCATATTGAAGTAGGACTTTTCCTGTTCTCTCAGAAGGACACCTAGAGTCTATCTGAAGTCTAACAGCTAACACATCTAACTCCTAGAAGTCTAACTCCTAGACACATCGCATGGGACTAAGAAGTAGCCACACCAACTTCAGCACTTCCAGCCACTCCTGCATCCCCTATCAGCTGAGGTCTAGAGTTCATAAAGCGGGATGGAGGAGGAGATGGGGATCCAGCGAGGGTGCTGGGCGCTGTACCTCCCCTCCTGACCCAGCCAGGGCAAAACAGAATCCCAGGCAGCTGCTTAGAGAATTGAAGATAGTCCTTTGCTGCTGATCTCAGGGACCCATGGGCCCCTCTTAGAGTGGCCCTTTTAAAGGGAAGCAAACAAGGGGAAGGGCTGAGCTGGCAGCTTTCCCAGACTTCTAGATCAGGATTAATTAGGGATTCCAAAGAGGGATTGAAAACAGTGCACTCAGGACACAGATCCAATGACCAGTCAGGGCACAGAGCTAATAACCAATAAGGGCCAAGATCCAAGGACCAATCAGAGGCATTGCCTTGCTATATAAGCAATCTCCTGCAAGCAGTACAGCAGAAAACTCCAAAAAGAGAATCAGAGCAGCAATGGGGAAGAGTGGTACTTGCAGCTGCAGAGCAGGAACAGCAAGAGGAGTATTGAGGGAGACCTCCTCCCTGTCTCAGCCCCAGAGCCCAGCCCACTGAAAGAGCATTTAGGAGATTGAAACACACATGCCCAGAAGTTGAGAGATATGCAGCAGATATATCTCTCACCACTCCCATCTTTCCCCATAGAGGGAGCCCCATTAGCACCATACTCCTGGTCCAGTTCTGCAGAGAGAAGAAACAGCCCTTGCCTTCCCTGGAGGACCAAGAAGCCACGTGTGGGCGTACCTAGACCAGCCACTCCGTCTGCCCTTCTTGTGGCCAAGGGCAGCCCACAGGAGCTCATCATCTCCTCTGTCCTAAGTTTTGAAGACCCTGCCTCTATAATAGGTGCTCAGAGTAGCCTCAGAGACATAATCTCAACCTCATTGTCTGCCACGCAATGCCTCAAAACTTGAGAAACAGAACAAAGGAGAATTCAGAAGCTCAAAATGTGCAGCTGTTGCTACTGCCAATGCTTTATGCAATGGCAGAGCTTACCTGGAATAGGCTGCGTGGGCTGTTGGTTTTTACCATGGTGTTTATAGTAGATTTGGGGCTGTCTGTTTGCAGCTGAATTGGCTTTTGGCTCTTGACAGTGAGAAAGGAGCTCTAAGCCTCAGGCTGCAGCAGCATTTATGGCAGGTTACCCAGACCCTGTCCTTGGGCTTTGGGGCTGGGAATGCACATACTACCTCTAAGCAGCGCTGAGCAAGTGTGCTGGACTGTTATGGCCAGAATGGCTTCAGCCATGGCTTGCACCATCCCTGGGATAGTGGAGCCAAGCTGCTGCTGCACCTGCCAGGTGAGAGTCCCAGTTTCTGATGGCCCTGGGGAGTATGACCTGGCAGCACCTCCCTCCTGCACACCATACGCCCCCACCTCCACCCTGGGTCACCTACTGGCTTAACACACAGATGTAGAAGCAGGCTGACCTTATTATGGAGAAAGTGGGTACATTTGTCTCCCTTTTATCATCTCCTCCATCAAATGCACTGTTCAGAGATGCAGAAACTTGGTATGAGGAATCCCTGGGAGACCAAGCAATCAATGGGTACGTGCTGGGGCATGCTGGGGAGAGGGGTGACCTTCCACCACAAACTTATAAGCACACACTACCTTTCTCTTAGATAAGATCCCAGCCATCCAAGGTAAAAGTTCAACACACGTGCGCAATTTCCCCCCTGGAGGAACCTTCCCTCCAGTTGGACATTCCCTTAGGGGGACCTCCTCTCAATGGGAACTTTACATCAGGTGAAAACCTTAGGCGGATGGAACCCTTCCTCACGCGGAATCTTTTTTCATCTGGAACCCTAGCAGGAACTTTCCCCGGGGTGGGACATTCCCACTGGTGGAAACCTTCCCTCAGGGGGCACTTTCCCTTGGGTGGAATATTTCCTTGGGTGGAACCTTCCTACAGGTGGAATCTTCCCACAGTTGGAAGCCTTCTCTTGGATGGAACTTTTTCTTTTCTTTTTTTTCAGGTCTGGGGATAGAACCCAGGGGCATTCTATCTCCGAGCTACACCCCTTGCCCTATTTTTTATTCTTTATTTTGAAATCAGATCTCACTGAATTGCAGAGGGCCTCACTAAGTAGCTGAGGCTGGCTGTGAACAGCGAGCCTCGTCTCAGCCTCCCGAATGCTGGGATGACAAGCGTGCCCCCCAAGCCCGGCCTGGATGGAACTTTTCCTTCAAGGGGAACCTTCCCTGGGGTGGACCTTTCCTCAAGGGGAACCTTTATTTGTTTTTCTGGTGGTGGTGGTACTGGGGATGGAACCCAGGGCATTCTACCTTCGAGCTACATCCCCAGCCCTATTTTTTTATTCTTTATTTTGAAACAGGGTCTCACTGAGTTACAAAGGGCATCACTAAGTAGCTGAGGCAGACCTCAAGCCGTTATCCTCCTGTCTCAGCCTCCCAAATGCTGTGATTATAAGTGTGGGCCACCACACTTGGCTTAAAAGTATATATTTTTTAAAAAGAATAAGTACCGAGTGTGGTGGTGCACACTTGTAATCCCAGCATTTGGGAGGCTGAGACAGGATGATCACGGTTCAAGAAAGGCCAGCCTCATCTACTACTTAGTGAGGCCCTTTGTCACTCAATGAGACTCTGTTTCAAAATAAAGAATAAAAAAAATAGGGCTGGGGGTGTAGCTCGGAGGTAGAATGACTCTGGGTTCAATCCCCAGTACCACCAAAAAAAAAAAAAAAAAAAAAAAAGAATAAGCATCAAATATCATGCCGAGTATTTGCAGTAATGCTTCTAGTTAATGTTAACAAGAAGCCTGTTACTGTCCCTCTTGGACAGACTGAGGCTTAAAGGGGTTAGTTTAACCCTGGGCCACAGGTGAGTAAGTTGGAGGCAGGATGTCAGCACCACTGTCCCTGCTCTTAGTTACTGCACCAAATGTCCTTCATGGGTTTCATATCCACCCCAGGAGGGAGCAGGATAGCACCTGAGACTTGTACCTGGAGGTCTGACTTCTATGGGTGCCATGTCCACTCACTATTTAGCTTCTGTGTGCTCTTAAACCTCATCTGTCTGTGAAACAGACAAAATAAAAACAGCTGTTTTGAAGCCAGCCTCAGCTACTGAGTGAGGCTCTCTGCAACTTAGTGAGACCCTGTTTCCAAATAAAATATAAAAATAGGTCTGGGAGTATAGCCCGGAGGTAGAAAAGCCCCTGGGTTCTGCCCCCAGTACCACAAAAAATAAAAAATAAAAAAACAGCTGTTTGACTAAGTCACATGGAAGGCGGCAGGTTTGTGTAAACACCCACCGATGTCCGCAGAAGCAGGTGGCGGGGACCTGTGCTCACCGCAGAGCGTGCTAGGTTCGTCGGCCTCCACTGTTCCCTCCCTCGTTACGGTGCACAGTTGCCAAGGGGGTGCCTCAGAAGAGAATGGGAGAAAACAATCTGGCCTCCTCTTTACAGTGAGAGAAGCGGGGTCGTGAGGTGGGCGGCGCGGGAGTGCATATACTTAGCATTTCAGAGATCAGCTTTGTAATTTGGGTGTTAAATAACATTTAATCATTGTCTGGAGAAATAAAAGCAGAGGGGTGTCTTCTCTAGAAGCATTCTTCCAGGTCTTTGGCTGGCAAAAGAACATGTTTGCTCAAGAGAGGGTTTCCCTCTCTTGAGCAAATCAAATCCTTGGGTGGGTGCCCGGCAAGCCAGCCCTTCAGCTCCAGGTTTCCTGGCATCAGGCAGCTTAAGAAATTATGTACTGGAATCCAAAGCAATAAAATAGAGTGCTGGGGCTCGTGCGCTCTCTGGTCTCTGCAACCACAGTGCTGACCTAGCAGGCGGTCTAGTCCAGAGCCGGCATGGTGGCTGCTGGTAAGCAAGGGAGGGTGTCGGTGGAAACAAAGGAAAAAAGCTGAGATAGATGCCCCTCACTCACCTCCTCACACCTGTAATCCTAGTGCTTGGGAGGCTGAGACAGGAGGACTGCAGGTTCAAGGCTAGGCTCAGTAACTTAGCAAACTTATTACAAAAAAATAATAATAAAACGGGCTAGGGATGTGACTCAGAGGTAGAATATTCCTGGGTTCAGTACCCAATATCCACTCCACCCCCCTTTTTTTGCAGTACTGGGGATGGGACCCTGGGGCATTCTACCTCTGAGCTATACCCCCAGCCCTATATTTATTTTTTATTTTCAAACAGGATCTCAGTGAGTTGCAAAGGGTCTCACTAAGTAGCTGAGGCTGTCTGTGAACCGAGACCCTCCTGTCTCAGCCTCCCAAATGCACACGCCACCACGCCCAGCTCTCGCCCACAATTAATTGTCACCTTGCCTTACAGAAACTAAGATAAATTCTTGGGGGAAGTGAGAGGGGAGGAGGTGCTGCGCCATTACCACGGGGTGCTTAGTATAGGAAGAGGCCCAGTAAAGCAGAGAAACAAGACTGGATCAGGCTCTGGGTGGCCAGTCATCCACCTCGGGAGGCTCGCAGCTAGAGGAGACCATGAAGTCCAGCACTCCCTGTACAGCTCTTGGGCTGAAGTCCCTCCACAGCATCTCTGCTGAAATGCCGCCCAGCCTTTGCTTGAATACCTCCTGGGCTGGGGAACTCAGCATCCCACAAGGCCTGAAATCACCGGAGGTAAAAGCGGGAGGAAACCGTTGACCCAGCTGGTGTGTGCAGGGGTGAGGAGCCCTTCTGCTCGCTGCTGCCCTTCCTGCATGCTGAAAGCTGCTCCCTGGACTTATTAATCAAACTGCCTCTGCTAGATGTTACCTTTGGGAGAACCTCTGCTCTCTACCCCATCACTGCTGGCTCGTTCCCTGAGTATGCGTTCAGTGCCTACGACTGAACCAGGCACCATTCCAGGCACTCTGGATATCCTGGTGGGGAAAAAAAAAAAAAAAAAGAGTTTGAGCCAGGCATGGTGGCGCCCACTTGTAATCCCAGCATTTGGGAGGCTGAGACAGGAGGATTGCCATTCGTAGACAGCCTCAGCTACTTAGTGAGGTCCTTTGCAGTTCAGTGAGACCTTGTTTCAAAAAAATAAAGAATAAAAAATAGGGCTGGGGCATAGCTTGGAGGTAGAATGCTTCTGGGTTCCATCCGCAGCACCGCAAAGGAAGAAGAAGAAAGAAAGAAAGAAAGAAAGAAAGAAAGAAAGAAAGAAAGAAAGAAAGAAAGAAAGAAAGAAAGAAAGGAAGGAAGGAAGAAGGGAGGGAGGGAGGGAGGGAGGGAAAAGAGAAAGAAAGAAGAGAAAGGAGAAAGGAAGGAAGGAGGAAGGAAGGAAGGAAAGAAGGAAGGAAGGAAGGGGAGAGTTTTCAAGTCCTGCCCTCGGGGAGGATTTCTTTCTTTCTTTCTCCCTCTTTCTTTCTTTCTTTCTTTCTTTCTTTCTTTCTTTCTTTCTTTCTTTCTTTCTTTCTTTCTTTCTTTCTTTCTTTCTTTCTTCTTCCTTTGCGGTGCTGCGGATGGAACCCAGGAGCATTCTCCTGGCAGGAGAAGCAGACACGAGACGTAAGCATGATGAATAAGCAACTTGCGTGTCAGCGTGGAAGGTGGTACGTGCCGTGTACAAGGAGAACCAGAGAAGAGATGGAAGTGCCCGAGGAAGGGGGCGATTGGAAGTCGGGTCATCAGGGGTCTGAGCAAAGCAAGGCAGTTCCACGGCCTTTCGGGTAACCAATAGGTATGAGGGAGGCATACCCAAGGAAGGGGCGTGAGCCATAAGGCAGGTCACACCTGAGGAGTTCGCACAGACAGCAGAGAACAAGAGGAAGGCGGAAAGCCAGTCTCCAGGATCACCGCAGGGTCCAGGTGAGAGCAGACGGTGGTTGAGACAAGGGTGACCGTGGTGGTGCTGGTCAGAAGGAGTGGGCCACTGGCCGCGTTTTGAAGAGAAGAGGACCCAGGACTTCCCAGTGGATTAACCAATAAGATGAGAGAAGTCAACGTGGCTCCAAAGTATTTAACCTGAGCATCCTAAGATGCTGAGCAGCGTGAGTGCCTGGCTGCCGGAGGAGATCAGAAGTTTGCTTTGAGTTGGTTGTGCTTGAGACGTGCCCTGGACATGTACGTGAAGCTGATAGGCAGACAGTCTATGACCTAAGGCGTGGGAGCCTGGAGACGCAGCTGTCAACCGTGGGCAATGGTCGGCAGGGGCTCGCCAAGCGCCCGCTCAGCAGCAGATGAGCCTTCCCCACCACCTCAGAAGCCCTCATTGGCCCCAAATTTGGGATGGTCAACAAAGCACTCTAATGCACTTGTCTCCCTCTCCAAATCCACCGAAATGTATTTTTATTACTGACAGGTCATTGCCCTAACAACTGCATGCATTACCTCAACCCACCCGGAGTAACCCTGGAGGGATGATAGGAACCACGGGTTGGCTGATCCAGGATGAGAAAGCCTCCGCCCAAGAGTCAAGAGGGCTCAGCTCAGGAGGCACAGGGGATCAGGGTTCAACTTACCAGGAGGAGACAGGGAAAGGCAGCAGGAACCCCAAGCCGAGGAGGGCTTCAAAAGGGTCACGGTGCCCTGTACACAGGTCTTATATATCCTGGCAACGCTTCTGATTGATTCCTAGTTCCGGGCCCTGATTGGTCCTTAGATCTGGACTTTGATTGGTGCTTAAATCTGGGCTCTGATTGGTCCATTTTCAATCCCTCTTTGGAATCCCTGATCAATCTTGATGTAGAAGTCAGGAAGAGCTGCTGGCCCAGCCTTACTCTGGCTCCTGGCCACCCTTTATCCTTTAGCGGAGAGAGAGATGCATCATGGCCATGTTACAGAAGAAGATGCCCCAGTGCTGAGATGACACAGTTGTCTAAGACTAGGGGCTAATGAAGGGGGAAGCCAGGTTTCAGTCTCAAGAGGCCAACTCTTCACTGCAGTGTTATCCGAATGAAGCATGTGCTCTCTCTAGCCAATCTAAGCTTAGCAATAAAAATAAAACCCAAAAGAGCATATAACACAAAACCCATGAAGCCGTGAGCTTCAGGTGTATATATATTAAAAAATAATAATAATAATAAGCCCAAGGCGACAGCCACACCACAGCCCCAGGAAAAAGGATGTCCAGGGAAGGGCAGGGGACTCTACAGAGACTGTGTTCAGAAAGCAAGCCCCCTTCACAACAGAGACTATGTGATAAGCACCCAAATAGAGACCCTTTCATTCCACTCTAAATGACGAGCTGGAGATAGATCCACCTTCAATAACGACTTTAATAAAAGAGGGACAGTAACAAGTGGCCACGGGAAAAATAAGAGAGGCTGGGAGCCGAAGTTCAATTATGACGCCAACTAAAGTGCAGGGTAATTGCGGGCAATTGATGGGTGAGAAAAGAGACCTTCATTCACAGAGCGTTCCCTTTGAGTGCCCACGGTTTAATTACACGGTATCTCATTTCCCTTTCTGTGGCCTAATTACAGTACTGGGTTCTGCAGTGGCTCGTGTTTACATAATCATAGTGCCTTAAATACTGTTTAAGGGTTTTCAGTTTTCAGAATCAACCCCAAGCACAGAACCCTTAATTGCCATAAACAAGCTCAATAAAGAAGTGATAACATGGTTGATGGAAAGGCTGGAGACAAAGCCGGGCGTGGTGGCTCATGCTTTTAATCCCAGCATTGAGGAGGCTGAGACAGGAGGATCCGAGTTCAAGGCCAGCCTCAGCTACTTAGTGAGGCTCTCAGCAACCTAGTGAAACCCTGTTTCCAAATAAGAGGAGGGGGTAGCTTGGCTCAATTCCCAGCACATAAGATAAAATAAAATAGAGCTGGGGGTATAGCTCAGAAGTAGAATGCCCCTGGATTCAATCCCTAGTAACACACACACACACACACACACACACACACACACACACACAATCTAACCACTAGAAAAATGTAATAACATTACAGATTAAAACTAGAAAGTAACAGGGACAGAAAGAAAGAAAGTTTAAATTCTTTATCTTTCCTATAACGTAGTCATTAATACTATCGAGAGCTGACGAACCAAGTATTTACATATGTGGATATTGTATTTATATTTGTGTTCTAATGACCAGAGAACTAAAAATGGGATTTGGTAGGGGTAAAACTAGATAGATAGGGAGGAGAAACATCCCCCCCCTTTTTTTTTTTTGAGTTGGGGATGGTTTTGAAACGAGAGCATTCTACCTCTGAACTACACGTCCAGCCTGATTTTGCTTTTTATTTTGAAACAGTGTCTCCCTAAGTTGATAAGGGTCTCACTAAATTGCCGAGGCTGGCCATGAACCTACAATTCTCCTATTTAAGCCTACTAAGTACTGGATTCACACAGTATGCACCACCATGCTCAACTGAAACGTTACTCTTATTGTATGTCTTTATTTTCTGTTTGAACTTTTTTTTTTTTTTTTTTTTTTTTTTTTTTGCTGAACTGGAGATGGAACCCGGGGCATTCTACCTCTGAGCTACACTCCCAGCCCTATTTTTTATTCTTTATTTTGAAACAAGATCTCACCAAGTTGCAGAGGACCTAGATAGCCCAGGCTGGCTGGGAACCTGCGATCCTCCTGTCTCAGCCTCCCAAGTACTGGGATTACAGGCGTGCGCCACCATGTCCCGCCCACTTGAATTTCTAAACATGAGCCTGTATCACTTACACCCATATATGCCTACAGTTTTTTGCTTATGGTTTTGTTTTCGTTGGTTGTTTTTGTTGCTATTGTTGTTGTTTGGTAGCTGGATTGAACCCAAGGGCATTCTACCTCAGGATGACACTCCCAGCCTTTTTTATTTTTATTTTGAAATCGGATTTTTCTAAGTTGCTAAAGATCTCACTAAATTCCTGTGGCTGGCCTCAAACCTGCAATCCTCCTGTCTCAGTCTCCCAACTTTTTATGCCTTTGTCAAGGACTCATGCAATCCTCCCACCCACACCCCACACCCCACACCCCCCATACTGGGGATTAAACCAATGAGCTTTCTACCTCTAAGCCATATCCCTGCTTTTTTTTTTAATTTATTTATTTTTGTACTGGGGTTCCTGGAAACTCTTCTACCTCCAGGCTACACTCCCAGACCTATTTTCATACTTCTTAATTTGGAAACAGGGTCTCTCAAGCCAGCGCGGCTTCGAACCTGCAGGATCCTCCTGTCTCCACCTCCCAAGTGCGGGGATTACAAGCGTGCTTCACCACGCCTGGCATCCCGACTCTTTTTTATTTTTTATTTTGACACAGGGTCTCCCCAAGTTTTCAAGGCTGGCATCGAACCTCTACTCCTCCTGTCTCAGTCTCCCAAATACTAAAATTTCAGGTGTACCACTGCCACGGTTTTCCAGCAGCCTTCAGCATTCAATGTGGGGGTGCATTAGAGCCCTTCCAGCACACGGAAAAACTCAAGTAAGCTGAAGTTCTAACTAATGGCCACTAGGTGTCACCAGACTCCCAGGCTGATGCCCGAAAACTACCCAGAAAACTAGCCTGCGGGTCTCCAGGGAACCTTTACAGCAGGCCGCTGGAGGTCAGCCGCTGGCTAGCAGCAGGAGCCGGTGAGCTTCACACACAGGGACCACCACAGGGAGTCAGCCACAGCCAGCCAGAGCGCCTCAGCAGGCGGCCACTGAGAGCATCACCACCAGGGGGATGTCCTGGGGGAGAAGGCGCCACCCAGAGACAAGCCCTGCCTTCTGAGAGCAGACACCAGGAAAGCAAAGATCACAGTCACCAGGGCGTGGGGCGCAGGCTTGTCATCCCAGCATTCGGGAGGCTGAGACAGGAGGATCGCGGTTTGCGGACAGCCTCAGCTACTTAGTGAGGCCCTCTGCAACTCAGTGAGACCCCGGGCGTGGTGGCGCACGTTTGTAATCCCCGCGCTTGGGAGGCGGAGACAGGAGGATCACGCAGGTTCGAAGCCAGCCACGCTGGCTTAAGAGACCGTTTCCAAAAATAAAATAGGTCTGGGAGTGTAGCCCGGAGGTAGAAGGGCTTCCAGGAACCCCAGTACCACAATAAGTAATAAATAAATGAATAAATAAATAAATAAATAATAAAATATTGGGCTGGTGGCATAGCGTGGAGGTAAAATGCCCCCTGAGTTCCACCCCCAGTATCACAAATTAAATAAATATATCGCAGTCACCAGTCGTCAGAGAACAGAGAAAATCAATTGTTTCATGCAAGAAGCCCTGAACCCAGTTATTGCTGTTACTGTTGTTGTGATACTGAGGGATTGAACCCAAAAGCATTCTGCCGCCAAGCTACATTCCCAGCCCTTTTTATTTATTTATTTATTTATTTATTATTTATTTATTATTTATTTGGTGGTACTGGGGTTTCTGGAAGCCCTTCTACCTCCGGGCTACACTCCCAGACCAATTTTATACTTTTTATTTGGAAACAGGGTCTTTTAAGCCAGCCCGACTGGCTTCAAACCTGCGCGATCCTCCTGTCTCCACCTCCCAAGCACGGGATTACTAGTCTTCACCGCCACGCCCAGCCCTTATTATTCTTTATTTTGAAACAGCATCTCTCTAAGTTGCTGAGGCTAGCCTCAAACCTGCGATCCTCCTGTCTCAGTCTTCTAAATTCTGGAATTACAGGCATGTGCCACTGCACCCAGCTGAGTCCAATTTTTTTTAATTTAATTTAATTTAATTTTTTTGCGGTACTGGGGATGGAATCCAGGGGCATCCTACCTCCAAGCTATGCCCCCAGCCCTATTTTTTATTCTTTACTTTGAAACAGGGTCTCACTGAGTTGCAGAAGGTCTCCCTAAGTAGCTGAGGCTGTCCGCAAACCGCGATCCTCCCATCTCAGCCTCCCAAATGCTGGGATTATAAGCGTGCGCCACCACGCCCAGCTGAGCCCAGTTTTTTTGCATCTGCACATCCCAGCTTTATGACCTAACTCCAGAAATGGAAGTACCCTAACTTGGAAGGTGGAATCATGTCAGTGCCTACCACAAACTGTTGTTGTGAGGACTGAAATCTTGATACGCACTTTTTTGTTGTTGTTACAGTACTGCGGATGGGACCCAGGGGCATTCTACTTCCAAGCTGCATCCTCATTCCTATTTTTTATTCTTTATTTTGAAACGGTGTCACTGAGTTGCAGAGGGCCTCATTAAGTAGCTGAGGCTGTCCATGAACCGTGATCCTCCCGTCTCAACCTCCCAAATGCTGGATTACAAGTGTGCCACTACGCCCGGCTCTAATAAATATAGTTTAAAAAGTTCTCAGTTGAGCCAGACATGGTGGCACACACTTATAATCCCAGCATTTGGGAGACTGAGACCGGAGGATCACGGTTCACAGACGGCCTCAGCTACTTAGTGAAGCCCTTTGCAACTCAGTGAGACCTTGTTTCAAAATAAAGAATTAAAAATAGGGCTGGGGTGGAGCTCAGAGGTAGAATGCCCCTGCGTTCCATCAGGACCCACCAAAAAAAAAAAATTGCTTTGACGACTAAAGAGCTGCAGTGTGAAACAGGCCAATATGGGTGAACGGGGACTTAGGGGCCCTACATTTCAAGATCTCACCAGAAGGGTGCCAGCATGTATCTAAGGACCCCTTTACCACTGTTTAGTGGCTTTGCAGTTCTTCCTTACACCACAAGGTGGCACTAGCATTGCAGACACTGCTTAAGGGAGACCTGAGAGTAAGATATCTTAAATATATATTTAGGGCATGGTGGCGCACATTTGTAATCCCTGCATTCAGGAGGCTGAGACCGGAGGATCGCGGTTCGCGGACAGCCTCAGCTACTTAGTGAGGTCCTTTACAACTCAATGAGACCCTGTTTCAAATTAAATAGGGCTGGGGGTGTAACTTGGAGGTACAATGCCCCTAGGTTCCATCCCTAGTACCACCAAAAAAAAAAAAAAAAATATTGAAGTAAGCTAAGCATGGTGGTGCAGGCTTGTAATCCCAGCATTCAGGAGGCTAAGTCAGGAGAATGGCAGGTTTGCAACCAGCCTCAGCTACTTGGTGAGGGCCTCTGCAACTTAGTGAGACCCTCTTTCAAATTAAAGAATAAAATAGACCCAGGGGTGTAGCTTGGAATTAGAATGCCCCTAGATTCAATCCCCAGTGCTACACACAAAAAAAAAAAAATTTAAGAAAAAGAATTGTGATGCAGCTCAGAGAAAAGAAAGCACACAGTATCAAAAAAAAAAAAAAAAAGTGAGATTCAGACCTAGACTTAATCTAGACCCAGTCTTTCCAGGACAACTGACAGGCACCAGCTCATCTGTGGACAGAGGAGCAGCTCTTTCCAGCCCAGGACCGCTATCAGCACTGAAACCTGTAGCTTGGCGAGTGGCCAGTGGGGTCAGGAAGCTTCCAGGTGTTTCTGAATGTGGGGAAACAGTCCCTCCACCCTAAGTGTAAAGTTGTGATGCACAGAATAAGACAAGCAGGCCAAGTAAAAGCAAGAGGCGCTTTGTTCTGCACTCCTGAGCGAGGTTCATGGGTCCAAAGCCAGTGATGAGCATGTACCTAGGGTCGGCAGGTTGAAACTTTTATGGGGCTGTTTTCTGAGGGTGGGGGAGAGCGAGGAGTTGGGGGTTTTCCGGGCAGGTAGGTTGTTCTTAAGAGTAGAGACACCTGTGTCGGGAACTGGGTGACGTGTGTATTTGCAGTTGTACACACTGGCCAGAGAAGTTGGGTCATTGTTATTTAACTGCAGTTACACACATCAGCCAACTGGAACTTTCAAGGGTGGGGGGCTGCCAACGTCCCTGCTCCAACCAAACACTAAGCGCTTCAGAGTTTGTGCCCAGCAAAAGCCTTTGGCATTAGGAAGGGACCTTGTCAACGGGAAGGGGTGCCTTGATTCACAGGCTTGATTGTAATGCCAGTACATGGGAGTCTGAGACCTCCATGAAAATCACAGGTACAAAGACAGCCTCAGCAATTACTAAGACTCTTATTAACCTAGCAAGACTGTATTTCAAAATAAAAATAAAATAGGGGTGGGAGTGTAGCTTAGAGGTACCATACTCCTGGGTTCAATCCCCAAAAAAATAAATAGCCAAGCATGATGGTGTATGCTTGTAATCCCAGTACTCGGGAGACTCAGACAGACAGAAGGATCACAGGTTTGCAGCCAGCCTCAGCTACTTAGCAAGGCCCTCTGCAACTTAGTGAGACCCTGTTTCAAAATAAAGAATAAGAACTAGGTCTGAACTGCCTGGCGTGGTGGCACACACTTGTAATCCTCGCGCTTGGGAGGCAGAGACAGGAGGATCGCGCTGGTTCGAAGCTAGCCAGAGGCTTAAGAGACCCTAATTTCCAAATAAAAATATAAAAAATAGGTCTGGTAGTGTAGCCCAGAGGTAGAAGGGTTTCTAGGAACCCCAGTACCACCAAAAACAAAAAACAAAAAAACAAAAAACTAGGTCTGAGGAAGTAGCTCAGAGGTAGAATGCCCTGGGTTCAATCCCTAGTACCACAAATGAATGTATGAATGAATGTTTTATTGAGTCCTTTGTGGCCATTGAGATCAGCCAGGAGCCTGCCCTGGGCAATGTTCTACAGGGCTAAGGCTGGGAGGAATCTGACCCATGGGTACTGGGGGGCACTTTCATATGTAGGGATGTATCCAACCATTCCTGCGGAATCTACACAGCAGACATTTGTGAATGCTTTCTCATCCTCACCAGCCCACACCTGTCCACAAAGCACCTCCCCTGGTAGAGGCCGGTGGGTAGCACGATTACCTTCCCATCTTACAAAGCTCCCACACTAGTGGACCCCAGGTCTGCAAGTTCACTGCGAGGAGAGCCAGCCCCAAGACTGTGTCTCCAGCCTTCCCCACCAAAGGCTGTTCTGGACCCAAGTCATGTTCTCAGAGAAGTGGGCCTCTCCACCCACCCAGAGCATCTCAGGCCCATGACATCACTTCAGTAAACGCTGAGCCTCAGGAAGCTCTTGGCCAACCACAGCCACCTCCACTAGCACTTTGTGACTCACAAAGATACCTGCACCTGTAGCTCCATGCTCGGGCCCAGACCCGCAAAGGCTGCTGGTCAGAGAAGCCTAAGGCCCAGCCAGGGAGCCCCACCAACCACGGGCTGCCGGCCGGCGAGCCCTGCCCTCCCCTACAGAAATCCCAGATTGTGTGTGTGTGTGTGTGTGTGTGTGTGTGTGTGTGTGTGTGTTGTTGTTGTTGTTGTTGTTGTTGTTGTTGTTGTTGTTGTTATTGTTGTTTAGGCTGAAGCTTGACCTTGTATCTGCTATCCTCCATGTCTCAGCCTCCCAAGTACTTGGATTCCAGATGTGTGCCACCCTGCCTGGTACAGAGAATGCTCAACCTCATCCAAGGGCTCCTGCCAAGCTCGGTGTGTGTGTCATACATTCACACCCCAGCCACACCAGCCAGACGCCTCTTGCTGGGGTCCCTGAGTTCCGCTGGCTGCGCTGGCTCTGTGGAGAAGTGTTAGCCACACTGCACAGATTTCCTGAGCTTTGATGTCTCTGATATTCTCAGCCGCTCTCCATCCACTGGACAAGACAGATCTCAGCCCCAGCCAAACATCTGCCTCTCCCAGGCCTCAGGCCACAGGTACTGAGCCCCAGGGGAAAATGTCTCTAAGGCTTTTACTATAGGTTAATTGTTAGAACAAAGGGCAAGCTGGGCACGGTGGCGCACGCTTGTCATTCCAGCATTCAGGAGGCTGAGACAGGAGGATCGCGGTTTGCAGCCAGCCTCAGCTACTTAGTGAGGCCCTTTGCAACTCAATTTTGTAAAAGCTCTACAGACCCCACCCACAGCCCCCAGATGTGCCCTCAAACCTGTGACATCCCTCCTGATAGCCCCTTCTGATATGTAACCTATGCAGGAAGGACAGCAGTTTTGAGCTAAAGTGTGCAGTCTGGACGGGTATCTATTCAGCAAATATTTGCTGTGCTAGCCTGTACTTTGGCACTAACAAGATCTTTCTGCCATTGTCCTGTCTCCATCTGCTGTGGTCCCAGAGCCCTGAGGTGGCCTTATGGCTACAGGGCCTCAGCCGACACCTCCTCCTTCTCTGGCCCAGGCCCGGAGGGCCCACACTGCCGTGTTCTGCCATGTTCTGTGGGCAGGGGATGGTGGACCACAGCAATAGCATGGCTGATACCACAAACCCCATTCTGGGAAGACAGCCCACTCTTCACGTCCCAGATGAGATGCCAGGGCCGGCCTCTGGGTGTGCCAGGAAACCCCAAACAGTAGTCTGTGTTGGTGACAGCTGGCTCCTGTTTGGGGGCCCCTTCAAACACAGCATCCCCCGCAGCATCCCTGGCAGCATCCCCCACAGCATCCCTCACAGCATCCCCCGCAGCATCCCTGGCAGCATCCCCCGCAGCATCCCCACAGCATCCCCCGCAGCATCCCCACAGCATCCCCCGCAGCATCCCCACAGCATCCCCACAGCATCCCCCGCAGCATCCCCCGCAGCATCCCTGGCCAGGGCTCTCATTCCCTCATCTTTCCTCACCTAGATGGTGGTCCTTGGATAGTGTCCTCTTGTATGTAAAAAGGAGTCAGGTTTCAGGTTAAGGCAGGAGCCGGCTTTCATGCTGGAGTGCTGGCTTAGGAAAATTGCTCCGGTATTAATTTCCAAAATGTACAAAGTAGTCAGAGCCTGGGCGCTGCACAGGCGCTCAGGCAGGGAGGGGTGGCAGCTGTTACAATGCAGAGCTCCTCTCTGGTTCCTCTCTCTCTCTTTGCCCTTTGTTTTGTTTTTGTTTGTTTTGTTTTGTTCTTTGGTACTAGGGATGGAACCCAGGGGCATTGTACCTCTGAGCTATCCCCCCAGACCTATTTTTTAGTCTTTATTTTGAAACAGGGTCTCACTGAGTTGCAAAGAGCCTCACTAAGTAATAGCCGAGGTTGTCCTCGAACCGCGATCCTCCTGTCTCAGCCTCCCAAATGCTGGGGTTACAAGCGTGCGCCATCACGCCCGGCTCCTATTTTATTTTTTATTTAGAAACCAGATCTCACTAGGTAGCTGAGGCTGGCCACAAACCGCGATCCTCCCGTCTCAGCCTCCCAAATGCTGGGATTACAAGCTTGCACCACTGTGCCCAGCTTGCCCTTTGTTCTAATGATTAACCTATAGTAAAAGCCTTAGAGACAATCAAAGCCTTTAGCCCTAAAAATGTACAGAGGCAATCAGTGACTCTGTTTATCTCCCCTCCTTTGCGATCTGGCCTAGGTATAGGAAAGGTAAACTTCGTGTTGGAAGCACCCATAGTGGATGCGCAGCCAATATTACCCAATACAAAGCCAGGTAGATATTCTACCTCCACACTTAGTAAGTGCACTGTCCGGAAACAAAGAGGCACCACCTGCCAAAGAAATGATTATCAGTGTTATCCATTGCCTTGGTAACACTGATAAGAAGATACCCAGCAAAATCTGCTTAAGGGCTGGGGTCTCAAAAAGGTAGAAGAGTTCCATTTTCGGGCTCTCAGCGTGCATGCCAGCACACTGCTTTTTCTTCTCTTCTCTTTCTATTCCCTACTGATTTTGTAATAAAGACTTGTTAAAGCTGCACCAAGCTGCCTATTAGTGTTCATTTTTCTGTTCAAAAGACTTTAGTTGAATAAGAAAAAATGCCCACAGTACCATTTACAACCGTAACACTGGGATAGCTCTGAATGTCGGGGCTTGGGGTGTAGCTCAGAGGTAGAATGCCCTGGTTCCATCCCAGTGCAGCCAGCCTCAGCTACTTAGTGAGGCTCTCAGCAACTAAGTGAGACCCTGTTTCCAAATAAAGTATGAAATAGGTCTGGGAATATAGCCCAGAGGTAGAAAGCCCCTGGGTTCCACCCCCAGAGCCATAAAAAAAAAAAAAATAGGGGTAGGGTGTAGCTCTGAGGTAAAATGCCCCTGGGCATCCCCAGTACTGTAAAAAAGAACAGAAATTTATTTCTCGCAGTTCCAGAGGCTGGGGAGTTCAAGATCAAGGTGCCTGTGGGTCCAGTGTCCACTGAGGGAGGTTGTCAGTTCCCAAGATGGTGTCAGGTCACCACATCCTTTACAGGGAACAAATGCTACATCCTCACACGGCTGAATGTGGCAGGACAAAAAGAGGCCAAGACCCTCAGTCAAGCACTGCTGTTGCTGTTGTTGTTGTTGTTGTTGTTGTTGTTGTTGTTGTTGTTTTCAGGACTGGTGATGAAACCCAGAGGCATTCTACCTCCGAGCTACACCCCAGCCCTACTTTTTTTATTTTGAAACAGGATCTCACTAAGTTACAAAGGGCCTCACTAAGTAGCTGAAGCTGGCCGCAAAACGCGATCCTCCTGTCTCAGCCTCCCAAGTACAAGAGATTACAAATGTGCGCCACCATGCCCAGCTAGTCAAGCCCTTTTAAAAGGGCACATAGACCCCAGCGTGGTGGCGAAAGCTTGTAATCCCTGAGCTTGGGAGGCTGAGACCGAAGGATCGCACAGGTTTGAAGCCAGCCTCAGCTACTTAAGTGAGGCTCTCAGCAACTTGGTGAGACCCTGTTTCCAAATAAAGTATAAAATAGGTCTGGAGTATAATATAGCCTGGAGGTAGAAAAGCCCCTGGGTTCCACCTCCAGTACAAAAATAAAAAATAAAAATAAAAATAAATAAATAAAAGGCACCTAATTCCACTCGTGGGAGCTCTGCCCACATGTTTCAGTCACTTGCAAAGGCCACACCCCTGCATCCTGTCACGCTGGGGTGAGGTTTTTGCCGCGAGCAAGGGGCCACAAGGTCTTAAGACCAATAAGTCACATCACTCACAATGTCACGAGGTTTATTCAACACTGGAAGGTTAAAGCACATGGGGACTTCTCAGGAGGTTGTCTAAGTAAAGTTAAGCTAAGTTCGGATGCTGGGTGGCTGTTTTTTCAAAGCCAGTTAGACATGAATGAGCGTGAAGCAATACACTGCACAACAGCAAATCTCACAACGTTAGCTGAACGAGTGTGCTAGACGGGAGGAGCGCAGGTTCGCAGCCAGCCTCGGCCACTTAGTGAGGCTCTCTGCAGCTTAGGCCCTGTTTCAAAATGAAGAATTAAAAAAGAAATAGGAGCCGGGCGTGGTGGCGCACACTTGTAATCCCAGCATTTGGGAGGCTGAGACGGAGGATCGCGGTTCACAGACAACCTCAGCTACCTAGTGAGGCCCTTTACAACTCAGTGAGACCCTGTTTCAAAATAAAGAATAAAAAATAGGGCTGGGGGTGTAGCTCAGAGGTCAAATGCCTCTGGGTTCCATCCCCAGACCCCCCCCAAAAAATAGGACTGGGGGGAGTAGCTTATAGGTAGAATGTCCCTGGGTTCAGTCAGTAGTGAAGAAGGAGGAGGAGGAGGAGGAGGAGGAGGAGGAGAATGTGGGGAGCCATTAAGGTTTTCCCCTTTAAGAACACTTCTGACTGTCCTTTGCCCAGAGCCAATAAGGTTTGGGGTCATGGAAAGTTCAATGTCTGAGAGAAGCTCAGGTGGAATTGATTGCTTTGACCGTTAAGCGCACAGGTGGTGACGGCACAGGCTTGATTGGTTTGACCGTTACACGCATAGGTGGTGACGTCAGGAGGGTTGGCTGACCGGGAGCGGTATAAATAGGACGAGAGCGATAAAACCGGGATCGGTTAGTAGAGATATCCACCCGGGAGTGTACTGCCGATCCTTCCATGAGAGAATTGATAAGTAAAATAAAAAATTGTGTGAGTAAAATAAAAAATAATGTGAGTACGGCGGAGTGTGAAAAACACGAGAGAGGTCCGGTACACGTGGCATGTAAAGTTTTAATGGCACGGCTCTCCCGGGGATCAGGGCGAGGCACCGTGGGGCCCGCGCGCCTGTCCGAAGCTTGAGGATGTGGGCTCTCCTTTTCAAGACATGCATCTCGCGAGACGGGGGTTTTACTCGCGGGAACGCCCAATTCTCACAGGGGTTTCAGCCCCTCCCTTGCCCTGCAGAGGTCATGTGACACAAAGTCACACGAGTGCAGGACCCAACTTATCATTCCGGCCTTTTGATGGTAGGGATAATGGATGACGATTGGACCCTCTAGTGACTTCCTGCTGTCAAGGGGGGCGTCGTCCGGGGCCCCAGGCCGGGAGGAGTCGGGAATCCAGTCCCCCAGAAGGGGGGGCAGGTGGGTGCATAGCTGTAGTGCGAATTGGAGGTTACCCTGGACAGCTTAGTGATGTGTGCTTGAGGAGGCTTGAACAGGCGAGGGCCTTTTCCAAGGGCACTGTTCCAGTGACCCTCCTGGCCGCACGCCGGGCACAGTCTGATTGGTGGGCGTGGCTTCACCCCACTTCAGGCAGGCTCCTGGAGGTAGTCGTCGTTGCAGTCCTCCACACCTAGGTGGCGCTCCAGAGGGCTGAGCCGCCACTGCCAGCCGAAGGGCAGCTACCAGGGATCTGCTTTTTGGCAAATTCGGCTTGTACGCTCCATCTCCGCCTGTTTCTCTCTGGAATTAAAACTTTAGATGCCATGTTAAGGTTCTGTCAGCTGCGACGGACCTACACTCACACACAAAGAGCGTGTCCCGGGGCGGGTGTCCAGCGAGAATGGCAACGCAGACTCCCCACGGGCAGAGGGTGTCGCCCCAGCCCCGGCCCAGCGTTTCCCGCAGCACCTAGGGCGCGCCCGAGCGGGCCGCCCAGCAAAATTGCAGTCTGGCGCGGGCCAAGATGGCGACTGTGACATCACCAGGCAGAGACTACGTGCCATCACAAAATGGCAGCTGGCGGGAAAATAAATGGAAGCTGATGGGGGAGAGCATTTGGAGGGATACCAGACCGCTTATAAAAGTTCCTAACTATTACTGGGCCACCGCAACCCATTTCCCAACTCGTATCAAGGCAGACAGGCTCTCGGGGCATCTGCTAGTATAAAGGTTCGACTTCCCATAATTGGTTTGCGGGCGGAAACGAAGAACAGGAAATGGGCGTCCTCGATTTCCCTGCTCAATTGTTCAGAAACGGAGGTTAAGAGATAGGGAAGAACGTCTTCATTCCTTCTCAAAACCGGAGGATGACCTGGTCATCCCGAGGGTGGTCCCAGTGGACCAGGGGACAATGGGTCACCAAGCGCTTGGATTTGGGGGTCCCAGTGGACCGGAAGACCCAAGTCCAGAACCCGCTAACCAAGGGAAGGAGACAATTTACCGGAGTGAAGCGTTGCCGGCCAGTGCTGGCTGCGAAAGAAGCGCTGAGAAGCTGCTGAGGGCGCGGTGGAGCTGGGGCGCGTGGATGCCGGTGGCTGGTGTGGACGGCACTGGCGGCCGGCACAGGCGGGATCAAACGGTGGCACGCAGGCGGCATGGCTTGCCGGGTTTGTGGCGTGGAGACAAAATGGCTTCCAGGCACGCGGCAGATGCTGAGGCTGGGCCGCGAGGAGCACTGCCAGTGAACCTGGCTTGGGCGGGCGGAACGGAGCAGCAGCAGCGAGTAGAGCTACGCCTGGCACGGGTGACTGTGGCGGATGCCGAGGCCGGCTGTGCGCCGCCCAGTGAGCCTGCCTCAGGGCAGGCGGGGCAAACCGGCCAGAGGTCCCGGCGGTGACCGGAGCGCCGAGCTGGAATGGCAGTTTTAGGAGGTCCAAGCAGCAGCAGAGGTCCTGGCCCGCCCAGGCCGTCGGCGGGCAGAGCAGGTGCCAGCATCACCCAAGGAGCCTGGCTCGGGGCGGGTGGAACTGGCAGCCTGGCGGCTGGTGGAGCCTGCATGCCCCGGCAGTGGTGGCCGCGGCCGCAGTGGCAGTGGAAGATGGCCGTCGGTGCTCCGGAAGAGAGCACGTGGGCGGGAAAAGATGGCCACCAGCTCTCAGCAGAGCGCAGGGCCGGAAAGATGGCCACGGGCTCTCAGCAGAGTGCGGGGCCAGAAAGATGGCCGCGGACTCTCAGCAGAGCGCGGGATCAGAAAGATGGCCACTGGCTCTCAAGAGAGCATGTGGGCAGGAAAAGATGGCCACCAGCTCTCAGCAGAGTGCGGGGCCACAAAGATGGCCGCGGGCTCTCAGCAGAGCCCAGGGCGGAAAGAAGGCCGCCAGCTCTCCCGGAGAGCACGGGGCTTGGGAAGAAGGCTTACGGTCCGGGCAGGCACAGGGCGGCAGTGGCGGCAGTGGTGGGAGCAACGCCTGCAAGCAGAGCACTGGTGTGGGACCTCGCAGTCGATCTGCTGGAGGGTCAGAGAGTCCGGGGCTCAAAAAGAGAGTAAAAATAAAAGGAGAAAAAAAGGGGGGGAGGGACCCAAGAGTTCTCCCGGTTCGGCACCAAATGATAAGTAAAATAAAAAATTATGTGAGTAAAATTAAAAAAAAATGTGAGTACGGCGGAGTGTGAAAAACACGAGAGAGGTCCGGTACACATGGCATGTAAAGTTTTAATGGCACGGCTTTCCGGGGGTTCAGGGCGAGGCACCCCAGTGGGGCCCGCGCACCTGTTCGAAGCTTGAGGATGCGGGCTCTCCTTTTCAAGGCATGCATCTCACGAGATGGGGGTTTTACTCGCGGGAACGCCCAATTCCCAATTCTCGCAGAAGTTGCAGCCCCTCCCTTGCCCTGCAGAGGTCATGTGACACAAAGTCACATGAGTGCAGGACCCAATTTATCAAGAATGAAGTATTCTATGCATAAAATTCATTGAATAAAATTCTTTTCATCCTCACTCCTCTCTTCAGAACCCGTACTTTTGCCGGCAGGCTCCGGCAGAAGGAGGAGGGGGGGAGGGGGAAGGGAGGGGGAGAACAAGAAGAACAAGAGGAGGACGAGGAGGAGGAACAGGACCGGATCCAGTTGCTGGAGAAGAGACACACGGTAGACTGGAGGTCTACCTCTCATAAGAAGGCCCATTGTTTTCTAGGGCTTTGTGGGTGTTGCTTGGGGTCTTTGGCAAACTCATCTAGGCTTATCAGACATTACCACACTCCTGTCAGTAGTCCAAGTGTATTGATGGCTGAGTCCATCAGAAGTGAAGAGGTGTTTTTATGATCCCAGGATCTGTTATCAACTGCAGCACAGGCTTGCCGGTCTGAGCCCCTATGCTGATGTGTTTGGACAAGTTGTTTGGGTTTCTTAAGTTGCCTGAGCTGTTCGTTCGCTGGAATGTATAAACAAGTTGTTAATGTGCTCCTGAACCATTGTTTTATATCCCATACTCTACGCAGTTTCAACAAGAGTTTTGGAGAGGGCCACTATTATCTGAATCACAGGAGCCAGGGAGACAGCAGTTCATAAGCCTGCCTCAGTGGGGGGGATCAGAAAGACAGGGGTCCAGCCCCAGCTCCATCTTTAGGAGGGGCAGCTGAAAGCAGGGGTGAAGGGAGGGGCGACAGCTTTTACCAAGTCCTTAATGGCCTCAAATCTTTCATGGTGTTGGGGTCTTGCTGGAGGTTGGGTGCTTCTGAATCTCCTCATAGATAGCTTGGGCTGCCAGAGCTGGCTTGGGGCTCTGTTCAAAGTTGCTTCTCTTCTCGGTGGTCTACAATTCAAGGCGGGAGGAGAGCAGTCTTAATCAGCTTTGCAGACTCAGACTCAGGGGCGCTCAGGCTACCTGGCTGCAGGCAGTTCTGGCGCTCCCTCCTCTCAAAATGCAAATGCAGCCAGACCTGCCCCTGAGCTCCATGGTCACTCAGTTCTCTGCCCAGGATGCTACTAGCCCTTTCCTTGGACCACCCACAGTCCACAGGCTCACTCCCTCACCTCATCCTGGTTTTCCTGACAGCCTTAGAGGAAACTCCAAATCCCATCCCCAGTATTCCCTCTCCCCTGCTTTATTTCTTCCTTGGTGCTTTAAGAAAGGAAAGCCATCTTTGCTACAGAAGTTACAAGATCACACAGAAACTGCAGGGCTTCTTCCACTCTGTAACTGTATCCTAGGCATTCGCTCTGTAACTCTTGTACCTGGGTCTGCAGGCTCCACTCCCAGATATACTGGCTTTGTGCTTCTAGCCAATTAGATTGCAAAAGCCACGCTCCAGCCAATGAGGAAGGACGCAGTGGCCTTCGAGGTAGGTGGGGATGAGCAGACTGCCCACCCAGGGTGTTTACCTCCTTCCTCACAGAAGTAAATTGCCTTGCAGACTTACTTTTGATTTCATGAGTTTTTATTTGTGGCTTTCCTATCTGTTTCTAGTGACTAAGGATGCATCTGGGATCCCCACTCTTTGGGCAAGTGCCGTGAGCTCCCCACTGGAGAAGACATCATACTGCCTTGTTGCAGTAGCCCCTGAGTGCTGGGGGCAATCTGGCATGTCCCTAACTGGCTGAGAAAAAAAAGACATCTCACTCTCAGTTCTCCCTCAAGTAGTGTCTGCAAAGCCTCATTTTAGAGCCACAGTTGTGCACAATTGTGGCTGTGCAGATGTACTTAAAGGTGCGCTCAGCTGGCTGTGTGCATCCACGTACGCAGCCGCGCCCTTCAAGGCACGGGTGGGATCCAGAGGGCCCGGTGGGTGTGCTGGTATCATGAAGCTTCAGCCTACACCAGTTGCTGTCATCTGATTCCCTCCAACTCACCTTGAAGTGTCTCAGGCGGCTGACCTTCGAGTATAAAGGGCTGGAGCTACAAAGGTCGCCGGTGTGCAGGTGAGCAGAATCATCACTGGGAGGGGCCCACGGGGCCGCTGCAGAGCAGGAGAGTGGACCTGACACAGCAGGCTCCCGGTAGCACCCTGAGCCTGAGCAAACCTCCTCCCGCGTTCTGCATTCACTCACCTCTGGCCCTCAACACTCCAGGCTCCTGCAGGAAGAGCCTGCCCGTACCGGCCTCCCCAGGCTGCCCACTCTCCTTGGGTCAGCTCTGTCCACTACCCCGATGCCTCAGGGTCTGCCCAGCACCTGCCTCTTTCAGTCTCCATCCTCTTCCTCTTCCAGATCCACACGCCAGCGCCCAGACTCACGATCACACCCGCAGCAAGGAGTCCGATCCAAAGCCCTTTGCTCTGATGAGAACCTGGGGTGGAAAGCAACCTGGGGTCAGAGCTGCTTCGGCCAGCCTGGGCCTGGTGGGCAGCTGGGGAGGGACCGCCCTGGCCCAGGCCCATCTCCAGGGCAGGGTGGTGCTGCAACCTGATGGATTTCCTCTCTCCTTGACTCGTGGCTCACCGGCCACGGCCACACTGATGTTTCTGCACCAGGTCTTCTCTCCTGTCTCTGCAAAGGACCCTCCGAAGCCCCCACTGGCTGGAGTAGCACTGCTCATTCCAACTTGTCTCACATTACAACAGGGAAAGGGGATGGAAGGATCTGGGTCTCCACACCTCAGGATGTGTGGTGTCTGAGGTGAATTTTTTTGTTTTTGTTTTTGTTTTTGTTTATTTATTTATTTATTTTTGGTGGTACTGGGGTTCCTGGAAGCCCTTCTACCTCCGGGCTACACTCCCAGACCTATTTTTTTTTTTTTTAAACAGGGTCTCTTAAGCCAGCATGGCTGGCTTCAAACCTGCACGATCCTCCTGTCTCCGCCTCCCAAGCGGGGTTGGGGGAATTACAAGTGTGCGCCACCACGCCTGGCTGGGGTGAATTTTTTTTATACTGCCGAAGAAAACTCCTATTCATCCTTCAAGGCCCAACGCAGGTGTTCTCTTCTCTCTGACACCTTTCCCAACTCTTGTAGCCATTTCTTAGTTTCTTTCTTTTTTTTTTTTTTTTTTTTTTTTTTTTTTTTGTACTAAGGATGGAACTCAGGGAGCATTCTACCTCCAAGATACACTCCCAGCCCTATTTTATTCATTATTTTTGAAACAGGGTCTCACTGAGTTGCAAAGGGCCTCACTAAGTAGCTGAGGAGCCACCACACCCGGCTTATTTACTTTTTTTTTTTAACCACATTTTGAATTTGTCTTACCTTTGTGTTTAATTCTGGCTTATACATTTAAAAACATCTTTGTTCTTTTTTTCGGGGGGGGGTCTGGAAATGAAAACCAGGGTCATTCTACTTCCAAGCTGCACCCCCAGCCCTATTTTTGATTCTTTGTTTTGAAACAGGGTTTCACTGAGTTGCAAAGGGCCTAAGTAGCTGAGGCTGGCCTTGAACCACGATCCTCCTGTCTCAGCTTCCCAAAGTCCCTTTCTGCAGCTTGATTAAGGTCTCTGCTGATGGGGGGAATGCATGGTATTCCATCACACTTCCTGGAGGGGAGGCCAGCAGTTACTCAGGCCGTTAGATGCAGTAGCCATCGTAGATAGGGGGCATCTGGCATGCAGCAAAAACACCTCGCATGTCCAGCCTGGACATGTAGCACAGGCGTGGGACAGGGCATTCCAAGCCTGCAGGTCCACGGAGGGCTCCGAGGCCCTTACTCTCCTCCCCTGCTTGGATTCTGGTGACTGATTTATCTAACCACAAGCTCCTTGATGTTGGGAATAGGGGCACCCATGGGCCAGTCCTGCATTTCCAGCCCAGTAAAGCAAGCACAAGCTGGCCCAGTCTCTGGACCTGCAGATGTGAAGGCTGTTAGGAGGATGGGGTTGACTGAGAGAGGGACCTACTATGTGACAAGCCTTGCATCTCAGCCCCGCCACCATCCTGGGTCCTCCCCTCTCAGCACCCCAGTGCCGCCAAGCCCATTCCATCCCCCAGAAGAGCACACTCACCTCTCAAGGGACAGATGCTCCCCAGATCCAAGGTAGCGTTCCTCTGGTCCACGGAGTTGCTGACCACGCAGGTCAGGGGGCCGTCCGACTGGCTCCGAAGCAGGCTCAGGCTTAGGTTTCTGGAGCTGGAGTGTCTCCGGGCCAGTGCGCCTCTGTCCTCTGGATCCACAGGACGGCCTCGGTCCAGCCAGGTCACTGCCAAGTGCTCTGTGCCTCCCGGGACCCAGCACTCCAGGCTGACGTTGCACCAGTCAGACGCATGGGATGCAGAGTGAATCAGGATGTGGGGCTGGGGGATGATCTCTGCAGGGACAGGACCAGGGAGAGCAGAGCTCCAGGGAGCTCCAGCCCTCCTCGACCCCGCGGCATATCAGCGACAGAGTATGAGGTGGCCTGTTTGCTGCATACAGGCTTGGGGAAGAAACCACTCCACCCACCCCGCCCAGCCCAGGGGAAGATGGCTGAGTGGTCCTGGAGCATCTGGTCCTCTGTTCACTCCAAATAGCCAGGTGATGTTCACATCCCGGGCCTTCCTGAGACTGCCCTGTCCCTCACCACCACCCCTTGACTCCTAGGCCCCCATCACCCCTCAGAGAGTTACCCTGACCTCTAGGAAAATGGATTCGAACCTAGAGGGGTTTTATTGTTGTTGTTTGTTTGTTTGTTTGTTTTTGTGGTACTGGGGGTAGAACCCAGGGGCTTTTCTACCTCCGGGCTATACTCCCAGACCTATTTTATATTTTATTGGAAACAGGGTCTCACTAAGTTGCTGAGAGCCTCACTCAGTAGCTGAGGCTGGCTTCGAACCTGCGTGATCTCCTGTCTCCGCCTCCCAAGCGCGGGGATTACAAGCGTGCGCCACCACGCCCGGCTCGAACATAGAATTTATACCCTTTTCTACTAACATGAGAACACAAGACAAATCAAACTTGAGGATGCGCAAGTGTCTCGGAAGTTAAGCACCTCTCTGGAAGAAATGCAATGATTGTAGGAGAAAATGAACCAGGAGCACAGACACCAGTGAAGCCTACAGTCAAACGTGATCACCAGGGGTCCATGTTCACGATGGAATCTGACTCAGCCATAAAGAACCAAATTATATCCTTTGCAAGAAAATGGAAGGAACCGGAGAATGGCGAGTGCTGAGCCTGGTCATTCTCGCTAAGTCAAGGGTCATAGTTTTCTCTCATATGTGGAAGCTGGAGAGAAATTGGGGGACGCCCAGCTCTAGTCTGAAACCCTTTTACCTAGTGGCCACTTCTAACATCCAGTCTCCCTCTGGTGACTTTGCTTTTTTTTTCCTTCAACTTTTTCAATGTCCAACTTTGTTGTCTGGTTTTTGCCAACGTCTTTCAGGCATGAAATTTTTGAGTTTTTGAACCAACCAACATTTCTGAAATAAGCCGGGCGTGGTGGCGCATGCTCGTCATCCTAGCATTTGGGAGGCTGAGACAGGAGGATCGCGAGTTTGAGGACAGCTTCAGCTACTTGGTGAGACTCTTTGCAACTTAGTGAGACCCTGTATCAAAATAAAGAATAAGCCGGGTGCAGTGGCGCACGCTTGTAATCCCCGCGCTTGGGAGGCGGAGACAGGAGGATCGCGCAGGTTCGAAGCCAGCCGTGCTGCCTTAAGAGACCCTGTTTTCAAATAAAAAAGTATAAAAATAGGTCTGGAAGTGTAGCCCATGGGAGTGTAGCCGAAGGTAGAAGGGCTTGCAGGAACCCCAGTACCACCAGAAAATAAGTAAATAAATAAATAAATAAATAAATAAATAAATAAATAAATAAAATAGGGCTGGAGGTATAGGTCAGAGGTAGAATGACCCTGGGTTCCAGCCCCAGTACTGTTAAAAGAAAAAAGTGTTTAAGGAAAGCCTGGCTGGGCGTGGAGCCAACTTACCATACACAAAGAGTCTAAAGGTCTCCTTCTGGATCTCTCCTGAGCGGAATTTGATTCGTGCTTCATAGAGTCCACTCATTTCCACAGTGAGGTTCACAACACTCAAGGAAAACCTCTCCACCATGTCGAATTTATTCTTACACTCGAAGTCATACCACTCACTGGGTGTGCCAGGCCTCCAGACCACCAGAAGCCGTTCTTTGTCAGAATACCAATTCCACTCTATCTCTCGGATGCTGGGAGACAAGGACAGGTTCAGTAGGAGCTGAACAGACCCCCCCACTGTCCTGTTAAATGTGCGGGAAGAGCCGGGGGCTTGCACAGTCTGGAAACCTGGTAAAACAGAGCTGAAATTAGCAGGAGAAAAGAGAAGAGTAAAGCCGCGTGGTGGGGACGCCTGTCATCCCAGGGCTTGGGAGGCTGAGACAGGAGGATCACAGGTTTGAGGCCAGTCTCAGCAAGTAGTGAGATTTTCATCAACCTAGTGAAACCCCTATTTCTTTTTTTTTTTTTTTTGCAGGTCTGGGGATGGAACCCAGGGGCATTCAACCTCTGGGCTACACTCCCTGCCCAATTTTTTATTCTTTATTTTGAAACAGGGTCTCACTGAGTTGCAGAGGGCCTCACTAAGTAGCTGAGGCTGTCCACGAACTGTGATCCTCCTGTCTCAGCCTCCCAAATGCTGGGATTACAAGTGTGCACCACCACGCCCGGCAAGACCCTGTTTCAATATTAAAGATAAAATAGGGTTGCATGTAGCCGGGCGTCGTGGCTCACACTTGTAATCCCAGCACTTGGGAGGCTGAGACAGGAGGATCTCACAGGTTCGAAGCCAGCCTCAGCTACTTAGTGAGGCTCTCAGCAACTTAGTGAGATCCTGTTTTCAAATAAAATAGAAAATAGGTTTGGGAGTATATCCCAGAGGTAGAAAGCCTCTGGGTTCCATCACAGTACCACCAAAAAAAAAAAAAAAAATAGGGTTGTGTGTGTAGCTTGGAAGTAGAGTGACCTTGGGTTCAATCCTCAGAACCCAAAAATAAATAAATAAATAAATACAGACAGACAGACAGACAGACATAATAGTGCTGGGGGTATAACTCAGAGGTAGAATGCCCAGGGTTCAATTCTCAGTACGAAAGAAAAGGAAAGAAAAAAAGGAAGGAAGGAAGGAAGGAAGGAAGGAAGGAAGGAAGGAAGGAAGGGAGGGAAGGAGGGGGAGGGGAGGGGAGGGAAGGGAAGGGAAGGGGAGGGGGGAAGGGAAAAGAAAAGAAAAGACAAGACAAGACTTGGTCCTGGTTCAAGAGCCACTGGAATGAGGCTCTGCCTCCTCTCTGCGTGTGGGAGGAAGCCGGGACTGGGAGGGTAGTACAGAGGCTCCCAGAGCATGCAGGGCAGTCAGAGCCCCGTGTGACGTATGGTAGAGTTATGATCTGGGTAATCTATCTACTTAAGAGGGTATAGAGAGCCAGGCATGATGGCGCACGTCTGTAACCCAGTACTTGGGAAACTGAGACAGGAGGATCACAGGTTAGGGCCCAGCCTCACCAACATCATGAGACCCTTAGCAACTCAGTGAGAGCCTGCTTCAAAATGCAAAGTAAAATAGAGCTGGAGGGGCAGGTCAGAGATAGAAAGCCATCCATGCACCCACACGCACAAGATTCCCAACCAAGCCAGGCGTGGCGGCACACGCTTGTCATCCCAGCATTTGGGAGGCTGAGACGAGAATTGCGGTTTGAGGACAGCCTCAGCTACTTAGTGAGGCCCTTTGCAACTCAGTGAGACCCTGTTTCAAATAAAGATTAAAAAATAGGGCTGGCGGTGTAGATCAGAGGTAGAATGCCCCCGTGTTCCATCCCCAGTACTGGGAAAAAAAAAAAAAAAAATGCTCGCACCAAAGGTAGATGCAGACGTCAAGATTCCCAGCCAATGTCCCTTGTGCCTAGAGCTTAGTATGGGTCTTCCAGTGTTTCGGCCCTTCTTGCTGTATGTGAAAAATAGTATGTGAGAAGGCTCAGCCAGTACAGATCTTGTAGGTGGCAGATGTTCAACATGCACTTATTCCTTTCTGTCCTAATCAAGGCTTTGCTGTCGCCTCAGCTCAATACAGCTCCACCGATGTGAGAGGGAAAGAATTGCACAGACACTGCTGGTGGGACTATAAATTAGCACAGCCACCGGCTGGATGCTGGGGGTCAGTGGGAGCCTGGCAGGGGGCGCACAGAGGAGGGAGCAGTCCTCAGCCTGGGGCCCGAAGTGATACAGAACCAGTCTCCTGAGGCCCTGCTTCTCCTTGGATCGGACGCACGGCCTCTGGCATGGACTTTCTAGGTGTGTGCACTTTCTAGGTGTGTGCTCTCCATTCTAGGTCGTGAGCCAAAGGCTCACAAAGGTGGTCACTTTAAGCAGATAGTGATGAAAATGAGTGTCTCTATCATTAAGAACGGTCAGAGCCGGCCGTGGTGGCGCTTGTCATCCCGGCATTCAGGAGGCTGAAACCGGAGGATCGCGGTTCACGGCCAGCCTCAGCTACTACTTAGTGAGGCCCTTTGCAACTCAGTGAGACCCTGTTTCAAAATAAAGAATAAAATATAGAGCTGGGGGTGCAGCTCAGAGGTAGAATGCCCCTGGGGTCCATCCCTAGTGCCACACACACAAAAAAAGAATGGTCAGTTTAGGAGCTGGTGCAAAGATGGGCTGCGCGTTGTTGAAGCAGAGGCATTGAAGTCTGAAGGCGGACATCCAATTAAAGTAACACCGGCCAGTGTGGAAATGCCTGTGCAGCCAACAGCTTCTCTGGGGCTTTGAACTCACACCACCTGAGGTGTTCAGGTGGAAGTGTGGCTCAGGGCCTGTGCGTTTTAGCAATAGCATTTAGCAGGTGTGGAGGGCAACGCTGAGTCAGAAGATAAAGAGGAGGAAGCTGTAAAACTCAAGTATATCTGGAAAGCGATCTGCCCCTGGAGGTGGTAGCAAGTTACCACGGAAAAAGGTCAGGCTTTGGGCGTGGTGGGGCACGCGTGTTTGTCATCCCAGTACTTGGGAGGCTGAGACGGGAGGATCGAAGGTGTGTGGCGAGCCTCAGCTACTTAATGAGGCCCCCCTGCAACTTAGTGAGACTCTGCTTCAAAATAAAGAATAAATAAAATAGGGCTGGGGGTGTAGCTCCGAGGTAGAATGCCCCTGGGTTCCACCCCCAGAACCACAAAAAAAGAAAAAGAAGAAAGTCAAGCTTGCTGCTGATGAAGATGACAATGATGAAGAGGAGGAGGGAGAGGAGGAGGAGGAGGAGGGGGAGGAGGAGGAGGAAGAGAAGGAGGAGGAGGAGGAGGAGGAGAAGGAAGGGGGAAGAGGAGGAGGGAGAGGAGGAGGAGGAAGAGAAGGAGGAGGAGGGGGGGAGGGGGAGGGGGGGAGGGGGGGGAGGAAGAGGAGGAGGAAGAGGAGGAGGGGAGGAGGAGGAGGGGGAGGAAGAGGAAGGAGAGGAGGAGGGAGAGAAGGAGGAGGAGAAGGAAGAGGGAGAGGAGGAGGAGGAAGGAGGAGGAGGGGAGGAGGAGGGAGAGGAGGAGGAGGAGGGAGAGGAGGAGGAGGGGAGGAGGAGGAGGGGAGGAGGAGGGGGAAGAAGAGGAAGGAGAGGAGAAGGAGGGAGAGAAGGAGGAGGAGAAGGAAGAGGGAGAGGAGGAGGAGGGAGAGAAGGAGGAGGAGAAGGAAGAGGGAGAGGAGGAAGAGGGAGAGGAGGAGGAGGGGAGGAGGAGGGGGAGGAAGAGGAAGGAGAGGAGGAGGAGGGAGAGGAGGTGGAGGAGGGAGAGGAGGAGGAGGGAGAGGAGGAGGAGGGGAGGAGGAGGAGGGGAGGAAGAGGGGGAGGAAGAGGAAGGAGAGGAGGAGGAGGGAGAGGAGGTGGAGGAGGAGGAGGAGGGAGGGGGAGGAGGGGGGAGGAGGAGGAGGAAGAGGAGGAGGGAGAGGAGGAGGAGGAGGAGGAGGAGGAAGAGAAGGATTTCAATAAGGAAGAAACTGAAGAGAAAGTTCCAGTGAAAAAATCTATATCAGATACTCCAGCCAAAAATGCCCAGAAATCAAACCAGAATGGAAAAGACTCAAAACCATCCACACAGAGATCAAAAGGCCAAGAATCCTTCAAAAAACAGGGGAAAAAAATCCAAAAAATGCCAAAGAGATTTAGAAGATATCAAAGCAAAGATGCAAGCAAGTGTAGACAAAGGTGGTTCTCTACCCAAAGTGGAGGCAGAGTACATCCATTATGTGAAGAATTGCTGCCCGTGACAGACCAGGAGGCTCTTCCAAGATCCCTGGCAGTGAAGGAAGTCTGCTTAAGAAAATACTTGAGCCAGGCGTGGTGGCCCACGCTTGTAATCCAGCATTTCGGAGGCTGAGACCAGAGGATCGCAGTTCATGGGCAGCCTCAGCTACTTAGTGAGGCCCTCTGTAACTCAGTGAGACCCTGTTTCAAAATCAAGAATAAAAAATAGAGCTGAAGGTGTAGTTTGAAGATAGAATGCCTCTGGGTTCCATCCCCAGTACCAAAAAAAAGGGGGAAAAAAAAAAGCTTTCTGTCTTATTTCATTTCTGTAACAGCTGACATCTGGCTCTGCTTTTTATAATGCAAAGCGAGAACTTTTCCTACCATATTTGGTAAATGATGTCCATGCTCCATTGCCGAGAATGTGTTGTTCCAAATTCCTGATTAGTGTTTAAAGACAGAATTCGCCGGGCGTGGTGGTGCATACTTGTAATCCCAGTATTTGGGAGGCTGAGACAGGAGGATCACATGGGTTGGAAGCCAGCCTCAGCTACTTAGGCTCCCAGCAGCTTAGTGAGACTCTGTCTCCAAATAAAATATAAAATAGGTCTGGGAGTGTAGCCTAGAGGTAGAAATCCCCTGGGTTCCATCTCCAGTACCACAAAGAATAAATCGATAGATAGATAGATAGATAGATAGATAGATAGATAGATAGATAGAGAAAGAAAGAAAGAAAGAAAGAAAGAAAGAAAGAAAGAAAGAAAGAGCTCCACCTCTTGCTTGGTTTCAAGTGTGTATGAAATGTTATCATAGGACATAGCAGTAACAGTCAGACATGGAAATGATATGGATATACATGTGAAATAAACTCAATATTTTTGTGTGTGTGTGGTGCTGGGGATGGAACCCAGGGGCCTTCTACCTCTAAGCTCCACCCTCGGCCCAATTTCTTATTCTTTATTTTGAAACAGGCTCTCACTAAGTTGCAGACGGCCTCACTTAGTAGCTGAGGCTGTCCACGAACCCAGATCCTCCTGTCTCAACCTCCCAAGCGTGGATTACAAGCATGCGCCACCACGCCCGGCTTAAACTCAGTATTTTAATTAGCGCAACCACTAAGGAGATCGGTACATGGCTCCGCCAAAAACTAGGCTTTAGAACCACCATATGACTCAGATATGCCACACCTCAGTGTCTTTGCAAAAGAACTCAAGTCGGGCTCCTACAGGGGATGGGCACACCCAAGTGGACAGCAGCACAATCCACAATGGCCAAGTTGTGGAACCAGCCTAGGCGCCAGTCAACAGATAAATGGATCCATTAAGTGTGGTGTTTATAGACACAGTGGAGTGCTCTGCTGGGAGCCATCTTAGGCCCGGATGCTGACTTTAGCATCTTGGACCAACTCAAGCTGAGAGCACAGTACCAGCTGGGTGGGATGTGTCCTCAAGCGAACAAATTCCGAGGGACCTGATGGAATGGGTAAGAGTGTGGTCTTTGATGGTTTCCTTACCCAGTCATGTTTAAACCTTCCTTTTCCTAAGCTTGGCCCATGCCTGCCTTTCCCTAAACCTGACCTGTAACCCTGAACATAATTCATGGCCTCCTTGCCATGTGCTTTGTTTAAACCTTTTATAAAAGAAAGGTCCTGGTGGTGGGAGGACAGAAGACTTGCTTGGCTCCTCCCTGGCCCACCCCAGTGTTAAAAACAATAATCTTGGACCCAGAGTTGTCCATTCGAGAGATCTGAGCAAGCAGTAACCGCAGCACTCAATCCATCACCAACGACCTGTCATCTGTAACCATTAAGAAGAACGACCTGAGCCAGGTACGGTGGTGCGCGCTTGTGATCCCAGCATTCGGGAGGCTGAGACAGGAGGACCAAAGGAGGACTGTGGCCAGCCTCAGCTACTTAGTGAGGCCTTCAGCAACTTAGTACCGGGGATGGAACCTAGGGGCATTCTACCTCCGAGCTACATCCCCAGCCCTATTTTTATTCTTTATTTTTTGAAATAGGGTCTCACTGAGTTGCAGAGGGCCTCACTAAGTAGCTGAGGCTGTCCACAAACCACAACCCTCCTGTTTCAGCCACCCAAATGCTGGGGTCACAAGCGTGCGCCCCCACGCCTGGCTACTCTTGCTTCTATAATGAATCTTTTTTGCCCTGTACTAACTTCCTACTGCTTGTCCTGGTGCTCTATTTCCAAGCCCATGATATCTATCTGGGCTGAGGAAAAGAACCCACAGCGGGCAATCACCAAAACAGCAGCATCTTTGGCGACCCAGATGGGACTTGAGAGGGCCTTCCAAACTATAACAGGCTTACTAGGACAAAAAGGTATAAACATGTTCAATGTGTCCAACATACCAAATGCGGTATGAAAAAGTTTTTTGCTCGTTTTTTTTTAAAAGTTCCCCTGGGACGACAGGGAAAGGTAAGGGCAGAGGAAGGAAGCGGGCCGGAGGACGGGGTTCAGCCCACAGAAATAACTAACAGGAGGATGGGGAGCAAGAACAGAGCAGAAACGTCACGGTCAGGATCACCGCCGCAGAGCAGGCAAAATCCTAAGTGGGGCTGCCACCAGGAAACCGACCCAGGAATATTTATGGTGGTGAGTTTCATTTGTTTGGTATTTTGTTTTGTTTTATGGTGCTAGGGATTAAACCCAGGAATATTCTACCTTTGAGCTACACCCTCAGCCCTTTTTATATTTTATATCTATTTATCTCTCTGTCTACCTATTTTTGGTATTGAGTATTGAACCCAGGGACATTCTACCTCTAAACTACACTCCTAACTCCGTGTGTGTGTGTGTGTGTGTGTGTGTGTGTGTGTGTGTTACTGGGGATGGAACCCAGAGGCTTTCTACCTCTAGGCTACACTCCCAGACCTATTGTTTTATATTTTCTTTGGAAACAGGGTCTCACTAAGTTGCTGAGAGCCTCACTCAGTAGCTGAGGCTGGCATCTAACCTGTGCCATCCTCCTGTCTCAGCCTCCCAAGCATTGGGATTACAAGTGTGCGCCACCACACCCAGCTGCACTTTTAAAAAAATTTTTTAAACAGAGTCTTGCTAAGTTTAGTTTTGTAAGGTGTGATACCTATTGATTTTATTCATCTATATATTCTGCTAGGTTTTCCAAAATGTCTACAGTCAATATAAATTATTATTGGATTCAGAATATGTATGTTTATATGTATGTATGTATGTATGTATGTATGTCAACCTGTAATGGCAGTAACTTGGGAGGCTGAGACAGGAGGATTGCAGGTTTGAGATCAGCCTTAGCAATGTAAGGAGACACTTAGCAATCTAATGAGACCCTGTCTCAAAATTTAAAAAGAAAGGGCTAAGGGTATAACTTGGTAGTAGAAAGCTCTTGGGTTCAATTCCAGTGCAAGAAAGGAGAGGAGAGGACAGGACAGGAGAGGAGAGGACAGGACAGGAGGCTCATGCCTGTAATTTCAGAGTGCTTGGGAAGCTGAGACAGGAGGATCACAGGTTTCATGCCAGCCTCAGCTGCTAGTGAATCCCTCCACAATTTGGGGAGGCCTTATTTCAAAATAAAAAATGCTGGGGGTTATGGCTTGGAGGGAAAATATCCCTGGGTTCAATCTAAAGAAAAAGGAGAACAAAAAAAGAAAGAGAAAGAACAAAAGAAAGAAGGAGAAGGAAGAGAGGAGAGAGAGGGAAGGGAGGGAGGGAGGGAAAGAAAGAAAGAGAAAAAGAGAGAGAGAGAAAGAAAGAAAGAAAGAAAGAAAGAAAGAAAGAAAGAAAGAAAGAAAGAAAGAGAGAAAGAGTCCTTGTCTTTTAAGTATAGGGTCTCCTTGGCTCATCAAGCTCAGACAGGCTCCTTCACGCTGTGACAGAGAGGTCCGTGTGCTGGGAGCTCCTAGTTTGAGCTGTCTCAGGAAGGCTCCAGCCCAGACCCTTCAAATCCTTGGGGGTTGGAGGTTGCCCCAATTGCCTGCCCACCTGGTCCACAGCCTCCCGCCCCACCCTGCAGCGGGGTACTCACCGAGGAGGGGGACGATGAGGAGCATCAGGGCCCAGGCTGGGAGCCAGCAGCAGCCACGGCCCAAAGCAGCCATGGCTTTGGCCGGGGAAAGATGAGGCTGGCCTTCCCCGGCCCCACCCACACCCTCTCAGTCAGTTGCTGGGCCTTCTAGTCTCAGCCTTCACACTGCAGAATACCAGGGGAAAGGAGTAGTTACTCTGAGTATGTTTTCTGTACAAACTAAAGTACTATGTGTTTCCTTTTTATGGTATTGGGGATTGAAGCCAGGGCCATTCTACCTCCAAGCTACACCCCCACCCCTATGTTGTTTTTATTTTGAAACAAGAGTCTTGCTAGGTTGATGAAAGTCTCACTACTTGCGGAGGCTGTCCGCAAATCTGTGGTCCTCCTGTCTCAGCCTCCCAACAACTGGAATTTCAAGTGTGTGCCGCCATACTCGGCTTTAAAGAACGTGTGTATGTGTGTGTGTGTGTGTGTGTGTGTGTGTGAGAGAGAGAGAGAGAGAGAGAGAGAGAGAGAGAGAGAGAGAGAGAGAGAGAATGAGAGAGAGAGACTTCCTCAGAATCTGCAGGTTCCTGCGGGGACAGTCTACCTCTGAGTTATGGCCCCTATTTTTTATTCTGTGTGTGTGTGTGTGTGTGTGTGTGTGTGTGTGTGTGTGTGTGTGTGTGTGGTAGTGGGGGTTGAACCCCAGAGGCATCTACATCCAAGCTACTTTTTTATTTTGAAACAGGGTCTAAGTTGTGGAGGGCCTCACTAAGTAGCTAAGACTGGCCTCAAACCTGCCATCCTCCCAAGTACTGGGATTACTCCCAAAGGTCGTCACCTTTAACCCTAATGCTCATCTCAGACATTTAATAATAAGAAGGTCTGACACTTGGTCAAGCTCAGGCACCAGCCACCCATCGATGTCAGGAGCCCGCGGGTTCTGAGGAAGTCCAGACGTCCATCCCTGCTGTGCGCCCTACCTGCCTCCTCCTGGCCGCGGCCTCTAAAGAGCTGTAAAGAGACCCAAGGTCACTGTCTCCCTCTTGAGATGGGCGGCTTTCTCCCTTGAACGTGTATCCCCATTTTCCTAAATAAACCTCCGTCTTTGTCTCTGACTGGAGCGTGCTGAAATTCTTTTCTGCTACAGAAGCCAAGGAGGGAGGGACCCATCACCCCAACACACACACACACACACACACACACACACACACACACACACACACACTGGTAGCAGTAATTATATACTAAGCCCTGAGGCATGAGAGCCATAGTTGTATGAAGCCACTGTCACCTGCAAGACTCAAAAATACCATTTCTCTCCCCCGGGCTCACAACTGTCTGCGGCGCCCGGAAAACCAGCCAGGGCGCTGGGGACCTGGGGCCGGGGCCACCTCGCTCCGGCCTAGCCCCGCCGCCCTTGGTGTCCTCCCCGGGGCGTGCTTGGGACCCCACCCCCGGCTCCAGCACAGACGCCCCGGCCTCAGAAATCGCCCGGAAATGGGAGCTTGCGCGAAGCACTGATGGTCCCCCAGGGGAGGCTCATGGACCCCGGCTCCCTGCCGCCTCCCGACTCCGAAGATCTCTTCCAGGATCTAAGCCACCTCCAGGAGACATGGCTTGCTGAAGCTCAGGTACCAGACAGTGATGAGCAGTTTGTTCCCGATTTCCATTCGGAAAACTTAGCTTTCCACAGCCCCACCACCAGGATCAAGAAGGAGCCCCAGAGTCCCCGCACAGATCCGGCCCTGTCCTGCAGCAGGAAGCCGCCACTCCCCTACCACCATGGCGAGCAGTGCCTTTATTCCAGTGCCTATGACCCCCCCCAGACAAATCACCATCAAGTCCCCCGTCCCTGGTGCCCCTGGACAGTCGCCCCTGCAGCCCTTTCCCAGGGCAGAACAACGGAGTTTCCTGAGATCCTCCAGCACCTCCCAGCCCCACCCCGGCCACGGGTACCTCGGGGACCACAGCTCCGTCTTCCAGCAGCCCCTGGACATGTGCCACTCCTTGGCATCTTCTCAGGGAGGGGGCCAGGAACCCCTCCCTGCCCCCTACCAACACCCGCTGTCGGAGCCCTGCCCATCCTACCCCCAGCAGAGCTTCAAGCAGGAATACCATGACCCTCTGTACGACCAGGCGGGCCAGCAGGGGGTCAGTGGGCAGTGGGCACAGGTACCCAGGGGTGGGGGTGGTGATCAAACAAGAGAGGACAGACTTCGCCTACGATTCAGACGTCCCCGGGTGTGCCTCACTGTACCTCCACTCCGAGGGCTTCTCGGGGCCCTCCCCCAGGGACGGGGCCGTGGACTATGGCTATGAGAAACCTCTGCGACCGTTCCCTGAGGATGTCTGCGTTGTCCCTGAGAAATTCAAAGGAGACATCAAGCAGGAAGGGGTTGGTGCATTCCGGGAGGGGCCGCCCTACCAGCGCCGGGGTGCCCTGCAGCTGTGGCAGTTTCTGGTGGCACTGCTGGATGACCCAACCAATACCCACTTCATTGCCTGAACAGGCCGGGGGATGGAGTTCAAACTAATTGAACCTGAGGAGGTTGCCAGGCTCTGGGGCATCCAGAAGAACCGGCCGGCCATGAATTACGACAAGCTGAGCCGCTCTCTTCCATACTATCATGAGAAGGGCATCATGCAGAAGGTGGCTGGCGAGCGCTACGTGTACAAGTTTGTGTGTGAGCCTGAGGCCCTGTTCTCTCTGGCCTTCCCGGACAACCAGCGTCCAGCTCTGAAGGCTGAGTTTGACCGGCCAGTCAGTGAGGAGGACACAGTCCCTTTGTCCCACCTGGATGAGAGCCCCCTTTGTCCCACCTGGATGAGAGCCCTGCCTACCTCCCAGAGCTGGCTGGCCCTGCCCAGCCCTTTGGTCCCAAGGGTGGCTACTCTTTCTAGCCGCCAGTGGCTTCTCCCCCTGTCACGGGTGGGTGCTGCCCTGTGTACATATCAGTGGATTTGGTGATGGGGGACCCCCCCACCCTGAAACCCACAGATGTCTCTGGAACAGATCCCCACTGTCCCGTCAGCCACTCTGGCCCAGACTCTGAGCTACTCACCAGTCTTTGGGAGGGAAAAGCAGGGAAAGATCAAATCTACAGGTGAAGTGTCAGGCTCCTGAGGTGCTTCGCCTCTGCCCCCAGGAGTCGAGCTCAGCTTCTTCCTAGTCCTGCCTGGAGGCCCAAGTCCCGCTCTCCTTCCCACCACAGAGAACACATTTGTTCTGTCCTGGGGACAGAGAGGAGCTTCCCAACTTTATTGTAGTGGGGGGCCAGGGGGTTCACCGAGCCCCCCAGTCTTCCAGTGTGGGCAGACAGAAGCTTAGGCTTTGTGCTCCGTCCCAAGCTGTGGCCTGGAGAGTCTGGTTGTCCGTTCTTGGTGCTCTCTGCTCCAGAGGCAGGGGTGAGGGGAAGGAAGCTGGGGTGGGGTGCTGGGCGAGGCAGGGAGGGCTGGGCTCCAAGGGCCCTTTGCCTCTCCTCCACCTTTTCCTAGGCCCACCCAGACCTGGGATTTCATGTCCACCTCCTCTGTCAGACCTTAATAAAGGCCCCTGCATCTCTGAAAAAAAAAAAATACCATTTCTCTCATGAATGTGGATATCATCATCTTTTCCTTCCCTCCTCCTCCTCCTCCTCCTCCTCCTCCTCCTCCTCCTCCTCCTCCTCCTCCTCCTCCTCCTCCTCCTCCTCTTCTTCTTCTTCTTCTTCTTCTTCTTCTTCTTCTTCTTCTTCTTCTTCTTCTTCTTCTTCTTCTTCTTCTTCTTCTTCTGGGTACTGAAGATGGAACCCAGGGGCATTCTACCTCAAGCTATACTCTCAGCCCTATTTTTTTTATTCTTTATTTTGAAACATGGTCTCACTAAGTTGCAGAGGACCTCACCAAGTAGCTGAGGCTGGCTGCAAACCTGTGATCCTCCTGTCTCAGCCTCCCAAGTGCTGGGATTACAAGTGTGCAACACCACACCCGGCTGATATCTTATATTTTTTAAGTTTTAAGCCAGGAACAGTGGCACACGCTTGTGATTCTAGCACTTGAGAGGCTGAGACAGGAGGATCACCGGTTCATGGCCAGCCTCAGGAACTGGTGAAGCTCTCTGCAACTTAGAGAGACCCTGTTTCAAAATAAAGAATAAAATAGGGTTGGCAGGTATAGCTCGAAGGTAGAATGTCCCTGGGCTCAATCCCCAGTACCAGAATAAGTAAATAAATATTTTAATGTTTTGGCACTGTAAATTTTAAACAATACAATTCACAAATAAGTTAATGTTCAGATGGTAGATTGCCTGCTTAAAATCTTTTACCTTATTTTTCAGAGCCCTATAATGTTTACAACCCACTAACAGACTCTTCGTCTTCTCTGCTTCCTAAGGATTTTGAAGGAAAACAGACTATTTTTTATTGTTGTTTGTTTGTGGTACAAGAGATTGAACCCAGGGGCATTCTACCTCTGAACTACACCCCCAGCCCTATACTTTTACTCTTTATTTTGAAACAGGGTCTCATTAAGTAGCAGAGAACCTCACTAAGCAGCTGAGACTGGCCGTGAACCTGCGATCCTCCTGTCTCAGCCTCCCAAGTACTGGGATTACAAGCGTGCGCCACCACACCTGACTTCTTATTTTCAATTTTACTAGTGGTTTCTCGTAATTTACAATAAAATAACTTGAATCTATTTTTCCTCTAATTATGAATGCAGTGGAAACAATATTATCTGGTTATACTCCCCTGTTTCATGAGAATTTAGGAAGTTTCTCTCCTCTCTCTCTCTTCCCTCTTCTCTCTTCTCTCTCTCTCTCCCTCTCTCTCTCTCTCTCTCTCTCTCTCTCTCTCTCTCTCTCTCTCTCTCTCTCTCTCTCTCTCTATCCCTGCCCTCCTCACCCCCATTTCCTAGCTTTTTTGTTGATCTGATTTATTTATTTATTTATTTATTTATTATTTACTTATTTTGCAGTACTGGGGATGAAACCCAGGGGCATTCTACCTCTGAGCTACACCCCCAGCCTGACTTTTTATTCTTTATTTTGAAACAGGGTCTCACTAACTTGCAAAAGGCCTCACTAAGTAGCTGAGGCTGGCCACGAACCTGAGTTCCTCTGGTCTCAGCCTCCCCAATGCTGGGATTACAAGCGTGCACCACCACGCCCGGCTCTGATTTCAAGTTTTCTATAATGATTCTTCTCTACTGAATGTCTTCTTTCCAGAAGTTTAAAAGCATTTGCATTTGCAAACTGGGCTGCCCAACAGCTTGAGGGGAGAGTGCTAACGTGTGGTCAATCGCAAGTTGCTTTAAGGCGAAAAAGACTAGCTCAGAGGTAGAATGCCCCTGGGTTCCATCCCCAGTACCGCAAAAAATAAAAATAAAAATAAATTAAAAAAACAGAGGTCCCGTGTGAGAACACTGATGTACTCAGACTACAATTAGATCTGAGAAACCTGAGGAAAAAATAGAAGCTGGGCCATTGCAGCCATTTGCATCATTTCCCAGTTTCTTAAGTACTGTGTGCTAACCGACGGCACTACCCAACACCTTATCCCTCCACCTCAAAGCCTTGTCATAACGGACTTCAGTGTCAGAAGTACTGTGAGACCAGCCGGGCGTGGTGGCGCACGCTTGTCATCCCAGCACTTGGGAGGCTGAGACAGGAGGATCGGGGTTTGCGGACAGCCTCAGCTACTTAGTGAGGCCCTTTGCAACTCAGTGAGACTTTGTTTCAAAATGAATAAAAAGTAGGGCTGAGAGTGTAGCTCAGAGGTAAAATGTTCCTGGATTCCATCCCCAGTACCGCAAAAAAAAAAAAAAAAAAAAAAAGTCAAAACCCTGATCTGACCTAGGGAAAGTCATCATCCTGTTTACCAGGAAGACGGAGGAAAAGATCTGATGCATGTGACCTCTACCATCTCCATCCTTGACTTGCGCCATTTAGTATCTGTGGAAGAACTGAATCAATTCACTCCAAAAATAACAGAGTCTGCGTGAGCTTTCTTCTCCCTGGTATAAACATGTCATTTCTGTTGCAATAACTTTATTTATTTTTATTTTCAAGACTAGGGCTTGGCTGGGTGTGGTGGCGCACACTAGTAATCCCAGCGCTTGGAAGGCTGAGACAGGAGGATCGTGGTTCGTGGCCAGCCTCAGCTACTTAGTGAGGCCCTTAGCAACTTAGTGAGACCCTGTTTCAAAATAAAGAATAAAAAGTCAGGCTGGAGGTGTCGCTCAGAGGTAGACTGCTCCTGCGTTTCATCCCCAGTACTGAAAAAAAAAAAAAAAAAGACTAGAAATTGAACCCAGGGGCATTCTACCTCTCAGCTACACCCCAGCCCTATTTTTTTTTATTTTTAATTCAGAATCAGGGCCTCACTAAGTTGAGGAGGCTGTCTGAGAACCTGTGATTCACCTATCTCAGCCTCCCAAGTACTGAAGGCCTCTGAAATTTTAAACCCCACTCACCCCCATCACCCCCTTAGCATTGAGTTCCCTCTTGTTTCAGCACCTGGAGCTTTCCTGAACCTAAGTTACATAACTAGGACACTTTTGCTATTTTTTATAGAGTAACACTATGTTGTCAGAGTATGAGAAGGGACTTCCAAAGTGAGTGCTTCTTCTCTGAAAGTTTCCAAAAGTCTCTTTACTCTCGTTGTTGTTTGCAGTATTGGAGATGGAACCCAGGAGCATTCTACCTCTGAGCTACAGCCCAGCTCTATTTTTTATTCTTTATTTTGAAACAGGGTCTCACTGAGCTGCAAAGGGCCTCACTAAGTAGCTGAGGCTGTCCTCGAACCGCGATCCTCCAGGCTCAGCCTCCCGAATGCTGGGATGACGAGCGTGCGTCTCCACGCCTGGCTCTCTTCACTCTTAATGTAATCCTGCTGCCCAAAAACCACCCCACCTAGAGCAGAGGCAGAATTGCTTCAGGCAGAAACCCAGGGTCCTCCTGAGACTGCAGGTCTCAATATTTATCTTTTGACCCACAAAATAGATAAGAGCCAATTCTTAGAATAGAGAAAGAGTTAGGGAGGCCTGTGTATTGCAAAACAAAAGAATGCGTGCTCAGAGAAGAGTTCCTTGAACAGGTCACAGAATAACAAACGGAGAAGGAAGGACACCAGGTGAGCCTTGTACGCAGTGCTCCTCCACAGTGGGGTGGGGAGGAAGGCCCCAGGTGAGTCCGGTGCACAGCGGTCTCTAAAGCAAGCTATAGGATGCACACTTAGGCCCATGTATTTCCCTTCCTGGATTAAGTGGGAGAAATGCGTTTATTGGGCACCTTTGAGTAAGACTGACTGGAGCTGACCCTCCCTTGCTGGGGCCGCCCCACAGGAGCACTCCAGGTATGCAGGGAAGGCGCTCACCCCACCGCCTTCAGTCCATTCCCACCCTGCATCTATGGTAGGCTAGTGCTTTCTCTTAGAGACTCCTGGCGAGTAGCAATTTCATCAGGGTGTGTTCTGGAGTAAAAGGTCGTCCAGAGTGGTCCACGCCATGCTGGGAAACGCCCAGGTTCTCCTGGGCTCCCATCGAGGACCCAGGGAGCTCAGAGGCACCCGGGCCCAAAAGACGACTGAGGTCAGGAGGAAGGAGCATGGTCCAGTCATGAGGCCAGCAGCAGCTGCCATGCTGGCCCAGGACAAGCAGAACCAGACAAGAAGGTGCTGCAGGTGTAGAAAGAGACACCCCAGCCAGGACACGATTCTCTGCCAAGACCCATAACAAGTACAGAGGACAGCCAAAAAGGTGGACACCCTCTCCCCTAGCTCCCGAGGACGGCGAGGAGCCCGTCCTGGGCCAGCTGTTTGTGGGTCCCAGTGACCTGTCTCTTGCAGAGCACCTCACAGGTTCCTGGGCTAGCTCATATTTGCCGTGCTGGGAATTGTGCCCGTATTGGAAAATGGCTCTAGTATTAATTTCCAAAATGTAAAAAGCAGTCAGAATGGGCGTGGTGGCTCACACTTGTAATCCCACGTGGGAGGCGGAAACAGGAGGATCGCGCTGGTTCGAAGCCAGCCTTGCTGGCTTAAGATTGCTCAGGCACTCAGGCAGGGAGGGGCCGCAGGTTTTAAAAGCAGAGCTCCCCCCTCTCTCTTTCTCTCTGCCCTTTGTTCTAATGATTAACTTATAGTAAGAATGTAAAGGAAATTAAGGCCTTTAGCCTTAAAAGCCCTAGAGACAATTGAAGCCTTTAGCCCTAAAAATATGTAGAGGCCATCAATGCCTCTGTTTGCCTCCTCTGTGACCTGGCCTGGGTGTAGGAAAGCAAAACTCCATGCGCTGCTTCGAAGCACCCACAGTTGATGAGCAACCAATACTGCCCAGTACATTAGAGGCAAAAGCCAGGTAGATTATTGACCCCGCACTCAGTACGTGTGCTGTCTGGAGACAAAGAGGCACCACCTACCTAAAAAATAAGTTACTAGCCTATTGCCTTGGTAACACTGATAAGAACATACCAATACAAAATTTATTTAAAGGCCGGGGCTGGAGAGGGGGTCAGAGTTTCATCTCTGGGCTTTCCAGAATGCCTGCACACTGCTTTTTCTTCTCTATTTAGTACTGACTTTGTAATAAAGACTTCTGAAAGCTGCACCAAGCTGCGTATTTGTTTTAATTTCCCAATTCAACAAATCGTAGTTGAATAGAGATAAAAACAACCCAGGGCAGCATTACAACCCAAACAATAACAGGACTCTCAAGCTCCTCTGCCTCCCCCACGCCCGTCTCTCGTGTGAGTGTGTGTGTGTCTGTGTGTGTGTCTGTGTTACCAGGGATTAAACCCAGGGGCTTCTACCTCCGAACTACACCCCCAGCCCTTAATATTTTTGTCTTTCAAAACAGGGTCTCACTAAGTTGCTGAGGCTGGCCTCAAACCTGTGGCCCTCCTGCTCAGCCTCCCAAGTACTGGGATTACAGCCGTGCGCCGCCACATCTGGCCCTGCCTCTCTATGAGGGTCCTCCGACTCGCGCATAGGAATCTGTTAGCAAAATTCTTTTAAAAGTCCCATTTCCGACTGACGACAAACACGTCCCTCTGACACATGGTGGAGGACACAGCTTCTTCCTTCCAGCAGCCCCGGCCGTGCTCCCACAGCTGTCTGGGTAGTGCTCCCCTGGGGTCTCTCAGGTGGGTCCTGCACCTGTTCACGCTACTGAGCCATCTCTCCCAACAGTCGCTCCGTCCCCAGGCCTACGTGAGTGGCAGGCACCCGTGGGGTGGCGGGGAGCACTAGCACAGCTCTCTCCAGACACCTTTCCCTTCTTCTCAAATCTATCCTTTTATACCTCGCTTGCAAGTGAGAGCTTCAGAGTCTTCAGCCCGGTTGTTAGAGCGTGTGTGCGTGTGCGTGTGCGTGTGTGTGTGTGTGCCTCCTCACCACGCCAACTGGAGGGGAAGGGGGCTTGTTGTGTGTGTTGTTGATTGGTAGGTTGGTTTTGATTTTTGTTTTTTGGGGGGATTGTGTTTTTTGGGGGGTTATGTATGTGTGGTACTGGGATGGAACCCAGGGGCATTCACCTCTGAGCTACACCCCCAGCCCTATTTTTTTATTCTTTATTTTGAAACAGGGTCTCACTGAGTTGCAAAGGGCCTCACTAAATAGCTGAGGCTGTCGGAGAACCCGGATCCTCCTATCTCAGCCTCCCAAATGCTGGGATTACAAGCACGCACCACCACACCTGGTTTGGTTTTGGGTTTTGGTTTTGTATTTTTTGTTTGTTTGTTTCTGGTATTGAGGATGGGACCCAGGAGCATTCTACCTCTGAGCTACACCCCAGCCCTTTATATTTCTTTATTTTGAAACAGAGTATCACTGAGTTGTTGAGGGTCTCACTGAGTTGCCGAGGCTGGCCTTGAACCTGCAACCTTCCTGTCTCGGCCTCTGAAGCACAAGGATTGCAGACATACAGAAAGGTTTATTTGTGCTCACAGTTTCCTGTTTCAGTCCTTGGCCAGCCAGCCCCACTGCCTAGTGCCTGTGGTGAGGCCACGCATGGCAGCAGAGGGTAGATGCTCGGCTCATGGCAGCTGGAAAGCAGAGAGAGAAGGAGGGAGGGAGAGAAAGGAAGAGAAGGGAGAGGGAGAGAGGAGAAGAAAGAGGGAGAGGAAGAGAGAGAAGGAGATAGAGGGGGAGAGAGAGAAGGTAGAGAAGGAGGAGGAAGAAGGGGAGAAGGAATTGAAAGAAGGAGGAGAAGAAGAAGAGAGAACGGGGCCAGGGACAGATATGGTTCCCAGGGCTCCCCCACGGGACTTCCTTCACATCTGTCCTACGGTCTCCACCGTGACCTCCCAGGAGTCCGTCCAGCCAGCAGGAGATGACCGACCAGTGAGATCAGCCCCTCATCACCCACTCACTGCCCCCAAAGTCCCACAGCTGGCCACTGCTGTGTGGGGACCAAGCCCTCAACACATGAGCTGTGGGAGGCTTTGCAGGGCTAAGCCATCGCCTTCAGTCCTTGGTCCCCACAAGTTCACACCCACCTCAAAATTCAGTCCATCTGCAAGAGTCCCCATGGTCAACAACAGTTCCAGCATTGCTCAAAAGCTTAAGTCCAAACTCTTCTCTTCTGGAACTCAAGGCAAACTCTTTAGTTGCAAACCCCTGTAAGAATCAATAAGCAAGTTTCGTGCTTCCGAAATCCAGTGGCACGCACTGAACATCCCCGTTCCCAAAGGTCAGAACGGGGGCCTAGAGAGAAGGCACGGGGCCAGAGCGAGACGGGAACACACCAGGACAAGCCTTGGACCCCGAGCTCCACGTGCCGCATCCGAGGCACAGCTGGTACAGTGATGCGGGCTCCGCCGGGCGGGCAGCCCCCGCAGCCTCTCTCTTGGGCTGGCTCTGCAGCTTTCCTGGGCAAATGCCCCACATCCCTGGCATCTCTGATTTCTCGGAGTCTCCACTAAGACTCCAGCACCACTCTTAAAGCTCGACTCCTGGTTCTCTCAGGGGCCGTTTTCAAAAATGCCAGCCCCGTGGCATGCTGCCGGGCCTCCCGAGCTTTCTTCTGAATTCTCAGTGGAAGCATCCATGACCCTAGAACTTCTTTGCACCTGCAGAATCAGTGCGGCGAAGCTGATGCCGAAGTCTGCAGTCAGTGGGAACCCAAGCTGGGCCTCCTTGGACATGGCTGTGGGAGCCTCTGAGCCTGGACAGCTGGCCAAAGCAAAAGCAATCCTGGGAGCCGGGCATGGTCGCACTCACTTGGAATTGCAGTGCTTGGGAGGCTGAAACAGGATGATCACAGGTTCACGGCCAGCCTCAGCAACTTAGTGAAGCTCTTGGCAACCTAGTGAGACCCTGTTTCCAAATAAAAGAATGAGGTAGGGCTAGGGAGGTGTAGCTTGAAGGTAGAATGTCTCTGGGTTCCATCCCCAGTTCCAAGAAAGAAAGAGAGAGAGAGGGGGGGGGGGAAGGAAGAAAGAAAGAAAGAAAGAAAGAAAGAAAGAAAGAAAGAAAGAAAGAAAGAAAGAAAGAAAGAAGGAAGGAAAGAAGCCGGGCGTGGTGGTGCACACCTGTAATCCCAGCATTTGGGAGGCTGAGACAGGAGGATCGTGGTTCACGGACAGCCTCAGCTACTTAGTGAGGCCCTTTGCAACTCAGTGAGACCTTGTTTCAAAATAAAGAATAAAAAATAGGGCTGGGGTGTAGCTTAGAGGTAGAATGCCCACTGGGTTCCATCCCCAGAACCGCAAAAAAAAAAAAAAAAAAAAAGTATCCAAAGATGTCAGGTATAAGACATTTCCAAACGTTTGGATACAGATAGGCTCCAGGAACAAGTAGCTTATAGGAGACATTGGGAGCCACATGTGGTGGTGCTCATCTATAATCCCAGTACCTGGGAAGCTGAGACAGGAGGGTCACAGGTTTAAGAACAGCCTTGGCACTTCAGTGAGACCTTGTTTCAAATTTTGAAAAATGGCCACACATAGTGGTGCACACCTGTAATCCCTGTACTTGGGAGGCAGAGACATGAGGATGGTAGGTTAGAGGACAGCCTCCGCAAGTAGTGAGACTCTCATCAACCTAACGAGATCCAAATAAGAAATAAAATTGGGCTGGGGGTGTAGCTCATAGGTAGAATGCCTCTGGGTTCAATTCTTAGCTTAAAAAAAAAAAAGAATAAAATAGGGCTGGAGGTTTTTCTCTAAGAAGACAACCCCAGTCTGCAGGGCTCAGGGTCATTCTCAGGAAGAGAGAAGGCTGGGAAGGCCCTGGGATCGTACAGATCCCTCTTCCACAGGGAGATCGGGTTTGTAAGAGCTGAGGATGAGGTTCAGGTCAGCACAGGCCGCCAGGAGGCACCTCGCATTCAGGGATGTATAATATGCACTAGAAGCTCCTGCAGCGTGCACGCGCACACACACGCACACACACACACACACACACACACACACGGTGACTGACACCCCAAGGAGCCCAGGTATTCAAAGGAAGTCCCCCAATTTGACATGCAGAACCCTCTTAACTCCCTCCTCTGGGGCGCGGGAACACCTCTTCATAGTCCCCACACCTGGGCCTGCGTTCAGGAACGACACACCAGCGACCTGGCAGGGCCCTGAGGGATTTGCCACCTGCAGTCAGCCAGAGCTCTCTTTGGGATGGCGTGAGGGCCACGTGTGTCCGGGTGGTGTGGCTGCAGGTCAGGCCCCTACAGCACAGGAACATCTGAGCGGAGCTAAAGCCAGAGCAGCGGGGTGTCCACAGATGTGGCCCTTGGGAGCACGGGTGACCCGGCACTGATGGGTTCTCCTGCTTCCTCCATTAAAAAGCCATCATTGCTTGGGGTGAGGTTGGAGCTCGCTGTAGAGATCACCGAGAGGCCCCCTTTCCTTCCACTGCTGTTCATCCGTCCACTGGAAATGCAAGATAAAGGGTTCAGGGACAGTCTAGGCATAGAGTGTCCCAGGAGGATCGCGTATATTCAATACCCCTCGGTATGAACTGCTTATAAATCTCCCCATATCACTCAGTGCTAGTGGTCAATCCTACATTTATTCAGTTATAAGTATTAACATTACAAAAAAAAAAAAAAAAGGGCAAAGGCCGGGTGTGGCAGCGCACGCTTGTGATCCCAGCATTCGGGAGGCTGAGACAGGAGGATCACGGTTCACGGACAGCCTCAGCTACCTAGTGAGGTCCTCTGCAACTCAGTGAGACCCTGTTTCAAAATAAAGAATATAAAATAGGGCGGGGGGTGTTGCTCAGAAGTAGAATGCCCCTGGGTTCCATCCCTAGTAACACACACACACACACACACACACACACACACACACACACACGGCAAAGAACCATGGGAGCAGGGAGAGCAGCTGTGTGGGCGTGGGGAGCCGGGGCTGGGAGTGTCCAGGCTGCACACCAGTCCCAGCTCTCACCTTGAGCTTGTCTCCCAGAGACTTCACCTCCATCAGCTCCGCATAGTGGACGCCATCCTCCTCCTCCCTGTGGTCCTCCTGCCATCCTGCACCCAAGGCATTCACACGCTGCCGCTGGATTCTGTGTCCGGCCACCTTCACCCCTCCCCCACGGCCAGGAACCCGGGACCACGGGGGCCACACCCACCGTCCCCTCTACAGGACCTACGGGTGCTACAGAAAGGAAGCCTAGGGCCAAGGAGAGAGGGAGGTGTCTGGTCCCCAAAGGGGAGACATAACCTGCCTGTCCCCGTGTTCATCATCTCCTTCTCCACTTCCTCCTTCTTCTTTTTCTGACGTATCATCCAGAGGGACAGTCCAGCTCCCAGGATGAAAAGCAGAGCCAAGGGGATCCCTAGCATGTATCTCCTGAAGCTAGCCGTGTGCCATCCGTGCGAGTCCGTTTCCCTCGCTGTGAGTGAAGAGAGAGCGGTGGAGACGCTGAATTTCCTATCACCAAGGAGAAGGAAAGCCAAAGAGAAGCAGAGGAGGGATCGTGACAGGTTGGTTCAACCAGCAGCCGGCTCCTGCACACTGCTGGGCTCCTGAGAAGGGTTAGAGTCCCAGGATGCACGCGGCATGATTCATTTGTTTTATTAAACACCTGCTGAGAGCAGGTTCTCAGAACTGTCCTTGGCGCAGGGATTTTGGTGAGACAGAGCCATGCCCTTTGCCATCAACGTGCTCCGGGCTCTTGGAGGATTCTAGTGCACAAACAGACCATGGCTACTCAGCAGCGGATGGTCAAGGACAGCTCTGTAAAAGAAGTGATGCACCAGGTGTGGTGGCACACACCTGTGATCCCAGCACTTGAGAGGCTGAGATAGGAGGCTCACGGGTTCCAGACCAGCCTCAGAAACTTAGCCAGAACCTCAGTAACTTAGCAAGACTCTGTATCAAAGTAAAAATAGGGCTGGAAGCTGGGCATGGGACTCATGCTTGTAATCCCAGCTTTTGGGAGGCTTAGACAGGAGGATCCAGGTTTGCAAACAGCCTCAGCTACTTAGTGAGGCCCTTTGCAACTCAGTGAGACCCTGTTTCAAAAAAAAAAGAATAGAAACTAGGGCTGGGGGTGTAGCTCAGAGGTAGAACGGCCCTGGGTTCCATCCCAAGTACCAAATAAATAAATAAATAAATAAATAAATAAATAAATAAATAAATATAAGGCTGGAGGTGTAGCATCGAGGTAGAATGTCCCTGGATTCGCCACCAATACCGAAAGAAAAGAAAGGAGGGGAGAAGAAGCAATCCACAGGGAGTGAGACCAGGAGCCTGCCAGACTCGGGGGCCACAGGAGCTCTGAGAGCCCCCTACCCACAGCATGTTGGACTCACCTTTGCCACAGATGTCACCAAGGTCTAAAGTGGCATTTTTCTGGTCCACGGGGTTGCTGACCACGCAGGTAAGGCTGGCATTGAGCGGGCTTGGGGAAAGTCTCACAGCCAGGGTCCAGGGGTTGGGGGAAGGCCCTGGTGTCACTCTCTGCTCCAGCTCCCTGGGAAGACCCTCGCTCCCCCAGGTCACGGTCAGCTTCTCCTCCTCGGGGGGCCCACACTCCAAGGTCGCGTTGCACCAGTCAGGTGTGACAGACAGCGACTTGGGCCGGATCTTGGCAGGGGGCACAGGCTCTGGGAAGGAGTCATAACAACAAAAAAGCCTCACACACGTGGAACACATCACATATCACACGTCCTCATCCATTATCTGGCCAGTCTGGGGAAGGAAAGGAGGAGGTCACGCGTGGTGGTACCCGCCTGTAATCCCAGGACTTGGGAGCCTGAGACAGGAGGATCGCAGGTTCGAGGACAGCCTCAGCAAGTAGTAAGACTCTCATCAACCTAGCGAGACCCTGTTTCAAAATAAAAAATAAAATAGGGCTGGGGGTGTATCTTGGAAGTAGAATGTCCCTGGGTTCAATCCCCAGTACTGCAAAATAAAAAGAAAGACACATAAGAAATTAGGAGAACTTCACAGACAACATACACTTTGCCCAAAGCTAAATAATGAGCAAGTGACATTAGTATTAAATCTTATATAATTTCTCTAGATTGAGCAAGTCTTTAAAATTTCCCCTGAAGCCGAGTATGGTGGTACACACCTGTAGTCCCAGCATTTGAGAGGCTGAGACAGGAAGATCGCAGGTTTGCGGCCAGCCTCAGCTACTTAGTGAGGTCCTCTGCAACTTAGTGAGACCCTGTTCCAAAATAAAGAATAAAAAATAGGGCTGGGGGTGGAGCTCGTAGGTAGAATGCCCCTGGGTTCCATTTCCAGTACTGCAAAAATAAATAAACAAACAGACAAATAAATATTTTAAAAGAATAGCTAATATTATAATATTACTGCAAAAATCCCCAGATTTCTTTTTTCACTCCCCAAGCACAGAGGTGATTTCCTCCCCCGGGGAGAATCTCAGCTCTGCTCGTTTTTGTTTTGTTTTGTTTTGTTTTTTGTTTGTTTGTTTTTGTGGTGTTGGGGATGAAATCCAGGGGCCTTTTACCTCCGGGCTATAATCTCAGACCCATTTTATACTTTATTTGGAAACAGGGTCTCACTAAGTTGCTGAGAGCCTCACTGAGTAGCTGAGGCTGGCTTCGAACCCGTGCGATCCTCCTGTCTCAGCCTCCCAAGCACGGGGATTACAAGTGTGTGCCACCACGCCCGGCTAGCTCTGCTGTGTTTTGTGATGAACACACCCTATTTTTTCTCAGAGGAGAAAATAGACACCAGTGGGGTGGCTCTGAATAGAATCCTGCAAAGCATGGCCTCGGAGACTCCAGGCCCGCCCGCAGGAGGACCAGGCGCGGAGTGTGGGCGAGTGGCCCCACTTACCGTAGACATCGAGGTGGAAGACCTGCTGCCTGCCTCTTCCTCCCTTTAACCTGGCCTGAGCCGTGTACTGCCCGCTGTCCTGCGTGCTCAGGTTCTGAATCATCAGGGACATTGCGTTGGGCGCACACACCCTCAGCTTGTACTTGTCCTGGGGGTTAATCCAGGGAGAAGCATCTGCCCCTATCTCCAATTCCAACAGGATAGTATAGTCTGACTCAGGGCCAAAGCGCCAGGAGATTTTCTCTAGTTCTGGCTCTAGATCTACTCCGGACCTGCTGGTCATCTGAAATAAGACAGAGCCTCCTCGGATTCCATTCAGTAGAGTGTGGGTGCTAGGGTCCTTTGTCCCGGAGCCATGAGCTTCGCAACGCTTGGGAGGAGTGCCACAGCCACCTAGGCATTAGGAAAGGTGGATATGAGCGCTTCTTCCAGGAGAACAAAGGAGAGAAACACAGAACATTTCTTTTAAAGCAACCCAGCCAGCCAGATATGGAGACCCATGCCTGTAACGGGTCTGTACTGTGGGAGGCTGAGACAGGAGGACCATTGGCTCAAGGCCCGCCTCAGCAACTTAATGAGGTGCTCGGCAACTTAGCGAGACCTTGTTTCAAAATAAAAAATATAAGCCGGGTGTGGTGGCGCACACTTCTACTCCCAGCATTTGGGAGGCTGATTTGGGAGGCTGAGACAGGAGGATCTGGGTTCGTGGCCAGTCTCGGCTACTTACTGAGGGCCTTTGCAACTTAGTGAGACCCTGTTTCAAAATAAAGAATAAAAAATAGGGCTGGGGGTATAGCTCAGAGGTAGAATACCCCTGGGTTCCATCCCCAGTACTGCAAAAAAAAAAAAAAAAAAAATATATATATATATATATATATATATATATATATATATATATATGGCTAGGGGTTTAGCCCAGAGACAAAATATCCCTGAGTTTAACCCAAGTATCAATCAATCAATAAATAAATAACAGCTGGGCTTAGTGGTGCATGCCTGTAATCCCAATGATTGAGAGATTGAAACAGGGTTGCAGGTTTGAGGCCAGCCTCAGAAATGTAATGGGATTCTCAGCAATCTCTTGTGACCCTGTTTCAAAATAGAAAATATTTTTTAATTTTTAGGAGGGTACTGGGGATTGAACCCAGATGCATTCTATCTCTGAGCTACACCCCCAGTCCTATTTTATTTTTATTTTTGGAAACAGGGTCTCACCGAGTTGATGAGAGTCTCACTAACCTGTGATCCTCCTGTCTCAGCCTCCCAAGTACTAGGATTGCAGACATGTGCCACCATGCCCAGCATACAAAACTAATTTTTTACAAAGGGTTGGAGGTGTACCTCAGGGGTAATATGTCCCTGGGTTCAATCTCCAACAAAATAAAATAATAGCATAAAATAAAATAAAGCTGGGTGCGGTGGTGCACACTTGTAATTCCAGTACTTGAGAAGCTGGAACAGGAGGATCACAGGTTTGCGGCCAGCCTCAGAAACCTAGTGAGGCCCTCCACAACTTATGAGACCACTTCATGGTCAGTTCGTTCAACTACATAATACAGGACTGAATTCCTAGCGGCTCACCCTGCTCCTGCAACTGGCCCTCTCTCCTGCTCTCTAATGGACGGGGCTGCCCAGTGCAGAGGTGCAAGGGCCCGGGAGGAACATGGCCCTCGTTCAGCAGCCATGAGGCTCTGCCACCTGTCGGGGGCCCCAAAGTGAGCCCAGAGCAGAGCCTTCCCCATGAGGGAGGACAGCTCACCCCACTGCTCCACCTTAGCCTGTGAGGACCAGCAGGAACCCCGGCAGAAGCTTCTGGTGAGACCGTGCACGACCATTTCAAGCCCCTAAGCTATGGGGTAGTTGTTGCTCAACACAGACAACAATTACAACAATTTTCAACAGAGAAAAGCACCTTCTTTTCCCTCTCAGAGATGCAGACTGCCAAAATGGAGTGTGTTGTGATGTGGTAACAGCCAATTACAAAACTCTGGGGCTCACTGGACGGCATGGCTCACACCAAGATAGGGTGCTTCGCGATGTGGTAACTAACAATTACAAAACTCTGGGGCTCATGGGACCTTGCAACTCACACGATGTGTTCTAGAAGGGAGAGTGCAGTGGTGCACACCTGTAAACCCCGGTACTTGGGAGGCTGAGACAGGAGGATCGCAGGTCCAAGGCCAGCCTCAGCAACTTAGCGAGACCCTGTTTCAAAATTAAAATAAGCCGGGAGTGGTGGTGCACGCTTGTAATCCCAGCATTCAGGAGACTGAAACAGGAGGACATGGGTTCGCGGCCAGCCTCAGCTATTTAGTGAGACCCTCTGCAACTCAGTGAGACCCTGTTTCAAAATAAAAATAAGCTGGGCATGGTGGCACACACTTGTAATTCCAACATTCGGGAGGCTGAGACAGGAGGATCTGGGTTCGCAAACAGACTCGGCTACTTAGTGAGGCCCTTTGCAACTCAGTGAGACCCTGTTTCAAAATAAAGAATAAAAAATAGGACTGGGGGGTGTAGCTCGGAGGTAGAATGCCCCGGGTTCAATCCCCAGTACTGCAATAAATAAATAAATAAATAAAATTAGGGCTGGGCATATAGCTTGGAGACTGAACAATCCTGGATGAAGAAGGAGAAGGAGGACCAGTACCGCAAAAAATAAAGTAGGGCTGGGCATATGGCTCAGAGATTGAACAATCTTGGATGGAGAAGAGGAAGAGGAGGAGGAGGTGGTGGTGGTGGTGGTATGGAGGGAGAGGAGGAAGAAGAATACACAGTTTGGGAAAGGCCTGCCACACAGTAGGGCTGCACCACTAGAAGCTCAGTCATGGAAGCCACAACATCTTCTTGCCCCCTGGACCCCACAGCAGAGAAAGGAGACAGGCCAGCCAAGCCTGCACCCCGCTTCTGCAATCCAACAGTCCTACTCTGTGCCCAGAACTAGTCATGAGGCCCCACCTAACTGCTGGAAACTGCTTGGTGAGCTTGTGCCCCCGCCACCAGCACTCACGATCAGCCTTCCTTAGTGGCTGCCTCTGCCCAGCCCTGCGCCCCCAGCGCTGACCCCTCCCAGCCCTTCCTCGCCCCGTCTGGCACAGCCTGGGACCCTCGGGTCTTCCTGGGGATCAGGGTGAGACTGAAGCCACCAGGGGAAAGTGCCATGTGTCCTGTCCTTGAAGGAAGAACAGTTCCTGCTTTCCACAGGTGCATGTGGGTGTGCAAACATCAGCAGGTTCTCCAAGCATCAGCCCCTCTCCCTGGGAAGGCTGTGCAAAGGTCCCTGTGTACGTCTCATGCACCCTTAATGCACTCATCCACCCAGCACACTTAGTACCTCTTGGTTAAGATGCACTGTGGACATCGCTGCGGGGAACACGGCCGGCCACACGATTCCTTCTAAACACCACTTCCAGTTCCTTGGGCTAGATTCCCAGAAGTGGGTGGTAGGTCACATGGCAATCCAAGCTTTAGGTGTGTGAGGAAGTTGTATTTCTAGCCTTCAAAATAGCCATACCAAGCCGGGCGTGGTGGTGGCCGCACGCTTGTATCCGCGATCCTCCGGTCTCGGCCTCCCAAATGCAGGGATTACAAGCATGCGCCACCACGCCCGGCTCAAAGTAAGTTTTTAATTCTCTCTAGTTTTCTTCGATTACTCTGATGGCTGCAGTATTTATGTTTAGCCTTTGGTCCACCTGAAATTTATTATGTCAGCTAACTGACGCGGTCAGAGGGCCAGGAGTAGTCACGAGGTGGGACCCTCTGCTCAGTGAGATCTCTGCCCAGGTCTGCCATCTTCTCGCTGGGTAAAGTTGAGCAGTTACTTGGAGCTTCTCACCAGTGAGGTGAGAATAATGGTGCTTCCCTGTTGCCCTGTGGTGTGGATTTAAGGAGAGGAAAGCTTTCAGCACAATAGTCAATGATTGTTCCAGAGCCAGGTATGGTGGCACACACTCGGAATCCCAGTACTTGGAAGGCTGAGACATGAGGATCGCAGGTTGAAGACCAGCCTCAGCTACTTAGCAAGGCCCTATTTTCAAGTTTAAAAAAAAAAAAAAAAGCTGGGGGTGTAGCTTGGAGGTAGGATGTTGCTAGGTTTTGCTTTCAGTATCAAAAAATTAACAGCCGGGCGTGGTGGCTCACGCTGCTTGGAATCCCAGCATTTGGGAGGCTGAGATAAAAGGATCATGGTTCCTTACTGAGGTCCTTTGCAACTCAGCGAGACCCTGTTTCAAAATAAAGAATAAAAATAGGGCTGGGGGTGTAACTGGGAGGTAGAATGCCCCTGGTTCAATCCCCAATACCCCCAAAAGAAAAAGAAAAGAAAAGAAAAGAGGGCCGGTGGGGTATAGCTTGGTGGTAGAATGCCTCTAGGTTCTACTTTTAGTATCAAAAAATTAACAATAGAACCAGGTATAGTGGCACGCACTTTTAATCCCAGTATTTGGAAGGCTGAGACAGAAGGATTGGAGGTTCGAGGCCAGCCTCAGCCACTTGGTGAGACCCTCTGCAACTCAGTGAGACCCTGTTTCAAAATAAAGAACAAAAAATAGGGCTGGGAGTGGAGCTCAGAGGTAGAATGCCCCTGGGTTCCATCCCCAGTCCCACACACACAAAAAAATTAACAATAATAATAATTGTTCATATGTTAATTAGCTCCTGTGGTTACCAAAATGAGGATTCCTGGACCAGCATCCTGGGGTCAGAACTACAGCAGTGGGTTCTGGGAGTCACAACTCTTGTGGGTTCAGCCTGGATGACTGCAGGTGTGAAGGTTCAGCTGGGCGCCCTGTTTGCCAAAGGCCGGAGCAGTTGAAAAGTCACTGCTCTGCCTGCACAGGTCAGCCTCAGCTCCTCCGGAACAAAGTGCCTGGGGATATCTGTGCTGCTGCGTGGGGGAAGGCAGAGAGGGGGACAACCGGAAGGAAGGACTGTATCAGGCTTGGGCTAAAACTCGTGTGTGTGTGTGTGTGTGTGTGTGTGTGTGTGTGTGTTACTGGAAATTGAGCCCAGAGGTATTCTCTCTCCTAGCTACAGTGCCAGCTCTATTTTATTTTATTATTTTATTTATTCATTTGTGGTACTGGGGATGGAACCCAGGGCATTCTACCTTTGAGCTACACCCCAGCCATACTTTTTACTCTTTATTTTGAAACGGGGTCTCACTGAGTTGCAAAGGGCCTCGCTAAGTAGCTGAGGCTGGCCGCAAACCGCGATCCTCCTGTCTCAGCCTCCCAAGCACAGGGATCACAAGCGTGCGCCACCACGCCCGGCTATTTGATTTCTTTACACATACAAACATTGCATTCTGAAAAGGCACACATGTGAAAAGAACTCAGGGGCCTAAAATTCTTTAGGTGGTATAGGACCAGAGCGGAGCCATGACAGGCTTCATCCATCCAGCAAACGCTAGGCCTGAGTTTCAGTTTCCCAGGAATACAAGTAACAGTTAAGTGCCAGTTTTGGCCCCTGGGTCAGGATGAAAAACTCCCAACCAACCCCAGGAGGCATGAACCGAATGGGAGGCACCAAGTGTCCTGTCCATTGCTTGTGATAACAGCAGCAAAGATTCCTTTTGGTCTAAAGATAACTCCTTTGTAAATCACAGCTGAGTGACTGAAATGTATAAAACTGCCTTGGAACAAAGGCTCGAGGTCCTTGGCAAGACTCCACTGCGTTGGAGGGACCTGGACCCAAGCTCCAGCTAGTTCCCCAATAGACCCCCTTCCTGCCTTTGCAGTATTGTGTGTGGTGGTGGTCTCTGTCACCCTGGGATCCCAGACTTTGAGTATAACAGTGGTATATTGGTTTTCAATTCCCTTTTTGCTTAACTTCTCATTCTCTGTTTCCCACATACCTCCCCCCACTTTTTCCTGCACAATTTCACATCCTCCCGCAGCCCGTGTTAGCCGCGGCTGTTGCCCTCCAGATGTTCTGCAGATGCATAAACATGTGAGCGTAGACACCTTTATTTTGGAGACTGCTTGTTCTTTTGTCCACTAAGGACTCCATGGTATTGAATTTCCTGAACTTTGTTGACAAAAAACTGGGCACATGGTAGCATAGACTGGTCATCCCAGTACTTAAGAGGCTGAGACAGGAGGATCACAGGTTCAAAGCCAGCCTTAGCAACTTAGAGAGACCCTCTTTGTGATAAAAAGGAGGCGGGTATGGTGGTGCACGCTTGTAATCCCCGCGCTTGGGAGGCTGAGACAGGTGGATCGTGCAGATTCAAAGCCAGCCTCAGCTACTTAGTGAGGCTCTCAGCAACTTAGTGAGACCCTGTTTCAACATAAAATATAAAAAATAGGTCTGGGAGTGTAGCCCAGGGGTAGAAAGCCCCTGGATTCCAGTACCACTAATAATAATAATAATAATAATAATAATAATAATAATAATAATAATATAAAAATGGCTGGGTAACTGGGAGATAGAATACCCCTAGATTCAATCCCCAATTCTTTTTTTTTTTTACTTTTTTTTTTTGGTGGTACTGGGGGTGGAACCCAGAGGCTTTCTACCTCCAGGCTATACTTCCAGTCCTATTTTATATTTTATTAGAAATGGTCTCACTAAGTTGTTGAGAGCCTAACTAAGTAGCTGAGGCTGGCTTTGAACCTGTGTGATCCTCCCGTCTCAGCCTCCCAAGCGCTGGGATTACAAGCATGCGCCACCACGCCCATCTTCAATCCCCAATTCTGAAAAAAAAAAAAAAAAAAAAAAAAAGAATCCATGCATCATCTAGCTGGGTGCAATAGCATATGCCTGTAACCCCAATACTTGGAAGGCTGAAATAGGAGGATCACAGGTTCGAGGCCAGCCTCAGCAGCTTAGCGAGACCCTTTTTCAAAATAAAAAGCCAGACATGGTGGTGCATGCCTGTAATCCCAGTACTTGGGTGGTTCAGACAGGAGGATTCCATGCTTAAAGGTACCTTCAGCAACTTAGCACCCTGTTTCCAAATAAGACATAAAATAGGGGTAGGGTTGCAGCTTGAAGGTAAAATTCCCTGGGTTTAATCCCCACTACCACAAAAATAAATAAATAAACAAATAAATAAATAAATAAATAAGCCGGGCGTGGTGGCGCATACTTGTAATCCCAGAATTTGGGAGGCTGAGACAGGAGAATTGTGGTTTGTGGACAGCCTCAGCTACTTAGGCCCTCTGCAACTCAGTGAAGCCATATTTCAAAAATAAAGAATTAAAAAAATAGCCGGGCGTGGTGGCACACACTTGTAATCCCTGCGCCTGGGAGGCAGAGACAGGAGAATCGCGCAGGTTCGAAGCCAGCCGCGCGCGCTAGCTTAGGAGACCCTGTTTCCAAATAAAAATGTAAAAATAGGTCTGGGAGTGTAGCCCGGAGGTAGAAGGGCTTCCAGGAACCCCAGTACCACCAAAAAAAAAAAAAAAATTAAAAAAATAGAGCTGGGGGTGTAGCTCGAAGGTAGAATGCCCCTGGGTTCCATCCCCAGTACTACAAAAAATAAAAATAAAACAAATAAAAATAAATAAATAAATAAATAAATAAATAAATAAATAAATAAAAGAAATAGGGTCAGGGTTATAGCTCAATAGAATGCCTTTGGGTTCAGTCTTAAGTATCAAAAAAAAAAAAAATTGAAGCCGGGCGTGGTGGCACAATCTTGTAACCCCAGCATTCGGGAGGCTGAGACAGGTTCACAGACAGCCTCAGCTACTTAGTGAGGCCCTTTGCAACTCAGTGAGACCCTGTTTCAAAGTAAAGAATAGAAAATAGGGCTGGGGGTGGAGCTCAAAGGTAGAATGCCCCTGGGTTCAATCTCCAGTACCGCAAAAAAAAAAAAAAAAAAAAAAAAAATTGGAATTTTCTCCCAGAAAAATTGGTACATTTGTTCTTAAACATCCTAATATCCTCTGGCACAGATACTCCTCAATATATTCATGCATTCCTCAGTTGATGGGCACCTGCACTGCTTTTCCAGTAATGGTGATAAAATAAATAAGGTTTAATTTGAGGACTCCCGGGCCAGAGCAGTATTTCCAGCGGAAGGGACGCAACTCATAAGGCCAATAAAAGGCTTCCTCCTACTCTGCTCATTTTACCCACAGACCAATTCAGTTCCACATTTTATTTATTTTTATTTTTTTATTTTCGCAGGTCTGGGGATAGAACCCAGGGGCATTTTACCTCTGAGCTGCATCCCCAGCCCGATTTTTTATTCTTTATTTTGAAACCGGGTCTCACTGAGTTGCAAAGGGCCTCACTAAGTAGCTGAGGCTGGCCACAAACCGTGATCCTCCGGTCTCAGCCTCCCGAATGCTGGGATGACCAGCGTGCGCCACCACGCCCCGGTGTCCATAGGCAATTTTAAGAAGTACCTCCAGGGCCTCTCCTTAGAACTGAGCCGGAGCCCTGCGGAGGGGCACCCACCCGCTCCTTCCTCAAGACCTCAGCTCAGCCTGCAGGGGGCTAGCCCAGCCCCTCCTCCACAGCCAGCCACCCAGGCGGAGGGAGGACTCCCTGTGTCTGTCCCAGGCCGTGCTCCCCCTGCTCAGGGGCTAGCTCTATCCTGTCTCCACCCCTCTTCCCAGGCAGCTCCAGCACAGACTTTCCAAAGGTGGCAGAGCACCTCATCACCCAAAAAAACAAACAAACAAGCCGGGCCAGCGGCCCACGCTTGTCATCCCAGCACTTGGGAGGCTGAGACAGAAGGATCACAGGTTTAAAGCCAGCCTCAGCAACTTAGGGAGGCCCTCAGCAACTAAGCTAGGCCCCGTCTCAAAATAAATAAACCACTAAACAAGCAAATAAATAAGTAAAAATAGGGCTGGGGTCTAACTCAGAACAGAACACCCCTGGGTTCAATCCTCAGTACCAAAAAATAAAAATAGCTGGGCCTGGTAGCTCATGCTTATAATCCCAGCACTTGGGAGGCTGAGACAGGAGGACCACCCAGGTTTGAAGCCAGCCTCAGCTACTTAGTGAGGCTCTCAGCAACTTAGTGAGACCCTGCTTTCAAATAAAGTATAAAGTAAGTCTGAGAGTATAGCCTGGAGATAGAAAAGCCCCTGGGTTCCACCCCCAGTACCTAAATACATACATACATACATACATACATACATACATACATATATACATACATACAGAAATACAGAAATACAGAAATACAGAAATAAAATATAAAAAGCCCATTTCCCACTCATCCCGGGGCTCTACCAAACACTTTGAAGTTGGAAGCCCTAAAAGTAGCTTTCTCTTTTGTTCTCTGAAGACATGAGGGGCCAGCAGCCCTCCCAGGACTGAAGGCTCCCCACCTCCCACTACCCCAACAGCCCCAGTGGCCCTCCCTCTTGGGCGCCCCGGCCAACTCACTCAGAAGGGTGATGAGTCCCAGGAGCTTGGAGGCCCAGCAGAGATGGTCTCCTAGGCAGGGGCCCATGGCAGCTGCCTGCCCGTTCAGGGAGGGGAAGCAGCTAGTCAGGAGACAGGAGGGAGCAGAGGCTGAGGCACCCCACAGCTCCTTCCTCTCAAACCAAACACCCCCTGCAAGCCACTACACAGGAGGTGACACAGACTTCAGAAGGCTGGTGTCCATGACAAGCTGGTCCTGGTCCTGCACAGCCATTCAGCCCGGACCTTCCCCGCGCCCTTGAGCCCTTGACGGCTCCACACCAGGGCGGGGACCTGGAGGTGGGGGGAGGGGAGGAGGAGGTGGAGAGAGGAGGGAGGGGGTGGAGAGAGAAGAGGGTGGAGAGAGCCCCTCCTCTGACCACAGCTGCAGTAATTCCACCCCTTTACCATGGGGCAACAGCGCCCCCCAACCCGCGCAGGCGTCCGACCAACTGGTCTGCCCTCACTGGGAGGTCAGGTGGCTGTGTCCAGCTCTGCTGGGATGTGACCCCGGCCAACCAGAAAGGGAAGTTGAAGCACACTTGTGAAAACAAATCATTGACTCAAGCCAGTGGGAATGGCAGCCAGAGGCGGTGCTGCAGCCCTTAAACCCCAGAACTGGGAGGCTGAAATGGGAGGATCACAGGTTCAAGGCCAGACTCAGCAATTTTTTTTTTTTTTTTTTGGTGGTACTGGGGGTGGAACCCAGGGGCTTTCCTACCTCTGGGCTACACTCCCAGACCTATTTTATATTTTATTTTGAAACAGGGTCTCACCAAATTGCTGAGAGCCTCACTAAGTATCTGAGGCTGGCTTCGAATCTGTGCGATCCTCCTGTCTCAGCCTCCCAAGTGCTGAGATTACAAGTGTGCGAGCCAGGCGTGGTGGCGCACACTTGTAATCCCAGCATTCAGGAGGCTGAGACCGGAGGATCGCGGTTCACGGACAGCCTCAGCTACTTAGTGAGGCCCTTTGCAACTCAGTGAGACCCGGTTTCAAAGTAAAGAATAAAAAATAGGGGAGGGGGTGTAGCTCAGAGGTCGAATGCCCCTGGGTTCCACCCCTAGACCCGCAAAAAATAAAAGGAATCTAGGGCCAAAGCCGGGTGTGGTGGTAGCACACACCTGTAATCCTAATACTTGGGAGGCTTGGAATCAGAAATGGTCTCACAGTCCAGTCCTGTAAGGCCTATTATCATCCTTTGCAGATGGCCCCAAGAGACCCAGGAGGAATCATAATGATGATGATGATGATGATGATAATGATAATAATAATAATAATTAATAATAATTGTTCCAGCATTGGGAAATGAGTTCAAAATGCTTTTTTTTTTTTTTTTTTTTTTTTTTTTTTTGGTGGTACTGGGGGTGGAACCCAGAGGCTTTCTACCTCCGGGCTATACTCCCAGAACTTTTTTTACATTTTATTTGGAAACAGGGTCTCACTAAGTTGCTGAAAAGCCTCACTAAGTAGCTGAGGCTGGCTTCGAACCCGTGCGATCCTCCTGTCTCAGCCTCCCAAGCGTGGGGATTACAAGCGTGCGCCACCATGCCCAGCTTATTATTTATTATTGAAAATAGCTTTGGTATTAATGTGCCAGTATTGGGAAACGGCTTGAAGATGTATTTGAAAATAACTTTGCTATTAGAAACCCAGAGCTTGGGTGCGGGCAGGCACTCGGACAGGGAAGGGGCCTTGTAGGGTTCCAGGCACCAAGGGTGATTAGTAAGAAAATACAGGGAGCCCAGGTTCTTTTACATTTTAAAGACAAGCAAAAATTCCCAGAGGATGTGGGGGGATGCCGCAAGCCTTCAAGAGATCTCTGACTCTGATAAACACTTAACACATTTTGGGGTGTAACAAAAGGCTTGGGGTCTGGTACTAGAGACAGGACAGGCCTACAGGAAGGAAGCCCCACATCAAAAGACCTGCCCTGAGAAAGGGAGGATCTAGTCCGGTCAGAAGATTATTGGTATAAACTGTTCTGTATCCAAAAACTTCAGTAATTTATTTTCAAGTACTCCCCTAAACCCCGCCTTTTGGGTGCAGGGCTTTAATATCTGTTTCTATCTTTCCACCTTTGTAATAATAAAATTGCTTAAGCTTAGAGCAAAAAGGAGTTCTGGCTATTGTTTTCTACAAATAGCTAAGAACATCTCACACTGGTACAATTTCTCTGTACCACTACTATAACAAAAATAATAGCCGGGTGTGGTGGCACGCACTTTTAATCCCAGCATTTGGGAGGCTGAGACAGGAGGATCACAGTTCGCAGACAGCCTCAGCTATTGAGTGAGGCCCTCTGCAAATGTGCCAGTATTGGAAAATTGCTTTGGTCTTAATTTCAAAATACAGAAAGTAGTCAGGGCCTGGGTGCTGCGCAGGCCCTGAGGTACAGGTTTGTTACAATGCAGAGTTCTCCTCACCAAAAGCGATTACCAAGTACACAAAAGAGTTGTAGCCCAGGGCCTTCGTATTTTAAAGACAAGCTTACATAGTAAATAACTTCTAGCAGATAGATATTAAAAAATAATTTAAAAAAAGGCTAAAACTCCCCCAGGATGTGGAAGGATGGTACAGGCCTTCCTCAAAGAGGGCATATACCATGTGACCCATGACTTCGTTAACCAAGTAACACATCTTGGTCATAAAAAAGGCTTGCCCCAGACATAATGGGCAGGTCCACACCTACATAAGGAGCAGATAGAAAGACTATCTATTGGCCAAGCAGGATAAGAGAGTGAATCCTCAAATCATGCCAAAAGGTTTGCGCCGAGAAAATGGGCAGACCCACACCTGCATCAAGTCAGACAGATAGAAGGACTATTGGTTAGGCAGGATGGGCGATAATGAATCCTTATTAAAAAAAAAAAAAAACTGTTCGATGCTCAAAACCTTTAGTGTCTTATTTTCAGGGCACTCCACTATGGGCCATCTGATGTAGTGCTTTATTATTCTGTCCCTTCTTTCTACCTTTGTAATAATAAAATTTACTTAAGCTTGTAGCAGTATAGTTCTAGCTATTTTTTTCTAAAACTGCCTAAGAACAAGAACCAACGTCGACATCTAACACTGTTACAAGTGAGACCCTGTTTCAAAATAAAGAATAAAAAAATAGGGCTGGGGGTGTTGCTCAAAGGTAGAATACTCCTGGGTTCCATCCCCTGTACTGCAAAAGTAAATAAATAAATAAATAAATAAATAAATAAATAAATAAAACAAACATACAAACTCAGAGGCATTCTTACTCCTAGCTACACTCCACCCACCCATAGATTTTATTTCTTATTTGGAAACAGAGTATCACTAGGTTATTGAGAGCCTCACTAAGTTGCTGAGGCTGTCCTCAAACCTGCCATGCTCCAGTCTCAGCCTTCCAAGGACTAGGATTACAAGCGTGCGCCACCACGCCCGGTTTGAACATCATACTTTCTACCTCATGAGAAGAGCCCTCTACAGCAGCTTTTGCCTCTCCCTTTACTCCTGGCCCCCCCAAAGTCCTCTTTCCCAAATCCTGATAAATGTCGCCTCCCTGGCTCCTTTACTCTCAGGCTCCCTGTGTGGCCCAATTTATCATCCCTGTTCACAGAAGCACCCACTCATCAGCCCCCTAAGAATGTCACCTCTCACAGGAAGATTTTGAGAAGCCACCCTGAGGGTTGTAAAGGTCAGGTCTGTCCCAGACAGCCTCTCCCCTCCTACACACCGCTCCGGGCAGAAAATTTGAGGCCTGGGGCTGCAGCTCTGCCACCTCTGGGCCCCAATACCCTTCCTTTGGCCATCCGTGGTCCTCTCCCCCTTCTCAGTGTGCCACAAGCTGACCCAAGGCTCCAGCTCTGTGCTCCAGCTGAGACCTGCAAGGGCACCCTAAGCAGCATTCCCAGGTGCCCACGCAGGGCCCCTCCACAGCTGCAGGGCCCCTCCACAGCTGCCAGACCTGCCTGGCTCCTCCCTATTCTCAACCATCCCCACATATCCCAAAGAGGCTCTGTGAAAGCAGACTGTGAGCCTGAGGACAGTGCTTGCTGCCCCAGGGAGCTGAGAATAGAGGCTGAGACAGGAGGGAGAATCGTGGTTCTCAGCCAGCCTCGGCTACTTAGTGAGGTCCTCTGCAACTCAGTGAGACCCTGTTGCAAAGTAAAGGATAAATATAGGGCTGGAAGCTGGGCGTGGTGGCGCACGCTTGTAATCCCAGCATTCGGGAGGCTGAGACCTGGAGGATCGCGGTTTGCGGACAGCCTCAGCTACTTAGTGAGGCCCCCTGCAACTCAGTGAGACCCGGTTTCAAAATAAAGAATAAAAAAATAGGGTAGGGGGTGTAGCTCGGAGGTCAAATGCCCCTGGGTTCCATCCCCAGACCCACAAAAAATAAATAAATAAATAGATAAATAAATAAATAAATAAATAAATAAAGAGCTTGAGGGTACACAAGGTTAGAAAGTGGCAGTTTTACAAAATGGAGCCTAAGTCAAGCTATTCCTTTGATAGCACCAACCTAACTATGTTCTCCCATCACAGATGCTAAGATTCAAGAGCAGAAGCTTTCAGCCAATCAACCGTGCAGGCCGGACAGATGTCTTCAGCAAATATTTGCCTTGCATACATGTACTTTGACACTGAAAGGGCCTTTCTATCACGACCATCTGCTGTGGTCCCAGAGCCCTGAGGTGGCTTCCGGGCAACACAGCCTCACCTGGCACCTTCTCCTCCGACTCCCAGCCCCACATCGTCTGAAGGTGTCCTGCCTAATTCAGACCCAGGCACAAGGTCGTGCCCAAAGACAAAGCCTCGTGTGCCCCATCTCGCCTTCTGCACACATGGCTCCCCGTACACATGATTACACATGACTTACTTGTCAAATTCAGTTATGTGTCCTCAACAACAAAAGAAGAGAGGAAATAAATAACAATCTGAATTTTTTCTTTCTTTCTTTCTCTTGCAGTACTGGGGCATTCTACCTCTAAGCTACACCATCAACCCTATTTTTGATTCTTAATTTGGGTTTTTTTGGTTTTTGTTTTTTGTTTTTTTGGTGGTACTGGGGGTGGAACCCAGAGACTTTCTACCTCCGGGCTACGCTCCCAGACCTATTTGATATTTTATTTGGAAACACAGTCTCACTAAGTTGCTGAGAGCCTCACTAAGTAGCTGAGGCTGGCTTCGAACCTGTGCGATCCTCCTGTCTCAGTCTCCCAAGTGCGGGGATTACAAGCTTGCGCCACCACACCCAGCTTTTATTCTTAATTTTGACACAGGGTCTCACTGAATTGCAAAGGGCCTCGCTAAGAAGCTGAGGTTGTCCAGGAACCACGATATTCCTGTCTATCCTCTGGGTTGCTGAGATTACAAGCGTGGGCCACCACGTCCGGGTGTTTTGTTTTGTTTTGTTTTGTTGCAGTACTAAGGATTGAACCCAGGGGACACTCTACCACTGAGCTACACCCTCAGCCCTTTTTATTTTGCATTTTGAGACAGGGTGCCACCAAGTTACCCACACTAGGCTTGAACTTGAGATCCTCCTGCCTCGGTTTCCAGAGCAGCTGGAATTACAGGCATGCACCACTGTACCTAGCCTGTGAAATAAGTCTAGCCATGTCTCAAAGCAGAAATAAAATGGGGAGGTATCAACCCTTTTGTTAGCCTGAAGCCCTGATCTGAGAGACACTCCCCTCTACCACACTTTTTTTGGACTGGATCAAAAGGTTAGCGGCGCCCGCTGGTGGACTAGCTCTCTTTTCTGTGGTACTGGGGATTGAACCCAGGGTCACTCTTCCTCCGAGCTACACCCCAGCCCTATTTTATTCTTTATTTTGAAACAGAGTCTCACTAGGTTGCAGAGGGTCCCACTAAGTAGCTGAGGCTGGCTGCGAACCTGCGATCCTCCTGTCTCGGCTTAATACTAATTCTGGAATTACAAGTGTGCACCACCATGCCCGGCTTTATTGCTTAGATTCTAATAGAAGATCCTCCTAGATCTGCCCACCTGGTTTACACAAAAACATACAAAAATGCTGCCTGAGCCGGGTGTGGTGGCGCACACTTGTAATCCCAATTACTTGGGACAGGAGGAGCACAGGTTCATGGACAGCTACATAGTGAGGTCCTCCACAACTTAGTGAGACCCTGTTTCAAAATAAAGAATAAAAAATAGGAATGGGGGTGTAGTTTGGTGGTAGAATGTCCCTGGGTTCCATTCCTAGTACACACAAAAAAGTGCTGCCTGTTTACACTTTAAACTTGACTCTATATAACCAAAGACTATCCTATCTTTGTAGTAACTGAATTTAAAATGTCTTCCCCTGGAAATAGAAAAGTACCTGTACTATGAGATTTATAACAAAAATTATCAAGCTGGGTGTGGTGGCGCACGCTTGTAATCCCAGCGCTTGGGAGACTGAGACAGGAGGATCGCACAGGTTCAAAGCCAACCTCAGCTACTTAGTGAGGCTCTCAGCAACTTAGTGACACCCTGTTTCCAAATAAAATATAAAATAGTTTGGGGATGTAGCCCAGAGGTAGAATGCCCCTGGGTTCCATCTCCAGTACCACAAAAATAATTAATTAATTAATTAATTAATTAACAAACAAACAGGGCTGGGGTGTAGCTCAGATGTAGAATGCCCCTGGGTTCCATCTCCAGTACGGCAAATGAACTTGGCAATTTCAATGTGTATATACACACACATTACATATTTTCATTGAAATCGCCAAGTTCAAATTTGTATAAAATAAAACTTACCAACAATGTGTAAGAACTCTAGTTGCCCTACTCCTCAGCAATCTTTGACATTAACTTTTTTTTTCAGTACAGATAAAGGATAAAGGGTGAGCAAGCTGGAGTAAGGGGTCAGAATAGCAGTCCTCCCTGACTTCTACGTCAACATTAGAGATCCCAGAGGGATTGAAAATGGACCAATCAGGGCCCAAATCTAGGGACCAATCAGGGCCGAAATCTAAGAACCAATCAGAGCCCAGTTCTAAGGACCAATCAGAACAGTTTCCAGGCTATATGAGCTGTTATCCCAAAAGCAGAATAGTTCAAAGGCCTGCGGCGGCAGCAGCCAGCCCCTACGGAGCTGCAAGGCGGCGGCAGAGTTGCAACCCCAGCAAAGAAGAGCAGCAACTTTTTTCAGGGTGCTGTGTGTTTTATTGACGCGTGGGGTTAGGGCTCTCTAAGCTCCCCCCTCCTGGAGGTCTGGGATGGAAACTGAGGAGGGTTCTCAGTGTTGGGGGGGGACTTGGGTTAGCAGGGGCCTCCTAGCAGTCGAGGGCCTCATGTTCTTGGCTGGGGCTGGTGGTCCAGGGCCTCTTTCTTGCCCCTTGGAGGTCGTCTGGACCATCATGAATTCCACCAGCCTGTCGGTGTAGCCAAATTTTCATACTGGTTAATGAGCGTGACACCCTCAAGGCCAGCCCCAGCAGAATAGGTGGAAGAGTGGGCGGCCCTGTTCAGATCGCAGTACATGGCTTGGTTCTCTCTAGCTCAGGATGCCCTCGGGGCAACGATATTCGCCTTGCCAAAGTTGAAAGCAGCCCTGGTGACCAGGAGCCCAGTATGGCCAAATCCATTCACCCCACACTGCAGGAGAGGAAGCTATAGAGTGGGATGCCAGCAGAGCCAGCAACAGTGGTTTGACTGGCTCTTGTAAGCACCAGGGCAACGCAGGCCTTTTGGGATCCTTTGACTGGGGTGGTCCTGCTGCCCTTGTGTCTTTTATTAAACACTGTACCCCAAGCCTGGGCAGGGTGGCACACACTTGTAATCCTAGCATTTGGGAGGCTGAGAAAATAAATCCCAGGTTCATGGGCAGCCTCAGCTACTTAGGCCCTCCAGAACTCGCCCTGTTTAAAAATAAAATGAATAGGTCTGGGGTGGGTATAGCTCGGAGGTAGAATGCCCCTGGGTTCCAGCCCCAGTACTGCAAAAAAAATATGCTGCACCCTGGCTCATCTCTTGAGCTAAATTATTTTGGCTGAGACAGGAACAGGTTAAAAAAAAAATGGGTCTGGGGCTGCAACTACTTTGCCCTGGCCCAACCTCTAGTGGTCCTTGTCTCAGTGGGAGAGGCTGAACCAAAGGGCGCTCTGCCTTTGAGCAGCACTTTCACCTCCCCTCCCCCCACCTTTTTTTTCAATGTGGTACTAAGGATTGAACCCAGGGAGTTCTACCTCCGATCTATATCCCCAGCCCTGTTTTCTTATTTTAAAACAGGGTCTCAGTGAGTTGCAGAGGGCCTAAGTAGCTGAGGCTGGCTGCAAACCTAGTTCTTGTCTCAGCCTCCCAAGTACTGGGATTACAAGTGTGAACCACCAAGCCATCTTCTCCAGCCATTTTTATTGTGAGACAGTCTAAGTTGCCTGGGATGGCCTCCAACTTAGATCTTCATACCTCAACTTACTAAGTTTCTGGCATTACATGTATGTATCACCCTCCTCCAGTTCAGGAATCTCTTACCTGGTTCAAGAACTCAGATCTGAGGGGCTGGATCCTCAAAGGTTCTCAGTTACCCAGTGGTGCCACATAGGCCCAGCTCCTCAGAGACAGACACCTACGGAGCCACACCTTTCCCTCTCACACCTGGACCCCATCCGACTCAGTGGGCTAAGATTGCCCCACAGTTTATCTCCCATTACAAAATCCCAAGACTCCTTGTTTACAGCTGAACCCCCTCCCAGACATGGAGCTACCTGTCTCATGGGCTCTAAGTTTCTCTACCCTGTTGTCACCTGGGAGAGAAAGGGACACGTTCCACCACTCCAGCAGGGCCTGTCGCTCTGGCTCCGAGGCACCTGCAGGCCGTCTCCCCGGCAGCGCCTGCGCACTACCGCCCCCTGGTGGCTGAAGCCCAAACTCGGCAGGGATTTCCTGAAAGGAGACCTTTCCCTGTGAGGTCGCCTTTGGACAAAGCTAGGAAGGCTCTTGTGTCCCACCCAGCACCCCTGGGGCACAAAGGTGCAAACTCCCGGGGCACCAGGAGCCCGGGCCAGTGGGAGGCAGAGAGAAAAGGAGCAAACTCCAGCTCCTGCTTAAAATCTTACCAGCCACGGGAGCGTCTGAGAGGACTCTGGGCCTGCAATGTCGGGGTCTCTCAGTGCAGGGGACCGGGTTGGGGAGGGGACAACGGGCTCCCTCCTGGTCCCTCCCAGCATGCATTTCAGTGTCCCCAGAGTTGACATGAGCCAGGGAGGGGCGGTGAGCCACCAGCCAGGCACCAAGGTTGGGGCTGACTGCAGAAGCCTGTGAGAAGCAGGATCCCCTTGGGCTCAGCTGAGCCAAGCACAACGGGAACATGGTACGGAGGAGCCTCTCCCCTAGGAGACTCCGGGTCCAGGCCAGGCTGCCGGGGGCTGTAGCCTGCACAGGACAGGGGTCCCCAAGGCCCTTCAGGCAGTGGAGGACAAAGCCTTGCAGGACGTGGGGGGCATTCAGCTCCTGAAAGCTGTTGAGCAGGCGGCTGTGGAATTGCGTTGAATGTCGGCCCTGTGGGAGCCAAGCTCAAGAGGGCGCCCACCATCCAGTCCGCACTCAGAGGCTCCCGCCTGCTTAGAAAGTTGTTCCACTTCCAGAGGCTGAAACAAGATCATAGGTTCAAGGCCAATCTGGGCAACTTAGGGAGACCCTGTCTCAAAATGAGAATAAAGTAGGATTGGGGGTATAGCGCAGAGGTAGAATGGGTTCAATCCCCAGTACCCCCCCCTAAAAAAAGGAGCATGGAATCCCATGGCCATGTGTTGTAAAACATCAGATTTAAAAATTCAAGCTGAAGCCTGGCGTGGTGGCGCACGCTTGTAATCCCCACGCTTGGGAGGCGGAGACAGGAGGATCGCGCAGGTTCGAAGCCAGCTTCCGCTGGCTTAAGAGACCCTGTTTCCAAATAAAATATAAAATAGGTCTGGGAGTGTAGCCCAGAGGTAGAAGGCCCCTGGGTTCCATCCCCAGTACCACCCCCCCAAAAAAAAAATTCAAGCTGAGTTGGAAGTGGTGGCGCATGCTTGTAATCCCAGAATTAGGAGGCTGAGACAGGAAGATTGCAGGTAGGAGGCATCTATCTACATTTAGATGCCTCCGTTTACTTTTATACCCTTCTACACACGTGGAACTTTTTTTTTTTTTTTTTTTTTTTTTGGTGGTGGTGGTACTGGGGGTGGGACCCAGGGGCTTTCTACCTCCGGGCTCTACTCCCAGACCTATTTTATATTTTATTTGGAAGCAGGATCTCACTAAGTTGCTGAGAGCCTCACTAAGTAGCCGAGGCTGGCTTCGAACCTGCCGATCCTCCTGTCTCAGCCTCCCAAGCACCACCACGCCTGCCCAGGTGGAACTTATTAACATTTAGCATGTCCCATTTTTCCCAGAATAGTACAATTTGCACAAAACATTTTGATTTTTTTTTTATAAAACATGACTTTAAGCAATCTAACCTTTGGAAGTCTTGTGGTTAAACAATGACCTCCTGTGTCTTTTCTGAAAACTTGGGCACCCTTCCTTACTTTCTGCTCTGCCTGCCTCACTCACTGCCTCTTAGTCCATTAGCTATTACCAAGAAATACTAATTTTAGGTCAGGCGCTAGACACTGTGTACCTATTTTTGTTAACCATTCACCTTTCTATTTTTCTTCTACCTTTTACTGGCCCCTGACCTTAACAATACCTACTGCTAAGCTATTTACTCATAATCCCTAATACAAACCCTGCAACCTGTTCTCCTATAAGTATCTAACTGCCTCCTAAGGCAGTTTCTCTGAATACTCTAAACACTGCGGGGGCCCAACTTGAGCCAACCTATCCGCGAAACTTAAAGTCTGTGCTCTAACTCATATGCCTTTTATATTTGCAATCCACTGACCCTCTCTATAAGCTCCTGTATATGGCAAAGGAGGGTCTGTGGGAGGAGGAAGGTATAAACATCTGCTCTAGCTCCCCGAGGTACCTGCCGCGTACAGCCACCAATTCTGTAAGTTACACAAGGTGTTTTCTGAACAGTAGGAACAACCAGCCTTTCAAGAAGTTTAGTAATTCCCTTAACGGGCAATATCCTCGTCGAAACTGATAGCATAACTTGTGGGGCAGACAATTCCAGAGTCCTTAATTTTTCCATGAACTTTATCAGACATGTTTTCAGCATTCGGGATTTGACAAATTTGAGGACATTCTGGATTTTCCCCTGAAGCTTCTCCTTGTATTATCCTACGATGAAATGAACAGCATTCTTTACTAAACCCTTTGGAACCAACATATATCTGAATATTTAGACTCAGGCTCAAAATAATCAAAAATAAAGCCAGTAGCATCAGGATCAGCCCAGCCATCAGCCTTGTGCCTTGCAGAGACATCCTCCTGCTGGGACCTTGTTAAACAGCAGGAGCGACGTGGCCTTCACTGCCTGGGTCATGCCGAGGTGTGTGTGTGTGTGTGTGTGTGTGTGTACCCACACGTGCCTTGTGTACGTTTTCCTAGAGATTGAACCCAGGGGCATTCCACGTCTGAGCTATGCCCTAGCCCATTTTATTTTGAAGCAGGTTCTTGCTAAGTTGCTCAAGCCTGCGATCCTCCTGCCTCAGCCTCCACGTCCTGGGACCACAGGTGTGTACCAGTATGCCTGTTTGTGCTAAGACTCTGGTGTGTGTTCTGATTGAATTCTTGTGCTGTTCTGTACTGCCCTCGGCTTTCTCCCAGCAGTACCCTCATCTGCAGTATCGTCACGCGCCCTGAAACCCTGATTCAGTCACGATGACTCAGCTACAGCTCCATGCAAAACAGGAGCTACTAGCTAGGCGTGGTGGCGCACGCTTGTAATCCCTGGACTTGGGAGGCTGAGACAGGAGGACCGTTCACAGTCAGCCTCAGCTACTTAGCAAGGCACTCCCCAACATAGTGAGACCCTGTTTCAAAATAAGAATAAAAAATTGGGTGCACGGCATGGTGGCTCATGCTTGTAATCCCAGCAATTGGAAAGCTGGGATAGGATTGCGGTTTGCAGACAGCCTCGGCGACTACTTAGTGAAACCATTTCAAAATGAACAAAAAATAGGACTGAGGGTATACCTCAGATATGGAAATCCCCTGATTTCATCCCCAGTACCACAAAAAAAAAAAAAAAAAGAATAAAAAATTGGGCTGGGGGTGTGGATCAGAGGCAGAATGTCCCTAGGTTCCATCCCCAGTAGTGCAAGAAAAGAAAACATAGGAGCTACTAGGGTGAACCTGTCTGCCCCAACCCAGACCTTGACCAAGGGTCCACAATTAAGGAATTCCTACTAGGTGTCCAGGTGCCTGGGCCACATCCATAAAGGAAGGCCACAACCCCTGGCCTGGGCATTCTGGTGGATGGAGGAAGGCTGGGGGATCAAGGGAGGAGCAGCATGCCTCTGGGGAAGAGGCAGGGAGAGGACCAGGACCTGGGCCAGGTGGGCTTCAGTGTTACCACGCAGGGTCACAACTGGCTCCAGAGAGAAGGAGACCTTGGAAAAAAATAAGTGAAGGGGTGAGCCTCGGCCAGGCAGACATCTGGGCGGCAGGCTCGCTGGAACATGGCTGGGGTATCCCAGGGGCTGGGGCAGGGGTGAGCCCAGGAAGGGGGAGGGATTCCAGGATCAGTGAGGAGATGGGAGGCGGGGCAACTCCATCCTGACCTAGAACCTCAGATGCCAGAGCCAGGAGGGGCTGGGGACAGTGGCAGCCACCCCCTGCTGGGCAGATGAGTGAACTAAGTGGACGGGGTGGGAGCACCGAGGGGCCCAGGAGAAACACGGGCATTCCAGATGCTCCTAGAGGCCGAGAGGCCCCTTTTGCTAGAGTAAACCAGCCTGGGCGGGGGCGGGCAGCCCACCTCTGCTCCTGCTCCGCCTGAGCCGGGACTTGGCTCCTATAGCTGCTGCTGCAGCTGGACCACTAGATGGCGCTGGCGCCCTGCACAGCTTCTCCCTCGGCCCGGCAGCTCCCAGCTCCGGGCCCTTGGCTGCCCTTGACCCCAGCCCGCCCATCTTCTCCCTTCCACCCACGCTTGATCCCTCTTTCTTTGCCTTGGAGTCGACCCCAGAGAAGAGCGCAGAGAGGGGTCCCCAGTCTGCATCTGCAGGGCAGGGGAGGAGAGGCCGGGGGAGGGGGCCTGGCCTGGGCGGCTGGCGCAGAAGGCTCACGGTGGCCAGTGTTGCCCCCCACCCCGCGCCCAGGGCCGGCTCTGGCTCTCTCTGCTGCGTTTGCTGCTGCGGTTCCCCGAGGGCTCATTTAGAGGCAGGGGACTGGGCAAGCCGGGTCAGGGCGGAGAAGAGAGAGGAGCTGGCGTCCACGCCTTTACCCGAAAACCAGAGCGCCCCTCCACTGCCCCGAGCGGAGGGGCAAACGGGCTGGAGAAAAGGGGCGACCTTCGACGTGGCCACTGTCTGGGGACTGTGGGGAGGGCGGCGCCGCCCTTATCAACCCCCAGGATGCAGGCGCTGTGTGCTGACCCACACCCGCTTGGCACACATGCCCAGCTCGGGAGGCAGGGACAGGCCGGGAGCCACCACCCCACCCCTGGACGGGGCTCGGGATCGCAGGCCAGCCTGGGGGAGCAGCCGAGAGCCTCTCTCTCTCTCTCTCTCTCTCTCTCTCTCTCTCTCTCTCTCTCCACCCTATCTCCTTCCCCCTGAACTTGACCTTGCCCTGCAGACTCTGAGACTCGAACCCCCCCCTGAGAAAAGGTCAGCAGGAGCCACAGGCTGCTCCCCTGAACTTTGGTCTTGCTTCAGAGCTGGACAGCAGCCAACAATAAGGTCTCCCCTCCCAGTCAGACTTCCTGCTGGCTGCTGCCTGGGGAAATCCCAGAAGCTGAGCTGTCCCCATCCCTGGCCGGAATGCCCACGGCCAGGCCAGGCCAGGAGCAGTGCCCTCCAGAGATCGCTGGGGGCTGAGGACAGAGGGCAGGGCTGAGGACGCCAGGAGGAAGGCCCGGCACACAGGGAGGAGGGACAGGGAAGGGAGGTCAGAGGTCCCAGAGGGAGCGAGGTGGACTCCACACGGTCATCTTTATTCGTTTTCTATTCTTTTGTTTTTATTTTTTATTTTATTTTTGTAGTACTGAAGATGGAACCCAGGGGCCTTCTACCTCCAAGCTACACTCCCAGGCATATTTTATATTTTTATTTGGAAACAGGGTCTCACTAAGATGCTGAGAGCCTCACTAAGTAGCTGAGGCTGGCTTCGAACCTGTGCGATCCTCCTGTCTCAGCCTCTCAAGTACTGGAATTATAAGCATGTGCCACCATGCATGACTTTTTGTTTTTATTTATTATATTAGTAGCAGTAGTAGTAGTAGTACTGGGGATGGAACCCAGGGGTGTTCTACCTCCGAGCTACACCCCCCAGCCTTATTTTTTATTCTTTTATTTTGAAATAGGGTCTCACTAGCCGGGCTTGGTGACGCACGCTCGTAATCCCAGCATTTGGGAGGCTGAGACAGGAGGATCGCAGTTTGCAGCCAGCCTCAGCAACTTAGTGAGGCCCTCTGCAACTCAGTGAGACCCTGTTTCAAAATAAAGAATAAAAAATAGGGCTGGGTGTGGAGCTCGGAGGTAGAACACCCCTGGGTTCCATCCCCAGTACCAAAAAAAGTAAAAGAAAAAATTAGCAAGAACAGAGTGGGGCCCACCCGCCCAGGCGGAGGAGACTGGATCGTGACTGGGCTGAGGCAGGGGCCAGGTGGCGAGGCCCACTCTCCCCTCACAGAGGAAGGTAGCAAGCAGTTGGTCCTCTCCCCCACCACCTTCTGGGGATGGAGCAACAGGAAGAGATGGAGGGGTCCACGTGGCAGAAAGCAAAGCCCCCACAGGCAGAGAGGAGGCAGGCAGCTAGGAAACAGCCCTGGGCACTGGAACGGTTATTCCTGTCCCCGTTACCCTAGAGATCTCATTCTGGGCTCTCACAACAGCTGTGATGGGCTCTTCCTCCCTCTCTCCGTCGGCGCCCGGGATTCTAGGCAAGGGACGACATTCACATCGTCCTGCAGTGCACAGGCTCCGCCGCATCCTCTTCCCTCTTTTGCGGCCAGCTACTGCCTCCCCTCCTCCATGAAGCTCTCCCAGCCGGGTGCAGGGACGACACCTGCCATCCCAGCACTTGAAGGGCTGACACAGGAGGATCACAGGCTCCAGGCCAACTGCAGCAAGTTAGTGAGATCTTCAGTAACGTAGCAGGACTCTGTTTCAAAATAAGAAATAAAGCCGGGCGTGGTGGCACCCACTTGTAATCCCATTACTAGGGAGGCTAAGACAGGAGGATCATGGTTCACGGACAGCCTCAGCTACTTAGTGAGGCCCTTTGCAACTCAGTGAGACCCGGTTTCAAAATAAAGAATAAAAAGCCGGGCATGATGGTGCATGCTTGTAATCCCAGCGTTTGGGAGGCTGAGACAGGAGGATTGTGGTTCACAGACAGCCTCAGTGAGATTCTGTTTCAAAAATAAAGAACATAAAATAGGGCTGGGGGTGGAGCTCAGAGGTAGAATACCCCTGGGTTCTATCCCCAGTACCACAAAAATAAGTAAATAAATAAAAATAAATACATTTTAAAAATTAAAAAATAAGCCGGGCATGGTGGCACACACTTGTAATCCTAGTACTTGGGATGCTGAGACAGGAGGATCACAGGTTTGCGGCCAGCCTCAGCTACCTAGTGAAGCCCTCTGCAGCTTAGTGAGACCCTGTTTCAAAATAAAAAATAAAAAACAGGGCTGGGGGTGGAGCTCAGAGGTAGAATGTCCCTGGGTTCAATCCCTGGTACTACAAACAAAAAATAATTTCAAAATAAAAATAAAAGGGGGGGAGGCATGAAGGTCAGAGGTAAAATGCCCCTGGGTTCAATCCCCAGGATTAAAGAGAGCAGAGGAGCAGCACAGCTCTGGTAGCCAGCCCTTCCCAGGCCACCCCAGGCCTCCTGCCTCTCTACCCCCACTAAACGCTGGGCTGCATCCCCAGGTATTTGTGCAAATGTCCTGAACACTGCGGTTTCCTGGGGGTGTCTCTGGCCTCTCCCATTAGGAGCAAGTCCTGGGCAGAGACCTCCGTGTCAGGTCACAAGTCAGTCCACTGGGACCAGGGCAGGGCGGGGCGGGTGGCGCCACGTGAGTTAAATAGCCCATCTCTCCATCACTGAAACCGGTCTGGACCTGACCTTTGCACCCTCCCTTCCCCCACTTTCTCCCCAGCCGACCCCTCCCAACCTCCTCTTCCCTGCCCACAGCTCCGCTGCGCTCTAGACGCCTGGGGTCGCCCCTGACACCCCAGACGCGGGTTTATGGCAAGCCCTGCCTTTGTGCTGCTCTGGCCCCAAACATCTCGCTGCACTTGGACTCAACAGGCTCTCCCCTGGCACCTTCCCAGCTGCCGGGTGACTGAGAGCCAGCTTTGCCCTGAAGGGAGCTGCCTGGGTGGAGTCCGACTGTAGCTAGTGGGGCTTTGGTGACAAAAGGGGTGGGCTCCAGCCGGGCGTGGTGGCACACGCTTGTCATCCCAGCATTTGGGAGGCTGAGACAAGAGGATCACGGTTCTCGGCCAGCCTCAGCTACTTAGTGAGGCCCTCTGCAACTCAGTGAGACCCTGTTTCAGAATAAATAATAAAAAATGGGACTGGGGGTGGAGCTTGGAGGCCAAAAAAAAATAAAAATAAAAATAGGGCTGAGGGTGTAGCTCGGAGGTAGAATGTCCCTGGGTTCCATCCCCAGTACTGCACGAAAGAAAGAAAGAATGAAAGAAAGAAAGAAAGAAAGAAAGAAAGAAAGGTAGGTAGAAAGGAAGGAAAGAAAAGAAAAAATAAAGTAAATAGAGCCGGGAGTATAGCTCGGAGGTAGAATGCCCCTGGGTTCTATCCTCAGTACTTCAAAAAAAGAAGAGTCGGGCATGGTGGCGCACGCTTGTAATCCTCGCGCTTGGGAGGCTGAGACAGGAGGATTGCGCAGGTTCGAAGCCAGCCTCGCTGACTTAAGAGACCCTGTTTCCAAATAAAATATAAACTAGGTCTGGGAGTGTAGCCCGGAGGTAGAAGGCCCCTGGGTTCCTTCCATCCCCAATACCACCAAAGGAAAAAAAAAAAAAAAGAAAAGAAAGAATAAAAAAATAGGCCTGGGGATATAGCTCAGAGGTAGAATGCCCCTGGGTTTTATACTCAGTACTGAAGAAAGAAAGAAAGAAAGAAAGAAAGAAAGAAAGAAAGAAAGAAAGAAAGAAAGAAAGAAAGAAAGAAAGAGGGCTGGGGGTGTAGCTCAGAGGTAGAATGCCCCTGGGTTCCATCCCCAGTACTGCAAAAACGGGGTGGGGACCACTCGCTTGGGTGAGGAACATCCCCAGAGGTTTCATCTCTGGCTCTTGGTTGTGGAATGGGTGGACCTGGACAAGTTCCTCTACCTGTAAGCCTTTGCTTTGTTCTCAACAATTTATGGGGTTGATAATAATAACAATAATAACAATGATAAGTAAATAAATAAAATCCTTGCAGGGCGCAGGAGGATTAGCTGTGCTAATCATAGCTAACCCTTACCAGCTCTGCTTCCGTCCCAAGCCCTGTCCCAAGTGTTTTTAGGCGTTGTGTCATTTAATCCTTGCAAACCCCTACAGGGGAGGTGACTTTGCCGTCCTGAGTTTTGGATGAAGAGCTGAGGCTCCGGAGGTTAAGAAAGCTGTCTGAGCTGGCCCGCCCACCACGCATGGAGCCAGGTTTTGATGCCAGGCCGTGTTGTGTAACCTGATTTCACACATGCAACTTCATCTTCAGAGTAACTGGAATAAGCCGGGCGCGGTGGCCCAGGCTTGTAATCCCGGTGCTTGGGAGGCGGAGACAGGAGGATCGCGCCGGTTCAAAGCCAGCCACGCTTGCTGGCTTAGGAGACCCTGTTTCCACATTTTAAAAAAAAGTATAAAAATAGGTCTGGGAGTGTAGCCCGGAGGTAGAAGGGTTTCCAGGAACCCCAGTACCACCAAAAAATAAAAATAAAAATAACTGGAATAATAGCTAACTTTTCCTCTTCCCTTGAGCGCCGCTCTCTGCCTGACTCCTCTACGTTGTGATCCTTTACCTTTGGACAGCCCTGAACAGCTACTCACCACTGTAGGAGGAAACTGAGGCTTCAAAGCTTAAGTCATGCCAAGGTGGCAAAGAGCTTCCTGCAGAGCCAGATGTGGGCTTGAGCCTGTCTGACACCACAGTGCTCTCTCGGCGTCAGGTGCACTGGCACACACCTGCATCCCAGCGCTCGGGAGGCTGACCCAGGAGGCTCCCAGGTTGGAAGCCAGCTTCAGCGACTTAGAGAGCGCTAACCACTTAGCAAGACCATTTCAGAACAAAAGAAAGCCTCTGGGTTCCATACCCAGTACCACAATTAAAAAAAAAAAAAAAAAAAAAGAAAGAAAGAACGGGCTGGGCATGGGTGGCACGCTTGTAATCCTAGTACTTAGGAGACTGAGACAGAAGGATCACAGGTTCGAGAACAGCCTCAGCAACTTAAAAAGAATCTCAGTAACCTAATGGGATCCATTTTTTTTGTGTGTGTGTGTGTTTTTGTTTTTGGTGTGTGTGTGTGTGTGTGTGTGTGTGTGTGTGTGTGTGTGTGTTACTAGGGATTGAACCCAGGGGCATTCTACCTCCAAGCTATACCTCCAGCCCATTTTTTTTTTTTTTTTTTGCGATACTGAGGATCGAACCCGGGAACATTCTACCTCCAAGCAACACCCTCAGCCCTACTTTTTATTCTTTATTTCTAAACAGGGTCGCACTGAGTTGCCAAGGGCCTCACTAAGTAGCTGAGGCTGCCCACAAACCACCATCCTCCTGTCTCAGCTGCTACGGATTTGGGGGAAATATGTTTTGAGGAAACTGTTCCCTGGGAACCCTGTGAGGGCCCCGGACACACTTTCCCCCAACCCATAACAAAAGCCAAAACGACCAAAGACAGAAAATTACCGCGGGTTCTTGTCCTAAGCTAAGAATAAATATGCATAGCTTGGACAGTTGCTGAAGATTTAAAGAAGTTTATTAGAAAGATAGAAATACAGAAAATAGAAATACAGCCCCATGGGGGTGACTTGAAATGAATACACCAATGGAATCCCACGTGGACCAGACTTTTATACCCATCACCTCCATCTTGTTTACGTAATTCTGACGTAGTGAACGTCCCTGTAAGGTACCTCCCCCAGCAAGGTGTGGCAAGGTATCTCCTTTCATGAAGGGCAAGGTCAAACCCTGCTCCATCCTCCCTAGATCATCCTGTAGATCTGTCTTTAGATAAAAGCCTAGCTCTCCTCTCTTAAGATCTGTCTTTAGATAGAGGAAGCCGTAGCTCTCCTCTATTGACTTGTTAATTACTTTGAGCTAGGTTAATTTACATTGGAATAGCTGCCTGTTTTAGGCAGAAATCAAGTCCTTTCTTTACCCATTTCGACACAACTATTTTGAAATATATCAATTATTTTCTTTTGAAATATATTAATAATCAGAGCTTTCCAAAATCTTCCTAGGCCGTTCCCAATACTGGTACATCAGCTTCCCAAATGCTGGGATTCCAAGCGTGCGCCACCATGCCCGGCTTCCAGCCAGATTTTTATTCTTTATTTTGAAACAGGGTCTCACTAAGTAGCTGAGGTTGGCTGTGAACTGCAATCCTCCTGTCTCAGCCTCCCAAGTACTGGGATAACAAGTAAGTGCCACCACACCCAGCTGGGATACTGTTTTGACATAAATAAATAAATAAAAAGGGCTGGAGGGCGCAGCTTGAAGGTAGAATGCCTGCAGGTTAAATCCCCAGTACCAAAAAAAAAAAAAAAAAAAAAAACACAATTTTTCTAGGGCCTTCACACCATCACCATGCCTAGTCTCCTTTCTTGGCTTTGTTAAAACTCCTGCCTGCCCTACATACCGCTCTGAAGGACCCTTTCTTTTTACCATTCCTACTGATCCCTGTCAGGTGGTGGCGCCCTCTTGTAATCCCCGCGCTTAAGAGGCTGAGACAGGAGGATCGCACAGGTTCAAAGCCAGCCTCAACAGCTTAGTGAGGCTCTCAGCAACTTAGTGAGACCCTGTTCCCAAATAAAGTATAAAATAGGTCTGGAAGTATAGCCTAGAGGTAGAAAGCCCCTGGGTTCCACCCCCAGTACCACCAAAACAACAACAACAACAACAAAAACCTGATCCCTATTATCCCATTCGGGTCCATGTTTGCTCCAGCTACTCAAGCCTGGCTCCTCCTGACAGCACATGCAGGTGACATCGATCACATCTGTTTTGACAATCATATTTAATTGGCAGTGTCTTCTAATTATCTAATGCTTGAATTTTTTTTTTTTTTTTTTTTTTTACTGGGGATGAAACCCAGGGGCATTCTGCCTCGGAGCTACACCCTCAGCCCTATGTTTTATTCTTTATTTGGAAACAGTGTCTCATTGACTTGCAGAGGGCCTCACTAAGTAGCTGAGGCTGTCTGGGAACCATGATCCTCCTGTCTCAGCCTCCCAAGTACTAGGATGACAAGCGTGCGCCACCATGCCCAGCAACACCAGGCCTTTTTTATTTCTTTTCTTCCACCTCCAATCCCATGACAAGCCAGTCCACAGGGAAGGGGAGGCCCAGAGATTCAGAAAAGAAAACAGCTGAGCACCATCTTCTCCTCCCTCATTATCACACCTCTTGGCCTCAGTGTTCTGAGCACACCTCCCGCCTCCTGGGGGAGAGACAGCCTGGGCTCCCTCGGCCAACTTTCTTATCACATCTTGAACATGAACAGTGCTTGTCTCTGCTTCTCAAACTTTATACAAAACATTTGCTTCTAGAAGTTTTTTGTTTTTTTGTTTTTCCTTTCTTCACTTCCCCCCCCCCCCCAGTACTGGGGATAGAACCCAGAAGCATTGTACCTCTGAGCTACACCCCCAGCCTTGTTTTTTATTCTTTATTTTGAAACAGGGTCTCACTGAGTTGCAACAGGCCTCACTAAGTACCTGAGGCTGTCTGTGAACCGCGATCCTCCTGTCTCAGCCTCCTGAATGCGGGGATTACAAGTATGCACCACCATGCCCGGCCTTCTATATATTTTTTTTTTTTTTTTTTTTTTTTTTTTTGGTGGTACTGGGGATGGAACCCAGGGGCCTTCTACCTCCGGGCTACACTCCCAGACCATATATATATATTTTTTTTTTTTTTTTTTGAAACAGGGTCTCTTAAGCTAGCACGGCTGGCTTCGAACCTGCGCGATCCTCCCGTCTCAGCCTCCCAAGCTCAGGGATTACAAGCGTGCGCCACCAGGCCCGGCCTTAATTTTATTTTAAAACAGCGTCTTGCTAAGGTACTCAGAATCTCGCTAAGTCGCTGAGGCTGGCCTTCAAACTGTGATCCTGTGTCTCAGCCTCCCAAGCACTAGGACTACAGGCGTGCGCCCCGGTGCCCGGCTCCCCTCCATCTCTCTCGATTTTGAGATAGTTATTTTTATTTATTACCATGTTTTGGACTTGCTTGGTCACAGCTTTCTCCCCTCCCCACCACCACCAGAGAAAGCAGATAGATGTCTTATCCCTTTCTCAGCTGGCTGTCAGTGCCCAAGGCCAGACACCTGACCCCCTTGAAATCCTCCCCTACGACACCTCTTTCCCAGCTGTGAGCTATCTGCAAACCCACTTCCCTGTTTCAATTCCATCATCGTCCAAGATGGTGGGACACAGCCGCCCCTTCGTGTCTTCCGGCTGGCGTGTGACTAAAGCACAGGAAAGTGGGGTCCCAGAGAACTGCTAGATAATCGTGACTACAGTGTGACCTGTCCTCTGTGACATGGGAAGAGAAAACATCCCTGCACAGTAGAAAAACCTCAGAAGAGCCAGGAGCTGAATTCCAGCCCGTGAATTCACACAACAGGTGATCCAAGCAAGAAACTGCTCTGAAACTCAGTTTCCATTGGGGATTGTGTGTGTGTGTGTGTGTGTGTGTGTGTGTGTGTGTGTGTGTGTGTGTGTGACAGACAGACAGACTGACCCGGGAGCTTTCTACCTCTGAGCCACACCCCAACCCCTATTTTATTTTTTATTTTGAAAATGGGTCTCACTAAATTGCTAAGGACGTAAATTGCTGAGGCTGTTCTCAAACCTGTGATCCTCCGGTCTCAGCCTGCTGAGTACTGGGATTGCAGGTGTGCGCCACCACACCTGGCTTATATTTTTGTTTATGCTCGGAGGAAAATAGAGCTAGCCCTAAGCAAAACCATCAAGTTCTGGCTGGACGAGGTGGCGCAGCTCCTAATCCCAGCATCTGGGAGGCTGAGACAGGAGGAAATGGGCTCTCGACCAGCCTCAGCTGCTTAGTGAGGCCCTTTGTAACTCAATGAGACCCTGTTTCCAAATAAAGAATAAAAAATAGGCCTGGGGGTGTAGTTCAGAGGCAGAATGCCCCTGGAGTCCATCCCCAGCACCAAAAAATTAATTAATTAATCAATTAATGACCATCAAGTTCTGAAAACTAATTTGTACTCAGTCCTCTTTCCAGTTCTTTAAGCCCAGGTCCTTCCACCTCTTCCAAAATTCAAAGGGAAGCCAGGCACGGAGGCACATACCTGTAGTCCCAGTACTTGGGAGGCTGAGACAGGAGGATCACAGGCTCAGGACCAGCTAGGGCTACTTAGTAAGGTCCTCTGCAACTTAGTGAGACCCTGTTTCCAAATAAATAAAATAGGGCTGGGGTATAGCTCAGAGGCAGAATGCCCCAGGGTTCAATCCCTAGAACCACCAAAAAAAAACCTTTTTTCCCAGTGGGAGAAAAGAAGGTGTCCCTGGTGTGGGAGGGGAGATGAGTTAGCCAAGGGAAGTCCATGGAGGTTCTGGAGGCGTTCACAGTGGGGGAGAGAGGGACACCCAGCTGAGGAATGGTGGGATCCTGGGCTTACATGAAAGAAAAGAATTTCTTTGGGGCACAGTGGTGCAGCCCCGTAATCCCAGGACTTGGGAGACTGAAACAGGAGGATCTCAGGCTCGAGGCCATTCTCAGCAACTTAGCATGATGCTATTTCAAAATAAAAAGCAAAAGTCGGCGTGGTAGCACACTCCTGTGATCCCAGTACTTGGGAGGCTGAGACAGGAGGATCGCGGGTTCATAGCCAGCCTCAGCTATCTAGTGAGGCCCTCTGCAACTTAGTGAGACCCTGTTTCAAAATAAGGAATAAAGCCGGTGGCATGGTGGCACACCCTTGTAATCCCAGCATTTGGGAGGCTGAGACAGGAGGATCGCGGTTCACAGACAGCCTCAGCTACTTAGTGAGGCCCTTTGCAGCTCTGTGAGACCCTGTTTCAAAATTTAAAAAAAACAGGACTGGGGGTGTTGCTCAAAGGTAGAATGCCCCGGGTTCATCTCCAGTACTACTACTACTACTAATAATAATAATAATATAATAATAATAATAATAATAATAATAATGAAAATAGTCTAGGGGTATAGCTCAGAGGTAGAATGCCACTGAATTCAAACCCCAGTACTGCAAAATAAATAAATAAATAAATAAATAAATAAAATAACAAAGGGCTGGGGATATAGCTAAGAGATAGAATGTCCCTGAGTTCAAGCTCGAGTACCAAAAAAAAAAAAAAAGAGAGAGAGAGAGTATGAAATCTTCTCTGTTAAAAAGCAGGCTGGAGCCAGGCATGGTGGGGCATGCTTGTAATCCCAGCACTTGGGAGGCTGTGACCGGAGGATCGTGGTTCACAGACAGCCTCAGCTACTTAGTAATGCCCTTTATAACTTAGTGAGAGTCTGTTTCAAAGTAAAGAATAAAAAAGGTATAGCTCTGAGGTCAAATGCTCCTGGGTTTTCCATCCCCAGACCTGCAAAAAAGAAAAGTTACAGGCAAGAGCCAGGCACGGTGGGACTTGTGATCCCAGTACTTGGGAGGCTGAGACAGGAGGATTGCAGGTTCGAGGACAGTCTCAGCAAGTAGTGAGACTCATCAACCTAGCCAGACCCTGTTTCTAAATTTAAAAAAAAAAAAAAAATCGGGGCCAGAAGTGTCATTTGGAGGTAGAATGCCCTTGGGTTCCATCCCCAGTACCACAAAGAATAAAAATAAAAATAAAAGGTGCAGGCAAGACTTTTGCCCTCTTCTATGTCGTCGCGCGTGGGCCAGCGGGGAGGGTAAACAAGCACCTGATGTCACTGAAAGCAGGTTACAAAGAGATAAAAAGAGAAGTAACTGCGCAGGAAGCGTGATGAAGCCCGGCGTGGCGTGGCGCGGCTCCCACGTAACTGGAAGTCAGGCCTGGCAGCCTCAGTTCTGTGGAATGTGGCTCCGAATCCGGAAGCGAAAGAGGCCTGCGAGCACCAGAAATAGCTGCCACGAACCGACCCACGCCAGGCCCTAAGGCCTCCAGGAAGAGCCTCCCTGGTCACCCGGGGGTGGGGGGGGGGGGGACACACTTGAGAACTTTGACCTCCGGCTTCCCCACAATGGCCCTGGGACAGCGAGGTGGGACCGAGGTAGGAGAAAGGAAATTAAAAGTTAGGTAAGGGAGGCATGGTGGCGCACCTGGTGATCCCAGCACCCAGGAGGCTGAGACAGGAGGATCGCAGGTTCGCGATCAGCCTCAGCTACTCAGTGAGGCCCTCTGCAACTTAGTGAGACCCTGTTTCAAAATACAAAATAAGACAGGTCTGTGGGTGTAACTCGGAGATGGAATGCTCCTGAGTTCAGGCCCCAGTACCAAAGGGAAAAAAAAAAAAAAAACTAAACTAAACCAAACAAAAAACAAGATAAGCTTAAGAGAGACTCAGAGGAAGGACCAGGAAGACACAACTTGAATGAGGAAGCCTGCGCTCCCCAAGCCAGGCCGCGGGGCCCAGACTTTTGCAAATCTTTGTTCACTAACTCAAACCAATCACCCCGGGAACCATTAGGGCCCACAGAAAAAATCCAGAGAGACCAGCCCACCGCCAAAACACGAAACCCACTTGCTTACGGTAATCTCCTCGGGCACTCACTGTTAGGCATCCCACCCTGAGCAGTTCAAGAGAAAGGAGTGCTAATCAGGTGGACAAGGAAGGCCGCCTGAGGGCCCGGGCCATCACCCTTGTGCCCCAAATGGAAGAAGACCCAACACACTGCCCTTGTGATTACCGGGCTGATGTCATCCTCACACCCCTTTCCAAGCCCGCCCCTCCCCAGGCTTCCCTTAAAAAAAAGAGCTTTGAAGCCAGGGAAGGTGGCGCAAACTTGTAATCCCCCATTTGGGAGGCTGAGACAAGAGGATTGCGGTTCGCAGACAGCCTCAGCTACTTAGTGAGGCCCTTTGCAACTCAGTGAGACCCTGTTTCCAAATAAAGAATAAAATATAGGGCTGGGGGTGCAGCTCGGAGGTTGAATGCCCCCAGTTTCCACCCCCAATACCGCAAAAAAAAAAAACCAACAACAATAAATAAATAAATAAGAAACACTGGAAGCTCGGAGGTAGAATGCACCTGAGTTCAATCCCCCCCCCAATTTAGGGTGTGTTGGAGCTGGGAATAAAGCTGGTCGTGGGGTGCCCAGCAGGCCCCTTCCCTGCACCATGACTTGGCCTTTTCCTTTATACAGTAACATCTTCCCTTTTCATAAGGGCGACCATGAGTCATGAAGAAAAGGTTAGTTTATGTCTAGCAAACTGTGGGGAAGAACACAGGGAAGTAGGTGTGCTTTTTAAAAATTTTTAATAATACACACGCGCGCGCGTGCGCACACACACACACACAGAGCCAGGCACAGTGGCACATGCCCATAATTCCAGTACTTTTCCTGTGTGTGTGGTACTGGGGATGGAACCCAAGGGCATTCTACCTTCAAGCTACATCCCCAGCCTTATTTTTTATTCTTAATTTTAAAAAAGAGTCTCACTAAACTGCAGAGAGCCTCACTAAGTAGTTGAGGCTGGCCTCAAACCTGCGATCCTCCTGTCTCAGTCTCCCAAGAACTAGGATTACAAGTACTTGGATTACAGGTGTGGCTGATTAAAGTACTTGGGAGGCTAAGATAGGAGGATCCCAGGTCTGAAGGCAGCCTCAGCAATTTAGCAAGACCCTCAGAAACTTGGGGAGATCTTGTTTCAAAATAAAAAATAGCTGGACATGATGGTGCACACCTATAAAGTAAAAATAGGGTTGGGGATGTATCTGGAAGGTAGAATGCCCCTGTGTTCAATTCCCACCAAAAAAAAAAAAAAAAAAGTAAAAGGAGCCTGGCGTAGTGGTGCATGCTTGTAATCCCAGCATTCGGGAGGCTGAAACAAGAAAATTGCACAGGTTCAAAGCCAGCCTCAGCTACTTAGTGAAGCCCTTTGCAACTCAGTGAGACACTGTTTCTAAATAAAGAATAAAAAATAGGGCTGAGGGTGTCTCTTGGAAGTAGAATGCCCCTGGGTTCCATCCTCAGTAACACACACACACAAAAAAAAAAAAAGTAAAAGAGGCTGGGGTGTATCTCAGAGGTAGAATACTTACTCTTGGATTCAAGCCCTAGTACCATATATATATATATATATATATATATATATATATATATATATATATATATATATATATATATCTTAGTTACTGAGGCTGGTCTCAAACTGGTAATCCTCCTGTCTCAGCTTCCCAAGTACTGGGATTCCAAGCATGCGCCACCACACCCGGCTCTCCTCAAGTCTTAATGTGGTGTTTTAAAACTCTTTGACTGTCATGTCTAATCACCTCTTCAGAGACCCTATCTCCACGTACTGTCATACTAAAGTACTGGGGGGACCCGGGCATGGTGGTACACACTTGTAATCCCAGCATTCTGGAGGCTGACACCGGAGGTTCGCAGTTCATGGCCAGCCTCAGCTACTTAGCGAGGCCCTTTGCAACTCAGTGAGACCCTGTTTCAAAATAAAGAATAGAAAAGTCAGGCTGGGAGTGTAGCTCGGAAGTAGAATGCCCCTGGGTTCCATCCCCAGTATCTCAAAATAAATCAAGCAAGCCCTGGGGGTTAGGACTTGAACATAGGAATTTGGGGGTACACAAGTCAGTCCATCACAGAAGGAGATTCTGGGCTAGGAGTTTCCCTCTGGGAATCACTCTTTTCAGGGGAAGATAATATTTCCCAAAATCCTTCTGATTTGCTAACCTGCCCCTTTCCTAGTTATAAGGGCAGCTATGGAAGAATTTTGATTTTGTGTGTGTTAGGAAGTGGAAGAGTCGGAGATGGAACCCAGAGGACTTCTACCTCCAAGCTATTCCTCCAGCTTTGTTTGATTTTTTACTTGGCAACAGGGTCTTTCTTACTAAGTTGCCGAGACTGGCATTGAACCTGCGATCCTTCTGCCTCAGCCTCCCAAGTACTGGAGCAACAGGCCTGTACCACATGCCAGCTGCACGCGTGCACGCGCATGTGTGTGGTATTGGGAGATGAACCCAGGGGGGCATTCTACCTCCAACCTCCACCCTCAGCCCTATTTTTTATTCTTTATTTGGAAACAGGGTCTCACTGCCTCCTGTCTCAGCCGCCCGAATGCTGGGATTACAAGTGTGCACCATCACGCTCAGTGCGCTCACTTTTATAATGGGAAGAGGACTCTGGACGCCTGAAAGAAAGGGTGTGAATGACCAGTGCGGAGCTTGCCAAACCGTCAGGCTTGTCTCCGCCTTGTGTGATGGCCACCTGTTCACAGGCACCTCTCCCGCTAACTCTGCAGCAGAGGCCGGTCTGCAGTCATCTGGTGTTCCCCAGACCTGGCCCACAGTAAGTGTCCAACCACTCTCCCTTACAGGAACGAATGCAGAGAGTTTAACGAACCAGATGAACCTGTTTGCGTTATATTGGATTACAACATTAAACTTTGTTCATAGGTTTGGCTTGCACGGCTGGTGGTTCACACCTTTAAATAATTGTAGGGAGGATTGCTAATGGAACTGTTATTACCGGCAGAGGAGACCAACCTCCACGGGCTGTCTCCTTAAAGTCTGATGCGCTGCGTGCCATGCAGTGACTGCTGCAGGAATTTTTGTGGAATGAATACATTAATAATGGAGCCAGGCGTGGTGGCGCACGCTTGTAATCCCAGGACTTGGGAGGCTGAGACCAGAGGATGGCGGCTCGACACAGCCTCGGCTACTTAGTGAGGCCCTCTGCAACTCAGTGAGACCCTGTTTCAAAATAAAGAATAAGAAATAGGGCTGGGGGTGGAGCTCAGAGGTAGAATGCCCCTGGGTTCCATTTCTAGTACTGCAAGAAAAAAAAAAAAATATATATATATATATGTTCTATTACGCTGCGAACAACAGTAATGATATACTATTAAGACTGAGCTATGTGGATTGGTATTTGATTTTGGTTCTGTGGAGCACGTCACAAAGCCACACAATGACAAAATTTTAAAATGGAGGCTGGGAGTGTGTAGCTTAGAGGCAGAATGTCCCTGGGTTCAATCCCCAGTACCAAAAAAAAAAAAAAAAAAAAAAAAAAAAGCCAGGCACACTATATGCCTGTAATCCCAAGACTTGGGAGGCTGAGACAAGAGGACCATAGGTTCAAAGACAGCCTCTGGAACTTAGTGAAACCCTGTTTCCAAATAAAAAAATAAAATAGTGCTGGGAGTGTAGCTCAGAGATAGCATGTCCCTGGGCTCAATCTCTAGTACCAAAAAAAAAAAAAAAAAAAAAAAAAGCGACACAACGCGCTCCGGGGTTCTGGCATGTGGTGCTTTTGCCCCACAAACCCCACATATGTGACTCGCCAGGTTCTTCAGAACAGAGAAGAGGCGCTGAGTAAATAAAGACCAGCACCAGTTGTGGGGGTAAGGGGTGGGTCCCCAAATCAGGCCACCACCCCAATGTAAGAGAGACTCATCATTTGCACCGAATTCCTAGCTCTCCCTCAGCGTGCAGGTGAGAGGACTCGGCAGGTAAGGTGCCAATTACATGGAGTAAGTGTGGGGCGGGGAGGCGAAGGTTCCAAGTTGCCACAAGTGACCGGCTTCCCAGGAGGCAGCCTGCGGGACCCAGGCTCAGACCCAAGGGGCTCGTGCCTCCCTCTTGCCGTCCACATAATGAGCTGCAGTTAAACGTTCAGGCTCCATCTGTGAGTCTCAAGGCTCGGGGTCTCGGGGCAAAACGTTTCCTAGGAGGAACTTGAGACCCCCGCTCGGCATGCAGGGGCAGGATGGGGCTTGATCTGCAGCCGACGTCTGCATGGTGGAGAAGCTGGGCAAGATGGCACTTGTACTTGCTGGCTCTGCCCCGGGTACTTACTTCCCTTACAGTCTGAAGACAGCTGCCTGCTCGAGCGTTGGCCTTACAAGCTCAGGTTTCCTCTTCTTAAAGTATTGGCAGCCGATTTTTGCTGCAAAATCAAGATCGGTTACTATAATGACAGTGTTGGTTTTTTTTTTGTAATTGTGCTAATGAACCCGGTCTTCGCACATTATGGCGAGCACATTAGCCACACCCATTACAATAACCTATTGTCAAGGGACAGATATTCTGGCAACGCAGGTAGGTGGAAGTTGTACCTTCTGAATCGATGCCAAAATGGGACAGATCCCAGTTCCGTAAGATGCCCAACTACCGTACGTGAACTCCCATTCGCCTCTCCTGGCTGCCAACATAATGATGAGCTTGGCTTTGATGTCCTCTGCTTTCTACGGTGGCTTTTTCTCTCTGGCAGTGTCTCATGCGCTAAGCACTCTGCTATTTGGAATGCCATTACCTGCAAAGCTACTTACTACCTGGGATCCCAGAGATCAAAAGCACAGCGCAGGATGACGCACTCAAAGATCCTGCCGGGACTTCTGAGCCATTTTGAAATGGCTGATTGTGTTGAGCTCAGAGTAACATCCAGGGTTTTGGGGTGTGTGTGTGTGTGTGTGTGTGTGTGTGTGTGGTATTGGGATGGAACCCAGGGGCTTTCTACACCCAGGCTACACTCTCAGACCCCAGAACTATTTTATATTTTATTTGGAAACAGGGTCTCACTAAGTTGCCGAGAGCCTCACTAAGTATCTGAGGCTGGCTTCGAACCTGTGCGATCCTCCTGTCTCAACTTCCCAAGCGTGGGGATTACAAGCGTGTGCCACCACGCCCGGCAACATCCAAGTTTTATTGTAGGCTGCAGAGGTTGTTTTCATGCTTGCCCCAAGCAGACTGTCAATAAGTTATGCAATAATACATCTGAATAAAGCAGGTTGATGCAGACAGGCTGGAAGGAATAACAGACCAAAATCAAGAAAATTAAATTGGTAGGAGTTAATAGGATTAATATAGAGCCTGGCATTTAGGCTTTAAAAGTACTTAACAGAAGAGACAGCCTGATCCAGTGGTGCACATTTGCAATCCCAGTACTTGAGAGACTGAAGAAGAGGATCACAGGTTCTAAGCCAGACCCTATTTCAAAACAAAAACTGAGCTGGGTGTGGTGGCGCACGCTTGTAATCCCAGCATTTGGGAGGCTGAGACAGGGGGATCTCGGTTCAAGGACAGCCTCAGCTACTTAGTAAGGCCTTTTGCAACTCAGTGAGATCCTGTTTCCAAATAAAGAATAGAAAATAGGGCTGGGGGTGTAGCTCAGAGGTAGAATGCCCCTGGGTTCCATCCCCAGTACCACAATAAATACATAAATAAATAATAAATATTGAGGCCAGGCATGGTGGTGCACGCTTGTAATTCTAATACTTGGGCGGCTGAGACAGGAAGATCACAGGTTTGAGGACAAGCTCGGCAAGTAGTGAGACGCTTATCAGCCTAGCAAGATCTTGTTTCAAAAATTAAAAAATAGGATTGGGGGGGTATATTTTATTTTATTTATTTATTTATTTATTTATTTATTTATTTATTTTTGGTGGTACTGGGGTTCCTGGAAGCCCTTCTACCTCCGGGCTACACTCCCAGACCTATTTTTACATTTTCATTTTTGGAAACAGGGTCTCCTAAGCCAGCGCGCGCGGCTGGCTTCGAACCTGCGTGATCCTCCTGTCTCCGCCTCCCAAGCACGGGGATTACAAGCGTGCGCCACCACGCCCGGCTGGGGGGGGGGGGTATATTTTAGAGGTAGAATGCTCCTGAGCTCAATCCCTAGTACCAAAGAAAAAAAATTTATTTAATTTTTTTTTAAGGGCTGGGGGTGTGGCTCAGAGGTAGAATGTCCCTTGGTTCATTCCCAGTACCAAAAACCAAAAATAAAATAGTAAAAAAAGATACCTGGGTTAACAAACCCTGTAAAAAAGTTATAGCTAAGACAGGAGGATCAGAGGTTTGAGACCAGCCTGGGCAACTTTGGGAGACCCTCTCTCAAAATAAAATATAAAAAAGGCTGGAAGTGTAGCTCAGAGGTAGAATGCCCCTGGGTTCTATCCCCAGTAATGGAAAATTAAAAAGAAGGAGGAACCGAGGCCGGGATCAGAGCCTGCCGAGGGGTTAGGCCAGTGCCGGGGCCAGCGGCCAGCATTGGAGCCTGCCGTGAGGAAGGCCGGTGCTGGGGCCTCCGAGGCCGGGATCGGAGCCAGCTGAGGGGTTAGGCCAGTGTCGGGGCCAGCGAGACCAGAACCGGGGCCTCCCATGAGGCAAGGCCGCTGCTTGAGCCAGCGAGGTCTGGATCAGTCCACCGGGTAACCAGGCCACAACCGGGGCCATCAAGAGTGGGATCGGTATTTGCAACGCGGCATGCACAGAGAAATATCACAGAAAATAAAAACCAGATGCTTCCCCTAATCAGCAATAACTAGGAGGAAAGGGGCAACAGGAAGTGGTCGAGCTATAGAAAGGGCCCTATAGTGAAGCAGTTAAGGTGACCAATCAGAGGGTATGGAATAGGGGAGGATGGAGCCTCTTTAAAAAGCGGGAGGTACATAAACATATGTATCAAAGTTAATCACGGAACAAGCATGGGATCAGGGAGGGGGAGGGAATGAGATGGGGACTGGATGAGGGCTAATTGGATGATGTGTGTTTGTATATCCTCTCAAGTCTTGTATTCCAATGTGATGTATGATTACAATGCACCAATAAAAATAAATTTAAAAATATTTTAAAAAAATAAAATAAAAAGAAGGAGGAAGAGGAGGAGAAGGAGGAGGAGAAGAAATAAGAAAGAAAGCTATGAGGATTTTATTTATTTATTTATTTATTTTGGTCTCTGCGGAATCAAACCCAAAGTGTTATACTTGCAAGGCAAAAGCTTTGCCACTGAGCTAAATCCCAGCCCAGCTATAAGGATTTTGACCATCAACTTGGTAGTATGCAGTGGTCTCTGAGACAGTCAATCCTATCCAAAGCCACATTTATTTATTATTGTAGTGGGAATTGACCCCAGGGACATTCTACCTCTCCAGAGGCATTCTACCTTCAAGCTACAGGCTAGCCCGATTTTATTTCTTACTTGGAAACAAGATCTTGCTAGGTTGATGAGAGTCTCAATACTTGCTGAGGCTGTCCTCGAATTCTGTAATCCTCCTGTCTCAGCCTCCCAAATACAGGTATTACAGGCGTGTGCCATCATGGCCCGTTGCTTTTTTTATTATTTATTTATTTATTTATTTATTTATTTATTTATTTATTTTGGGGGTGCTGGGGATGAAACCCAGGGACATCTTACCTCCAAGCTATACCCTCAGCCCTATTTTTAATTTTTTATTTTGAAACAGGGTCTCATTAAGTTGCACATGGCCTCACAAGTTGCTGAGGTGGGCTGAGAAGCCAAGATCCTCCTGTCTCAGCCTTTTAGGTACTGGGATTACAAGCGTGTGCCACCACGCCTGGCTTACTTTTTATTTTTAAATGGGGTCTCACTAAATTGCTGAGGCTGGCCTCAAACCTGTGACTCTCCCGTCTGAGCCTCCCAAATACTGGGATTACAAGCTTGCTGGGCTAAGGTCAGAAAAGGGAGGGAGGGAAGGAAGGAGGAAAAAAGGAAGGAAAGAAGGAAGGCAGGCAGGCAGGCAGGACAGAACAGACCTCTAGCTAGGTCTGTAGAGGATTGTGTTTGGTTATGGAGGCCATATTTGAAAAGGAAAGGAGCTAAGAATCTTTCTTTTGGCGACTCTAATATAAACCTGTCTTCAAATAGCAGATGGATGTCACCTAAAAGAAACATTAAATTTTAGGGCACAGCCTCAGTACACGGAACTAGGAGTCATGGTTAGAAATGTTCACAAGGCCGGGCGTGTTGGTACACGCCTGTCATCCCAGTACTTGGGAGGCTGAGACAGGAGGATCGCAGGTTCGAGGACAACCTCAGCAAGTAATAGTAAGACTCTCATCAACCTAGTGAGACCCTGTTTCAAAATAAAAATAAATCAGGCTAGGGGTGTAGCTCAGAAGTAAGATGCCCCTGGGTTCCATTCCCAGTACAACACACACACACACACACACACACACACACACACACACACGAATAGAAAAGAAAAGAAATATCCATTTCAGGTCCATATAAGAAAGAACTTTCCACAGTTAGGGTGATTTAAACAATCAACCAGGACGAACTTGGGGAGAGGCAATAAAGACCGCTGGGGTATAGTCATGTTTATTCTTCGCTTGGTAAAAGGAGCTGAAGTACCGTGTTTTAGTAGTGTTGGCCAACTGATCCACAAACATTTCACACCCTCTTCCGCAGGTATATTTTATAATGAAAAAAAAAAAAAAAAAAAAAACACTGACTGCCTGGGTTGCCGAGAAGAGTAGTGAACTCCCCATCACTGTGAGTCAAGGAGGGGCTGATGGCGCCAGAGGAGGGAATAGAGAAACAATGGCTGAGGAGCCGGCATGGCGGGCACGCTTGTAATCCCTACATCAGGAGGCTGAGACAGAAGGATCGCTGTTCGAGGACAGCCTCAGCTACTTACTGAGGCCCTCTGCAACTCAGTGAGACCCTGTTTCAAAATAAAGAATAAAAAGTAGGGCTGGAGCCGGGCGTGGTGGCACACGCTTGTAATCCCCGCGCTTGGGAGGCTGAGACAGGAGGATCGCGCAGGTTCGAAGCCAGCCTCAGCTACTTAGTGAGGCTCTCAGCAACTTAAGTGAGACCCTGTTTCCAAATAAAATATAAAATAGGTCTGGGAGTATAGCCCAGAGGTAGATAGCTTCTGGGTTCCACCCCCAGTACCACCAAAAAAAAAAAAAAAAAAAACTAAAGCTGGGGGTGGAGCTCAGAGGTTGAATGCCGCTGGGTTCCATCTCTAGTACTGCAAAAATAGAAGGAAGGAAGGAGATGGAGGGAGGAAGGGAGGAAGGAAGGAAGGGAGGGAACAACAGCTGAGGTTCATGCTGTCTCGAAGAGTCTACATGTCCATAAGTACACGGGCAATTAACACAACAAAGTTCTTCTAAAATATTCTTAAAGTGATGTTCTTTTTTTTTTTTTTTTGGTACTGGGGATGGAACCCAGGGGTGTTCTACCTCAGAGTGACACCCCCTGCCCTATTTTTCATTCTTTATTAGGAAACAAGGTCTCACTAAGTTGTGGAGGACTTCACTAAGTAGCTGAGGCTGTCCGCTAACCGTGATCCTCCGGTCTCTGCCTCCCAAATGCTGGGATGACAAGCGTGCGCCCACGCCCGGCGGGTGAGGTTCCTTTAATTAACTCAGTGTGAGGCCTCACTCCAACTATTACTGGCATTTGCTAGACTATGATCCCCATGTGTCTATTACAGTGATTATCAGTTTTATTAGCCATTATATAAGAAGTAGATAGACACCGTCTCTGCCCTCTTAGGATGACGAATGACATGGCCACTCATAAAAATAATTCAGTGAGGGCTGGATATGAATGGTGAAGTCAAATACAGAAGAAAAGAAGAGGGTGCATGCGGTGAGTGAGTCAAGGTTTCCAGGATTAAACGCGTGGGGATCAAGTGCCAGGTCTCGGCAAACGCAGCCTGGATAGGTTAAGACACAAGCTGGCCATCTGCTCCATGAACTAACTCATCAGGCCTTCCTGGAAGAAGTCAGCTTCAGAAATACACGTTCCAAAAGAAAAAAACAGGACTGCAAGTGTAGCTTGGAGGTAGAACACCCCGAGCTCAAGCCCCGGTACTGCAAAAAGAAATAAAAAGAAGCCGGGTGTGGTGGCGCACACTTGTAATCCCAGCACTTGGGAGGCTGAGACAGGAGGATCGCGGTTCGCAGACAGCCTCAGCTACTTAGCGAGGCCCTCTGCAACTCAGTGAGACCCTGTTTCAAAATAAAGAATAAAAAATAGGGCTGGGGAGCCGGGCGTGGTGGCGCACGCTTGTAATCCCAGCATTGGGGAGGCTGAGACAGGAGGATTGCGGTTCACAAACAGCCTCAGCTACTTAGTGAGGTCCTCTGCAACTCAGTGAGACCCTGTTTCAAAATAAAGAATAAAAAATAGGGCAGGGGGTATAGCTTGGAGGTCAAATGCCCCTGGATTATATCCCCAGAACCCCCCCCTCCAATAAAATAGGGCTGGGAGTATTTCTCAGATGTAGAATGTCCCTGGATTCCATCCCCAGTACTGCAAAAATAAAATAAAATAAAATAAATAGAGAATAAAAAAATAGGGCTGGGAGTGTAGCTTAGAGGTAGAATGCCCCTGAGTTCCATCCTCAGTACTGCAAATAAATAAATAAATAAATAAATAGAAAAAAAAAGGAAATGATTCTAGCTATTAAACATTTGGTAAGGGGAATCTTTCTCCTAAGCTGCTCAGAAAAGAAAAAAAAAAAAGCTAAATTAGCTTACATGGTCATTTCCTCCTTAATCCTGTTCTCCCATTCCGTCCTCTCACTACCCTCTCCCCGGTACTCATCTGAGACGGGGGAACCAAGACCTCAAAAAAGGGAAATGAGAGAAAGGGGTATTTGTGGACTGTGATGGACGCGGAATCCCGGAGAGTCCGAGAGTCCCCCAGTCACTGCTACATAGACAAGCTCTCCGGTCCTTCGGGCAGAGCTGTCCCTTTGGGCAAAGTTACTTCTGCTTTGGACTTACTTAACCTTTAATCTGGGGATCCCCGATCACGGTACTGACATTAATTCCTCTAGCCTCACAACAACCTTAGGTTTGTGGGGAAAATAAACTAAAACATAGGTGTTGTATAGTAATATCCAAATAATGTCTAGTCAAAGTTTATTCTTTTACAATTTGGGGGATGGTACGGGGTACTGGAACCCAGGGGCACTCTGCCTCCCAGCTGTACCCTGGCTGGCCTTGAACCTGCAATCCTCCCGTCTCAGCCTCCCAAGTACTGGGATTGCAGGCATGTGCTATCATGCCCAGCTTAAATTTTTATTTAGCTAGTTATATATTTATTTAGTACTAGGGATTACACCCTGGGGCATTCTACCTCTGATCTATTTATATTTGGAAACAGGGTCTCAAGCCAGCACGGCTGGCTTCAAACCTGCGCGATCCTCCTGTCTCCTCCTCCCAATCACGGGGATTACAAGCGTGCGCCACCACGCCTGGCTAACACTTTTTATTTTGAAACAGGGTCTCACTAAGTTGTTGAGGGTTTTTCTAAATTGCCGAAGCCGGTCTCAAACCTGAAATCCTCCTGTCTCAGCCTCTCAAGCCCATGGTTACAAGTACCACAATGCCTAGCTTCAATAATTCAATGTTTTAATGTTAAGGTTACAGTATTTTCTTGCTGAGAATTTTCTTGGAGGGGGGGGGTAGAACAAGGGATTTAGCCCAAGGGCAATTTGTCCCTAAACTACACTCCTGGTTCTTTATCATTTCTTATTTTGAAACTGTGTTTCACTAAGTTACTATGTGCTGGCCATAAATCTCCTGTCTAGCTGGGCATGGTGGCACAAATTTGTAATCCCAGTACTTGGAGGCTGAGATAAGGATCACAGGTTCATGGCCAGCCTCAGCAACTTAATGAGACTCTGTTTAAAAATGAAGAATAAATACAAGAATAGATAGTACTAGGAGTGTACCTCAGAGGTAGAATGCCCCTAGGTTCAATCCCCAGTACCACAAATTTTTTCTTTCTTTTCTTTCTTTCTTTTTTTTATATAGTATGTGTGCATGTGTGTGTGTGGTACTGGGATTGAACCCAGGGCTAGAATGAATTAGTCCCCTATCTCTTTTTATTTTTTATTTTGAAACAGGATCTCCCTGGGTGTGGTGGACACGCTTCCAATCCCAGTACTTGGGAGGCTAAGACAGGAGAACCACAAGTTCAAGGACGATCTCAGAAAGTAGCGAAACTCTAATCAATCTCGGGAGACTCTGTTTCTAAATAAAAATAAAATAGGGCATGGAGGTGGAGCTTGGAGGGAGAATGCCTCTAGGTTCAATCCTCAGTGCCACAAAAATGGAAAAGAAAAAGAAAAAAAACGAAGTCTAAGTTGTTGAGGGTTTCTAAGTTGCTGGTGTCAGTCTCAGTCCTCCTGAAATCTGTCTGTCTCAGCCTCCCACATACTGGGATTACAGGTGTGCACCACCACGCCCAGCTTCCTGGAAATCTTATATACATGGCCATTTTATAAATGGAGAAATAGAGACGGCATGATTAAAATGTGTTACTTCAAGCTAAACCTCATAAAGTAGTGCTTAGATGAAACAAAAATGAACTCTAATTGTCAGGACAAGTTCTTTTCTGATTAGATTCCTACCCAATTTTTTCCCCCCGATACTGGAGATTGAACCCAGGGGCATTCTATCTCCAAGTTATACCCCAGCCCTGTTTTTTATTCTTTATTTTGGAACAGGGTCTCACTAAGTTGCAGAGGGCCTCACAAAGTAGCTGAGGCTGGCCGTGAATCTGTGATCCTCCTGTCTCAGCCTCCCAGATACTGGGATTATAAGAGTGTGTGCGCCGCCATGCCTGGCCCTACCCAGTTTTGAAACATTTAACCCACTCGAACTTGGTGAAATCACGGGTGACTGCTGTCCAGTCTGAGCGGAGTCTGGGGAGGGCAGCAAAACAATGGCAGCCCTGGAACTCTGCAAAAGGCCTCATGGTTTCCAAGCACCACACAGCTGCTGTTACACTCTGTGCTCATCAAGGACATCAAGTGACCCTCGCAGATATGAAGGCACTGTGACTCCGAGGTCGGTGGCTTGTCAGAGGACAGAATTGGCTGGGACTAGCAAACTCAGGTCGTCTGAACCCAAGAGTGCTGGGAAGGAATGTGTTGGTGGGGGAAGTGGCTATCTGCCTTTCCTTCCTTCCTTTCTTTCTTTCCTTCTCTCTCTTTCTTTCTTTCTTTCTTTCTTTCTTTCTTTCTTTCTTTCTTTCTTTTGGTGGTACTGGGGTTCCTGGAAACCCTTCTACCTCCAGGCTATACTCCCAGACAACTACTATTTATTTATTTATTTATTTATTTATTGGTGGTACTGGGGTTCCTGGAAGCCCTTCTACCACTGGGCTACACTCCCAGACCTATTTTTTATATATATTTTTATTTGGAAACAGGGTCTCTTAAGCCAGCACGTCTGGCTTCGACCCTGCACAATCCTCCTGTCTCCACCTCCCAAGCGCGGGGATTACAAGCGTGCGCCACCACACCCGGCTCTGCCTTTTCTTGAGATCTTTAGAAGAGACAGAGGGAGGTGGAAGAAGCCGCTCTGGTCCGCACACATCATCTCAGGGAAGGAAATTACAGCGAAAGGCATTTCAAATGGTGGTACTGAACTGCTCTGGCACTGTGGGGACTGGGGCTGTAACCTGAGGGCCTGCGTTTGAAGACACACACACAAGGAAGCACAAGTGTGTACATGACACACACACGGTAGAACAAGAACAGCAAAGTAAAACGGGGCGTGGTGGCGCACACTTGTCATCCCAGCACTCAGGAGGCTGAGACCCGAAGATCGCGGTTCCCGGACAGCCTCAGCTACTTAGTGAGACCCTCTGCAACTCAGTGAGGCCCTGTTTCAAAATAAAGAATAAAATATAGGGCTGGGGTGGAGGTCAGAGATAGAATGCCCCTGGGTCCATCCCCAGTACAGAAGGAAGAGAAGGAGGGGGAGGGGGAGAAGGGAGGAGGAGGAGGAGGAGGAGGAGGAGGAGGAGGAGGAGGAGAAGGAGGAAAGTACTGCAAGAATCATCAGGAAAGCAACTAGACCCATGCAATGTCCAGGAAAGCTGGGGTGCGGAGGACGTACATGCATAAATAAAAATGACAGCAACAGAGGAACACAAGCCAGGGAAAACAGACACGCGCCTCAATCCAGGAAGGAGCTTTTTTGGGGAAAAAAATCGACGTGAAGAGTTCCTTTTGTCTGTCTGTCTGTCTGTCTGTCTTTCCTTTTTTTTTTTTTTTCTAAGAAGCAGTGGAAGCCAGGTGTGGTGGCACACTTAGCCAGACATGGTGGCACACTCCTGTCATCACCGGTTCTTATTTGGGAGGCTGAGATAGGAGGATCATAGGTTCGAGGGCAGCCTCAACAAGTCAGCAAGATCCTCATTAACTTAGTAAGACCCTGTCTCAAAAAAAAAAAAAAAATTGGTGTAGCTCTGAGGGAGAATGCCAGTGGATTCAATCCCCAGTACCAAACATAAAAAATAAAAAAAAATTAAAAGACTTGTAGCTCAAAGGTAGAACACCCTGGGCTCAATCTCTAATATCCCCCACACACAAACACAATTCATCCTAGACATGGAACAACAGTAAAGATGGCTGGGAAGCGAAAGGACGGCCGCGTCAATGGACAAAGAGTGCTTTGAACAGGTGGAAATTCAAGAGAGATTACAACCTGTTTTGACTTCTAGGCTGTGTGTGTTCCCACCCCGGGGCTTTCAGAGCACACATTGCCTCTACTTCAGGAACACAAAGAAACGCCTCATTGTGAAAAAGCCTGTCCGCAGCAGTAGCAGCAGCAGCCGCCCGCAGCGCAGGGGTGTGGGTAGGGACCTGAGGTCCGCGGGCGCCAAGTCCCCAGCCATCCCCATCTCCCTGGATTCCGCCGCCACGGGACAGTGTCCCTGCACACAGCTCATTTACCCACAGCTGCTCATTAGGCAGGTTCCAGCCGGCTTTGTCAAACCCAAATTCACCTGTGGAGTTTCAGACCAGTTTGAAGCCCAAAGACTCTGCTGGGTTCTGCTGGGGCATAAACATTTCTCAATATATCGATCCAAAGCCCGGCGTGGTGGCGCACACTTGGAATCCCAGTACTTGGGAGGCTGAGACAGGAGGATCACAGGTTCAAAGCCAGCTTCAGCTACTTAGGCCTTCTGCAACTTAGTGAGACCCTGTTTCAAAATAAAGGATAAGTCGGGCATAGTGGCGCACCCTTGTAATCCTAGCATTTGGGAGGCTGAGACAGGAGGGTTGTGGTTCACGGACAGCCTCAGGTACCCTCCGCAACTCAATGAGACCCTGTTTCACAATAATGAATAAAAAATAGGGCTGGGGGTGTAGCTCAGAGGTAGAATGCCCTGGGTTCCTTCCCCAGTACAAGAAAAATATATGTATGTATATTTATATATCAACCCAGACTTCAGCCGAGTTAGAGCCCTGTTTACCCCTGGTAATTGTGTTGACTCAGTCGGGCCTTGTGACCCTAATTAGTCAGAGAGGCTGAGAACCACCAAGAGGCTGGGGCGAGGCATAATATATGCAGTAATAGTCCGCGCACTCTGGGCCCCGGCTTCGGGAGAACACTGAGTCTGTCTGTGGAGTGGACAGCACCGGCCTTCGCCATGGGCCCTGGAGCTATGACCTAAAGGTTAGAACCTTCAGACTTTCTGAAGAAGCCACTCTCGTCCTCTCTGGTTTCAGAGTTGACAGAATTACCAAGATGCGTGTGGGCGGTGTAGGAAGTTGAGGATACTTGTGATTACCTTGGCTAACATTTCTTCATCTGCCGAACCTACAATGGGCCATTCTATGTCTTAAATGCTCCACATGTGTTAATGAGGCAGGACAGAAGAAATGATGGGTAAAAATTAGGAGACAGAAAAGAAGGCCTTTATTCTGCAATCCTGTGCTAAAATCCCCTCAAAGTTAGGCTTGTCACTTCTAGATTTCTGGAGAATTGGCCATTTATTTTTATTTTTTATTTTATTTATTTATTTTGGTGGTATTGGGGCTGGAACCCAGGGGCCTTCTACCTCCGGGATACACTCTCAGAACTATTTTATATTTTATTTGAAAACAGGGTCTCTTAGGCCAGCTGAGGCTGGCTTCGAACCTGCGCGATCCTCCTGTCTCAGCCTCCCAAGCGCGGGGATTACAAGCATGCGCCACCAAAAATTAGCCCGGCTTATTTTTATTTTTTATCTTTTGTGGTACTGGAGATTGAACCAAGGACATTCTAGCTCCAATCCACACCCCCAGCCCTATTTTATTTTTAGTTTGAAATAGGGTCTTACTAGGTTAATGAGAGTCTCACTACTTGCTAAGGCTGTCCTTGAACCTGTGATCCTCCTGTCTCAGCCTCCCAAATACAGGGATTACAGGTGTGGGCCAATTTTCAAGTCTTTACTCACTAATATTGATTAGCCTGAACACTATTAGCTATCCTCAGAGGAGTATCCACTGAGCTGGGCACAGTGGCCCATGCCTGTAAGCCAGAAATCTCAGTCCTTGTGAGGCTGAGAGAGGAGGATCACAGGTCCAGCCTTCATAACTTCAACAATTTAGCAAGACTCTGTTTCAAAAAAAAAAAAATAGGTCTGGGGGTCTAGTTCAGAGGTAGAATGCCCCGAGTTCAATCCCCAGTGCCAAAAAGAGAAAATACGAAAGTATCTATTGACCAGGAAACAGAGGCCACACAAAAGAGCTGGAAAGGTAGCCGGGCATGGTGGCGCTCCTTTGTAATCGAGTGTTTGGGAGGCTGACACAGGAGGATCACAGGTTCAAGGCCAGCCTCAGCTACTTAGTGTGGCTCTCAGTAACTTAGTGAGATCCTGTTTCTGAATAAAATATAAAATAGGTCAGGGATGTAGCCTGGAGGTAGAAGGCCCCTGAGTTCCACCCCCAGTACCCCCCCCCACACACACACACAAGATTTGGAAAGGTGGCCAGATACCAGACTGGAAATTAAATCAACGTGTAAAATACCTTGAGAACTGTTGGTTACTCTACGTAGGAAGAGTCACACAGGCGAGGAATCTGCTGGTCAGACACCCTGGCCCCCACAAAAGATCTGGAAAAACACCTCATCACTGAAACAGGAAGCCTACTCACTTTTCCCCCCATTTTGGTATTAGCCATTGAACCCAAGGGCTGTCTACCTCTATGCTATACCCCCAGCTCTATTTTATTTTATATATTTTATTTATTTATTTATTTATTTATTTATTTTTCCGGTACTGGGGATGGAACCGGGAGGCATTGTACCTCCAAGCTACACCCCCAACACTATTTTTTAAGTCTTTTTAACTTTGAAACAGGGTCTCACTGAGTTGCAGAGAGCCTCACTAAGTAGCTGAGGCTGTCTGCGAACCGCGATCCTCTGGTCTCAGCCTCCCAAGCACGGAGATTACAAATGTGCACCACCACGCACGCCTGGCTACCCATGCACTTGTGATAATCTCCTTGGGCACTGCCAGCCTTCCCACCATGACTGATTCAAGAGAAAGGGATACCTATTGGTTAGACAATGGCGGCTCTATCGGGAGCTGGAAGATAACCTTAACACCCCAAATGAAAGAAGACTAAAACACCCTAACTAGATTTATGAATACTGGACTGGTCACATATCATTACCACATACCTTCCTGTGCCCATCCCTCAAAAGGCTTCCCTTAAAAGAAGAGCTATGAACCCCCAAGATCTATCTATCTCTATCTCTATCTCTATCTCTCTCTCCTCTCTCTCCTCTCTCTCCCCTCTCTCTCCTCTCTCTCCTCTCTCTCTCCTCTCTCTCCTCTCTCTCCTCTCTATCCCCCCTCTCTCTCCTCTCTCTCCTCTCTCTCCCCTCTCTCTCCTCTCTCTCCTCTCTCTCCTCTCTCTCCTCTCTCTCCTCTCTCTCTCCTCTCTCTCTCCTCTCTCTCCTCTCTCTCCTCTCTCTCCTCTCTCTCCTCTCTCTGTCTCCCCCTTTCTCTCTCCTCTCTCTCTCCTCTCTCCTCTCTCTCCCCTCTCCTCCCTCTCTTTCTCTCTCCCTCTCCCTCTCCCTCTCCCTCTCCCTCTCTCTGAAGATGATAGGTATTCTTTCTTGAATATGTATTTCTCGTTTTCCTAAATAAATCTCTAAATCTCTGACAGGCTCCTATTGACTCTTCTCTGTCATATAAGCCAAGGACCCTGGCCCACTGGTCCTGAGCTGCTGTCTCCCCCATGGGGAGCTCCTCCCAACCCTTCACGGAATCATCTCTCCTCCTGGGATATTAACCACATCTACTACAGAGATCTCTGCAGTACCTGCACTGTAACAGCGAGATACGTACAGACGCCTGGAGATGTCCCACGAGTAGACTCCACAGGTATCACGTTCATACAGATGAGAAACGGACACGGAAAGACTAAGTAACGTAACCAGGGTGACAGAGCTAGTCGTTGACAGCAGGAGAGACTAAATATAATCTCCCATCGTTTGGCTAAACTCTCATACTTTGGTCTGTTCAACCAAACATCGGACATTTACATGAAAGACACTGTTCTAGGTTCTACACAGAAGAGAGAGAATAAACAGCCCATTTCTACATTCAGGGAGCTCCTGGGAATACTCCCAGATGTCGGTCATCCTCTCTGTGATGTTTAAATTTGGGTCATTTTATTCACCTATATAGGACTTCCTAAGGAGAAAAGATTTGGCATTACCAATGTGATTATCCCCTATTATGTAAGGCAACTGTAGGCCAGAGGCAAGCAACTTATTAATCAATGTATCGACACCTACAGAAGGGCTAGTGGCTTGTCAAAACTGGAAGGCGCTGGGCGTGGTGGCTCATGTTTGTAATCCCAGTACTTGGGAGGCTGAGACAGCAGGATTGCAGATTTGTGGCCAGCCTCAGCAACTTAGCAAGACTCTGTTTCCAAGTAAAAATAAAACAGAGCTGGGATGTGGTGCAGAGGTAAAATGTCCCCGGGTTCAATCCCGAGTACCACCTCTCCCCAAAACAAAAACAAAAACAAGCTGGAAGGGAATGTTTATGACAATTAAAGTTGATACGTCCATGTTCTACATGAAAGACAGGATGGAAAGGTACTATTAGGACATTGCTACGAAACAAAGTTTGATCCATTTGCTCAAAATTGAACTTTAGTTCTTCTCACTGCCCCTGAACTCCTTATTCTTCCGTGTATGTGTGTGTATGTGTGTGTGTGTGTGTGTGTGTGTGTGTGTGTGTGTGTGTGTGTGTGTAGGTGCTGGGGATTGAACCTAGAGGTGTCTACCTTTGAGATACACCCCAGCCCTAGTTTTTTTGTTTTGTTTTTTGAAACAGGGTCTTGCTAAGTTGATGTGAGCCTCCTCCAATTGCGAGGATGACTTTGAACCTGTGAGCCTCCTGTCTCAACCTCTCAAGTACTGGGATTACAGAAATGCACTACCACACCCTTCCTTCCTTCCTTCCTTCCCTCCTATTTACTTATTGTGGTAATAGCAATTGGGAATCCAAGCTACACCCCCAGCCCTATTTTATTTTATTTTATTTTATTTTTATTTTGAAACAGGATCTAAGTTGCTGTGGGCCTTGCTAAATTGCTGGGGCTGCCCTGGAATCTGTGATTGATCTTTCTGTCTCAACTTTTTTTTTTTTTTTTTTTTTTTTTTTGCAGTACTGGGGATGGAACCCATGGGGCATTGTACTGCCGAACTACACCCCCAGTCCTATTTTTCAGTACTTTTATTTTTGAAACAGGGTCTCACTGAGTGGCGAAGGGCCTCGCTAAGCAGCTGAAGCTGTCTGCGAACCGCAGTCCTCCAGTCTTCGCCTCTGGAATGCTGGGATTACAAGCGTCCGCCACCATGCCCGGCATCTGTCTCAACTTTTTATTTAACCTTTAGTGATCTCCACTTTGCTTCTAGTGAATCTAGGCCTGAACACCACTTGGCCAGGAGTTGGACACCAACCGTTTGAGATATTTTTCTTAACGATACTGGTGATAGAACCCAGGGTCATTCTACCTCCAAGCTACACCCCTAGCCCTATTTTTTCTTCTTTATTTTGAAACAGGGTCTCACTAAAGTAGTAGCTGAGGCTGTCCTCAGGCAACGATCCGCCTGTCTCAGCCTCCCAAAAGCTGGGATTACAAGCGTGGGCCACCACACTGGGCTTGAGATTTTTTTTTATCATTAGGCTTTAAAGTAAAATATGCTATGAAGAAGGCATTTGGAATTAAATCATCGAAAAGGTAAAAGGAAAGGAAAGGGAGGATGCGTTTGAATGACATAGTGAAAAGATCTACACGCTGCTTGGCTCCAGACAAATTAAGACTAAATGCATCCGGGCATGGTGCTGCACGCCTGTGATCCTAGTACTTTGGAGGTTGAGACAGGAGGAGCACAGGTTCAAGGACAGCCTCAGCAAGAAGTGAGACTCATCAACCTGGCGAGACCCTGTTTTAAAATAAAATAAAATGGACTGGGGGGTGTAGCTCGGAGGTAAAATGTCCTTGGGTTCAATCCCCAGTACCACACATACAAAATAAGAAAAAGAAAAAAAGAAGGAAGAAAAAGGAAAAAGCGTTTGAATGACTTAGTAAAGGACCTGCAGGCTGCTTGGCTCAGGACAAATTAGGGCTAATGCAGCCTGGAATGGGGGCCCATGCCTGTAATCCTAGTACTTGGGAGACCGAGACAGGAGGATGCTCGCAGGTTCGAGGCCAGCCTCAGCAACTTAGCAAAATTCTCGGCAACCTGGCAAGACCCTGTCTCATAAATAAATAAAAATAAATAAAATGAGCTGGGGGTGTAGCTCCGAGGTAGGATGCCCCAGGGTTCAATCCCTAGTGCCATAAACAAATACACGCATATCTACAATCTTAGGGGGAGCAGAGGCCAGCGCGGGTCTAGGTGGCTGCCAGGTCTGCCCCGCAGCAGCACAGCCCCCGCGGGCGTGCGCGCGTGAGGAGCGTGCGCGCCCCCGCAGCGTGACGCACGGCGCAGCGGGCGGGGGCGCGGCGTCAGGCGCGCGCATGCGCAGAGCGCGGGCGGAAGTCAGCGCGGGCGGAAGTCGCCGCGGGCTGCGAGGAGAAAGCCGCGGCGTCGCGGCGGGGTGCGGCGCGACGGCAGCGGCGGGAGGGCGCCGCCTCCTCCTCTTCCTCCTCCTCTTCCTCCTCCTCCTCCTCCCCGCCCTCGCTCTGTGGATGGAAGTGACGAAAGCAGCCGCGAAGGTCACTTCCTGCTGGGGTGGATGAGGAGGAGCCGGAGACGCCGCGGAGGAGACCCGACCGAAGACGGACCGCGCCGGGGCGAGGTGAGCGCCCGCCGCGCCGCCGCCGCTCGGCCCAGGCGGGCCCGGCGGGGACGGGGCCCGGGGTCGGCGCAGCCCGAGGCCCGGCGGGGACCCTGGGCGCGGGCGCCGGGCCGGGAGGCCGGGCCGGGAGGCTGGCGAGCGGAGGCTCGGGCGCCCCGGGCGCGCCCCGCTCTATGGGGGTGGCCGCCGTCCGCGCGGGAGGCCGGGCGAGGGCCGCAGAGGCGAGGCGGGCGGCCCTGCGGGGACCGCGTCCTCCGGGCGGGGAGCCGAGGGTCGGGTCGGGTCGTCGGTGCAGCGGGGTGCCGGCCGGAGGCCCCGGGCACCCACAGGCCGGTCCAGGAGCCCCCCTCCAGAGCAGCTGCCTCGGAGCGCTGGGGAAATTACGGCTTTCCTCCTTCATTGTCACGGAAATGGGAGAGGAAGGCGCTGCTGGTGCCTTGTTATTGTATAGGGAGTGTGTGTGCGTGTGTGTGTGCGCGCGCGTGCGCGTGTTTTCTCCTTCCTCTGGACTATTTATTTTCCTCACCACCTCTGCCAGTTGTAATATATAGGCTGAAACTTACGGATCTCCTTCCATATGTAGGGTGAGAAAGAAAACGCAAAAGGGTCTAGAGGAATCCTAGGTGAAGATGAAATTTCCGAGATGAAGAATGTGTCTCCACCCCACCCCCGGGCCACTGAGGCACTCCAGGCTCCTGCTAATGTGGGGGTTCAGGGGCTGTCACACACCCCACACGCCCCGGGAACAGTGGGGGTAGGTCTGCCCTCTCCTGTCCCCACATCTCCCCAGCAGTTTCAGCCCTCCTTCCTTTGACTGGTGGAAACAAAGCTGCTTGCTGCTTGGAACAGGAAATTTATTGAGGAACTGTAAATCTGGATGGAATGAATTTAGATCTTCGTGCAAGACTAGCTCCACTCATTGTCCAGAAGGATCCCAGGGATGTTCCCCCCCTTAAAGGAATAACAACATTTTTCTCAGACTTTGGGAGTGTGAGTGTGTGTGCATTTCTTGTACAGACTGAGTATACATATGATAGGATGTGTTTACTTGCTGTATCCAGAATATTTTTCAAGGGGGAGAGGGCAGTTTCTGACTAGGAGGAGTTTTCCTTCCATCTCACATAATCTAGTAAAATAAATCAAAATCATATGTTCATTCTTGAGTGAAAATCAGTTGGATTTGGATTTTTTTTTTCTATCCTCTTTAAACTGGTACATCTGGGTAAACTCAGGCTTGTGTATCTTGGCATCTGGGCTGTCTAGTAATAGAAGACAAACTGTTGGACTTGTTCTGGCTGCCTTTTGGACCCATTTCACCGCACCTTTCCTTTTTTATTTATTTTTTTTCTTTTCTTAACATTTGAAGGCTAGGTCACTAGGAAGAATGTAAATATTAAGGACAGTGTTTACACTTTGTGGTTTAAAGTCAGGTGAGAGATAATTATGGCTTTTGAAGCTGATGACCTGAGGACCATCATTTGATGACTTGGAGATTAGCAGTTTGGAGGTGACATGTTTGAAAGGCCAAGGGTTGCATAAGGAAATAAGGACTAAGATGAGGAAAAGGAAGTTTGGGGAAAGGCCTTACCAGAAAACCTTAGGAGGATAATGAATAAGCAACCTCTTAAAGTAATTGTGTGGCTTGTGTCTCTCAGCAGGAGGGTGAAAATGAAAGCAGGCTGTAGCATCGTGGAAAAGCCTGAAGGAGGTGGAGGTGAGCAGAAGTTCATCGCTCCTGTGTTGGGTGTCTCTCCCGGGCTCCTGTCCTCTGCGCTTGGCTCAGTTCACAATGACTAGATAATGACTGACAGCTCTTGACTGGGTGGATCTTGCTAGGGCGGTGATAGCCCTATTTCTTATGGATGTGTATTTAATATGTCTCCAGTTTCGGAGTCTCTTTACTATTAGAGACATGAGCCCAACCTTGGGGGGGTCAAGAGTTTTCAGCAGTATTTTCCTAAAACAATAGTTTATCTTTCCTGTTTGTTCCCTTTAAGAACTTTCATGCCCTCCTACAAAGTAGGTATGAGGTTTAATAGTATATGAAAGGATAAGAGATTAGGGCCCCTGGGTACTGCTGCTGAACTCTCAGAATCAGTGATTGCTACAAGATAAGTGATTTCTTTGTCTTTTTAAAATTATTTGTTCTGAAACAGGGTCTCACTAAGTTGCTGAGGCTGGTCTCAACCCTGTGATCCTCCTAACTCAGCCTCTCAAGTACTGGGATTATTGGCATGCACCGCCACATCTGGCTTTCTCTGTCCTTTTCTCTCCCCTGTGGTAGTTACCCCAGATGACTGAAAGGGTGTTTGTGGCATGTTTGCAAAGCACTCTAGAGATCCTAAGTCGTGGAATGTGAAGTCGGGGTGCTGGTATGTATGCACCTAATTCCTGCCTACTTTGATCTTGCCTTTTTCACATTAAAGGGTATCAGTTTCCTGACTGGGCCTACAAAACCGAGTCTTCCCCGGGCTCCCGGCAGATCCAGCTGTGGCACTTCATCCTGGAGCTGCTGCAGAAGGAAGAGTTCCGCCATGTCATCGCCTGGCAGCAGGGAGAGTACGGGGAGTTCGTCATCAAAGATCCCGACGAGGTGGCCCGCCTCTGGGGCCGCAGGAAATGCAAACCGCAGATGAATTATGACAAGCTGAGCCGGGCCCTCAGGTGAGGGAGAGGTTTCCCAAATCTGTGGTGTTAACAGATTGGAAGGAGACTGCACAGTTTGGAGAATGTTAGATAAAAAGGGTATCGGGTGATAAGAGGTTACGCTATCTTAGTGAATAATGTGTAGCTTTAAAGTGGGAGTTGAAGAGCTGTTGAAGCTGAGTAGCACAGGCACAGGAGGAGAAAAGACATATCTTTGGTTCTATGTAGGAGGGAATTCCAATGTGGCTGGCACTGGATTCTGACAGACAGCCGATTCTGCTCTATAGTGGGCGAGAGTGTGTGGTGAAACATGGATTGGAGCTCATTTATAATCCAGAGGGTTCCTTTAGACTTCCGTGTTGAGAGTTTATTAGAGTGTTCTCAGTGGGGCTCCCCTGCGAGAAGCCAGAAACTGGTGGAGGCAGTGCGGGAGGAGGCCGCCGAATGGCACCGACCTGGCCGCTGAGGCACTGTCTGTAGACTCAGTCGTCAGTGTGTAGGTTGCTCCAGCATGCCTAAAGATAGATGGCTGTAAGCTTTCTCAGGTTCTCCTTTCCCCTTGTCACTCGTTAAATTTCATAACCCTTTAGCCCTCAAGGGACCACAAGGCGATTTATGACCTGTGCTTCTTAGCAGAAGCTGGGCTAAAGGTTCCAGGTGTGTCAGAGTTCCCTGCCTGTCCCCAGCCTTCGTGGCCCCGAGTGTAGTCTGTGCAGGGCTCTGCTGCGGCTTCCCACCTCCCTCTGAGTCTGAAGAGGCAGCAGCACGCCGACTGTTGCTGTCCAGATCAGGGCATGCCATCGTCTCACAAGCCACCGTGAGGCAGCTCTACCATCCTTTGTGTGTGCTACCCCTCAGATCCCGGGAGACTTGTCTGCCCCCACCTGGACAAGACTTAAGGGAGCTGGGCGCTAGTGACCGTGAGACAGGAAGGAAGTGAACTGTAGAACCGAGCTGTAACACGGTGGAGAAGGGAGGTTAGAGCTAGGATAGGTGTTTAGGATCTCAAAGTGAAGATGTCTTTGTAAAGCTCTAGCCAAAGACTGGAGCTTTGTTGACAACAGAATGAGAAAAGTGAGCTCGTCGGTCTATGGGCCCTAACCTGAAGACCAGCCTGCAAAAGCATGATAATGACGTTTGCAAGGAATCCGTCGAGCAAGAGTTGTTAGTCTCAGCAAATCCCTAAGTATGGATAAAGGTGTCCGTAACTAGAAGGTGAATTGACATGCGCTCCTGTTTTTACAGATACTATTACAACAAGAGGATCCTTCATAAAACAAAAGGGAAAAGGTTTACATACAAATTTAACTTCAACAAGCTGGTGATGCCCAACTACCCATTCATCAACATTCGGTCAAGTGGTAAGATGCAAACTGGTTGGAAGTGAATTTTAAGTTTAAAAAGATTTGTTTTTTATTGATACTAGGAATTGAACCTGAGGGCAGTTGGCAGTTATACCCTCAGAACTTTTTTTTTTTTTTTTTAAACAGGGTATTACTAAGTTTCTAAGGCTGGTCTAGAACCTGTGACCTTCTTTTCTCAGCCTCTAAAGTAGTAGGATATGCACCACCATGCCCAGTTTAAAAAAGAATTTTAGCTGGGCGTGGTGGCGCACACTTGTAATCCCCACACTTGGGAGGCAGAGACAGGAGGATCGCGCAGGTTCGAAGCCAGCCACGCGCGCTGGCTTAGGAGACCCTGTTTCCAAATAAAAAAATGTAAAAATAGGTCTGGGAGTGTAGCCCGGAGGTAGAAGGGCTTCGAGGAACCCCAGTACCACCAATAAATAAATAAATAAATAAATAAATAAATAAATAAATAAAATTAAAAAGAATTTTATTTTTATTTGGTACTGGGGATTGAACCCAGAGGCAGTCTACCTCTGAGCTATACCCACAGCCTTATTTTATTTTTTATTTTGAAACAGAGTCTCACTAAGTTGCAAAGGGCCTCACAAAGTTGCTGAGGCTGACCATGAACCTGTACTCCTCCTGTCTCAGCCTCCCAAGTACTGGGATTATAAGTGTGCACACTACACTCAGCTAAAAACAGAATTTTTTTTTTAAATAACACATTTTCAAAGGAGAGTACAGCAGCAGCAGCAACAACATTATTGTTATTTGTGTGTTGTAGTATTGGGGATTGATCCCAGGAGTGTTCTGCCTCTGAACCACACCCCCAGCCCTACTTTATTATTTTATTTTGAAACAGAGTCTCACTAAGTTGTAGAGGGCCTCACTAAGTAGTTGAGACTGGCCTCGAACCTGTAATTCTCTTGTCTCAGCCTCCCAAGTACTGGGAATACAGGTTTACGCCACCATGCCCGGCTTAAGAAAACAATTAAGAAACCCATGTCTCATAGTGCTGGGGATTGAGGCCAAGGCCACACTCTCAGGTGCCCAGGATAGGCTGTGCAGTCCAAAGATAGGCGTGTTCGGCCTGAGTTCCCTATTCTGCATATTATTTGTAGTCACCTTTTTATTAAACTATCCTGTTTGGAAATGAGGTTCCGTAGGTTTGTGTTGAACTTTAGGTTTCAAGCGTCAGTTTTTACACCCTGACCAAAGGCTCTTTCATAGACGAGAACCTGTTTCTACAAACACTTCCGATTTTCTATGAAACCACCAAGCTCTCTCTTATCAAGTGAATGTCATCAAAACCACAGCATCCTTGATCAGAGCAGGGAGGGCCACATGTTTGCAGTGAAAAGCAGTGTCTTTGATCTGCACTAGCAGCTCCTCAGAAAGCAAGGCTCTGGGGTTACTTAGCCTTCTCTCATTCAGAGTACAGCAGGGCTTCCCTCATTTCTCCAGGTTGCAGCCTTCTCTCACCACTGCTTGTGGAGGCTTTAGATCTGCCCCTCTCTCGATGGAACAGTGCTCATTTATATTGTATGTAGTTATTTTTTGTTGAGGCTTTTTAAGATACAAAGTACGCCCAGGCTTAGTAAAGAGATGAGCTAGGTGTAGTGGAACAGGAGGCTGAGACAGGAGTCTTGCAGGCTTGAAGCCAGCCTCAGCAATTTAGCAAGACCCTGTTTCAAAATTTAAAAATATAATAGGGCTGCAGTTGTGTAGCTCAAGAGGCAGAATGCTTCTGGGTTTAATTCACAGTACCATAAAAAGGAAAGAACGAGAAAATTAAGGTATATTCTGACCAATTTATCATTGCTTTGTCTTTTGAAGCCTTGTGTATTAAAACAGAGCAGGCTGATCATGATTCTACAACATGCAGCTTCTCAGAGAAAAGTTGGAAGAAACCTGAAAAATTAGAGCGGGGGTGTGGCTGAGAATTTAATGCTAAAATCCATTGCAGATATGTAATTGCTGCACATAACAAGTTAGGGCAGTTTTAGCCTGACTGCTATCATTACAGTTTCATCTCTCTTTCTGTAACCACTCCCTCCTATCCCTGGGGCATGCATTTAAAAAAAAGTGGTATTGGAATGCATCTCTCTAATTACAACCTGTTTTCTTTCCTTGTGCCTGAGGGAGCGGCATTAGGAAATCAGACAGACCTGTTCTAACACTGGAATCTTGTTTCCTCTATTTCTCACTCTTGTCCCTTCCGTGTGTGCCTACAAGAGCTGAGCTTCAGCTGGGCATGCCGCGGCTCTGAACTGTGCCGGGACTCACCCTCCTCCACCCCGCCCCGAATGCTTCATTGCTTTTTTATTCCTTCTGTCTGATCCAGTTAAGTGAATCCCCAGAATTCTGCTGCTTGGACCATCTGAAATGGTGTGTCCTTCAGGCCCTGGGAATTTGTGGCTTTTCAGGGCAAGGAAATCTGGACTGGCACTCTGTGAAGACTATCGGGAAACCTAGCAGTAGTGTCTGGCGCACCTGCTCTGCCCAAAAGCAGTTGGCTTAAGGTTGACCCTTAACAGCCTCAAGATCCTAATCAGAGTTACAGGGAAAGCAAAACAGTGTACCTTTCTTGGTGGGGGGAGTGTTTCTGGGAATTGAGCCCGGGGACATTTTACCTCTGAGTTAGCACCCCGGCCCTTTTTATTTTGAAACAGGCTTTGCTAAGTTGCTGGGGCTGGCCTCCATCAAACCTGCTCTCCTCTCTCAGCCTCCCAAGTGCTGGGATTGCAAGTGAGCCACCACATCTGGCTACCAGCATATGCTGCATTTCTTTTAGTAACACTCTTTGGTGGTTCGCAGCCTAGATAGACTTTATTCCAAAGAACTGGAGTCGTTTGTTGGTAGAGAAGTTTTGCCCATGTAGGCCAAGTGTTGTTTAAGGGTAATGAGGAAGGAATACACCATGTCTACCTAGTTGAAGTACTTTTGCTTAGTGTCTGGCCATCCTCTCCTCCAGTCCTTCTAGCCCTGTGAGGTGTGTGTTTCAGCATTCACAAATGGTAGATTTAAGGATGGAGGCAGCAAAGTCTCAGATTGGTCAAGGTAGAGCAGACACTTCCTTGTTGAACATACTCAGGAAACAGTTCCTGAGACTGAGCCTTTAAACCTAGCTCTTCATTAATAGGTTGTACATTCCAACCCCTTGATTGGGATTCACTCATTTAGCTAACAGGTGACATGTTAAGACCTACAAACCAAAGGGAAGGGGAGTTCTTTTCTTCAGGCTTCTTAAGAATTTAGCAAGAAAGATAAATATTAGGTTTAGCTGGGTCCGTGGCACATGCCTGCAATTCCTGTACTTTGGAGGCTGAGACCGGAGGATCACAGGTGTGAAGACATCTTCAGCAGGTAGCAAGGTTCACATCAACCTATGGAGACCTTGTTTCCAAATAATAAAATAGGGCTAGGGGTGTAGCACGAAAGGAGACTGCCTCTGGATTCAGTCTCAGTAACAGTCACACACACACACACACACAATACTAGGTTTAATACAATGTGAAGTGTGGTGAGTGCTCTAATAAAATAGAACTGTGGTGTCCGGCATAGTGGCATATACCTGTAATCTCAGTACCTGGGAGGCTTAGACAGGAGGATCATAGATTCAAGGTCAGCCTTAGCAATTTAGCAAGACCCTCAGCAACTTAGGAAGACTTTCAATATAAAAACTAAGACAGAGCTAGAGATGTAGCTTGGAGATAGGACACCCCTGGGTTTGATCCCCAGTACCACACACACATATAAAAAATGAACCCTCTATCTATGCCTCCCCATTTCTACCCACCCCAGCTTTTTATTTTGGAAAACTTCAAACCTACAGGAAAACTGGTTTAAGAACAGTAAGCAGCCACATATCCTTTATCTAGATTCGCTAGTGGTTAATATTGTTGCCACGTTGCTTTATCTCTTTCTATTTATATGTACTTTTTAAATCTTTAGAGATTAAGTTGCAGACATCCTGGCACTTCACCCCTTCGACTCCAGCATGTATCTCCAGGAACAAGGACATTCTTTTCCGTAACCACAATAATGTTCTCACACCCAGGAAGTTTAGCTTTGCTCTAATGCTGTTATCTAACACATGGTCCATAGGCCAGTCACAGCGCAGGACAATTCTGCCCTGCCGGCGGTAGAAGGTCACAGCTAGCCCAGAGTGACTCTGGCCACACTGCATCTTACACCTCTTTTGTTTCCTCCTCCACCACCAGACTTCCACTGGTTTTTGTTTTTCCTATATTTTTCCCCCTTGTATCTGCTTGGAGTGCAAGGTCCCTTCTCACATTACCATGACAAAAGCTGTTTGCACTGCAGCTGGCATTCCTTTCTCAGGTCTTAGGACCTTTGGAGGGAAGTTCAGAACTTGTGGAAAAGGAAAAAGATCTTTTGTACCTCTCAGGCTGATGTTAACACAGTGCTAGTTTCTGCTTGGAGATCAGATGTTAAGCATTCACACTTGTCCTGGTTTTCTCCTGGCTGTCTCTGCTTAGAAGCAGAGGAGGAATGAATTGTGTGAAATTTACTAGAGGAAAATATATTTGGAGAGATTGAAAAATATTTGACTCTAAGATATTGATTCCTTATATTTATGTATGTATGTATTTATTTATTTGTGGTACTAGGGATGAAACCAGGGGTATTCTACCTCCGAGCTACACCCCCAGCCTTATTATTTTGAAACAGGGCCTCACTGAGTAGCTGAGGGTGTCCAGGAACTGCGATCCTCCAGTCTCAGCCTCCCAAAAGCTGGGATTACAAGTGTGCGCCACCATGCCTGGCTGGTATTGATTCTATACTTAAAAAAAAAAAAAAAAAGGTAAATAAGCCTGGCGTGGTGGGTACTCCTGTCATCTCAGTATTTGGGAGGAGGCTGAGACAGGAGGATCACAGGTTCAGGCCAGCCTTGGTAATTAGCAAGACCTTGTTTCAAAATTAAAAGTTGAATAGTAGAATGCCCCAAAGAAGAGGATAAAATATATGCCATAAGAACTTACCCTAACAAACATAATTCTTTATTATCTATTTTCATTAAAATATGGTCTTGTAGCCTGGTGTGGCAGCGCACACTTGGGAGGCACAGACAGGAGGATCACTAGTTTGAAACCAGTCTCATCAACTTAGTGAGAGCCTGTTTCCAAAAATAATAAAATAGAGCTGGGGCAAAGCTTGGAGATAGAAAGCCCAGGGTGCACCTTGGCTTGCACAGGCGCACCTGCGTGCACTCGTGTTCCTGTCGTATATGTGATGTGCAGGCCTTTGGGTTTCTAATGCGCTGCATGTGTTATTTCTCTTTTGTTTGGGTTTTGGTTAGAATGGCTTGCTTTATACATCCAGCCAAAATTATGACAATAAGGTTATTTGCAAAACTGGAATTAGGCCGTGGCACATGCACAGTAGTTAGAGTCGCAGAGGACGAGGAGGTGTGCCATCCATTCGGTCCCTGGTACTTGGCTCCTGCTGGGGAGCCCTGGGCCCTGCGAGTGCAGCTGTGACCGCTGCCCCCGGACTCGGCCCACTGCACCACGCACGCGCACACCGTGTGAAACTGGTATTTCAGAATCCCAGTAAAGGAGTGAGTTATGCTGTAGATAGTAAGGAGTGCTCTGAAGACGACCCGGAGGCTAAGAGGGGCGCTCCGGGAGCACAGGAGGCTGACGGGCGGCAGCTGGCAAGGCGCGCAGCTGCAGGCTGGCTCCAGTTGGAAGGCACCTCTGCTTCCTCTTGCCACTGAACACTGTGTCCCAGTTCCTGGAAGTACAGGGGTGGGCACGCAGCCTCCAACTGGCCTTCTGTCTCCCCATCACAGGTGTGGTTCCGCAGAGCGCACCCCCGGTGCCGACAGCCGCCTCGCGCTTCCATTTCCCGCCGCTGGACGCCCATTCTCCGCCTGGTGACCTGCAGCCGGGGCGCTTCTCTGCCGGCTCCCTGGCCGCCGAGCCCAGCAATGGCTCTGACAGGAAGGCCGAGCTCTCAGAGCTGGAGGACGGCTCTGCCGCTGACTGGCGTCGCAGCGAGCTCATGTCTGCCCGGAGTGCTGTGGGTGGGGGAGGGCTCAGCCACCAGAAACGCAAGCCCGACATTATGCTCCCGCTTTTCTCCAGGCCGGGGATGTACCCCGACCCCCATAGCCCCTTCGCTGTCTCCCCAGTCCCCGGCCGCGGAGGCGTCCTCAACGTCCCCATCTCTCCCGCCCTCTCCCTGACCCCCACCATCTTCTCCTATAGCCCCTCACCGGGCTTGAGCCCCTTCACCAGCAGCTGCTTCTCCTTCAACCCAGAAGAAATGAAACACTACCTTCATTCTCAAGCCTGCTCCGTCTTCAACTACCATCTGAGTCCTCGGACTTTCCCCCGCTACCCGGGGCTCGTGGTCCCGCCCCTGCAGTGCCAAGTGCACCCCGAGGAGCCAGCTCAGTTTCCCATCAAGCTGCAGCCCCCGCCTGCAGGCCGCAAGAATAGAGAGAGGGTGGAGAGCAGTGAGGAGCCTGTGCCCCCGAGGATCAAGGTGGAGCCCGCTTCAGAGAAGGAGCCTGAGGGCCGCGAGGAGGAGGAGCCCCCTCGGGAGGAGGGCGCTGTGCTCAGCAGGACTGCGGAGGAGGCCCAGGCGGTCTTCGCCCGCCCTGCTGCTCCGCCCACCTGGCCCTCCGCGCCCGCGAGCAGCCCGAGCGAGGAGCCGCTGGAGGTGACCGAAGACGGTGAGGACAGGCCAGGCAGGGAGCCCAGCGGGCCCGAGAAGAAGGAAGATGCCTTGATGCCCCCCAAGCTGCGGCTGAAGCGGCGCTGGAACGACGACCCTGAGGCCCGGGAGCTGAGCAAGAGCGGCAAGTTCCTCTGGAGCGGCTCGGGGCCCCGGGGCTTGACGGCCGCGGATGCATAGGCCTGCGCGGGGGGCCGGGAGCTGTTTATATTATAATCCCTACGTACATGTATTTATGTAGCAAGGTTGGGGGGAGGGAGTTCAACTGCTTTGATCACTGGGGCATAGACTTGTACTTTTGCGTTGGGGACGGGATGGGAGTCTTCTGTTGTAAATTAGGTGGGATGTGAACACACTTTTCTGGTGAGCAGGACACAGTAAGGGTGTGGAGCTGGAAGGGGAAGAAGCCTGCTTCCCGGCTGAGGTGCAGACTTTCCCCGCAAGGAAACTCCTGAAGGGCCCGGGTACTTTCTGGTCCCAAGGTAGTTCAGATTCCAGACTTCTTTCTTTTTGTATTTATATATGAAAAGCCATTAATGAGCCTATTTTGCTCCAAGAGAGACACATAAAGGGAAAGGTCGTGGCTGGGAGGTTGCGCAGCAAGAAACCATTAATACTAAGTATTTTGCCTGGAATGTTACTTTATAATTATCTTGAGGGAGAAATGGTGTCTCGGTCTTAATGGAGAGGGGAAGTGTTTAGATGTCAGTCCTTTTTTCCTCTTTCTCTCTTTTTCGGCAGTTTTGTTTTTTTAACAACTCTTCAGGCACGTGCGCGTGCTGCCCGTTAGAGTGGGGGCAGGAAGCCCGCTGCGTTCCTTGGACTTCTCACCCACTTCACCTACTAACAAGCCATGAGGATTGTCAACTCTTGTTCAGGGAGGAGAGAAGAAAGCGGGAAGAAGTAACCCAATGCCTTTAAAAACGATACAGATGAAACATAGGGTCCTCGTTCTTTCTTTTCCGTATCGCATTTGGGAGGCCAAACGGAAGTGTGGCTGAGCAGGTTCACTGAGGCTTATGTTGAAGATGTGGGTCCATGGTGTCCGGTTCTCTTTACAGTTTCTGAAGTTGCGCCTTAACTGAACAGACTCTAAGATGATACGGGTCCGGCCGCATAAACCCTCACGGGGCATGAGCCGCTTGTCACAGAATCCAGGAGTGTTGAGACATGCCTAAATTCCCAGCTGGTATTCAGTCAGTCCCTCTCCGTGTCAGGATGGGTAGCAAAAGGCAGGATTGTGGGAGCCAAGATCGAGACGTGCCTGGCACACCAAAGTACTGCAAGTGAGTGCGCACTTGTGTGAAGGGAGAGGTGGGAAGAAAAGATGGCCGCCGAGGGAGAGTACGGGGCCTCTGCCCGGCCAGTCTCGCCCTCCACGTCACCCGGTCCCTTGAGTCTCCTGGTGGGTCGGCTGTCCTGCATGACACTGGCTTGCGGACGTGAGGGAACGCCTTTCCAGCACCTTCAAGGAGTGGGAAATTACTGACCTTGTGTGAAGCAAGACTAGGTCTAGGGCTGGGTGTGGCTCTGGGACAGTGTGTGTCTAGCAGGTGGTGTTTCCCTAGCATAAGGAGGACTCTAAAAAGAAAAAAAGTGGGGGAGTGGAAAGAAAGCCACAGTAGCCTGTTTTCTATACATAAACGTACACACCCTCCTGGCGGTGGCTCCAATCTCCCTGGCAGCAGGGGAAGAAGAGGCACTCCACCTCTTGACTGAGGATGAGGGGGTAAAATGGGCCTGGGGCCTAGGGGCTGGAGAAGCCCTCGCTCCAGCCTAGTTTAAGAGAATTGGATGGTGGGACTTTGTGGCAAGTACATGCGCGGCAAAGATTAGGGCAGGTGAGAGAACGATGCCAGGGTGACGATTCCACATGTTGCTTCCTAGCATGCAGTGCTGCTGACCACAAGTTCACACTCCCCAGGAGAGGGACGGAGCGTGGTCCCGGGCCACGAGGCAGGCTTTGATCGGGCCGTGGTCTGTCAATTTCCTTCCGCACCTCAACGTACCTCTGATTCAGAAAGCAGGCCCTTACAGGTGGAGGAGGGCATTCTGCTCGGCTTTGCCCAACTTAACCAGGCTGGCTACCCACTGTCCCATACAGGGGGGGACCAGCAGGTGTCGTATGAACTCAGGAATAGAAACATGAGGCCTTTAAACCAAGAGAGGAAGAAAATCCATGATGCATACCTGCAATGCCCTAGAACCCAAGTGCCAGGATTAACTCCTAGATGCTGCTGCTGTTTGAACAAAAAGTCACTGCTTTTACACTTGAAAAAACATGCTTAAATGTTCAACTCCATGAAAGATGTTTTCTGGCTTTAAGAAATCGTTTGGTGTATACTGTTTCTTTGATCGCCGTTCCACCAGTAACTGTCAGTTGGTTTGCACTGCACACTGGGGTGGGGCTGGGAGGGAGGTTCTCGTACAGAGCCGAACTTGGGCTTCCTCAGGAAGTGGACCAGGGAATACGATGTCGATATTTCCTGGGGCGGCGAGTGCGTTTTCTCCCTCAGCCCGTTCCTGGCAGCCAGCGCCCGTCTCCAGCCTGGCGCAGAGCCAGGGCTTTTTCTTCCATCAACATCATCCCATCACTGCCCGGCAGCAGGTGGAGAAAAGGAACACAAACCAGACCTGCTTCATCTCCCCCCATTTTTTCCAATTTTTGCTGTGCCAAATGTTTTTACATTTTGCAAATATAAACCTAGTGAATCTTTATTAAGCAAGAACTTGTTCGTGTAAACTGTTTTTCAGCCATAGAGGAAAAAACAGCGATCTCTTAGGGCATCCAGCATGGCTGAGCTCACCTTTTTTCCTGAAGAACAACAGGTAGGAGTGAAACAACCAGCTTCCCGGGCCCCTCCCCCGCGGGCAGGCTGTGCCGCGCAGACCCAGCTCGCTGGCACGGGGAGTCCATTCTGGACTGAGTGACCCACCGGCCAGAAACTTTCAGAAGCATTAAGAAATAGTTGAAGATACTGCTTCTCACCAAGTGGTTGGCTGCTTCTCCCTTGTTTTTTAGTCCGTAATTATGTTCGTGCTTTCTGTTTTGTAAACAGTCTTGGAACATACATTTTTATGTAGTTTAAAAGAAAACTTTGATTCAGTCCTTCGAGAACTACCATTTTTAGTTTCTTCTTGGGGGAGAGGAGTGCCAGTTCATTTGTTATGAAATATTTAGGCATTCTTTGAGTTCTAAAATTGTGATGCAGGGATTTGTGAATGAGACATTCACAGGTGAAAGAAGACTTCACTATCCGCTTAAGCAGAATAAAGTGTGTATATGTACATAAAATGTAAGTAATCTTAACTCCATTGTGCAGTGCCTTTTAGATGTACCGCTTTCTATAAAGTCTTCAAATTTTTGCATATATATTATATATATGATGTAATGTTATAGAAATATATGTATAATATACATATTTTTTCCAGGGGTATCTGATAGCTCTGTATTTTGTTATGGAAGTTGAAAGAAAAAAGTATTTTACCTCAGAAATTAAAGTTAAATAAAAAAAGTACTTTTAAATAATGTTTGCTAAACATTGGTTTCCTTGTTCATCATACGCACAGCCACACACCCCACCCCACCTCTCACAGGTGTGCTCACGCAGGAGTGGGCTTCCCTTTTAGTGGTCTGGCCATCTTTCCAAAAGGAACCTAAGTACAGACTCCGCTGGGAGTGTTAGCTCAGGCCTCACAGTAAAGCCACCTTACCCGTCCTTCCTTAATAACTCCCACCTGGTTTTTGTTTTTGCTGTGATTGTGTGTGTGTGTGTGTGTGTGTGTGTGCGCGCGCGCGTGCGTGAGAGAGGGGGGGAGGGGGAGAGGAGAGAGAAGGCTGAACCTAGGGGTGTTCTATTTCTGAGCTATACTCCCAGACCTCTTTATTTGTTTTGTGATACTGGGGATTAAACCCAGGTGCATTGTGCCTCTGAGCTACACCCCCAGCCGCGCACACGCGCGCGCGCTTGCGCCTGCGCATGTGCCAGCTCTGGTCAAACAGGCTGCCAAGGCTGTGCCACCCCAGGAAGAAAGATGAAGGCATTTCCAGATGCAGCCACTGTCCTGGGGCCCTCGCCCCACCGGCCAGACCTAGGGATCAGGTTGGGCAGACAGCACAGAGGGGGCCATAAGCAGGACGCGAAGGTCTAGGGCTGAGCAGCTCAGTGGGCCTGGTTCCTTCTCTCTGACAGCTCGCCAGCTCCACCCTGACCTCAGAGACTGGTAGAAGAAACCGTGGCAGCCAGCTGAGGTTCCAACCCACAGGCCACGTCTTAGGAAGACCCTGCCTCAAAAAGTAGAGCTGAGTGTGGTGGTGCACACCTGTAATCCTGACATAGGATAGGAGACATAGAGTTTTAAAACCTAGAAACTTAAGCCGGGTGTGGTGGCGCATGCTTCTAATCCCAGCATTTGGGAAGCTGAGACCAGACCGGAGGACTGCGGTTCAGGGCCAGCCTCAGCTACTTAGGCCCTTTGCAACTCAGCGAAACCCTATTTCAAAATAAAGAATAAAAAATAGGGCTGGGGGTGTAGCTCAGAGGTAGAGTGCTCCTGGATTCCTCAGTACTGCATTAAAAAAAAATACTGGAAACTTTATAAATCTTTTTTTTTTTTTTTTTTTTTGGTGGTACTAGAGTTGAACCCAGGGGCTTCCTACCTCTGAGAGCTACATCCCCAGCCCTATTTTTTTTAATTATTTATTTATTTATTTTGTAGTACTGGGGGTGTAACCCAGAGGCTTTCTACCTCCGGGCTATACTCCCAGACCTTTTTTTTATATTTTATTTGGAAACAGGGTCTCACTAAATTGCTGAAAGCCTCACTAAGTAGCTGAGACTGGCTTCGAACTCGTGCGATCCTCCTGTCTTAGCCTCCCAAGCGCGGGGATTACAAGTGTGCGCCACCACGCCCGACTATTTATTTTTGTGGGTCTGGGAATAGAATCCTATTTCTTTTCTTTTCTTTCTTTCTTTCTTTTTTTTTTTTTTTTTTTTTTGTGGCACTGGGGATGGAATCCAGGGCCATTCTACCTCTGAGCTATACCCCAGGCCCTATTTTTTATTCTTTATTTTGAAACAGGGTCTCACTAACTTGTGGAGGCCTCACTAAGTAGCTGAGGCTGGCTGTGAACCAAGATCCTTCTGTCTCAGCCTCCCAAGAAACTCTATTTCTAAATAAAAAATAAAAACAGGGCTGGGTGTATAGCTCAGAGGTAGAACGCCCTGGGTTCAACCCCCAGCACCAATAAATAAGTTTTTTAAGAGGTGACAACGGTCATTCATTTATGTAACCAGGCCCTGCCCTTCAGTTACGAAGTCAAACCCATTACCCATTACCAACTGGCCAGGTACTTCCAGTCCAGACAGAGTAAACCAGGAAGCTCTGACTCCCCGTCCAGTGCTCTCTCTTTCTTTCCACACCCTGGGAGGCTGAGGTTTTTCTGGTTGCTGTAGAATTTCCAGTGCAAGAACTCGGATGTCCCCACACAGCGGGGGACGTCCTCTGTCTCCACTCACCTGAATAGCCCCAGCCCCAGGTCCCCTCCCGCACCAGGCTGCTGTCGATGGGCTGGTCCTCTTCACCAGCTGGCGGTACCCATGTGGGCACCACAGGGCGCCTGTGGATCTGCATCTGCACGCTGGAGCCAGCGGGGGCCCTGCCTCAGACCCCGGTCACCATGACAGAGTGAGTGAGGGGCACAGCTCCCCCTGGGCTGATGGAGAGGCTGGGGCCCTGCGAGGCCAGTTCTCTCTCCAGATGGCTCGGCCGTGCCCGGGGCAATGGGGTTGGGGGACCCGGAGGGCGAGGAGGAGGCCGAGACCTCCCCGAGTGAAACTGGCTTGGGAGCTGGACGAGGTGGCACATGCCTGCAGTCCCAGTACTTGGGAGGCTGAGACTGGAGGATCGCAGGTTCCAGGAGCCTCAGCAAGTGGTGAGACTCATCAACCTAGTGAGACCCTATTTCCAAATAAGAAATAAAATTGGGCTGGTGGTGTAGCTTGGAGGTAGGATGCCTCTGGGTTCAATCCCCAGTGCCTGCGCGCGTGCGCGCACACACACACACACACACACACACACACACACACACACACACACACAATCAGCATGGAAAGGAGGCAGGGCCGTGGGCGGGGCAGGCGGTACTTCAGGGGAACAGAGTGGAGGGGCTAAGGCCAGAGGCCCACTTAGAGGCAAATCCCCTGTAGGTGGTGAGCAGGTGGGGGAAGAGGTGGGCGGGAGCGAGCCAGAGCCGGGCGCCGGCCTCCTGCCCGCGCTATCGACCCGCTGGATTACTCAATTTCACCAGTATTGATCAGGTAATTGCTTTATCTCGGTTCTCATTTGAGTGCTGTCTCCCCTTCTCTCCCTCCTGTTTTCCTATCAGCCTGACACAGGCTCCTCCACACAGAACCTGTATATAAAGTTTTCTTAGCCTGCCCTGGGCTAGAGGGGTGGGGGGGAGGGCGGGGAGCCCAGCCCCGGCCCCCAGTTCTCCCCACCCAGGCCCAGATGGTGGAGACGACTCGGAGGTCCTCTCGGAGGTCTCCAAGAAGGGAACTGAACCCCTCAGGTGACTCCAAAGCCCGCAGGCCCAGGACCTCAGCCTCTGTCTGCTCCTTACCACCCCGTCCTGCCTCCTGGGCGGCCAGCCCTGGGGTCCCCAAGCTTCCACACCAGGCCCGGGGCATGCCTCCTCCATGCCTCCTCCATTCTTCCTCCCAACCCTCCTCTACCCTTCCTCCCAGCCCTCCTCCATCCTTCCTCCAGCCCTCCTCCCATCCCTCCTCATCCCTCCTCTCACCCCTCCTCTCCTTCCTCCACCATCCCTCCTCCATCCCTCCTCCATCCTTCCAACCCTCCTCCATCCCTCCTCATCCCTCCTCTCACCCCTCCTCTCCTTCCTCCTCCATCCTTCCTCCCAGCCCTCCTCCTATCCCTCCTCCATCCCTCCTCATCCCTCCTCTCACCCCTCCTCATTCCTCCTCCATCCCTCCTCTCATCCCTCCTCTATCTCTCCTCATCCCTTCTCTCACCCCTCCTCTCATTCCTCCACCATCCCTCCTCCCAGCCCTCCTCCATCCCTCCTCTCTTCCCTACTGTTCTACCTCCAAGCTACACCCCCAACTCGATTTTTTAGTTTTATTTTGAAATAGGGTCTCATAGGTTGATGAGTCTCACTACTTGCAGGTCCTGTCCTCCAACCTGTGATCCTCCTGTCCCAGCTTCCCAAGTCAAGTACTGGAACTATGGGCTTGTGCCACCATCCCCGACTTTTTTTTTTTTTTTTTGTATTGGGGATTGAACTTAGGGGCATTCTACCTCCAATCCACACCCCCTAGCCCTATTTTATTTTTTTTGTTTTGAGGTTTTGTCTTGCTAAGTTGCTGAGGATTTTGCTACATTGTGGAGGCTGGCCTCAAACCTGCTATCCTCCTATCTCAGCCTCGCAAGTGCTATAATTATAGTGGTATACCAGCATGCCAGTGCTTTCCGGCTTCTTAAACTATGCTTAATCCTTTTTTTTTTTTCTTTTCAATATTGGAATGGAACCCAGGGGCACTCTACCTCCGAGCTTTACTCCCAGCCCTATTTTTTGTTCTTTATTTGGAAACGGTCTCACTGAGTTGCAAAGGGCCTCAATAAGTAGCTGAAACTGTCCAAGAACCACGATCCTCCTGTCTCAGCCTCCCGGATGCTGGGATCACAAGCATGCGCCACCACCGCCTGGCGTAAACAACACTTAATCCCAGTCATCCCCCTTAATTCCAGGATGGCTCCTGTGTCCTTCCTGCCTGCTGTCCTCACACTCCCCTGCCCTGCTGCTCCCCCCCCCCCCCGCAGCATGCCTGGCCTCCGGCTGGAGGACGGCAAGCCAGGACAGGAGGCTCAGCTCCCCATGCCATCCTAGTCCCAGGGCGGAGAGCTAACCTGAGAAGCAGCGCTCCCAGAAACCCCAGTGTGAGAGAAGGCAAACACCCACCTGAGGAGCAGCTAAGACAGAAGACAAAAGACGGGCCGGCGGGAGAGCCCACAGCAGACCCTGGAGGACTCTCTCCATCCTCCAGCGCTCAGCCCCACGTGCCCCACCGCAGCTCACAGGGCAGAAGCCGACCCTGAAATACTATTTCTCAAAGAAAGCCAATGCCCTAGCCGGGTGTGGTGGCGCAGACTTGTGATCCGAGCTACAAGAGACACTGAGGCAGGAGCGGCCGGCAGGTTCACGATCCACGGTGGCGCACAGATCGCAGGTTTGAGGCCAGCTGCAGCACTTGGGGAGAGCTTCAGCATTTTTTATTATTTATTTATTTATTTATTTATTTATTTATTTATTATTTTCAGTACTGGGGATGGAACCCAGGGGCATTCTACCTCCAAGCGATACCCCAGCCCCATTTTTTATTTTGAAGCAAAGGGCCTCACTAAGTAGCTGAGGCTGTCTGCAAACCTAGGTCCTCCTGTCTCAGCCTCCCAAATGCTGGAATTAACAAGCGTGGACCACCACACCCAGCTTAATCTTCAGCAATTTACTGAGACAGTCCTTGTTTTTTTTTTAAAAAAAAAAAAAAAGTTTGGGGCTGCAGCCCAGTTGTAGAGCTCTTGCCTACCATGTGCAAGGCCCTGGGCTAAACCCCCAATCCTGAAATAAAAATAAAAATAAAAAGAGTGCCACCCCGACGTCAGAACAACCAGGGCCCCAGCCAGGTGGGGCCATAGGCACATGCCCACCAGGAGCCTTGTAGCTGACACTCTGGGCCCTGGCACCCTGCTCAAACAAGGTGGATGTCTATACGACCAGTACTTCGGAGGCTGAGTCAGGAGGATTGCAGGTTCAAGGCCAGCCTTAGCAGCGTAGCAAGACCCTGTTTCAAAACAAAATCTAAAGCCAGGCATGATGGGGCACGCCTGTAATCCCTGTACTTGGGAGGCTGAGACAAGAGGTTCAGAGCCAGCCTCCGCAAATAGCAAGACTCTCAACCCAGCGAGGCCCTGTTTCAAAAGAAAAAATCAGGCCGGGTGTGGTGGCACACACTGGTAATCCCAGCATTTGGGAGGCTGAGACAGGAGGACCGCAGTTCATGGACAGCCTCAGCTTCTACTTAGGCCCTTTGCAACTCAGTGAGAAGCTGTTTCAAAATAAAGAATAAAGGGGGCTGGGCGTGGTGGCGTGCGTTTATAATCCCAGTCCTTGGGAGGCTGAGACAGGAGGATCACACAGGTTCGAAGCCAGCCTCAGCTACTTAGTGAGGTTCTCAGCAACTTACTGAGACCCTGTTTCAAAATAAAATACAAAATAGGTCAGGGGTGTAGCCCAGAGGTAGAGGCCCCTGGGTTCCATCCCCAGGACCACAAAAAATAAAATAAAAAATAAAGAATAAAAAATAGGACTGAGGGTGTAGTTCAGAGAATGCCCCTGGGTTCTATCCCCAGTACCACAAAAAATAATAAATAAACAAACAAATAAATAAGCCGAACACGGTGGCTCCCAGCATTTGGGAGGCTGAGACAGGAGGATTTGGGTTCGTAACCAGCCTCAGCTACTTAGTGAGGCCCTTTACAAGTCAGTGAGACCCTATTTCAAAATAAAGATAAAAAATAGGGTTGGCACCGGGCATGGTGGCACACACTTGTAATCCCCGCACTTGGGAGGCAGAGACAGGAGGATCCCGCAGGTTTGAAGCCAGCCGTGCTGGCTTAAGAGACCCTGTTTCCAAATAAAAATATATATAAAAAAAAATAGGTGTCTGGGAGTGTAGCCTGGAAGTAGAAGGGTTTTCAGGAACCCCAGTACCACCAAAAAAATAAAATAAAATAGGACTGGGGGTGTAGTTCAGAGGTAGAATGCTCCTCGGTTCCATCCCCAGTACCACAATACATACATACATACATACATACATACATACATACATACATAAAAAGGCAGGGGATCTGGGTGTAGCAGGGAAGTAGAATGTCCCTGCTTTCAATCCCCAGTACCAAAAAATAGTCTTGGCATCACACCTTCTCATCTCTCTCCCCTGACACCTGCTCTCCGTTCACTTTGGCCCTTGTGTCCAAGCCTGGAAAAAGCATGACCCTGTGTCTGGTTTTTTTTTTGTTGTTTTTGTTGATACTCCTGTCTCAGCCTCCCACATACTGGGATTACAGGTGCACACCACAGCCACCCAGCCCAATGCCCTGTTTTCCTAGGACTGTCTCAGTCGGGGCACTAACAGACCCGGATCTAGGGACCCTCTGAGTCCCCGCAGGGCAGGAGCGCTCAGCACCCTCCCTGGAGGCTCTTGATAGGCGTGCACTGCCTGAGGTTGGTCGCAAGGGTTCAGAGGGAAGAGGGTTTGGATGCACCTCCCACATGAGCCAGGAGACAAAGCCCTGTACAGCCCCTGCCCCCCAGGACATGCAGAGACACCCACACATGGTCTGGGAGACAAAGCGGGCCCACAGGCAGGCAGATACTCCTGCAACATGGCCCTTGCTCTCCGTCTGCACAGACAGGCCCGGGTTCACACACCCACGTCCCCATAGATAGTTCTGCATGGACAGACAGGCACACACCGTACGGGTCAACACCCGCTGGAAACACGGAAACCCACGTCGACGCCTCCACAGGCAAAGACAGTGGCCCACTGAGGTGCGTGGAGAGAGGGGAGAGGCGCAGGGCACACCTCCTGGCAGACAGACCCGCATTCAGACACCCACACCCAGACACAAACGCAGAGCTGTGTCCTCTAGGCCAGGCGCACACAGAGCCTCCACCTGCGCCCAGGGCCAGCTGGCCACCATACTCCAGGGCTCTTTCCCTCAACTCCCACCTGGGACTTGCAGCACCTTCAGGGTTTGGGGGGAGGACAGAGGGGCTGCGGAGCTCAGCAGACCCTGGCCCCGGCCCCCCCCCCGGAGGCTCCTAGAGCGGGCTCCCTCCAGGGGCAGCAGGTGGGGCCAGGCCTCCTCGCTGCCCGCGGCCGGCGGGGGCCGAGAAGTGTGAGCGAAATGGGTTTATTAGTCAGAGTCTGTTCCCTCGATTGGTATCGATCCCCGCGTGTCACCTTCCATTGTCGCTAATGGGACATGAAGAGTCCGCACCGCGCCCGCACTGCCGCCCCTCCCCCAGCCCGCCACGTTCCTGGGCTGCCCGCTCGGCGGCCCGCTCAGTCCCTGGGCGCCCCTCTTGCCCCTGAGGCTCACCAGGCACCTCCTTGCTCTGCCCCTCCTGGGCCTCTGTGGGACCACAGCACTCTTCTCCATCTCTTCTCTCCTGCGGTCTCTTCCAAGGGAACAGTGTGCCCGCGGCGTCTCCATACCAGGGCAGATGCCATTGGGAAGGGTCCCCCTTTCTCCAACACCTGTTGAGCAGTGCTTGCAGATGACTCTTCCGGTACTACTGAACCTGCAAGTCCTGCAATTCCAGCTACTCGGAAGGCTGAGGCAGGAGGACTGCGAGTTCAAGTCCAGTCTGAGCAACTCAGTGAGACCCTGTCTCACAATAAAAAAAAAAATAAGCCGGGCTGGGCGAGGTGGCGCACGCTTGTAAACCCAGTACTTGGCAAGGTAAGACTAGAGGATCATGGGTTGGTAGCCAGCCTCAGCTACTCAGTGAGGCCCTCTGCGACTTAGTGAGACCCCGTTTCAAAATAAAGAATAAAAAGCCAGGTGTGGTGGCCCACACTTGTAATCCCAGCATTTGGGAGGCTGAGGTAGGAGGATCCCGGTTCGTGAACAGCCTCAGCTATTTAGTGAGGCCCTTTGCAAGTCAGTGAGACCCTGAATAAAGAATAAAAAAAAGTGTTAAAGTGTTTCAAAATTAATAATAAAAAAACTTAGGGCTGGGGGTATAGCTTGGAGGTAGAATGCCCTCGGGTTCCATCTCCAAGTAAGTAAGTAAGTAAGTAAATAAATAAAATTAAATTAAAATAGGTCTGGGGATGTAGCTCAGAGGTAGAAGGCCCCTGAGTTCAATCCCCAGCACTAAAAAAAAAAAAAAAAAAAAAAAAAAAAAAAAAAAAAGCTGGATGTGGTGGTATACATTTGTAATCCCAGAACTTGGGAGGCTGAGACAGAAAGATCATAGATTTGCAGCCAGCCTCAGCAACTTAGTGAGGCCCGGTAAAACCAGCAAACGGTGAGACCCTATTTCATAATAAAATATAAAATCAGGCTGGGGGTGTAGCTCAGAGACAAAATGCCCCTGAGTTCAATCCCCAGCACCAAGTAATTAAATAAGTAATTTAAAAGGGGGATTTGGGGGTGTGAGCTCAGTGGGCAAGGGCCACTGGATTCAATCCCCAGTACCAGCAAAAAACAACAACAAAACAAACAAACAAACAAACAAACAAAAAACGTGACTGGCTAGACAGGCCTTCTGAACCAACCAGGTCCCCAAATGCCACACCATTGGTTGTTATGACCCCAAGTTTGAGCCCTAGCAGAAGAATGAGGTTCCTGGGAGAAGATAGAGCCTTGGAGCCTGGCTCTCTCAGGATGGCATCACCCTCTTCTCCACCAACCTAGTAACCCCACCCTAGCAGCCTCTTGGGAAGCCCTCCTCAAGGTCTGAGCCCACCCTGGTGATGTCTCCTGTTTTGTTTTGTGGTACTGGGGATTGAATCCAGAGGCATTCTACCTCTGAGCTCCACTCCAGCCCTATTTTATTTTTATTTTGAAACAGTTTGTGTGTGTGTGTGTGTGTGTGTGTGTGTGTGTGTGTGTGTCTGTGTGTGTTTGGTGGTACTAGGGGTGGAACCCAGTGGCTTTCTACCTCCGGGCTACACTCCCAGACCTATTTTATACTTTATTTGGAAACAGGGTCTCACTAAGCTGCTGAGAGCCTCACTAAGTAGCTGAGGCTGGCTTCGAACCTGTGCGATCCTCCTGTCTCAGCCTCCCAAGCGGGATTACAAGCGCGCACCACCACACCCAGCTATTTTATTTTGAAACAGGGTCTTGCTAAGTTGATAAGAGTCTCACTATTTGCTGAGGCTGTCCTTGAACCTATGATCCTCCTGTCTTAGCCTCCCAAGTACTGGGATTATAGGTGTGCGCCACCACATCCGGCAAGCCTCTACTTCTGGGCTACACCCCCAGCCTTTTTTATATTTTATTTTGAAATAGGGTCTCACTCAGTTGCTGAGGCTGGTCTTGAACCTGTGATCCTGCTGTCTCAAGCTCCCAAGTAGTGAGATTACAGGGGTATAAAACCATACCTGGCAAGACCCTATTTCAAAATATAAAATGAGCCAGATGTGGTGGTGCACACTTTCAATCACAGTCCTTGGGAGGCTGAGACAGGAGGATCGCAGGTTCGAGGACATCCTCAGCAAGTGGTGAGACTCATCAACGTAGGGAGACCGTGTTTCAAAACAAGAAACAGAGTAGGGCTAGAGTGTAGTTTAGAGGTAGAATGTCCCTGGGTACAATCCTCAGTCCCATACACACAAAAATAAATAAACAAATAATTAAAATAGCACTGGAGATGTGGCTTGAAGCTAGAATGCCCCTGGGTTCAACCCCTAGTAACACACACACACACGCGCGCGTACACACACACACACACACACACACACACACACACGGAGACATAAAGGAAAAGGTAACTTTAATACTGAAGCCTGACGCTTTGCTGGGTTTGGCAGCACACACCTGTAATCCCAATACTTGGGAGGCTGAGACATGAGGATTACATGTTTGAGGCCAGCCTCAGCAAGCAGTGAGACTCTTATTAACCTATCAAGACCTTGTCTCAAAATTAAAAATAAAATAGGGCTGGGGGTGTAGCTCAGAGGTAGGATGCCACTGGGTTCCATCGCCAGTATCACAAAAAATAATAATTATAAAATAAAATAAATTGAAGCCTTATGCTAAATTTCCTCACTCTGCAAGCTAGGTCTGTCTACTCCAAGTTTCTGGGAAATGTATGTATCTTTGTTCATTCACTTGTGATTAATACCTTGAGCACTGTTAATTATCCCACCTAGGATTAGTTCAGCAGAAGAGAAATCTGTTAATACACAGCAGACCCCACACAAAAGAGCCAGAAAGATGACCAGACCAGACCACCAAAACACTCTGATAACACCCTCGGCACTGTTAGTCACCCCACCCAGCAGAGATTAGGGTAAAGGGACACCTAGCGGGGCGTGGCAGCGCACGCTTGTAATCCCAGCATTCGGGAGGCTGAGACATGAGGATCTGGGTTCGAGGACAGCTTCAGCTACTTAGTGAGACCCTCTGCAACTCAGTGAGACCCTGTTTCAAAATAAAGAATAAAAAGTAGGGCTGGGGTAGAATGTTCCTAGGTTCGATCCTCAGTACTGCCAAAATAAAAAGAGGGACACTTACTGGGTAGACAGTGGAGGCCCTCAGGACCAGAAGATGACCAAACACCTTAGCCCTGCGGTTACCAGACTGCTCTCATCCTCACCCGCCTCCTGGGGCCCACCCCCACCCAGGCTCCCCTTAAAGACAAGCCACAGCCGGCATGGTGGAGCAAACCTGTAATCCCAGACTTGGGGGGGCTGAGACAGGACGATGGCATGTTCAAAACCAGCCTCAGCAACTTAATGAGGCTCTTAGCAACTTAGTGAGACCCTGTTTCCAAATAAATAAAATAAGGCTAGAGGTGGAACCCAGAGGTAGAAGGCCCCTGGATTTCATCCCCAGCACCAAAAATACATATGTATAAATAAAAGAAGAGCTAGAAACCTCCACGATACATCTCCCACTCTGGAGACGGCCTGCATCCTCGTCCAATCCATCATTTCTTGCTCTCCTACATAAATCTCTTTCAGCTGCACGTGGGTGGTGCACACCCGTAATCCCAGTACCCGGGAGGCTGAGACAGGAGGATCGCAGGTTTCAAGCCAGCCTCAGTAACTTACTGAGACTGTCAGCAACTTGGTGAGAGGTTCCATCCTTAGTGAGCTGTCCATCCTAACTTTACAGCTAAACGCCTCCATTCTAATCTCACCCCAGCTAGTCTCCATGGCCCAGGGGGCTGAACCTGGGGTCCTCCTGCCTCGGCCTCCGGGAGCCCTGGGATCACAGGCCTGCTCCGGCAGGGGCTTCTGGAAGTCTTCAGCTGTGGGGCTCCCAGGACAGCCTGCAGGCAGCAGGAGCTCCCACCCTGGCCTCCCCTGCAGATTGTTCCTTGAGCAGGAGCCTTCGGGAGAGGCAGCGAGGAGCTGTTCTTCCTGTGCCGTCCTTCTTGGCCCCCGGCCTTCCTGCCCCAGCCCAAAGGTCCTACAACCCTGAAATGAAGGAGATGGAATTGGGACGAGGTGAGCAAGGGGGTAGCACGAGCTCCGCAGACGAGGAACCAGCAGTGACACCTTCAGGAAAGGCCAGGTACTGCATCTTGACTCTAACCAGTCTTTTCTTTTTTACTTTTCTTTTTTCTTGGTTCTGGGGACGGAACCCAGGGGCATTCTACCTCCGAGCTACACTCCCAACCCTATTTTTTTTATTCTTTATTTTGAAGCAGGGTCTTACTGAGTTGCAGAGGGCCTCACTAAGTAGCTGAGGCTGACCAAGAACCCGGATTCTTGGATTTCAGCCTCCCAAATGCTGGGATTACAAGCGTGCACCACCACGCCTGGCTCACCCCAGGCTTTTTTATTTATTCTCTTGAAACAGGGTCTCACTGAGGATCTCACTAAACTGCTGAGGCTGTCCTTGAATCCATGATCCTCCTGCCTCAGTTTCTCAAGTCCTCGGATTACAAGTGTGCACCACACCTGGCTCTAACCTTGGTCTTTTTTTTTTTTTTTTTTTTTTTTTTTGCGGTTCTGGAACCCAGGGGCATTCTACCTCCGATCTACACCCCCAGCCTATTTTTTATTCTTTATTTTGAAACAGGGTCTCACTGAGTTGCAAAGGGTCTCACTAAGTAGCTGAGGCTGTCCACAAATCGCGATCCTCCTGTCTCAGCCTCCCAAATGCTGGGATTACAAGCGTGCGCCACCATACCTGGCTCTTTTTTTTTTTTTTTTAATGGTGCTGGGGATTGAACCCAGGGGCATTCTACCTCTAAGCGACACCCTTAGCCCTATTTTTTTTTAAATTTTTATTTTGAAACAGCATCTCCCTAGGTTGATGAAATCTCACAACTTGCTGAGGCTGTCCTCAAACCTGCGATCCTCCCATCTCAGCCTCCCAGTAATGGGATCACAGTTGTACACCACGGTGCCCAGCTCCAACTTCAGTCTTTCTTGCTGTGACTGTCTTTCTGCAATGGAGACCAGATCAGCTTCATCCTTGCCTATGTCTCCCGTCCCTCCACCCGGCCCCGTGGCACAGTGTTCTGGACCACCCTCTCTTTGTAGCTCCTTTCTCTGTTGCCCAGCTCCCCCCGCCCAGGACCCTCTCCATGGCCCCGCTCCCCCCTCTCCCATCATCAATCAGCCTCTCTCTCACCTTTCCATCATGTTAGCTTCGGTTGATTTAACCAGAAAACAACCCCCAGAATTTAATTCCATGGTCCTCCATTCCGATCTCCATCAGCTCAGGGCTACGAGGGGCTGTGTAATGGGAGGGGCGGGCAGGGTGGGGAGCGGGCGACTTGGCCTCTCGGAGTCGGGGGGAAAGAAAGAAAATCATATTGATTCCCCCAATGACATCCGTCAATCTTCTCTTCCCTGCTAGGGGATGAAGATTAGCTGCAGGGCTGGCAGGCTCCAGGGTGATTTGGTGCCCAGGACTGACTGACTGATTTATTTATTTATTTATTTATTTAATCATTTATTATTTTGCAGTACTGGGGATGGAACCCAGGGGGCATTCTACCTCTGAGCAACACCCCCAGCCCTATTTTTTTTTTTTTTTTTTTTCGGTACTAGGGATGGAACCCAGGGGCATTCTACCTCTGAGAGACACCCCCAGCCCTATTTTTTCATTCTTTATTTTGAAACACGGTCTCATTGCGTTGCAAAAGGCCTCACTAAGTAGCTGAGGCTGGCCGTGAACCACCATCCTCCTGCCTCAGCCTCCCAGGTACTGGGATTATAAATGTGGTCACCACGTCCGGCTTGCCCAGGTCTTTAAAGATGGATGCTCTGTCTTAAGCATCTGTCCTCCTCCAGTTTCTCCTAAAAAAAAAAAAACCCTGTCCTGAGATCAGTTACCTAAGTCCTCTATCGCCCCCCCCCCCCAATATTCTGGACATTCTTCCCCCTTATCTTGTTTTTTCAACAAGCCAGTGTTCCTGACCTCGCATTTTCCTGGCTATGTTATTGGAAGTTCTCCCTGCTGTCTAACTTCAAGTTAAGTTAACAAGTAAAAGGAAAAGTCAAGTCGGGTGTAGTGGTGCACACCTGTAACCCCAGTACCTGGGAGGCTGAGATGCGAGGATCACAGGTCCCCGTGGCCAGCCTCAGCAACTTAGCAAGGCGCTAAACAATTTAGGGAGACTTTGCTTCCAAATAAAAAACAGAATAGGATTGGGGGTAGAGCTTAGAAGTTAGAACACTCCTGAGTTCAATATCCAGTACCACACCAAAAAAATTAAAAATAAAAAAAGCCGGGCGTGGCGGCGCACACTTGTAATCCTAGTACTTGGGAGGCTGAGACAGGAGAATCATAGGTTCTCCACCAGCCTCAGCTACTTAGTGAGGCCCTCTGCAACTTAGTGAGACCCTGTTTCAAAATAAAGAATAAAAAATAGAAGCCAGGCGTGGTGGAGCATGCTTGTAATCCCGGCATTTGGGAGGCTGAGACAGGAGGATAGTAGTTCGTGGACAGCCTCAGCTACTTAGTGAGGCCCTTTGCAACTCAGTGAGATCCTGTTTCAAAACAAACAATAAAAAAATAGGGCTGGGGTGGGTGTAGCTCGGAGGTAGAATGCCCCAGTACCAAAGAAGAGAGAGAGAGAGAGACAGAGACAGACAGAGACAGAGACAGAGATTGAGTGAACTATTAGTGTCATTGTACTTCATTCTATTTGAGATTGGAGGGGGTTACAAATTATAAAGACATAGCAGGATTATGTATGCAGAGCAGTGGCCCCTGGGGGTCGGAGAGAGAAAACCTGAAATTCAGTGGCGTTCGGTGGGGGGATGTTAAGCTGGGGGCAGATTTGTTCTGAGTCTGGACTCTATATCCCACAGGCAGCTGCAGAAGAGAAGGGCTGATTGATTGTATGAAAGCTGGACAGCTGGAAGGACTTCCCCGTAGGTCAGCAGGAGAGGTGGCCCTCACACCGGCACCTGTAGGTGGTTTCAGGAGCCCTCTGCCTCAGAGGCTGGCTCTGGTCGCAAAGGACCTACGACAGCCGCTCCTTCCATCCCACCCCCACAGGGTGGGACGCAGGGGAGGGGCACGGGACTGCGGGCCGCTGGCCCCTGAAGGGTTAATGCTATTGTCTGCAAACCACACGGCTCCCCTGGGAGCTTGGAGATCCCGCTCTCATTTTAAGTAACCCTAACGCCTGCCTGTGAGGAGCAGGGCCGTCATCGCTGGGCAAGGAGCCAGCCCAAGGAACCAGACGGAGCGAGGGGCCCTGGTTGCTGCTCCACCAGCCGAGGTAAGCGACTCTGGAGGATCTGCAGAAGGGGCTGGCGCCAGGGGAGTGACCGGCCCTCTGTCCCCAGCTGTGGAGCCAGCTGGGGGCAACTGGGACAGGAGCCCTCAGGGCCCCCAGGTCTGTCCTGGAGCCCAAGAGCTGGCTGTACCCACTCAGTGCCGGGCAGCCGCAGCGCGAGGTTCAGGCATCCCTAGGCAGGCGCATCTTGGCACTTGCAGGAGTTTGAGGTGCGGTCCAGGTGCGAGGCTCTACTCCCTGGCTGGGGCATCACAGCTGAGAGCTCTCCGGGACACACTCTGGGGAAATGAATGGATTGAGTTAGATTCCGGGGCTGAACGGCAGTGTCTTGACCACCTCCCCACCCCGCTGTCCACCTGGAGGGGTCTCAGCACTCACGGCCCCCCTCCGGTGGCCAGGCCTGGGTCAGGGGGTGCTCCCTCCATTCCTCAAAATGCTCAGATCCTTCCCAAAGAACTGAGACCCGGCAGGACGCAGGGGCACACACCTATAATGCCAGGACTGGGGAGGCTGAGATGGGAAGATAGCGGGTTTGAGGCCAGCCTCAGCCACTGAGCAAGGAGGCCCCCAGCAACCTAGCAAGACCTGGTTCCAAAATAAAAATTCAAAAGGACTGGAGGTGTAGCTCAGAGGTGGACTGCCCCTGAACTCAATCCTCGGTACCTAAATAAATAAATAAATAAATAAATAAAAGCAACAAATAAGACAGAACTAAGACCAAGAAGACCCTGGTACCCCCATCCCAGAATCTCTGGGACAGTGGGCCCAGCGCACAGTGGATGCTCCCCTGGCAGACGAAGCCCCACCCACCCAGTGCCTTCCCAAGGAAAAGAGATCAAGGGCGCCGCTGCTTCCCTGGCTGCCCGGCCCCTTCTGCCCAGCTCCAGGACAGCAGCCCCGGAGGCACGGGCTGTGGATGGAGCCGGCGTAGGCCTGGGGCTCAGGAAGTCTGGGGAGGAGGACGGGGATGGAGATGGAGGGTGCCAGGGCCCGCAGCGGCTCGCCCAGCTCCGGGGAACTTTCATTTCCTCTGCTAGGGCCGGGTCTGGCCAGCTCAGCACTTGCTGGCGGGGATTTCTCGTCCCTGGGGGCGGGGGACTAAAGACAGGGCTTGTCCCGGGGGTTCCCCCAGCCCAGCTGCTGGGACCTCACGTCAGGAAGGGAACTGGTGCCCAGGTGCCACTGGGGGGGAGGGGCACTGGAGGGATCTGGGACAGGGCGGGGAGATGGGGAGAGGAGGATGGGGACAGAGGTGCTGAGCAGGGCTCAGTTTCCAGCTCTGAAGCGGGGGCGAGAGGCAGGGGCCAGGAGAGGGGAGAAAACTGAGTGACAACGACAGTCACCTCCACAGAGACACGGGGCGGGCAAGACGTGGAGGGACAGGGAGCGCGGGACAGGAGGAAACCGGTGTTCCCAGGGCCCGGCAGAGGGCCACGGGGTGATGGAGGGGAAGGGCAGGAAGGAGGAGGGGTAAGCAGGCCGCGTGCAGCAGACGGGCAGTGATGTGCGCCTGACAAGCCAGTGCCCAGGAGGCTGCGGCAGGAGAGCCCGCAAGTTTGAGGCCAGCCTCCTCGACAACTTAGCAAGACCGACTTTCATTTCCTTCTTTCTTTCTCTCTTTCTTTCTTCCTTCCTTCCTTCCATCCACCTTTCTTTCCTTTTTTTTTTTTTGTGGTACTAGGGATGGAACTCAGGGGCATTCTACCTCTGAGTTCCACCCACCCCCAGCCCTATTTTTTGTTCTTTATTTTGAAACAGGGTCCCACTGAATTGCAAAGGGCCTCTAAGTAGCTGAGGCTGGCAGTGAACTGTGATCCTCCTGTCTCAGCCCCCAAAATGCTGGAATTACAAGCGTGCACCATCAATGTCCAGCTCTTTTATCTTTTTTTCTTTCTTTCTTTTTGTGGTACTAGAGCTTGAACCCAGGGGCATTCTACCTCCAAGCCACACCCCTAGTCCTATTTTATTTTTATTTTGAAACAGGATCTCATTAGGTTGACGAGAGTCTCACTACTTGCTGAGGCTGGCCTTGAACCTGCGATCCTCCTGTCTTAGCCTCCCAAGTCCTGGAATTGCATATGTGCACCACCGTGCCTGGTTGAGACTATCCTATTTCAAAATAAAATAAAAAATAAAGCAGGCCATGGTGGTGCACACCTATAATCCCAGTGCTTGGGAGGTTGAGACAGAAGGATCTCAGGTTCAAGGCCAGACTCAGCAACTTAGACCCTGTTTCAAAATAAAAATTAATAATAATAAAAAAGGCAGGCGTAATAGCATGCACTTGTAATCCCAGTACTTGGGCAGCTGAGACAGGAGAATCACAGGTTCGAGGCCAGCCTCCGCAACTCAGCAAGACCTTGCCTCAAAATAAAAATAAGAAGGGCTGGGGGTGTAGCTCGGTGAAAGCCCTTCTGGGTTCAGTCCCCAGTATCAACATTTTAAAAGAGAGAGAGAGAGAGAGAGAGAGAGAGAGAGAGAGAGAGAGAGATGGCAGGGAACAAGACCTTGAGAAGCCAGTGCCTGGGAAGGGCAGGAAGAGTTCTAATGGAACGGGGGAGGGGAGACCAATGAAGGAGAAAGGGCCAGGCAAACAGTCTGGGGTGTGTGCCCCTCTCCGTCTCCCATGCCTCTGAGCCTGGGTCCCTAAGGGGATGTGTAAAGGCACAACTTCGACTGTCCCTGCAACTGCCCCTGAGTGTGGCTCCGGATTTCTGCTCCATGGAGTTGTACAAAACCTTTTAAGTAGCCGGGCATGGGGGCGCACGCTTGTAATCCCAGCACTTGGGAGGCTGAGACAGGAGGAGGCAGGTTCGCAGACAGCCTCAGCTACTTAGTGAGGCCCTTTGCAACTCAGTGAGACCCTGTTTCAAAATAAAAACTAAAAAATAGGGCTGGGAGTGGAGCTCGGAGGTCGAATGCCCCTGGGTTCCATCCCCAGCACCACACACACACACACACACACACACACACACACACACACACACAGAACAACTTTTAAGTCTCACAGGCCCCCAGGGAGGCAGGACTGGAGCCCACCGTGAGGGGTAGGTTGGTTGGGTGGGGGGGGGTCTGTGCAGAGATCTGAGACCAGGTGAGGGTACTGGAGAGGAAGCCTAGAGGAGGCTCAGGATGGGGGGCGCTGCTGCTGACCCCCCTGGAGAGCCTCCCTCCGGAGCTGCCGCAGGAGACGCCCAGGCCACCGAGGGAGCTGGGTTCCCAGCACCAGCATCAGATCACCCTGGTGTGGAGACAGAGATGCCTCGGGCGCCTCTGAGAGCTTGTCCCTCTGTCGGGGGAGAAGGGAGAAGAGACAGAGGGACAGGGGAAGAAGAACCTCTGCCCCGCCTCTCCTCCAAGCCCCCCCCAGGGAAAAAAAGGTGTCTGGCTTTGCCCCGTGCCCTCCCCGGCCCGCTTTCCTCCTACCTAAGCGGCTTTGGCTAATAGCATTAGGCTGGTCTCAGGACTGACCACTCTCCACTTGGGGGCTGAGATCAAGGGGAGAGACCAGAGGCTTCTAATCAGATTGGGGATTTGCGGGCCGGGGAGGGGGATGCGCAGCTTGTTCAAAGCTAACAAGCGTGAAACGTCCCCTGGAGACGGCCAGGGGACCGAGGCGGCCCTTTGGGCCGGTTCCTTCGCTCTGATCTTCCCGTCCCCTGGGCTGGATTTCTGCAGTACTATTTCTAAGTGCCTCATTCTCTTGAGTTATTATTTTTTAAAGTTAGTTATTATTTTTAAAGTTATTACTTTTTATTATTTTTAAGTGTCTCATTGTCTTGAGTTTGGGTTCCTCGCCGAATCTCACCGCTGCTTCCTTTGGCGGCTTCTGTGTTTACAAACGGTCCCGTGTCCCACAGAACCCATCAAGGACTCACGACAGGACTGGGTTTATCCAGTCAATCCCTTATGCTTTGGACCTGCTCTAGAAAGCCCCACCCATAGAGTGACTTCCAAACGCTTCTTTTTTTCTATTTTGCATGCGTGCGGTGTTCTGCTCTGTGTGCACGCACGTGTGTGTGTGCGCGTGCGTGTGTGTGTTCATTCCTGTCTTTCTCATCCCCTCTATATTTCTCTCTGTCCGTCTGGCTGTCCTTTGTCCTTGGCTTCCTGGGGTCACTGTTGAAATTCTTTCTGACAGAAAGAATAAAATCTGGCATTCAGGAAACCAGGAGATTTAACAGGGACCATGTGGTTCTGTGACGTTATATCGTACCTTCAGACTGGAGTGGCTCTATGGACCCCGGGCCTCTGCCAGACTCACCTCTCTGCTCCCAAAGTTTCAAAGTTTCATCCTCCAGCCTCAGCTACTTAGTGAGGCCCTTTGCAACTCAGTGAGACCCTGTTTCAAAATAAAAAAATAGGGCTGGGGATATAGCTCAGAGGTAGAATGTCCCTGGGTTCCATCCCCAGTTCCACAAAAAAAAAAAAAAAAATTTTTAAAGTTTCATCCTCAACTTCTCGCCCTGAGTGACGACATCTCAGCCCTGCAGTCAGACACACCTGTCCCGTCCGGCTCCACCGCTTTGCCACGGTCTGATGCAAGTCTCCTAATCTTTTTGAGCCTTGATTTCCTCTGCTTGCAAAATATAGCACATATTCACCTTGAAGGGTTATTGTGAAGAATCAATGAAGTACGTATAAAGAGAAACTGCCAAGCCCAATACTGGTGCATAATCAGGGGCCCGGTTCATACTAATGAGACCTTGCAAAAGGCAAAAATGTGCTTCGGAATGCCGGGCACGGTGGGCCATACTTATAACCCCAGCATTCGGGAGGCTGAGACCGGAGGATGGCAGTTGGTGGACAGTCTCGGCTACTTAGAGAGGCACTCAGCAACTTAGTGAGACGCTGTTTCAAAATAAAGAATAAAAAAAAATAGGGCAGGGGGTGTAGCTTGGAGGTCGAATGCCCCTGGGTTCCATCCCCAGATCCACACGAAAGAAAGAAAAAAGAAAGAAAGAAAGAAAGAAAGAAAGAAAGAAAGAAAGAAAGAAAGAAAGAGAAAGAGAGAAAGGAGAGGAAAGAAAGAAAGAGAGAGAGAGAAAGAAAGAAAGAGAAAGAAAGAGAAAGGAGAGGAAAGAAAGAAAAGGAAGGAAAGAGAGAAAGGAAGAAAGAAAGAAAGAAAGAAAGGGAGAGAAAGAGAGAGAAAGGAGAGGAAAGAAAGAGAGAAAGAAAGAAAGAAAGAGAAAGAAAGAGAGAGAAAGGAGAGAAAAGAAAGAAAAGAAAGAGAGAGAGAAAGAAAAAGAGAGAGAAAGGAGAGGAAAGAAAGAAAAAAAAGAAAAAAAGAAAGAGAACAAAAGAAAGAAAGAGAAAGGAGAGGAAAGAAAAGAAAAGAAAGAAAGAGAGAGGAAGGAAGGAAGGAAGGAAGAAAGAAAGAAAGAAAGAAAGAAAGAAAGAAAGAAAGAAAGAAAAAATAGGGTTGAGAGTATAGTTCGGAGGTAGAATGCCCCTGGATTCAACTCCAGTACCGCAAAAAATAAAATAAAATAAAATAAGAGGGCTGGGGGTGGAGCTTGGAGGTAGAATGCCCCTGGGTTCCATTCCCAGCCCCCCCTCCAAGACACACCACACACACACACACACACACACACACACACACACGTGCTTTGGACGCTTCCTTTGCTCTAAACCCTATCTTAAGGCTTAGCCCCCATGGTTAGCACTGCTATTTGTATTGCTTCTATTAAATAGTGACCTAAAACCTACGTGTGTTGAAATGCACACTTCCACTGGCCAAGGGGATTAGCCTCATAGTGGTAATCATAATGGCAATGCGGACGGCGATGGTAATCTCGTGCTGCTAAAGCCCTTCCAGGGACACGGAGAGCTGGAGCCCAACCGGACGGATCATTGGCGATTGGGTTATGGCCCCTTTTGATTTATAGTTCCTAATACTCCGAGGCCATGTGCTGATCCTGCCGTGGGGGCCAACGGGGCTGTGCGGAGCTGGTGGGCAGGGGCGCCCATGCTTTGTGTGTTTCCCCAGAGCGCAAGAGCCAGGGCCGGGGGGTGGGGGCGAGCGGGACCCCTCCCCAGCCGCTGGAGCATCGTCACCAAGCGTTAAAGGGGCACCTGAGAAGCCAAGCCCTCCTGCGGGAGGCAGAGCTGAAGTCGGCTCTTCCCTGGGAGTCCGCTCCGGCTCCAGCAGAAAAGAGGGGACGGCTCTCTATGCAGGAGAGGCGGGGAGAGGCTGCGGCCAGCCCGGAGGGTGGAACCCAGGGGCATTTGACCTCCGAGCTACACCCCAGGCCGATTTTTGATTCTTTATTTTGAAACAAGGTCTCCCTGAGTTGCAGAGGGCCTCACTAAGCAGCTGAGGCTGTCTGCCAACCGCGATCCTCCTGTCTCAGCCTCCCAAATGCTGGGATGACAAGCGTGGGCCACCAATCCTCTTCTTTCCAGATCCTAAATCTCCCCTGAGGTCTCAGATCCTTCAGGCCAAGAAACAGCATCAGGCCCAACAGAGCCAGAGCAACCAGGGCAAGACACAGGGGTACCCTAGCAGCTTCCCCCTGGGAACAGTCTTCTCGTAGAACCTCTTACCCTGTGTAAACACCCCATTTCCCAGAGCTCCCAATCAGACTGAGGTTAGACAGAGAAGGAACCAACCTTCCTTCCTTCCTTCCTTCCCTTCTTTCTTTCATTCTTCAGTACTGGGGATTGAACTAGGGATACTCTACCACTGAGCTACATCCCAACTCTGATTTCATATCATATCTATGTATGTATGTATTTAGGTGCTAGAAACTGAATCCCGGGGCATTCTACCTTGAAGCTACCCCCCCCCCAGCCCAATTTTATAGGTGTTGAGGATGGAACCCAGAGGCATTATATCTCCAAGTTATGCCCCCAACCTGATTTTATTTCTTATTTTGAAACAGGCTCTCACTATGTTGCAGAGGGCTGCACTAAGTTGCTAGGGCTGACTTTGAACCTGTGATCCTCCTGTCTCAGCCTTACAAGTCCTGGCATTAGAAGCATGCAGCTCAAGCTGGGCGTGGCGGCGCACGCTTGTAATTCCAGCACTTGGGAGGCTGAGGCAGGAGGATCGCACGGGTTCGAAGCCAGCTTCAGCAACTTAGTGACACCCTGTTTCCAAATAAAGTATAAAATAGGTCTAGGAGTATAGCCCGGAGGTAGAAAAGCCCCTGGGTTCCACCCCCAGTACCACACACACACACACACACACACACACACACACACACAGAAGCATACAGCTCATATTCTATTTAAACAGGGTCTCACAGCTGGACTTGGTGGCGCACGCTTGTAATCCCTGCACTTGGGAGGCTGAGACAGGAGGATTGCACGGGTTCAAAGCCAGCCTCAGCTACTTAATGAGGCTCACAGCAACTTAGTGAGACCCTGTTTCCAAATAAAGAAAAAAAAAATGGTCTGGGGATGTAGCTCGGAGGTAGAATGCCCCTGGGTTTCATCCCCAGTAGCACAAAAAAGAAAGAACATAAAAACAGGGTCTCACTAACTTCCCAGGCTAACCTCAAACTTGTGATTCTCCTGCCTCAGCCTCCTGGGATGGCAGGTGCAAGCCAAGGTGCCCGGCTTCTCGGAAGACCAGAGAGTGCCTGGGGGGGGGGGTGACAGCCAGCTCAGCCAGGGCCTCGGTCAGCTGGGTCAGCTGGCTCCTCTCTAAGCCTCCTCTGGAACGTGAGGGGCACTGCCGAGCAGCCATCACACACGCATCCTCCAGACCTGAGAGTCTAAAAGGCTCCAGCTGAGAAGGATGCTTCCCTGTCCCGGGGGAACCTCATCCTCGGCTCATTAATTCAACAAATATTTACAGAGCACCTGTGAGTCCAAGGTCCGGTGCCAGATGGAATGCCGGTGCCAGCAGGGAGCAGGTCCGCTGACCGCTGGCTCCGGGCTCCTAGGAGGCAGCACCCGAGGGAGAACGCCGCGGAGAAGTCACCGATCATCCCGGATCCCACCCTTGGCCCGTTGCTGAATATCCATCGTGGGCAGGGCCCCTGGGACTCAATGGGGACAGCCTCAGCCACGTAGCAAGACCCTGTTTCAAAATAAAAAATTAAAAAAGAGTCGGTGTAAGGTGGGCGTGGTGGCGCATGCTTGTAATCCCAGTACTTGGGAGGCTGAGGCAGGAGGATCACGCAGATTCGAAGCCAGCCTTAGCTACTTAAATGAGGCCCTCCGCAACGTAGTGAGACCCTGTTTCAAGATAAGAAATAAAAAATAGGACTGGGGGTGTACCTTGGAGGTAGAATGCCCCTGGGTTCAATCTCTAGTACCACAAAAATAAAATAAAATAAAATATTAAAAAAGGGCGGTGTAGCACCAAGAAAGAATGGCCCTCGGCTCTCTGAGCATGGTGGCGCACAACTGTAACCCAGTTCTCAGGAGGCTGAGACAGGAGGATCGCAGGTTCGAGGACAGTCTCAGCAAGTAGTGAGACTCTTATCAACCTAGTGATACTCTGTTTTCAAATAAAAGTTGGGCTGAGGGTGTACACTGAGCCCCAGCACTATTTATTTATTTATTTATTTGTTTATATGTGTGTGTGTGTGTGTGTGTGTGTGTGTGTGTGTGTGTGTGTGTGTGTGGTGCTGCGGATTGAACCCAGGGGCATCCTATCTCTGAGCTACACCCTAGCCCGATTTTTTTAATTCTTTATTTTGAAACAGGGTCTTACTACGTTGCAGAGGGCTGAGGCTGGCCGTGAACCAGGGTCCTCCTGTCTCAGCCTCCCAAGTACTGGGATTGCAAGAAGCGTGCACCACCATGCCCGGCTTATCCTTTATTCTAATGCAGGTCCTCCCTAGATTGCGGAGACTGGCCTCAAACCTGTGATCCTCCTCTCCTGTCTTAGACTCCCAAGCACTGGGATTGCAGACATGCGCCACGGCAGCCTCCTTTTCCCCTTGCTCTTAAGTGGTGACCGTTTCCCCCGAGGCCCAGACCCGGGCCCCTCGCATGTGGAGTGGACCATGCAGCACAGCTGCCCGGCCGAGGGCCTCCCGGCCTCCCCTGGCAACTACTGGATCTCAGGTGAGCGCCTTGCAGGCCTCCGCGGCTCGGGGCCTCTGGGCAGGGGAAGGCTCACCATCGCTCCCTCGCCCCCAGGACTGGCCTTCCCCGACTGGGCCTACAAAGCCGAGTCTTCCCCGGGCTCCCGGCAGATCCAGCTGTGGCACTTCATCCTGGAGCTGCTGCAGAAGGAAGAGTTCCGCCATGTCATCGCCTGGCAGCAGGGAGAGTACGGGGAGTTCGTCATCAAAGATCCCGACGAGGTGGCCCGCCTCTGGGGCCGCAGGAAATGCAAACCGCAGATGAATTATGACAAGCTGAGCCGGGCCCTCAGGTGAGGGAGTGGCGGAGATCAGAGGGGAGGCCGTAGTTCCTGGCACAGTGTCCGATTCCCACCCCTCCCAGTGCGGGGATCTGCCCCACCGCAGCCACACGCCCGCGTCTTCCCAGAACCGCTGGGGCCCACCTGCGTGGGGCTGGGATTGAATCCTGGCAGGATGGGGGACTCTGAGCCTGTCCCCTCCCCACTGGGCCAACCCTCTCTCCTCCATCTTTATTTTATTTTATTTTATTTTTGCGGGCCTGGGGATGGAACCCAGGGGCATTTGACCTCCGAGCTACACCCCCTGCCCTATTTTTTATTCTTTATTTTGAAACCGGGTCTCACTGAGTTGCAGAGGGCCTCACTAAGTAGCTGAGGCTGTCCGCGAACCTCGATCCTCCGGTCTCAGCCTCCCGCATGCTGGGATGACGATGACAAGCGTGTGCCACCACGCCCGGCTTCTCTCCTCCATCTTGTTTGTCCAGATATTACTACAATAAGAGGATCCTGCACAAGACCAAAGGCAAGAGGTTCACCTACAAGTTCAACTTCAGCAAGTTGCTGGTGCTCAGCTATCCCCTGTGGGAGGTGCGGGCGCCGCCCGCCCCCCACCTGCTGCTGGGGGCCCCCGCCCTCTGCCGGCCAGCCCTGGCGCCCCTGGGTGTGCACAGTGAGGTAGGCCCCCAGGTGCACCGGAATCCGCCCTTCTGCCCCCAAACTCCCACCTCGCTCTCTAGCTTGGGGCCTCCGCACCCCTCACCATGGCACCCCTCTCCTTCATCTTCAGCTCCTGCAGAGCTTGCCACTTACCTGTGTGGCTGCGGCTGGACAGCGGGGGCCCCGGGAAGCCTCTGGGGATCCCAAGGAGAGCGGCAGCAACACCCACCGTGAGTGAGGAGGAGCGGGAGGGACCCTCAAGCCACTCAGAACAGGGACAGGCCCTCCCGGCCCGCGCAGGGTCCAGCAGGCGCGAGACCCAGGATGATGCGCAGAGCAACGTTCAGTCAACAGTTTTTTTTTTCTGTACTAGGGATGGAACCCAGGGGTGTTCTACCTCCGAGCTACACCCCCAGCCCTATTTTTTTATTCTTTATTTTGTATTTTTATTTATTTTTTTGTTGTTGTTGTACTGGGGTTCCTGGAAGCCCTTCTACCTCCGGGCTACACTCCCAGACCTGTTTTTACATTTTTTATTTGGAAACAGGGTCTCCTAAGCCAGCACGACTGGCTTCGAACCTGCGCGATCCTCCTGTCTCCGCCTCCCAAGCGCGGGGATTACAAGCGTGCGCCACCACACCCGGCCTTTATTCTTTATTTTGAAACAAGGTCTCTGAACTGCAAAGGGCCTCAACTAAGTAGCTAAGGCTGGCCAAGAACCCCAATCCTCCGGCCTCAGCCTCCCGAATGCTGGGATGACAAGCGTGCGCCACCACGCCCGGCACAACCAACATTTATTGAGCCAGCTGTTAATTAGATGAAAGATGGCCCGCAAACAGCTCAGAGGCTGGTGGGGAGCAGAGGTGCGATGATTCAGCAGTGACCAGGTAAACTGAGGCCACAGAGGAGGCAGGTGAAGAAGGACCTGACCCTGGAGGTCAAACCCAGAGAAATTCTACCTTCAGGTACACCCCCAGACCTTTTTTTTTTTTTTTTTTGAGGTACTGGGGATGGAACCCAGGGACATTCTACCTCTGAGCGACACTCCCAGCCCTATTTTTTATTCTTTATTTTGAAACAGGGTCTCACTGAATTGCAGAGGGCCTCGCTAAGTAGCCGAAGCTGGCCACGAACCGTGATCCTCCTGTCTCAGCCTCCCAGATGCTGGGATGACAAGCGTGCGCCACCACATCCAGCTTCTAGCCCTTATTTTATTTTATTTTTATATTGAAGTAGGGTCTCTCTAGGTTGCTGAGGGTCTCGCTACGTTGCTGAGGCTGTCCTCCAACCAACAACCCTCCTGTCTCAGCCTCCCAAGTACTGGGATTACAGACATGTGCCACTGCGCCCAGCTCAGAAACCATTTTAAGGTGGCTGGTCTTCGTGCTATGGGTGGGAGGGAGAGGCGTGGTCAGATTTTCATTTAGTAAGGATTGCAAAAGTCCCCAACTTGCCATGGTGTGGCTTTGGGGTTTGGGCTTTGGCGTGGTGCAAAGGTAGTATGAATTCAGTGGGGGACATAACGGATTTGAGTCTTAGCCTGAGAGAGCAATACAAGGCACACCGGAGCCGCAACACCAGGGCGTCTACAGGCTTTCAAGGGTGGACAGCCAGTAATATAGGGTGCATCGTGCCGCCAAACTCAGAGGACCATGAAGAGGAGCAAAGCGGAAAGCCAGGCGTGGTGCCGCACACCTGTAACCCCAGTACTTGGGAGGCTAAAACGGAAGGATTGCAGACTGTCAGCAACTCAGCAAGACTTTGATTCAAAATAAAAATAAATACATAAATACATAAAATAAATACATAATAATAAATACATATAAATTCAATAAAATAAATACACAAAATACATAAAATAAATACACAAAATAAATACATAAAAGAGGGTTGAGAGTATAACTCAGAGGTCGACTATCCCTGGGTTCAATCCTCAGTAGAAAGATGACAAAAGGGAGCCTGGCGCGGTGGCGCACGCTTGTCATTCCAGCATTCTGGAGGCTGAGACAGGAGGATCACGGTTCATGGACAGCTTCGGCTACTTAGTGAGGCCCTTTGCAACTCAGTGAGACCCTGTTTCAAAATAAAGAATAAAAATAGGTCTGAGGGTGTAGCTGGGAGGTAGAATGCTCCTGGGTTCCAATAAAGGGGAGAGGTTAGAAGCGATGGGGAATGGGGAGGGTACCTCTTGACCCTCCGTCCTCCCTCCTCAGGACTGCGCTCTGCCCCAGGCCCCTGCAGGCTGGGCCCCTGCTGTCATGTCGGGAACCTCCGAGGGGAGCCGCCCAGTCTGGTCACCTTTGCCCCTGCTCTACCGCCCGCTCTCCCCTCCGACTGGACCCACCTATCAGCGCCCTTCCTGCCTCATCTTCCCTCCGAGCAGCAGCTACCAGGGTTCTCCAAGTCAGACTCCCACCTCTCTGGGCCCGGGCTGCCCACGGGGGGCTGGGGCCTCCCAGGACTTCCCCTGCTGGCGGGGCTGGGGCAGGGTCCTGGAGAGAGGCTGGGGCCCCAGGGGCTGGAGGCAGAGCTGGATGCCATGCTGAGAGCCAAGGGGGGCCCCATGGAGGGCCTCTCCTCCTCAGAGACCACGGACTCAAGCCAGGGAGAAAAGACCTGAGCCCCCCAACCTAGAGAACCCCAAGGCAGCAGGCCCTGGGACCCTCCTTCATTGGAGAGGAAGATGTGAAGGGGATGGTCTGCAAACACTCTCCCTCCTCTTGTATTTGTTTATTTGTTTATTTATTTATTTAGTATGCACCACCACATCTGGCTCATTCTCTCCTCTCGCTCACCTCCCTTCTGGTATTGCACCTCCTTCTGGCTGGACATCATCAAAAATTGCAGAAGGGCCAGGCGTGGTGGTACACACTTGTAACCCCAGTACTTGGGAGGCTGAGGCAGGAGGATCAAAAGTTTGAGGATGGCCTCAGCAATTTAGGGAGACCTTATTTCAAAATAATAAAAGGGCCAGACGTGGTGGTGCATGCTTGCAATCCCAGCATTCAGGAGGCAGAAACAGGAGGATCGCGGTTCCACGGACAGCCTCAGCTGCTTAGCAAGGCCCTTAGCAACTCAGTGAGACGCTGTTTCAAAAAAAAAAAAAAAAGACTTAAAAAATAGGGCTGGGAATGTAGCTTTGAGGTAAAAATGCCCCTGGGTTCCACCTCCAGTACTGCAAAAATAAAATAAAATAAAAAATAAAAGGGGGGGGCTAGGGTCGTAGCTCAGAGGTAGAACGTCCCTGAGTTCAATCCCTATTAGCCCCCGCTAAAATACTGCAGAAAAACTTAAAGGGGGTGGAGATGGACAACGTGGGGCATTGTGGGAAGGTGCAGGTGTGGGTTGGGGAAACTGTCCCACCAAATCGCTCATTAGATTAAGAGGTTTGTTTTAGTTTTGGTTTTTGTACTGGGAATTGAACCCGGGGGCATTCTACCTCTGAGCTACAGCCCCAGCTACACCCTTTGTTTTGAAACAAGGTCTTGCTGAGGCTGGAATCAAACCTGCGATCCTCCTGTCTCAACCTCCCAAGCACTGGGATTACAGGAGTGCACCACCACGCCCAGCTTCGATATTTTTTGTTTTTGTTTTGTTTTGTTTTGTTTTGAGAGATGTGAGATTAAGGTTTCCATCACATGAACCGCCCCAGACCTGCCGGGAGGTGAGGGAGAAAATTAAGGGTTTATCTTGCAGAGGGGGGAGGTGACTCTGGGCTCTTCTCTTGGGCCAGCAAAGATGTGCAGTCTCCCTCCCAACCTGTCCTGCACCTCGCTTCCTTCCTCTGAACCCCTGGAGTCTCCTGTCTCACGCAGGCTCTTCCCTTCTTCTCCATCACCTAAGACACAGGCAGGTGGGCGGGAAGGGGCCGCTTCCCCATCCTCGGAACACTATGCTTTCTGTGCCTGGGATCTTCAATAAAATTTCCTTAGCAAACTTCTCTTTTGGTGGGCAGCGCCCGCCCTTGCCCACTCCGCCTGCTTTCTGGTCCTGCGCCGCCCTGCTGAATGGCACCTGAAAGTCCTTTTGGGAAGAGGGAAGGGGTGGGGGGAGGAAGCCTCGGCCCCAGCAGCTCCGGAGCTCTAGGGCATGTGGGAGAGAGGAGGCAGTTGGCAGGGGTCCTGCCTCCTCTGTCCCAGACTGGCTGGGGGAGTGGGGGCCCCTGAGAGACAGGGTCTTTGGCTCTACCGCGACCCTGCTAACAGAGAGGGATGCTTCAGCAGCTGAGGCCATGACATACCTGGGATTTGTCTGCCTCTGTGACAAGGAACAGGATCCAGGATCTGCTTCCTCCAGACCCTCTCCGGGGCTCCCCTCACATCTGCATGCGGCCTTCTTGTGGCGGATGTGTTGCTGGAACACTGGAATTGGGAAGGAGAGACCCAAGTGGGGAGGGGCAGGCAAACACCCCCCAGGAGGTAGGGGAGGAAGCCATCCTGGTTTCTAAGCTGAGCCTGGGCCAGAAGGGTCCTCCAGAGAATCTCTCAGCCCCCCTGCCTCAGCCCAGCTGCCAAGAGAGGGGACCCTGGGCTCCTCTTCCTTATAGCTCCTGGGCCACAGTGAGGTGTGTACTGCCCTCTGGTCCCCAGCCCCAAGAAGGACCCATCCCAGGTGCTTTCCCATCATCTGCTCAGTCCGGGAAAAAAAGAACTAGTGTCCCCTGCTACAGCACATGACACTAACAAATAAAAAATTAAAATATAGCTGAAGGTGTAGCTCAGAAGTCAAATGCCTCTGGGTTCAAGTAGAGAGTGCTGTCATGAGCCTTGGGTCCTGTTCAGAGAGGCCAGCCCAAGGACAGGGTTTTCTCCACAATGGGGACTCTCCTATGTCCTCAGTTTGACTGGCCATACCTCTTCATTGGTTAGAGGTGGTTGTTGCCCCACATTCTGGGTAATAAACAATGCTTTCTGGTCACTGTTCTAACCGTTCCCTTTGGGGTGGGTGAACCCAGAACACTAGAAGCACAGCCCAGAGCCAGGCATGGTGGCGCATGTCTATAATCCAGTACTTGGGAGGCTGAGATAGGAGCATCGCGGGTTTGCGGCCAGCCTCAGCTACTTCGTGAGGCCCTTCACAACTTAATAAGACCCTGTTTCAAAATAAAAAATAAAATATTGCTGAAGGAGCCGTGCATGGTGGCGCACACTTGTAATCCCAGTACTTGGGAGGCTGATACAGGAGGATGGCAGGTTCAAAGCCAGCCTCAGCAGCTTAGTGAGGCCCTCCACAACTTAGTGAAACCCTGTTTCCAAATAAAATATAAAATATAGCCAGGCGTGTTGCAGGCTTGTAATCCAGCACTCAGGAGGCTAAGACTAGAGGATTGGGTTCAAGGACAGCCTCAGCTACTTAGTGAAGTCCTTTGCAACTCAGTGAGACCCTGTTTCAGAATAAAGAATAAAAAGTAGGGCAAGGGTCCATCCCCAGACCCACAAAATAAGTAAGTAAGTAAGTAAATAAATAAATAAATAAATAAGTCAGTCTGGGGGTATAGCGCAGAGGTAGAAGGCCCCTGGGTTCCATCCTCAGTACCACCAAATATATACATATGGTTTACTTCAGAGGTAAAATGCCTCTGGGTTCAATCCCCGGTATAAAAAAAAAAATTTTAAATATACTTAGTGAGACCCTGTTTCCAAATAAAATATAAAATCAGCCTGGGAGTGTAGCATGGAGATAGAAAGCCCCTGGGTTCCATCCCTAGTACCATACACACAAAAAATAATTAATTAATTAATTAATTAAAAATAAATATCCATCTTCAATACCTAAATAAATAAATAATAGAAGCTCAACCTAGAGGACTTATCTCCAGATAACTCTCTTTGTTTTAGGCAATAGATTATAGTAAGCTAACTTCCGTGTGTGTGGCACGCACGCGCGCGCACACACACACACACACACACACACACGCGGGGTTGTACCAGGGATGGAATCCAGGGCATTCTATCTCTGAGTTACCCCCACCCCCAGCCCTTTTTTCTTTTTAAACTTAAAACAGGGTCTCCCTAAGTTGCAGAGAGCCTCACTGAGTTTCTGGGGCTGGCCTTGAACCCGCGATCCTCCTGTCTCAGCCTCCTGAGTACCCGGGATACGGTCGTGCACCACCGTGCCCGCATGTACGGTGGGCTTTCCTGGCCTCGGCGTTGCTGACGTTTGGGCTGAGCAGTTTGTCGTGTGGACCCGGTTCTGTGGATCCTGGTTGCTCAGCAGCAGCGGGGGCGTCTCCCCAGTAGATACCAGTAGCACCGACCCCCATCCAGTTGTGACGACCCCAAATGTCTCCAGAGATTGTTTACTGACCCCTGGAAGAGTGGGGTAAACTGTCCCCAGTTGGAAGTCACTGAAGTAGAGCATGCTTCAGCAAACCCAGGTATTCTGGCAAAGATGGGGCCATGCTTCCAAAGAGATCTTTGGGCGTCCACGTTGCAAGAGTGCCCTCTGGTGGCCAGTCGGGACCAGCTCTCAGAAGTATAAAGCTCTGGACCCGGCGAGGCTGGTACAGCCAGGCCCGGGAGTCTCAGAGGTGGAGGAGCATGGGCACCCTGGAGTCCTCTGGAGGAAGCAGGCAGTCTCAGCATCAAAGCGTTTATGGGAGGCTGAGACAGGAGGATCGTAGGTTCGTGGCCAGCCTCAGCTACTTAGGCCCTCAGCAACTTAGTGAGGCCCTGTTTTAAAATAAAGAATAAAAAAATAAGGCTGGGGTGTAGCTCAAAGGTAGAATGCCCCTGGGTTCCATCCCCAGCACCATAAATTAATTAATTCTAGGGAGTTAGATTCCTAGGCTGCATGAACCTTACCCTGTTAGGAGCCCATTTTAGGTCATTAAGTGTAAAACTAATTTTCCGGTTCCAGAAAAAGGGGACTTGTTCCAAATTATATATGCAGAAGAGCTAAACTCAGAATATAAATTTCCTAATTATCAGCTAATGTTCTTTCCATCTCACATAATCACTTGGCTAGAAAGTTTAAGAGGTGCTTAAAGTTCCTTAGAAATAAGAGTATATTAGCCGGGCACGGTGGCGCACGTTTGTAATCCCCGCGCTTGGGAGGCGGAGACAGGAGGATCGCGCTGGTTCGAAGCCAGCCTCACTGGCTTAAGAGACCCTGTTTCCAAATAAAAATATAAAATAGGTCTGGGAGTGTAGCCTGGAGGTAGAAGGGCTTCCAGGAACCCCAGTACCACCAAAAAAAAAAAAAAAAAAAAAGAGTATATTGAGCCGGGCATAGTGACACATGTTGATAATCTCAGTGATTTGGGAGGCTGAGACAGAAAGAGGGCAAATCTGAAGCCAGCCTTCAATTTAATGAGGCCTTGTTTCAAAATGAAAAATAATCCCGGGATTTCGGAAGCTGAGACAGGAAGAGCCCAGGTTTGCGGCAGGCCTCTGCAACTTAGTGAGAGCCTGTTTCAAAATAAAACATAAGATAGGACTGGGGGTATAGCTCGGAGGTAGAATGTCCTTGGGTTCAATCTCTAGTAAAAAATAAAAAAAGGAGTTAGGCATGATTCCACATGTTTGGGAGGCTGAGACAGAAAGACTGCAGGTTCACAGACAGCCTTTACAACTTAGTGAGACCTTGTTTCAAAATCAAAAATAAAATAGGGCTGGGGATGTAGGTCAGTGGCAGAATGTCCTTGGGTTCAAGCTCCAGTAAAACACATACACACACACACACACACACACACACACACACACACACACACGAGTATATTGAGCTGGGCATGGTGGTATACGCCTGTAATCCCAGTACTTGGAAGGCTGAGACAGAAGGATTCCAGGTTCAAAGACAGCCTCAGCAAATAGTGACACTCATCAACCTACCAAGACCCTGTTTCCAAATAAGAAATAAAATCAGCCTAGAAGTGTAGCTTAAAAGTAGAGTGCCTCTGGATTCAATCTCAAGTACCAAAAAAATAAATAAAAATAAAAATAAGAGCTGGGCGCACGCTTGTAATCCCAGCATTTGGGAGGCTGAGACAGGAGGTTTGTGGTTCATGGACAGCCTCATCTACTTAGAGAGGCTCTTTGAAACTCAGTGAGACCCTGTTTCAAGAAAAAATAGAGCTTGGGGTGTACCTCAGAGGTAGAATGCCCCTGGGTTCAATACCCAGTGGGGGGAAAAAAAAAGAAAAGAAAAGAAAAGAAAAGAAAAAATAAATAAAACTATATTGTATGTAAAGGAGGAGATTCTAAACTATTGCTGTGATTTTTGTTTTGTTTTGTTTTTGTGGCACGGGGGATAGAACCCAGGGGCATTCTACCTCTGACCTACACCCCCAGCCCTATTATTTTATTCTTTATTTTGAAGCAGGGTCTCACTGAGTTGTGGAAGGCTTCACTAAGTAGCTGAGGCTGGCCAAGAACGGCAATCCTCCTGTTTCAGCCTCCCAGATGCTGGGATGACAAGTGTGCATTACCACGCCCGGCTTGTTGCTGTGGTTTTTAATGTGGCCACAGTAGCGAGAACTTTCCTTTTCCTGTGCATTTTGGCACTTGGTTACCTACTGTCTATGCTGGTGTCTCATTGCCACATCTGAATCAACACTGTTTCCCCATAAAGCTGGTATATTCTCCAGGTAAGGCCACTCTCCCTTGTGAAATGGAAGGTATTTGGTCACAAGTACATTTGATTAACAAGTGAAAGAGGCTTTGAAGGTTTAAAAACAAAATATTTTTCATCCCTTATTGAGGGTGGTGAGAATAACCCCCACCTGCTTCCTTTTGACACAGGAGCTGCTATGGATTGGGCCAGGGTAAGGAGATCTGGGCCCCCAACCAGAGCCTACCTTCAGCTCTTGTCTTCAAGAGCTAAAGAATTCAGCTCAGGAGCTGGACACAAGTTTGTAATCCCAGTATTTGGGAGGCTGAGACAGGAGGATCACAGGTTCGAGGACAGCCTCAGCAAGTAGTGAGATTCTCATCAACCTATTGAGATGCTGTTTCAAAAATAAATAATAAGAAGGGCTGGTGATAAAGCTCAGTGGCAGGGCACCGCTGAATTCCTTCTCTAGTACTAAAAACAACAACAGGCTAATCAACTAACATAATTTAAAACTCTTCAGTGGCAACCCTGAAAGGAAAAAAATATCCTTTGTTGCTGGGCGTAGGGATGCATGCCTGCAATCCAGGCTCGACAGAAGGATCACAGGTTCGAGACCAGCCTCAGAAGCTTAGTGAGACTGTCAGCAACTTAGCAATACCCTGTTTCCAAATAAAAAATAAAACAGAGCTGGGGCTATATCCCAGAGACAGAAGGCCCTGGGTTCCATCATCAGCACCACAATAAAGAAGCATCTTTTGCTTCCTCCAATGATGACCATCTATCTATTTGCACTTTAAGGCCATTTAATTAGACAGAAACATAAAAGTGTGTGTTAATATATGTGTACGGCACATACGAATTTACCAGCTAAATAAAAACAAAATTATAAGACCATTTTTTTTTTAATTTTTTTTTTTTGGTACTGGAGATTGAACCCAGGGGCATTCTACCTCTGAGCTGCACCTCCAGCCCTGTTGTTTGTTTTGTTTGTTTGTTTGTTTCTGGTACTGGGGATGGAACCCAGAGGCATTCTATCTCTGAGCTACACCCCCAGCCCTGTTTTTTTTTTTTAAATTCATTATTTTGAAACTGGGTCTCACTGAGCTGCAAAGGGCCTCACTAAGTAGCTGAGGCTGGCTGTGAACCCTCAATTCTCCTTGTTTCAGCCTCCCAAGTACTGGGATTACAAGTGTGTGTCACCACACCTATCTAAGATTAGTGTATTTTATTTATTTATTTTATTATTTATTTATTTATTTATTTATTTATTTATTTATTTATTTATTTTAGTGGTACTGGGGTTCCTGGAAGCCCTTCTACCTCTGGGCTACACTCCCAGACCTATTTTATATTTTTGAAACAGGGTCTCCTAAGCCAGCGCGCCCGGCTGGCTTCGAACCTGCGCGATCCTCCTGTCTCCGCCTCCCAAGCGCGGGGATTACAAGCGTGCGCCACCACGTCCGGCGTAGACTAGTGTATTTTAAAATAAAAATATTGGCCAGGCGTGGTGGCGGCACGCTTGTAATCCCCGCGCTTGGGAGGCGGAGACAGGAGGATCGTGCAGGTTGGAAGCCAGCCGCACTGGCTTAAGAGACCCTGTTTCCAAATAAAATATAAAATAGGTCTGGGAGTGTAGCCCGGAGGTAGAAGGGTTCCATCCCCAGTACCACCAAAAAAGAAAGAAAGGAAGAAAGGAAGGAAGGAAGGACGGAAGGAAGGAAGGAAGGAAGGAAAAACATTAATGTTTTGCAACAGATGAACTAAATGCCACACTAAACGATGACCCTGGGCTGCGCTGCCGCGGAGTCCCTGGAGCTGGCCGACTGCTGTGTCTGGGCGTGACTCACCTCTACCATCCTTCTCCCCGGCTGGATTTTCCCGCTAAACCTTTGTTCCTTCGGCCTGCTGCAAGGACATTTGGCCTCCTCGGGGGCACAAGCCCATCATTTACACATTAAGCCTCCTCCGATCTCTCTCTATTAGCAGAGACAATTAAAGCAGCATCAGTGGACGCTAACTCATCTCACACACACACAGAGGCCATCTGCAGACGCTGGAATCCTTTGGCGGATGGTTTTCAGAAGGCTGCCAGGACGATCCAGAAGACTTTTTCTCTGGTTTTTGTTTTGTTTTGTTCACTTGATTATCACTGCAAGGAATACACAGAAGTTAACCTCCCCCCAGAATGTCATGTAACTCAGGGTAAAACCTAAAGAACCGTGTCCGTGGAGCATGGAATGCAGGAGCTCATCATAACCCCAACACACTCGGAGACCCTCTGCAGCTGCTTCCCGCACCCGCTTGACACCCTGGTGGCACCCAGCTGGTGCACTGTGCTCAGCCCTGTCCTTCCCTTGCTTATGTATTTAGTGGTACCTGGGATTGAACCCAAAGATGAGCTGCCACTGAGCTACACCTCCAGCCCTTTTCTTTCTTCCTCCTCCTTTTCTTCTTCCTTCTCCTCTTCCTCCTCCTGATTAAACCCAGGGTGCTTCTACCACTAAGCTATACTTCCTACACTTCCAGCCTTATTTATTTATTTATTTATTTATTTATTTATTTATTTATTTATTTTGGTGGTGCTGGGGACGGAACCCAGGGGCTTTCTACCTCCGTGCTACACTCCCAAACTTATTTTACATTTTATTTGGAAACAGGGTCTCACTAAATTGCTGAGAGCCTCACTAAGTAGCTGAGGCTGGCTTCGAATCGGCATGAGCCTTCTGTCTCAGCTTCCCAAGTATTGAGATTATAAGTGTGCACCATCATGCTCAGCTCCAGCCCTATTTTTTTTTTTTTTTTAAGCAGGGTCTCACTAAGTCGCCGAGAGCCTCACTAAATTGCTGAGGCTAAGGCAGACATGGTGGATGGCACACGTTTGTAATCTCAGCATTCAGGAGGCTGAGACAGGAGGATGGTGATTTGCGGACAGCCTCAGCTACTTAGTGAGGTCCTTTGCAGCTCAGTGAGCCCATTTCAAAATAAAGAATAAAAAATAGGGCTGGGGGTGTATCTGGGAGGTAGAATGCCTCTGGATTCCATCTTCAGTACTGAAAAAAAAATTGCTGAGGCTACCCTTGAAACTGTGATCCTTCTATTTCAGCCTCCGAAGTACTGGTGTTATGGGGTGATGTTTCCTCTTAGTGGGTTCTTGTCCAGTAGATTTTTTTTTTTTTGTATGTGGTACTGGGGATGAAACTCAGGGGCATTCTACCTCCCAGCTACACCCCCAGCCCTATTTTTTATTCTTTAGTTTTGAAACAGGGTCTCACTGAGTTGCAAAGGGCCTCACTAAGTAGCTGAGGCTGGTGGAGATCTTTGATCCTCCTGTCTCGGCCTCCCGAATGGGACTGGGATTACAAGTGTGCGCCATCACGCCCAGCTTGTCCAGTGGATTTTGATGAAGTCCAAGGACTAATGAAAGATATAGAAATATAAAAAGCTATTTTAAGTCAAGGAAAGACAGAAGACAATAAACAGCTTACCACCACCACCAAACAGGGAGTGGGGGTCCCTGAAAGAGACTAACCACCTCAGCTCCTGGGAGGTGGGCTTTTATACCCTGCTGAGGTTTCCCATCTGCTCTTTTATAATTGGCCAGAGTGGGTCTTGGGGATCCAATGTCTTTTGACTAACTTCAGTTCTTAATTTTTATTTTATTTATTTAGATTTTATTTATTTATTTATTTATTTATTTTGCGGTACTGGGGATGGAGCTCAGGGGCATTCTACCTCCAAGCTACACCCCCAGCCCTAGTTTTTATTCTTTATTTTGAAACAGGGTCTCACTGAGTTGCAAAGGGCCTAAGTAGCCGAGGCTGTCCACGAACCCTGATCCTCCGGTCTCAGCCTCCCGAATGCTGGGATTACAAGTGTGTGCCACCATGCCCAGCTTTTTTTTTTTTTTTTTTTAAACCAGGGTCTCACTGAGTTGCAAAGGGCCTCACTAAGTAGCTGAGGCTAGCTGCAAACCACGATCCTCCTGTCTCAGCTTCCCGAATATTGGGATTACAAGTGTGTGCCTCCATGCCTGGCTCTTGTTTCTGTTTTTGAAACAAGGTCTCCCTAGGTTGCTGACAGTCACACCAAGTCACTGAGGCTAAAGCCAGGCGTGGTGGCGCACATTTGTAATTCCAGTTCTTGGGAGGCTAAAACAGGAGGATCCAGGTTCACAGCCAGCCTCAGCTACTTAGTGAGGCCCTCTGCAACCTAGTGAGACCCTGTTTCCAAATAAGAAATAAAATCGGACTGGGGGTGTAGCAAAAAGGTAGAATGTCTGGATTCAATCCCCATTACCACAAGAAAGAAGGGAGGGAGGGAAGAAGGAAGGAAGGAAGAAAGGAAGGAAGGAAGGATGGATTTGCCATTTATTATGATATCAATACTACCACCACAGTCAATTCCAAGCTACAGGACCAGAGTGAATGTAAAATCAGGAAAAGATGTGCAGCGCTGACACCCAGGAGCCAGCGCAAGCAATAAACACCCAGACTACTATCATGAGCTTGGCATATAATGATAACCTTTATTGAGTGCTTATTACAGGCTGGATAATATTCTAGAGCTTTAGAGTTATAAGCCATTTAATTATCATAAAAACCTTATAAGGAGCCAGGGATGGTGATGCACACCTGTAATACCAATACTTGAGAAGCTGAGACAGGAGGATCCCAGGTTTGCAGCCAGCCTCAAGAATTTAGTGAGGCTTTCAACAACTTGGCAAGTCCCTGTTTCAAAATAAAAATAAGATAGAGCTGAGGGTGTAGCTTGGAGGTAGAATGACCCCTGGATTCAATCTCCAGAGACACAAAATGAAAACAAAACAAAACAAAATTATGTATTACAATCTGATCGAATAAGACTAGACACACCAGGTGCGGTGGCTCTCACCTGTCATCCTAGCACTTGGGAGGCTGAGACAGGAGGATTGCAGGTTCAAAGCCAGCCTCTGCAATTTATTGAGGCCCTCAGCAACTTAATAAGACTGTTTCAAAATAAAAACCTAAGCCATATCCAGGCGTGGTGATGCACGCTTATAATCCCAGTACTTGGGAGGCTGAGACAGGAGGGCTGCAGTTTCATGGGCAGCCTCAGCTACTTAGTGAGGCCCTCTGCAACTAGTGAGACCCTGTTTTAAAATAAAGAATAAAATAGGGGTGTGAGGTGTATCTTGGAAGTAGTATTACAAGTACTCGAGTACTGCAAAACAAAACAATACATAAACCATACTTGGGAGACAGAAGGATCACAGGTTCGCGGCCAGCCTCAGCAACTTAGCAAGACCCTGTTTCAAAATAAAAAACAATCGGGAGGCTAAGACAGGAGGATCGCGGTTCGCGGACAGCCTCAGCTACTCAGTGAGGCCCTTTGCAAATCAGTGAGACCCTATTTCAAAATAAAAAATAAAAAATAGGGCTGGGGATGTAGCTCAGAGGTAGAATGCCCCTGGGTTCCACCCCCAGATCCAAATAAATAAATAATAAATAATAAATAAATAAATAAATAAATAAATAAATAAATAAAAGGACCAGGGGAGTAACTCAAGAGATAGAATGCCTGTTGGTTCAGTCCTCAACATTCCCCCCCAAAATTAAATTTATTGTTAAATTAATATAAGTTATTGCAGAAAACTTGGAGAAGAGCCGGACATGGTGGCGCACGCTTGTAATCCCAGTACTTGTGAGGCTGAGACAGGAGGATTGCTGTTCGGCGTGGACAGCCTCAGCTACCTAGTGAGGCCCTTTGCAACTCAGGGAGACCCTGTTTCAAAATAAAAGAATAAAAAGCCGGGCGTGGTGGCGCACTCTGTAATCCCGCGCTTGGGAGGCAGAGACAGGAGGATTGCGCAGGTTCGAAGCCAACTGCGCATGGTGGCTTAGGAGACCCTGTTTCTAAATAAAAATATAGCCGGACGTGGTGGCACACACTTGTAATCCCCGCGCTTGGGAGGCCGAGACAGGAGGATCGCACAGGTTTGAAGCCAGCCACGCGTGCTGGCTTAGGAGACCCTGTTTCCAAATAAAAAAGTAAAAATAGGTCTGGGAGTGTAGCCCGGAGGTAGAAGGGCTTCCAGGAACCCCAGTACCACCAAAAATAAATAAATAAATAAATAATTAATTAATTTAAAATATGTAAAAATAGGTCTGGCAGTGTAGCCTGGAGGTAGAAAGGCTTCCAGGAACCCCAGTACCACAATAAATAAATTAATTAATTAATATAAAAGAATAAAAAATAGGTCTGAGAGTATAGCTCAGAGGTAAAATGCCCCTGGGTTCCATCCCCAGTACTGAAAAAAAAAATTTTTTTTAAAGGCTGGAGGTATAGCTTGGAGGTAGAATGCCCCTCAGTTCAATCTCCAATATCAAAAATAAATAAATAAAAAGCCGGGCGTGGTGGCGCATGCTTGTAATCCCCGCACTTGGGAGGCTGAAACAGGAGGATCACACAGGTTCGAAGCCAGCCTCAGCTACTTAGTAAGGTTCTCAGCAACTTAGTGAGACCTTGTTTCCAAATACAATATAAATAGGTCTGGGAGTATAGCCCGGAGGTAGAAAGCCCCTGGGTTCCATCCCCAGTACCCCCCCAAAAAAATTAATTAATTAATTAATTAAAAGGCTGGGGATGTCCACCCTACTAACACACACACACACACACACACACACACACACACACACACACACTACATACAATATTGTTTCATTTATATAAAAATATCATCAGGCATGGTGGTGTGCACTTGTAATCCCAGTACTTGGGAGGCTGAGACAGGAGGATCGCAGGTTCGAGACCAGCCTTGGCAATTTAGTGAGGCTCTAAGCAACCTAGCAAGACCTTGTTCCAAATAAATAAAATTGGGCTGGAGCCTGTCTCAGTGGTAGAAGGCCTCTGGGCTTGGTCTTCAGTAAAAACACACACACACACACACACACACACTCCCCCAAAATGTTATCCCTCGATCTAAAACTGGTTTTCTTCACACATTTGTCTTTCTATTTATCTTGGCACCTTCCCTGCTATTTAATTAATCTCAGCGACAGGTGTGATGGGAGAGTGGGTTTCTAAGGTAACCACAGACAGGAAGGTACCACTCCTGGGAGGGACCCGCAGACAATACAGAGCTCTGCTCAGTGGGAGTTAAGGTGGAAGCCTGCTCCACTGAATGCCCTGAGATCCTCAGTGGAGGAGGGGGACATGGTGGCGCACACCTGTAACCTCAGTACATGGGAGGCTGAGACCGGAGGATCGCGGTTCGCGGACAGCCTCAGCTACTTAGTGAGGCCCTCCGCAACCCAGTGAGACTCTGTTTCAAAAAAAGCCTTAGGGGAAATTTTCATCCCAGGCATTGCACCATGGGAAAAAGAACTCTCCGGATTGATTGAGGAGCTAAACCACTGGACTCTTTCTGGTTGCAACTGCCCCAGCTTTTCTCTTTCCTTTTTTTTTTTTTTTTTTTTGCGGGGGTAGGGTGTGAGGGATGGAACCCAGGGGCATTCTACCTCTGAGCTACACTCTCAGCCCTATTTTATTTTTATTTTAAAACAGGCTCTCACTAAATTGCAAAGGCTGGCTTCAAACCTGAGATCCTGCCAGGCGTGGTGGCGCACGCTTGTAATCCCCGCGCTTGGGAGGCGGAGACAGGAGGAGCGCGCAGGTTCGAAGCCAGCCGCGTGCGCTGGCTTAGGAGACCCTGTTTCCAAATTTAAAAAATGTAAAAAATAGGTCTGGGAGTGTAGCCCGGAGGTAGAAGGGCTTCCAGGAACCCCAGTACCACCAAAAAAAAAAAAAAAAAAAAAAAAAAAAAAAAACCTGAGATCCTCCTGTCTCATTCTCCCAAGTACTGGGATTACAAGCACGTGTGCCTCCAAACTCAGCTCTGCCTCAGATTTTCTTTAATCAACTCTGAAAAAAAGAGAGAGAGAGATAAAGGAAGAAAGAAAGAAAGAAAGAAAGAAAGAAAGAAAGAAAGAAAGAAAGATCAGGTATAAACTACAGCCTCGGCCGGGCGTGGTGGCGCACGCTTGTAATCCCCGCGCTTGGGAGGCAGAGACAGGAGGATCGCGCAGGTTCGAAGCCAGCCACCCGAGCTGGCTTAGGAGACCCTGTTTCCAAATAAAAATGTAAAAATAGGTCTGGGAGTGTAGCCCGGAGATAGAAGGGCTTCCAGGAACCCCAGTACCACAAAATAAATAAATAAATAAATAAACTACAGCCTCAATTAATGAGATTTTTGCAAATCACCTAAAAATTTCTTTTTGCCAGAGTTTCCTTAACTGTCAATGACTCTAACAACAAGTGTCCTGCTGTAAAATAAATAAATAAATAAATAAATAAATAAATGCAATCTTTCCTATCAGTCATAGGATCACGTGAAAGCTGGCAGGCTTCCACTTGGTAACTGTAGCCTAGGCAGCCACTTTGTAACTTCTGTACATGTAAAACCTGCCCAGTGAAAACTAGCCAGTTTTATTAGATTGTAAAGCCGAGCTGCAGCCAATGGGGAAGGACATGGTGTCTTCAAGGTATGGAATAAAAGTCTGAGGCAGCCGGCCGCTCCATGTGCTTGCACCCTTCTGCACAGAAGTACATTGCTTTGCAGGGTTACTTTTGATTTAATGAGGTTTTATTTGTGGTTTCCCCCAAATCTGTTTCTAATGATTGGAGGCACACATCCAGGATCCCCACTATTCAGGAGAATGCTATGGGCTCTTCACTCAAGGGGAACACATCCTAATGTCTTGTTGGCAATAGATTCTAAGTGCTGGGGAAATTTTGGCAGGTCCCTAACTGGCCGAGACCAAGCAGTAAAAGTCTCGCCTAAGCAAACACAACGGCGACCAGATAGGTTTGAATACAAATCACCGTAAGAAAGCCACGGAGGTGGGAAAGCATTCCCTGGTGGCGTTCCAGATACTGTGTGAGTGTGGATGAGACCTCTGCTAAGGGGGTGAGCCGGTCAACACGCAGAGACAGGTGTCCAGAACAGGGAACAAGCAAAGGAGGGGAAGTTCTGATCAGGAAAAGAAAAATGAGCCCGGCGTGGTGGCGCACGCTTGTAATCCCAGCACTTGGGAGGCTGAGACAGGAGGACTGCACAGGTTCAAAGCCAGCCTCAGCTACTTAGTGCGGCTTTCAGCAATTTAGTGAGGCCCGGTTTCCAAATAAAATATAAAACAGGTCTGGGAGTGTAGTCCAGAGGTACAAGGTCCTTGGGTTCCATTGCCAGCACCACAATGGTGCTGCATGCTTGTAATCTCAGCATTTGGGAGTCTGAGACAGGAGGATCACGGTTCTCAGACAGCCTCATCTACTTAACAGGGCCCTTTCCAACTTAGTGAGACCCTGTTTCAAAACAAAGAATAAAAAATAGGTCTGGGGGTATAGCTCAGAGGTAGAATGCCCCTGGGTTCCAACCCAGTACTAAAAAAAAAAAAAAAAAAAAAAAAAAAAAAAGACTTATGATTCCCTCAGATAGCACCCCTGGGTTCTACACTTAAATACTGAGCAGATAATCTCTGGATTTAGGGCAAAAAGAAACACAGAATGATTAATATTATTGTTTCATCTGGACCCATGAACCCATATTGTGACTGGCTATCTTTTGGCAAGAGTTCAGGCCAGATGAGGATTGGATATATATCAATTATAGATAAATTATAGATAAATGAGTTTTCAAAAAATTTTAAAAGAATGGATCTAAATACCTTTTAGGTCACGTGACTTATATATCTTTAAAAAGTAAGTTTAAAAGGCCAGGCATGGTGGCACATGCTTGTAATACCAGCATTTGGGAGGCAGAGACTGGAGGATCATGGTTTGCCGACAGCCTCAGCTACTTAGCGAGGCCCTCTGCAACTCAGTGAGAACCCGTTTCAAAATAAAGAATAAAAAATAGGGCTGGAGGTGGAGCTCAGAGGTAGAATGCCCCTGGGTTCCATACCCAGAACTGCAAAAAACAAAGAAACAAAACAAAAAAAAAAAAAAAAGGAAAATACTAAAAATTAGGGCTGGGAGTGTAGCTCAGAGATAAAATGCTTCTGGGTTTCATCCCCAGTACTGCAAAATAAAAAATAAAATAAGTAAATAAAAAATAAGTTTGGTAAAATAAAAGTAAAAGATGTTATTAAAATTTATGACTGAATTATCTCTTAGGGTAATTCAGGTAGAAAGATAAGAACAAAAATAAGAGGGTTAAGCAAGTCACAGAGGGTTTGAGGAGGTTGCAAGTGATTTGTAAAAGATAAGACTTATATTCCTGATAGAGGACTAATATCTAGAATATACCAAGAAGTTAAGACTATATTAAAAAAAAAAACCCTAACCAATAAATGGGTAATTAAACTAATAGACACTTCACAAAAGAAGAAATACAAAGGCCAGTAAGTACATGAAAAATGTTCAACATCATTAGCAATCAGGAAGATGCAAATCAAAACTATCCTGAGAGTCTATCAAAGCAAAACTATACCGAGATTCCATCTAACCCCAATTAGAATGCCAATCATCAAGAAGTCAAACAACAATAAATGCTGGCGGGTATATGGGAAAACAGAAACTTTCATACACTGTTAGAGGGAATGCCAATTAGTGCAACTGAGGTGGTAGAAAAAAGTGGGCAGACAGGGCTGAGGACCACGGTAGAAAAACTTTACTTCCTGAGAGGCAACAGATGCTAACTTAGCAACCTAGTGAGGCCCTCTGCAACCAAATTAGACTCTGTTTCAAAATAAAACATAGAATAGCATAGGGCTGGAGTGTATCTTGGAAGTAGGATATCCCTGAGTTCAATCCCCAGCACCACGCCCAAAAAAATGTAAAATGGGTTACTTACATATATTACCCTCACCAGAGATTTGTAGACTATACTATCGATGCTATAAAAGGAATAGGAAAACAATTAAATGCTACTAGCCAGATGACATAGGAAAATAGATTAGCTCTACATGGATTAACAACCCCAGTGAATGAACTCGCTAAAAATTCAGAAGTGTACAATCCCTTTATTAATGTAATGGAACAATAGTTAGGCAAATGGAAGGGAATAATGACATCTGTCCTGACCTCCCTTATCACTGTTACTCAGTGATGATTTATTTATTTATTTTTGCAGTACTAGGGACTGAACTCAGGGACATTCTACCTCCAAGCTATATCCCCAGCCCTATTTATGTGTGGGATCAAATCCAAGGCATTTTACCTTTGAGCTAAACCCCAGCCTGATATTATTTCTTATTTGGAAACACGGTCTCACTAAGTTGCAGAGGGTCTCGCTAAATTGTCGAGGCCAGCTTTGAACCTGGGATCCTCCAGTCTCAGCCTCCCAAGTACTGAGATTATAAGCATGTACCACCATACCCGGCCTCCTGCACTATTTTTTTATTTTTTATTTTGTAACAGAGTCTCACTGAGTTGCAGAAGGCCTCACTAAGCAGCTGAGGCTGGCCAGAAACCTGCAATTCTCCTGTCTCAGCCTCCCAAGTATTAGGATTACAAGTGTGCAACCACTCCCAGCTGGAATGATGATTTTGGTAAGAGGCTTTATAATCCCCTGCATATGAGGATTAGTTCAAAGACTTATAGAGACAGCCATCATCAAACAGCATCTGCCCCCATACAATAATAACCTTTTTCTATTTACAGACTCAGATCATGAAAGTCAACTCATGTTGACAGAATTTGAAGAACAGTTTGCATCCAATACAAGAGGGGGGAAATGTAAGAAAGGAAAGCAATCTTTTCTGTTGAGATCACAAGACCATATAGAAACTGGGGTCTTCCATTTTGTAACTATAGCTTAGGTATCCATTTTGCAACTTTTGTAAGTGTCTATGCACTTCACTCCCAGATATACTGGTTTCCTGTTTCTCCTTTTGTCAAATCTGCCCAGTGAAAACTAGCCAACCAGATTAGATTGTAAAGTCACGCTCCAGCCAATGGGGACCAGCGTAGTGGCCTTCGAGCTAAGGAATAAAAGGCTTAACAGACCACCCGCCTAGTGTGCTGTCTGTACCGGTTTTACTGTGGCTCCTGCACCTTTCTGTGCAAAAGTAAATTGCCCTCATAATTACTTTCGACTTCATAAGTTTTTGGTTTTTTGTATTTTTGTGGTACTGGGGTTCTTGGAAGCCCTTCTACCTCCGGGCTATGCTCCCAGACCTATTTTTTATATTTTTACTTGGAAACAGGGTCTCTTAAGCCAGCACGGCTGGCTTCGAACCTGCGTGATCCTCCCGTCTCCGCCTCCCAAGCGCGGGGATTATAAGCGTGCGCCACCATGCCCGGCAACTTCATGTTTTTATTTATGGCTTCCCTGAAGTCTTGTTTCTAACACTACTGGGATAGAGGCTGCTAAAGATTGGACTGGGGATAGGAAATCTCAACACCAGACTTGTAGCTAATTTCAGGCGCTTTTCTTTCTTTCTTTTTTTATTTTTGTACTGAGGATTCAACTCAGGGACATTCTACCTCTGAGCTATACCTCCAACCCCCTTTTTTAATTTAAATTTTAGTCTTATAAAATTTAAATTTTTTATTTTTATTGTGTGTGTGTGTGTGTGTGTGTGTGTGTGTGTGTGTGTGTGTTGCTAAGGATTGAACCCAGGGGCATTCTATCTCCGAGATACATGAAACAGGGTCTTGTTAAGCTACTGAGAGCCTTGCTAAATTGCTGAGGCTGCCTTTGATTACGCAGTCCTCCTATTTCAGCCTCCCATGTACTGGGATTACAAGTGTATGCTACTAGGCCAGCTTTTTTTTTTTTTTAGGAACTGGGAATGGAACCCAGGAGCATTCTACCTCCCAGCTACACCATCTGCCCCATTTTTATTCTTTATTTTAAAACGGGGTCTCACCAAGTTTCAGAGGGCCTCACTAAATAGCTGAGGCTGGGTGCAAACCTGCAATCCTCCTATCTCAACCTCCCAAGCACTAGGATTACAAGTCTGTGCCACCACGCCTGGCTACTTTTATCTTTAATGTTTATTTTTATTCTTTAATGTTACTTTTTTTTGTTTTATTTTTATTTTTTGTATTTATTAATTTTTAAATAGTGGAGACTACTTTGAACTTGCAATCCTCCTGTCTCAGCCTCTCCAGTACTAAGATTACAGATGTGTGCCAACACAACTGGCTGGTTTTTATCTTTAAGAGTAAAAAGAATTTAGCTCAAGAGACACAGGAATCAAGGTAAAGTGTTTAACAGAAAAGGCTGGGGAGCTGGCCGTGACACCACACACCTATAATCCCAGTATTTGGGAGGCTGAGAAAGGAGGATTGCAGATTCCAAGCCAGCCTTATCAAATTAATGGGGCCCTCTGTGACTTAGTAAGACTTTGTTGCCAAATAAAAAACAGGAGCTGGGCTTGGTGGCACATGCTTGTAATCCCAGCATTTGGGAGACTGAGACCAGAAGTTCATGGTTCATGGCCAGCCTCAGCTACTGAGTGAGGTCCCTTGCAACTCAGTGAGACCCTGTTTCCAAATAAAGAATAAAAAATAGGGCTGGGTGTGTAACTCAAAGGTAGAATGCCCCTGGGTTCATCCCAGTATCGCAAAAACAAAACAAAACAAAAAACAGGGCTAGCGGTATAGCTCAGAGGTAGAATGACTGAGTTCAGTCCAGCAGCACACACACACACACACACACACACACACACACAGGATGGGGAAAGGGAGAAGGACTCCTCCATAGGGAAGAGTTCCGGAAATGGTCATCCAGCTGCAAATGTTGCTATTTTTTTGGTTGTACAGGGCCAGGGCTAGGAGGATTCTGCTCTTGCTGATCACTGGTGCTGTTGTTAATTGCCTGCCTCCCTTGCTTTCTCTGCAGCAGCTGCAAGGTTTCCTTGCTGTAGCTCTGTGGAGACTAGCTTATATAGCCTGGCAGCTCTTCTGATTGGTCCTTGAATCCGGGCCCTGATTGGTCCATTTTAATTCTTTAAATCTGGATCCTAATTGATCCATTTTCAATCCCTCCCTGATAGGCCTTAAACTAGAGGTCAGAAAGACCTGCCAAGTTGGGCGTGGTGGCGCACACTTGTAATCCCAGCATTCAGGAGGCTGAGACAGGAGGATTGCGCAAGTTCAAAGCCAGCCTCAGCAACTTAGTGAGGCCCTTTGCAACTCAGTGAGACTGTGTTTCAAAAATAAGGAATATGCTGGGTGTGGTGGCGCACGCTTGTAATCCCCGTGCTTGGGAGGCGGAGACAGGAGGATCACGCTGGTTCGGAGCCAGCCGCGCTGGCTTAAGAGACCCTGTTTCCAAATAAAAGGATATATATAAAATAGGTCTGGGAGTGTAGCCCAAAGGTAGAAGGGCTTCCAGGAACCCCAGTACCACACACACACACACACACACACACACACACACACACACACACAATGAATAAATAAATAGTAAATAAAGAATAATGCTGGGCGTAGTGGTGCACGCTTGTAATCCCCGCGCTTGGGAGGCAGAGACAGGAGGATCGCGCAGGTTCAAAACCAGACTCGCTGGCTTAAGAGACCCTGTTTCCCAATAAAAATATAAAATAGGTCTGGGAGTGTAACTTGGAGGTAGAAGGGTTCCATCCCAAGTACCACCAAAAAGAAAGAAGAAAGAAAGAGAGAAAGAATAAAAAATAGGTCTTAAAAAATAGGTCTGGAGGTTTCTCTCAGAGGTAGAATGCTCCTGGGTTCCATCCTAAGTACTGGAGAAAGAGAGAGAGAGCGAGCTGCCACCTGGGCTGGCTCACAACCCTTTATCACTACCAGCCACACAGGATGCTGAGCAGAGGATTCAGATATTGATAGAGTTCTGTAAGAAAAAAGTTAAAAGAGTCATGTAAATTCAATGTATATCTTAAACTGAGCATGGTGGCCACGCTTGTAATCCCTGTAATTGGGAAGCCAAGACAGGAGGATCGCAGGTTTATGGCCAGCTTCAGTAACTGGGTGATTCTTTGTTTCAAAATAAAGAATAAAAAGGGCTGGAGGTATGGCTTAGAGGTAGAATGCCCCTAGGTTCAATTCCCAGTAAAACACACATACACACACACACACACATAAAAATATAAAATAAAATATTTATTTATTTTTATTTATTTATTTATTTATTTTTTTGGTGGTACTGGGGTTCCTGGAAACCCTTCTACCTCCGGGCTACACTCCCAGACCTATTTTTATATTTTTATTTGGAAGCAGGATCTCTTAAGCCAGCGCGGCTGGCTTCCAACCTGCGCGATCCTCCTGTCTCTGCCTCCCAAGTGGGGAATTACAAGTGTGAGCCACCACGCCTGGCCTTCAAACTTGATCTTATTACATTCTTACAACTTGCAGAATTCAGGTCTCAAAGCAGGAAAGGAACACAGCTCAAAACAAACTTACACTTTTTTTTTTTTTTTGGTAGAACCGGGGATTAAACCCAGGAGCATTCTACCTCCTGTTTTAGCCTCCCAAATCCTGAGATTACAAACATGCACACCATACCCTGGTTTATTTTTATTTTGAAACAGCATCTCTAGGTAGATGAGTCTCACTGCTTACAGAGGTTGCCCTAGGACCTGCCATCCTCTTGTCTCAGCCTTAATGCCACGATGCCTGACTTACAATCTCACTTCTTTAGACTCCTCATCTAGGGCAGTTAATTCACATGCCCAGCTAACTTCAGGGAACCCACGTTAGTTTGCTGGGGACATTCTACCTCTGAGCTACACCTCCAGCGCTATTTTTTATGTTTTATTTTGAAACAGGGTCTCATTAAGTTGAAAAGGTCCTCACTAAGTAGCTGATGCTGGCCCGAAACCTGCAATCTACTCCTGTCTCAGCTGGGATTACAAGCGTGCACCATCACGCCTAGCGGCCCCAGCAATTTAGAGAGACTCTCATCAACCTAGCAAGACCCTGATTCAAAACATAAAAAATAAAATAGGAATGGGGGTATAGCTTGAAGGTAGAATACCCTTGGGTTAAATCCCCCAGACAAAAAAATAGAAAAGAAAAAAGAATGCGCTCTAGTAGTTAACAATAGCAAAAACAACTATTTAAACTTTCCTAACACTAAGGACCCAGTACGCTCACTGGGTCATTGTACCAGAAGTCATATGTCACGTGGAGCATGTGAAGAATTTCCAGGAACCAAAGGTAACATCGTGGCTGACCTTTATTTTCTTCATAATGTCTGCCCCCCACTGGACAAGCATATGCCTGTTAATTGCTACAAACTCTAAATTCTCTGTTATGATAGGGAATTATCATGAAAATCTTTAATCTGCAGGTTGGCAGTATCCCGAAGAGAGAGAAGATACACATTTTTATGTCGCTGAGTTCTCACAGAAATAGCTGCCAGGCATGCGCTGCTTAGCACTTTTTTTTTTTTTTTTTTTTTGGTGGTACCGGGGTTTCTGGAAGCCCTTCTACCTTCGGGCTACACTCCCAGACCTATTTTATACTTTTTTATTTGGAAACAGGGTCTCTTAAGCCAGCGCAGCTGGCTTCGAACCTGCGCGATCCTCCTGTCACCTCCCAAGTGTGGGGACTACAGGTGTCACCATGCCAGGCTACTTAGCACTTCTTTTCAAAAATACACCACAGAAAAGAAACTTCTTGCCGGGTGTGGTGGCACATGCTTGTAATTCCAGAAGAAGGAAAGAAAGAAAGAAAGAAAGAAAGAAAGAAAGAAAGAGAGAGAAAAAGAGGGTGGGCGGGCTGCCAACCTGGGCTGCTACTTGGGAGGCTGAGACAAGAGGATCACCCAGGTTTGTAGCCAACTTCAGCTGTTTAGTGAGACCCTGTTTCAAAAATAAAGAATAAAAAATAGAGCTGGGGTTGTAGCTCGGAGGTAGAATGCCCCTGAGTTCAATCCCCGGTACCGTAAAACAGACTATAAATGAGAAAGTCTACTTTTCTGAAGAAACATTTGAAGAAAGCATTTTGAAAATGGCTCTAATACTACCTTTTTTTTTTTTTTTTTTTTTTCCGCGGTGGTGATGGTACAGAGGCACTCTACCACTGAGCTACATCTCCAACTCTTTTTATTTTTCATTTTGAGACAGGGTCTCACTAAGTTGCCCTACTGACCGTAAATGTGTGAACCTCCTGCCTTAGCCTCCCAAATAGCACGATTAAGCTGTGCCACCATGCCCAGCTGTTCAATATTGCAATTATTATTATTATTATTTTTTGCAGTACTGGGGAAGGAGCCCAGGGGCATTCTACCTCCAAGCTACACCCCCAGCCCTATTTTTTATTCTTTATTTGGAAATAGGGTCTCAAGGAGTTGCAAAGGGCCTCACTAAGCAGCTGAGGCTGTCCTTGAACCGCAGTCCTCCTGTCTCAGCCTCCCGAATGCTGGGATTACAAACATGTGCCACCACGCCCGGCTTCCAATATTGCAATTTTTAATTATTAAAACAGTACTTCACTTATATGAACTTTCATCCACATACTTGAAAAAATGAAGCTTCTTAGTGAATTTTAGGTACTTTGTTAAAAATATAAAACTAAGCTGGGCATGGTGGTACATGCTTGTGACCCCAGCATTTGGGAGGCTGAGACGGAAAGATCACGGTTCAAGGACAGCCTCAGCAACTTAGTGAGGCCCTTTGCAAATCAGTGAGACCTTGTTTCCAAATAAAGAATAAAAAATAGGGCTGGGGATGTAGCTCGGAGGTAGAATGCCTCTGGGTTCCATCACCAATACCGTGCAAAAAAAAATATATATATATAGTTATATATATAACTGTAATGCCTTAACATATATATAACTATATATATAAAACTGTAATGCCTATATATATAATGCATATATATATATATAACTGTAATGCCTTCAAAACAAATTATGATTGACTTCAAAAGTGAATTCATTTGTTGAATTTGATTAGAAGTCTTTGCATGGTTGCTGAATGGGATTCGAAAATGGATATCATGGTTTAATGAATGCAATCAGGGATACACTTCTTCTGTTTGTATCTACCTCTCCTTGACAAGTATCTTTTCCAGTTAGGACAGCCATTAATTGTCACTAGAAAGTGTGATTTTATTTTTTGTGTGTGTGGGTCTGGGGATGGAACCCAGGGGCGTTCGACCTCTGAGCTATCATACCCCCTGCCCTATTTTTGATTTTGAAACCGGATCTCACTGAGTTGCAAAGGGCCTCACCAAGGAACTGAGGGTGTCCTCAAACCGCAATCCTCCGGTCTCAGCCTCCCGAATGCTGGGATTACAAGCCTGAGCCACCATGCGCGGCTCAAAATGTGTGATTTTAAATATGTACTTCAAGCCAGGCGTGGTGGCGCACGCTTGTAATCCCAGCAATCCTGAGGCTGAGACAGGAAGGATTACGGTTCGAGGACACCCTCAGCTTAGTGAGGCCCTTTGCAACTCAGTAAGACCCTGTTTCAATATAAAGAATCAAAAATAGTGCTGGGGTATAGTTAGGAGGTAGAATGTCTCTGGGTTCCATCCCCCAGTAACGCAAAAAAACAAAAAAAGGGCTGGGGTGTAGCTCGGAGGTAGAATGCTCCTGGGTTCCATCCCCAGTACCGCCAAAAAAAAAATATATATATATATATGAAAAGAGGGCAAAAGAGGCGGTGAGGGCCACGGCGCTGCAGGTGCAGCCGGCTGCAGGGAGGACGAGGGTGCGGGCTCCGGCCTGGAGGGAAGCGACGCGCAGAGAACAAAGGTCGGGTCCCAGCGCAAGTCCGGGGAGCCCGAGCCGCAGCGCGCGGGCCGGGCGGGGCGGGCTGGGGTCGCGCGGGATCCCACGGCGCGGTGACCGGCGAGGCCGCGCCGAAAGAAGGGCGAGACGGGCAGAGGGCCGACCAGCTGGGCGCACAGCGAGGCCAAGAGGCCTCGAGGCCGAGAGGGAGGCGCGGCCATGCCGCCCCGCCCATCCCTGCCCGGCCGCCGCGGCGTGAGGGGAAAGGCGGGCGCGGAGCGGAGCGGCGGGGGAGGAGCCTGTGTCCACGCCCCAACCCGCCCAGAGAGGGGCGTGACGGAGTGTGGGAGGAGCCTGAAGCCACGCCCTAGGCCCGGGAGAGGCTGGCGCGGGGCCGTGAGGGGAGGGGCTTTGAAGCTCCGCTCCAACCAAGCCAGATAGAGGTGGTGTGGGAGGAGCCTAAGGCTCCGCCCTCTGGCCCGGAGAGGCCAACGCTGGGCCGCGGAGGGAGGAGCCTGTGGCCCCGCCCGTAGTCAGGCCTGAGAAAGGCGTGGCGAGGCACTATGTGGGCGGAGCCTGAGGCCCCGCCTTATATAGCTGGAGAGAGGCGGAGCGGGGTGCAGTGTGGGAGGAGCCTGAGGCCGGAGAGAGGACGGCGCGGGGCGGAGAGACGCGGCGGCGCGGGGCGGCGCGGGAGGGGAGGGGGCGGACGCGGGCCTGCGCCCCGGCGAGCCGAGGGGGAAGGGCCCGGAAGGAGGCGAGCCGCGGCGGCGCTGGGAGCCCGACGCCCGCTCTCGCCGGCCTGCGCCGGAGTCGGGTCCCGAGCGGCCGCAGAGGCCGAGCGCGGCGCGGGGCGTGGGCGAGCGGGCCGGGAGCCCGGGCGGCCCGGGGCTGCGGGAGCGGGGGCTGCGGCCGCCTTCCGGGCGAGGGGCGAGAGGGAGCGACGGAGGCCGAGAGCCCGGCAGCGGTGTGGAGGAGAAGCCCACCCGACCCAGCCCGGCGAGTCACAATAAGGGAGCCGCTCTTCTGACCCGAGGGGAGAGAGCAGAGAGCCGGGGGGACGAGAGGGAGCGAAATCTCTCGTTTCATGGAGGCTGAGGCGAGAGAGGTTTTCGGAGCCTGGATGTGGAGGAGCAAAACAGAAGAGCTAACTCAGGAAATTGTCTCTCGGAAAAAGGCCGAACGGAGGCTGGATCTTAGAATCAGGCTGGGCTAGGTGGAGGGAGGAACCTGCAAGTTTAAAGGAAAAAGGAAAGGAGAGAATATTTTTCAGAAATTCTCTCTGGTTTGTGGTTAATGCTACCCTTTTAAAGATAGAAAGCATCGCATTTCAGGTGTTTTTTTTTTTTTTTTTTTTTTTTTTCCTTGGTGCAATTGGCTTATTTCAGAATTTCAAGCCCTTTCATGTAAGGGCTTTTTTTTTTTTTTTTTTTTTTTTTTTTTTAAGATATCCACAGATTTTAGTTCCCAGTGCTGCACTGGACTTGGAAGAGTGCTGTTGTGTACATACTATTGTATGTTTTTATTTATTTATTTTTTACTGTGCAGATCAGCTGGAAGATTTTTTCCAAGTGACATTTCATATTCTGTTTTTTTCTTCTTCCCTCGAATATATATCTGCTATTGTCATTTTAAACATCGGCGACCAGAGAATTATTTTTCCCTTTTGGAGCTTGAGTCTCCCTTGCCAACAGGAGGACAGCTAGGGAAACTGGATTAAAAGGATGGTTTTATCTGTGTTTAGCAGTTAAGACTGATATTTTGAAGGCACATTCTTTCTGATTCATTTTTTAGCCCGTAGTGCTAACCTTGAAGAGATTTGTGGTTGGGATTTTGGTTTCTAAGAAGGTCATAATTTTTCCTCTTTTCCTTTCTATTTTTTTTTTTTTTTTTTTTTAGAGGAGGGAGGGGAAAGGGGTTTTAAGAGAAGAGACCATGTTAACTGGTAGAGGTAGAATAGGGCTTCAGTTACCAGGGTCCTGAGAGCTGGAAGAAAAAGGACTCAATATTCAAGTTGGGAGACCCTCCTCTGCCTTTCTTAAAAATTTGCAAGGGATTCAATCCTGAACAAGACACAGAAGCTACAGGATTCTGGAACCGTGGAGATACCGGGAAACCATGAGTGTAAGGCTACCCCAGAGCATAGACAGGTAGGTTTGCTTATAATTTGGTTTGTTAACACTTACTAAAGAAAAGAGGTGTTGCATTTTCAAAATTGATGGCGGGGGGTGTGGCTCCAGTGGGCTCTGGAATTGGTGGGGTGGGAGCATTATTGGTCTCTGAAGGCTGTCAGCATATATGATTATGTTCCCTCTGTGTGCATCCATGTTCAAAACATACCTCCCAATTCACTGTCTTGAAAACAAGCACTAGTCAGTAGAGCCAGGAGAGGGAGGAAGGGGGAAGTGCTTCCTGGCTTTTGACTTTGGCCTGGCTGGAGGTGGAATTTTGGCCCCCAACTTGCCTGGCAGGGATGGGAGGCAGGAGCCAGCTTGGTCCTGTGAGGCTGGGGGGACTGACTGGTTTTAGGTATTAGAGTTGCTGGAGAAAGGGTTCTGGCAGGGGCGTGGGCCTCCACCAGGCTGTTGTTCTGGAATGGTGGGCTTGGTGCTGGGGTGGGCCCCATTTCTAGAATGAGGAGGATGTTCTGAGCCTGAATGGTGGGGTAGAAACACCCTTGGTACCCATCCAGATCTAAATTTTTGCCAGTGGCCTAATATGGCCCCCCAAATGTTTAGGTCACATTCAAATCTCCTCCCTTCCAAGTTTAGTGTTTAAATGGAGACGTGCAAGCCAGTGCTCATGCTCTCGGTTTGTTCTTAATGAGCTTGACTCTGCAAAATGGGCCTCCCCAGAGGAGTTGCAGGGCTCTTGACCTGATGGGTAGAGAGAGGCACTGGCCCTCAGTCTTGAGAGCACAAGAAGCCCCTAGCCTCAGGAGTCTGCTGAGACAGTCTCCCCTGTCCTGATAATATTAGTGTGGTTGGAATTCTTTCCTCCAATATTCTGTACAACTTTGTAAGGTGTCAGCTTTTCCCCTCCGTCTCCTCCCTCGTCTTGGTCCTTTCCTCCTTGAGAATCTTGCGGGACGGTGTTTTAAAGGGTGCTGCACACACCCTAACTGAATGATAGGTTGTTGGAGGACTGAGCAAGCAGAGGGAGGGGACTGGGCCTGGGAGGAATATTACTGGAGAGAGGGGACAGGATATTTGCAAGGGAGCAGTGGCTCTCCCCATGTCTGGTTAACCTTTGGTTTTCCATGCTAATAATAATTTCCTTTTGACTGGCCTAGAATGCATATAATCTCTCTCCCCCAAGCACTAATCTCTGCGTTGCCTTAGAGTCCCATTTCGGATCATTCAGCAGTCCCCAGGCAGGGAACTGACTGCACGATGGTGCAAGGGAGGCATGCCATCACAGAACATACATGACTGCTTCAAACCTTCCCCTCCTGTTGCCTCTGCGTCGTTGCGGTAGGTGAGGCACGTCAAAGCCGGGAGCTGAATGGTTTACCTGGCCGCTCTTCTTCCTTCCCATCCTTTTTGAGTTTGGGGATTAGTGCACTTGCTGTCCTGAGACTGGGATGGTGCACTATTTCTGTGAATTCAGGGATTGGAGAAGGTGGAAAGGGGTGTGGGGGGAGGGGGACAGCTGGGTTGGTGTGAGTTGTTCCTTGGGGGTTTGGCTGTTCTCACAGTTACAGATCTCAGGCTCTGTACACCATGTTATGGTCTCCTAAATGCTTTCAGAAGACATGGCTCATTGGAGCCCCACAAATCAGAAGTTATTCTCAGTTATCAGGGGTGAAACTGAGGCTCAGAGGGGATTTGTGGTTTGCTCCATGCCATTTTGCCTGGCTAGTGGCAGAATCTGGACTCACACCGCCTCCTGAGTCCAGATCCCCGACCTTCTGTCACCCCATCCTGTGTGACTGGGTTTGTAGGTGCCCCTGCAGTGTGCGAGGGAGCCTTTTGCTGTCTCCCGCAGTGGAGGAAGGGGCTCTTCGGCTGTCAGGGTGCTCCCTTGCACTCCAGACCTGTAATTTCTATAGTTAAAGCACCATTTTCTCCTGTGGGATAATACAGCTTTGCAGGACAGGGGCTGCCCTTGCTTCCACCCGTCTGATGCTCTTCCCCATTAAGGGGGTAAGTTCTGGGACCCAAGGTGATAACGAGAAGGCATTCGAGTCATCTCCAGCCAGCCTCACTCACTGGCTCCTGCTCCCTTACAGCGCGTTCTGCTGGACCTTTTCACATCCTGGGCTGTAGACCCTATGAATTTTCAGTAATTCAGTCTCACACCACACTGGAAGCACTGATTGAAAGGAAATGCTGCGGATTCTGCAGGGTTTCTCTTCTTACTGTATCAGGGTTTTTTTTTTTATTATTATTATTTGTTTTGTGTGTGTGGAGAGAGCCTTATATAGATGCTAGAATCATGTTTTAGAAAATTAAATTGCACACACCTTGCACATAAGAACATGTGCCGGGGAGCTAGGAAACAAGACCCCAAAGGCTACATAAAGCAGCACGCGTCTGTCAGCGCCATGTTCGCAGGGACCGTGGTTGCTTTGCTTGTTTTATCTCTGGCATGTCGGGCCTGGTGCCTTGGATGCAGTAAGTGCTCCAGAACTGAACCTGTCAGCAAGGGTAAATCCTCCCATTTCAGGTTGTTTTCACCATTTCTCTGTTAATTTCAAATGCAGTCAAAATCAGGTCAGTTAGAGAAGGCTTCCTAGGTGGAGTGCATTTTTCTAGTAGATAAGCGGAAGGATCATGTATTTAGAGAGAGATTGAGGCTTGAAGACGACTTTGGAATAACTAATTGGCCGTCTTTTGTGCTCCTCGGTCCTGTTGGGTGGTGATTCCTGGGTCCAGAGGAAGCAGAAACATTTGCAACTAGTCTCTTTTTGTGGTACCCCAGGAGCATTCTACCTCAGTGCTACACCCCCAGCCAGCCCTATTATATTTTTATTTTATTATTATTTTTTAATTTTTTGGTGGTACTGCGGTTTCTTGGAAGCCCATCTGCCTCCAGGCTACACTCCCAGACCTATTTTTTATATTTTTATTTGGAAACAGGGTCTCTTAAGCCAGCACAGCTGGCTTTGAACCTGTGAGATCCTCCTGTCTCCGCCTCCCAAGCTTGGGGATTACAAGCATGCGCCACCACACCCAGCGCTATATTTTTATTTTGAAACAGAGGCTCACTAGGTTGATGAATCTCACTACTTTTTTTTTCTTTTTCTTTTTCTTTTTGGAGTACTGGGAATGGAACCCACAAGCATTCGACCTTCGAGCTACACCCCCAGCCCTATTTTTTTATTCTTTATTTTGAAACGGGGTCTCACCGATTTGCAAAGGGCCTCCCTCACTAAGTTGCTGAGGCTGTGCGTAGCCATGACCCTCCTCTCTCAGCCTCCCAGATGCTGGGATTACAAGCGTGCGCCACCATGCCCAGCTAAGAGAGTCTCATTACTTGCTGAGGCTGTCCTTGAACCTGTGATCTCCTGTCAGCCTCCCAAATACTGGGATTAAAAGCATGTGCCAAGCCAGGCGTGGTGGTGCACAATTGTAATCCCAGTACTTGGGAGGCTGAGACAGGAGGATCATGCAGGTTTGAAACCAGCCTCAGCTACTTAGGCCCTCAGCAACTTAGTGAGACCCTGTTTCCAAACAGAATATAAAATAGATCTCTGCACCACGCCCCACTGGCAACTAGGCTTTATTCTTTAGTGCAAGTCAGTTGTTCCTGGAAGATGGGCTGAAGCTCTTCACCACCTCTCTTTCCATTTTTGTTTTGGATAATTTGTTGCCCATATATATATATATATATATATATATATATATATATATAATTTATATATGTATATAACACTATATATTATATAATTATAATTATATATAATTGTATATATATAATTTTCAAGAGTTTCTTTTTTTTTTTTTGGTGGTACTGGGGTTCCTGGAAGCCCTTCTACCTCAGGGCTACACTCCCAGACCTATTTTATACTTTGTATTTGGAAACAGGGTCTCCTAAGCCAACCGGCGCGGCTGGCTTCCAACCTGCGCGATCCTCCTGTCTCTGCCTCCCAAGTGCGGGGGATTACAAGCGTGCGCCACCACGCCCAGCAAGAGTTTCTAAAAATATTCATCATATTGCACATAGAGATGATGGTTATTATTTTTGAAACAGGTTCTCACTAAATTGCTGAGGGCCTAGCCATAACTTTTATTCTTTATTTTGAAACAGGATATCACTAAGTCATGAAGGGCCTCACTAAGCAGCTGAGGTTGGCCTCGAACCTGCCATCCTCCTGTCTCAGCCTCCCACGTACTGGGATTACAAATTACAAGCGTGCACAGCTGCACACGGAGATTATGGTACTGAATTATTCTTTCAGGAATGGTAATGAGTTTTGCTTAGTCATTGATAATCTGTTTGCCTTTTTCCCATGACGCATATTTTTGAAATGGCCAGATTGATTAGGAGTTTTAATCTGTGAAATAGCTTTTCCTGTGCACAAAGTTAGCTCAAGTGAGGACCCAACCAGAGATGTCTTTCAGGAGTTCTTGGTTTGAGCCCTGCCTTTCCCTTTGACTCTGTGACCTTGGGCGAGTCCTGGCCTCCGACTTCCTGGTGCAAAGCAGCTGTGGGGAAAGCAGCAGCTCATTCCTGTGAAGTCCTTTCCAGTTCTCACTTTTCTTTTCCTGCGCTACTGGGGTTAGAACCAGGGCTGCACCCATACTAGGCAAGTGCTCTACCACGGAGTCATATTCCCCAGCCATATTTTATTTTTTATTTTGAGACAGACTTTTGCTAAATTACCGAGGCTGACCTCAAACTTTGTGATCCTCCTGTCTCAGCTTCCTGAGTAACGGATTTTACCACTGCTCCCAGCTCACAAACACTTTTTTTTTTCAATACTGGGGATTGAACACAGAGACATTCCACTTCCGAGCTACACCCTGAGCCCAATTATTAATTCTTTAGCTTGAAGTTTTAATTCTTTAGTTGTAGAGAGTCTCATTAAGTAGCTGAGGCTGGCCTCAAAACTGCAATCCTCCTATTTTAGCCTCCCAAGTACTGGTATTACAAGCATTCACCACACGTGGCTTCTTTCTTTTTATCTGTGGTGCTAGGGATTGAACCCAGAACCTCACATATGCCGGGCCACTAAACTGCTCTACCGTTGATCGGCACCCCGAGCCCTAGAGCAGATCTGTTCTCTTACCTCGGAAGGCTCCTTGTCATAGAAGCATACGACTTGTCTAATTCAGAATGCGTCCAGACCTACCAGCTGGTCTCAGGGGAGATCTCTTGAGTTTTTGGTCATTATTGAGCTCTGGAACAAAGAAATCCCCAAGCATTTAGCTGGGCTTCTACCTAGTTTAGAAAGTTAGCCTCCCAGAACAGCGATAGAGATCTAGAACTACAAATAGTGCTGGGTCTTTTCCAAAATATTTTCTGGTAAAACATTTGGTAATTAATTTGGCGATTAATCACCATTATGAGCAGGAGTAGGCTAAGCTTAACCTCAGAGACTCAAAAACCTTTCTGAAAGAGTGCTTTAATTCATCTTTAAAGCTTTTTTTCTAGATTACTGTCAGGCAGAGGCCCTATACCTTTTCAGGAACATAGACAAAAAATAAAATGCCTATAAATTATTAAAAATAAAAAAGATTTTGTGAAGGGCACATACTTAATCCCCAAATAAATGTAAAAGCTAAGGAGTTCTGGAAGGTCATACCTCTATGGAATAGAGGCTGGAAACTGGAATTTGGGTAGTGTTCCTCATTGGTTTAAAGATCTAAGATTCTGATGTTTGTGAAAGTGTCTTAACTGTGAAATTCTGTGAAATATAAGGTGAGCTATTTTAATCTATACTGACTGAATTTGTTTCACATCTTTATAGTGGCATTGCCACTAAAAATCTACTTAATTAGCCGGTCACACCTGCAACTCCAGTACTGAGGAGGCTAAGACAGGAGGATCCCAGGTTTGAGGTCAGATTGAGTAATGAGGAATGTAGGGAGACCCCTTTCTTTCTTTCTTTCTTTCTTTCTTTCTTTCTTTCTTTCTTTCTTTTTTTTTTTTGTGGTACTGGGGGTGGAACCCAGAGGCTTTCTACCTCTGGGCTATACTCCCAGACCTTTTTTATATTTTATTTGGAAACAGGGTCTCACTAAGTTGCTGCTGAGAGCCTCATTAAGTAGCTGAGGCTGGCTTCGAACCTGTGCGATCCTCCTGTCTCAGCCTCCCATGCTCGGGGATTACAAGCGTGTGCCACCATGCCTGGCTGGGAGACCCTTTTTTTTTTTTTTTTTCCAGGTCTGGGGATGGAACCCAGGGGCATTTGACCTCCGAGCTACACCCCCTGCCCTATTTTTTATTCTTTATTTTGTTACCGGGTCTCACTGAGTTACAGAGGGCCTCACTAAGTAGCTGAGGCTGTCCACGAACCGTGATCCTTCAGGTCTCAGCCTCCCGAATGCTGGGATTACAAGCGTGCGCCACCACGCCCGGCTTGGGAGACCCTTTTCAAAATAAAAAAAAGTCAGGGATATAGCTCAGAGGTAGAGCTCCCTGGGTTCAGTCCCAATACCACACACACACACACACACACACACACACACACACACACACACAACACACACACACACACACACACAAATTTTTATTGGCTTGTTTTTAAAACTTAAATGGGCTGGGCATGTTGATGCATGCCAGTATTCTCAGTATTTGGGAGGCTGAGATAGGAGGATCATGGGTTCAAGGACAGCCTCAGCAATGTAGCTAAGACTCTTAACAGCCCAGGGACACCCTGTTTCAAAACAAAAAATAAAAAGGGCTGGGAGTATAGCTCAGAGGTAGAATGCCCTTGGGTTCAATCACACGCGCGTGCGCACGCACACACACACACACACACACACACATGCACACACGGAGGATTTATTGTGTGGCTCGGGCACTTTTCCCTGTGGACTGTATGTTCTTCCTTTTCTCAATCACCATTTTGGGAAAAAACCAAGTGCAGCACAGTCCTGCACGTGGCTCCAAGGTCACGCCCTCAGCAACGGGGCAGGGACAAGGGGCTTCGGGAGCCCCTGGTTCTGGTGCTCTGCTCTAGGGAGGGAGAGGAAAAGACTGCTTAAAAGCAATGTAGACCGCCTGTGACAGGAAGCTTGGAATTCCAGGAAAGCGCTCTGTATGCTGGGGCCAGCTTTGTGAAATGACCTTAGAAAGATGCTCACTGCTCTTGACCTCTTATCTGGAAAGATGAGTACTTTGGGCAGGCCAGCCTCCAGGATTTGATTCCTTGTAGCTGCTGCGAGCCTTGAGCCCCTGGAAGCACAGGACCTGTGTCCTTCTTTTCAGCCAGCCAGGATTTTTTTTATCAGGAATCATCTAGTCTTCCTGAAAACCAGTGAAAATGAAAGTTCGAAAAGACCAGGGTGCTACTGCCTGGTGAGAAGGGCGGGAAAGTGAAGTGCAGGGGGTGGAGAGTGGGGAAACTGCGTGGCCCCTAAAAGCACTGGAGCAGGATCTGGAAGCTGTTTTGTTGTTGTTTTGCGGTACTGAGGATGGAACCCAGGGGCATTCTACCTCTGAGCTGCACCCCCAGCCCTATTTTTTATTCTTTTTTTAAACCAGAGTCTCACTGAGTTGCAGGGGGCCTCACTAAGAAGCTGAGGCTGTCTTCGAACCCGGATCCTCCTGTCTCAGCCTCCTGAAGGCTGGGGTTACAAGTGTGAGCCCCCACGCCCGGCTCTGGAAGGTGTTTTTAAGGTACCAGATTTGTGGTACTAAATAATTGAATAGATTTGAGGGGAAATAGCAGAAGTCTGGTAGGGGCTTCATTACCTTGCCCTTTCTTCCTGACTCCAAACAGGCTATGTCTTTTTCTTGTTTCTTTTCTTGTTTTAGTACTGGGGATTGATCTCAGGGGTTCTCTACCCTGTGCTACACCCTCAGCCCTTTTTATTAAATTTTGTTTTGAGACAGGGTCTTGCTAAGTCACCCAGGCTGGCCTCAAACTTACAGTCTTCCTGCCTCAGCCTCCCTAGTAGCTGGCTTACAGGCATGGGCCACTGTGCCTGACCCTTTGCTACAACTCAAAGCCATTTTATTGCCTTTAATTCTTATTTCAGTGTGGGTTCCAAAGTCACAAGTGTCCCACTACTTTTAATAACTTCTTCAAGATGTTTCTCCTTATTCTGAAGTACAGCAAACTGACATGTGAATGTTGGCGTTGGAGTGAAGTCGCATCAACACTTTGGTTCCCAGCCCTCGCTCCTTTCTCTCCAGTGCTTGGGGAGCGGCTGCTCAGTGGTGTGATGGGGGATCTGAAGTCAGCGGCCATCGGCGCAGCAGCTCCCGAGCCGAGGGGAGAGCCGAGACCGAGACCCGAGACCTGCCGCACTTGGCCAGCAGCTGATTGGACTGCAAATATTTATCCAGTGCTTCCCTGCCCAGCTCGGTTCTTGGTGTTCTCAGTGTTCTCGTAGATAACATACAGGAACGTGGAGCTTACATTCTTTTGGGGAAATATTAATGCGACACAAAACAGTAAGAAAACAAAGTAGGTAATTGCTGAATCTTTATACCAGAAAAGGTCCATTGAGAGTGGAAGGTTGCTGGTGAAAATGACCAGGGAGGGATATTTAGAGCTAGTGTAGATGGGAGGGAGAGGAGCCATCTCCAGCAAGGTGGGTGGCTGAAAGGCTCCCGGGCTAGCCGGGAGTGCGGGCTGCCGGGCTGGTGGGCCTACAGCGCAGAGAAAGAGTGGGCTGGCAGGTGGGCAGGGGGGATGAGGTGCCCACACTTCATGCACCAGAGAAAGGGAGCCAGTGAAGCTTCAGGTATTATATGCTGAGGGAAAAACAGTGTTTAAAGGGAGGATTCCTTTTGTATGTGTGTGTGGTATTGAGGATTGAGCCCAGGGCATTCTACCTCTGAGCTGTACTCCAAGCCCTAATATCATTATTACTACTTTTAAACACTGTCTCACTAAGTTGCTGAGGCTGGCCTCCAACTTGGGAGACCCTCCCGTTTCAGCCTCCCAAGTACTGGGATCACGAGCAGCAGCCTCCATGCCTGGTTTAGGATTCTGATACTGATACGTAAGTCGACGAGAGCTTGAGGTCGGTAAGGTGAGGTAGGAGTGTTCGTTGCAGGCCCTGGCCAAAGAGGATGAGTTTCTGGATCTGAGTGGTTCTGGTGGGAACGGGAGGGGAAGCGGGATTCCGAGACATTTTGGAAGGCGAATCAAGGAGGCGTGTCCAGGCTGAATGTGACTGAGCCCCAGGCTTTTGAGGCCGGCCGACTAGGAGAGGTAGTGCTGGAATAGGACCTGAGAAGTCGCTTGCCTCCTGACACCTGGCACTTCACAAATCTAGCCCGTTGAGAAAGCCTTATCTTGCTGAGACTCTTGGGTTGTTTCTGGCAAATCGTTTCCGAGTTCTTCAGTGTGGAAGGGTAAGGAGAGTCAGTTTCTAGGTGATCTCTTATTTTAGGAAGTTGGGCCCTGATTGAGGAGCTTAGCTCACACTTGATGGGCCCTGACTAATCAGTCATACCCCATTCCCACACAGCAGACCAAACTCCAAGATGTAGAAACCATCCCAGTAGCATAATAGAAAAACAAAGACTGTTGCAGGCGTGGTGGTACACACTCGTAATTCCAGTACTTGGAAAGCTGAGACGGAAGGATTGCAGGTTCATGGCCAGTCTCAGCAACTTAGTGAAGTCAACTGCAACATAGTGAGACCCTGTTTCCAAATAAAAGAATAAAATAGGTTCTGTCCATAGTACCACACACACACAAAAAAGAACGTTGTGTGGAGATTGTTGTGTGAACCCCACTCAGCCACCGACTTGCTGTGTGATCGGGATGATTTGTGTAAAAGCATTTTGCGAATTCTATAGTGCCAAACATATGGTCAGTGTTGTTAAGGCATTTGGTTTGGCAGGGACCCCAGACGACCTGAACTCTCATTGACTGCTGCTAGAAGACGCAGCTTGGGTTCCCTGCAGGGCTGTGCTGACTCTCTGCTGAGGGCTGACAGGCATGGCTCTGGAACCCAGGGAATGATCAGTAGTTAAAAATTAGGTGCCTAAGATCTCAGCCAAGCAGACTTGATCCTGCTCGGCTTGAAACCCACAGAGACCGCTTCCTCGGGCTTGGGATTCCTGACTTTGTTCAGTTGAGACATGTCTCCCAATTACTGTGTCTGCCCCTCGCTTCAGGTGGACCAAGCCCTGCCTCACACCTTTGTGCTCCGTTCTTCTTGTCCCCAGCCCTTGAGCCATATTACCTTCAAGGAAACCTCTTTCGTTAACGCCATCGAACCCCACACATTTGTACTCCTGAGCCTTCCTTTTGTATGTGCCTATACCAATTCAACTATTTTATTTGTGTATAATAACTTATGTAAAAGTTCTAGAAGACTCCCTAGCACACGGTAGACTGCTACAAATAAGTGGTAGTGCTGTCCTGTTCTTGGCATCTCTCCTGTTTTTATTGTATCGTGTCCTGTTACCCAGGGTTCAAGAGCAGTGCCTCTGAATTCACCTTTCTGGGCTGTCCTCTAGTGCCCAGCTTGGTTGTCTTCATACCAGGTATGCTGCTTCCTGGCTTGAAATCTACCTTGCTGCCGCTGCTGCTGCTACTGTTTCATGTGTGGTACTGGGAGTTGAACCCAGAAGCAAGGTGCATTCTACCTCCAAGCTACACCTCAGGCCTATTTTTTATTCTTTGTTTTGAAACAGAGTCTCACTGAGGTGCAAAGGGCCTCACTAAGTAGCTGAGGTTGAAGCGCGATCCTCTTGTCTCAGCCTCCCAAATGCTGAGATTACAAGTGTGTGCCACCACATCCGACTCTTAGTTTTTTATTTTGACACTGGGTTTTGCTAAGTTGCTGAAGCTGTCCTTAAACTTGAGACCCTCCTGTCTCAGCCTCCCAAGTACTGGGAGCACAGCCACATGCCACCACACCCGGGTGTAGCCCTCTCTTCACCTTGCTGCTTCCCATCAGGAATAGCCAAGGGATTTCAAGAAAGCACTTCTAACCACTGCTTGCCAGAAACTGAGCCCAAGAATCCCCCCTGTTCTTCCTGGGCTGGGTCCTTGGCACCCAGTGTCCCCTCCGGGGACAGAGCAGCCTTGTTGGGTTGTCTTCAGCCTTCAGCTGCTCGAGTTCTGGGATTCCCCCGTTGGCGGCCTGGCTTCCGGGCTGCCCCCCCCCACCGTGGGGGGTCTGGGGCCCAGGCCCACCCCGCTATTGTCCCGTCTGCCCCTGTTGGCCGGTTCACTTCCAGAGTAGGGCCCTCCAGAGCTCCCTCCAAGAGACTGCCGCAGCAGAGAAAGGCCACTGTTGTTCGGGGAGGTGGCTGGAGAGAGGAGTGAGTAGCTGTGTGAATGGGACTTTGTGTGAGGCCAGGACGACAGGCCACTTCTCAGAGCCCGCGGCCGGAAAACTACTAGGGTGTCAGCGTCTTCACAGCAGGAGGGCTTCGGGTTCAGGCCCGTTCGTGGTCCTTCACATAGGAAGATCAACCCATTAACAGATCTCCACAGTGAGCTGCGGGCACTTGGGATTCAGTGTGAATTTGTTGCGTATTACCCCCTCGAGGAACTTCTGGTTTTGTTGTGGGGGGGGGGGAGAAAATCAGTAGGAATTGTGGCTAGCACCCAGTCCACCCTGTGAGGGACACGCATAGGTTTCCTAGAGGACGGGACCTTGGAGTTGAGGCCAGGAGGGAGGAGGAACAGGAGTCCAGGCAGGGTGAGGGAGTCCAGGCGGGGTGAGCTAGGTACGGAATGAAGCTTGAAGGCAAGAAAGGGCGTGCTGTTGTGGGTGTTAAGCCGGGCGGGCGTGGTGGTGCACGCCTGTGACCCCAGTACTTGGGAGGCAAGGCAAAAGGTTTGCAGGTTCAAGGACAGCCTCAGCAAGTAGTGAGACTTTCATCAACCCCGCAAGAATTTAAAAAGGGGGGAGGCTGGGGGTGTAGCTCAGAGGTAGACTGCTCCTGGGTTCAACTCCAAGTGTAATAAATAAATAACTAAAAAATAATAAAATCAATCTGGTAGCGTAACTCAGTAATAGAATGTCGCTGGGTTTAATCCCCAGCAGCATACACACACACACATGCGCACACACACAAATCCAACTTCCCATTTGTTGATCCAGCTCAGGGGAATTATTTTATTCAATCAACACACTTATTAAATACATACTAAATATTATACAGCATTCTAGATACTGGAATACACCAGAGCTTGGCAGCGGGGTTCTGTTGAAGCAAGACAGCCATGGAGGAGGTATAAAGCATGTCACTATTAGTTAGGGCTCAGAGCATCGACCTGGCTTCATGGCTGCGGTGGGATGAGACAGGAGTAGGGGGGAAATGAGAGGCACACGAGCCAGCCTTGAACCACTGAGCCTCACATATCCCACTCTGTGAATGCATCAACAAGCAGGAAGGAGCCAGGAGAAGCTGAGCCCTTCCAGGGCGAGCCCCAGGGACCTGCGTGCCCCACGAGGCCCACCAGCCAGCAGTGCATTCAGCTCTCAGGACTCGGCATCGATGAAGGCAGAGCTCTTCATCGGTCACTTCCCCAGCCCTCCTCTGGGCGTTGCTGCACTTGGGGACACATGAGACTTTGGGGACGCTCCAGACCCAAGCCAGAACACAGGCTACTTGCAAGGGTGGCGCGCCTTCGGGAGTCTGTTAGTAATGGAGTCACCAGTGCCTAGGATCAGGGCGGATGGGGACGGGCCATGTTCCCAGGTAATGTGACTTTGGAAACTTGAGTTTGCCTCTCTCCCACAAAGGTCCCTGTAGATTTTTGTATGGAATTCACATCTATTGTGCCTGTCTTTTCCATAAATATCTCCAGTTTCTACATCTGGGCTCTGTACTATAGGTGGTATCCATGAGCTGCTTGGAATAATTTCTAGTAGCTTTCATTGGCTAATGTTCACATGTTGATGGGTTCTCTCATGGTTCAAAGTTCTTGCAGTTTTTCATACTAACCCCTAACGCTAGTCTGTCCTGCACTTGGGGAGCCCAAGAACCACAGTCCTCTGTTTTCCCCCATGGCGTTATATCTAGCCATTGAGGTTTATAGAAGGGCAGGTAGAGAGAGATCCATAACAGCATTTGTCCAGCGCTTGGCTGATTTTGAAAGTGCGTTAGCAGCCATTCTGATATGTGGCTGTTACAACTATCTCTTTTTAGGTGGGAAGGCTGGAGTCATGGGCGTTGTGGCGAGTCCACAGCACAGTAGCGACCTTGGTGCTCGGACTGAGCCCTTGCTTAAGCAGGCATCCAATTTGGCCCCTGGCTTGGTTCTCCCAGTCAGCCAGGGCTCCAAGGAGCCCCCCAGCACAGATCTCAGAAGTCCCCTTCTGGCTTGCAGTCTTGTTGAAGGAACTGAGCTCGGATGCAGTCTGTCCTCCGAGTTCTAGCCCCGGCGTCTTTGCAGCAGATGTCCTGGTGATCTGGGACTCTGAGCTTTCTTTCCTCTTGTGGTCTTGCCTTGCTGCTCTGATTATTTACACCAGGGATGTGTTGCTTGGGAGCCCTTTGAGCTTGGCTACTTTGGAAAAGTCTATTTCCAGTAAAAGAAACTCTGCTTGTATGTGCGCTCCAAGAGGACAGTCTGAGAAATAGTCCTTAGCAGGTTAGGAGGCCCCGAATGAGCAGAAGGAATAGGAAGGTGGCTGGAGGACAGACTCTCCAAGTGGTGACGGAAAATTCTTTCCTGGGTCGAGAAGAGCGAAGGCAGACGCAGCGCGACACACCCTGCCTGGCCTCATTGGTGGGCGGCCGCCTCCAGAGTGCTGCTTAGGCCACCAGGGCTTCCACCGCGTCTGGTCGTTTCACTTTCTGTCCTGGTGAGCAAACATTTGGTCTTATTAGAGTGCTGCTGCAAGAACCAGGGTGTCAGTCAGGCAGAGGTAAGAATGCGCGCACTGTTATCATAGCACAAGCTGTGCGCCCCGCGTGCTTCCTTCACAGCGTTCGCCCGTCTACTGCTCAGCTTCATCCTCAGAGCCGGGGCTGCGATGGGGGGCTCCTCTCTTCAGGCGACCTAGTTCCTTCCTCTCCTTGCTGCCCCTTGGTTCCCCCAGAGTGTACTGTCTTGAACACACTTCGCACCTTTTGGAATTGCCCCCCTTCATACAACCTGGCTTCTCTGTCTTTAATCTAGCAAACGGAGATTCCTGTCCTCCTTGGTAATTAACAGGCGCTCATCTGTGTGGCCGCCCCGTCTGTCATCATCAGTCCCCTGGTGGCCTTTTATATGAAAGCCACAAGATTAGGAAATCAGTTGGCTAGGGCAGAGAGAGGGCCAATTCTGAGGCTAGGAACCCACAGGTTCAGCAAGATGGGAGAGAATGAGATAAGCAGTGGGCAGCTGAGGTCCTTCTCCCTCCCTGCCGCCTCAGCCTCTGCTGCTGCCCCGCAGCCTGTGTGTGCCTTGCTCTTCTGCATACCTAGGAGATAACAGAGATAGCTGGCCCTGCCTTCCCATACCTGACTGTGGACTGGCAAGCAAGAGACCTCGGAACCTTTGAGCAGTGAGGCCTTTACCAGAGACACACAGCCCACAGCCCCGAGTTCGCCCTGGTGATACAGCCAGTCTGGTGGAGATAAGGGATATGGAATCTTCAGTTCTTATTTGGTAACATAATGTTACTGACTCCAAGTTGATGTACCAGCACTGTGTTAGATTAGTATTCTTAAGCATGTCCTTAACCTTAGATATGTGTTCACAAAGTAGGAAAAGAAGTTAGCTGGATGTGGTGGCGCACGCTTGGAATCCCAGCATTTCAGAAGCTGAGACAGGAGGATCACAGTTCACGGCCAATCTCAGCCACTCAGTAAGGCCCTCTGCAACTCAGTGAGACCCTGTTTCAAAATAAAGAATAAAAACCAGGGCTGGGGGTGCAGCTCAGAGGTAGAGTGCCCCTGGGCTCCATCCCCAGTACCGCGCACGCACACTAAGTTTTCTCTGGTATTAGGAATAGATTTAGGGATACAAGAGAAAGGAAGCGAGAGCCTTAGCCTCTGCGGTAAGTGCAGGCCAGAGCTGACGTCCTTGCTGCTGAGCTGAAAATCTCCGCTGTTTTGACCATGGCACAGACACAGGCTTCTTACTCCATGGAAAATGATAGGTTTCTGTGGGATTTTGGTTTCCTTCCCCCATCCCATGCATTTTGTCTTTAATATTGTTACTGGTCAAAGATTAAAAGATTATTATTATAAATGTACCCAGAAGTCAAGAGATAGGTCAAATATGAAATATGTAGCAGGCCGGCCTCTCCCTGGCCTGCAGACGCGTGTTTTGAGGGTTCGGGAGTTGGCTGAGTTAATTGCTGCTTCATCCAGCCCTCATGACTTCACAGTCCACAGCCATTTATTTTGAATCATAACAATGCCTTGTGTTTGTGCGGCACTTTGCAGTTTTGTAGTTTGAGTGTTTTAACATATATTCCTTTTTTTTTTTTTTTTTAATGTGTGTATGTGGTACTGGGAATTGATCCCGGGGGCATTCTACCTCCCAGCTACACCCCAGCCCTAGTTTTTATTCTTTATTTAGAAACAGGGTCTCACTGAGTTGCAAAGGGCCTCACTGAGTAGCTGAGGCTGGCCTAGAACCATGATTCTCCCGTTTCAGCCTCCCAAATGCTGGGATTACAAGTGTGTGCCACCTAAAGCTATTTTTAAAAAAGAATAGATGCATCTGGGCGTGGTGGCGCATGCTTGTAATCCCAGCATTCGGGAGGCTGAGACAGGAGATTTGAGGTTTGTGGCCAGCCTCAGCTGCTTATGAGGCCCTCTGCAACTCAGTGAGACCCTGTTTCAAAATAAAGAATAAAAACTAAGGCTGGGGCTGTAGCTGGGAGGTAGAATGCCCCTGGGTTCTATCTCCAGTACCATAAAAATAAAAAAGCTTCATTGAGATATAGTTCATACGCCATTCAATTTATACTTAAGTTTTACACACATCACCATGATCTCATTTCAGAAATTTTCATCCCCCAGAAGACACTGGGGGCAGCAGCACTCATTTCCTACTCTCTCAAGAGCCCGGCAGCCACTAGTCTCCTTTCTGTCTCTGGGTTTGCCTATTTGGAATGTTTTGTATGCTTGGCTTTTTGTTTCTGGCTTCTTTCACTTAACATGTAATTTGAAGGTTCATTGTATTGTAGCATACTTTATTTTTTTATTGCTAGTTAATATTCTGTTGTGTAGATATATCACCTTTTATTTATATATTAATTGATAGACACTTGGGGTGGGGTTTTTTGGCTATTTTGTTTAATATTGCTGTGAAATGTACACATACAACTTAGCTTCTCTGTCTTTAGTAAATAGTTAACAGCTATGTACACAAATGTTCACAGCAGTATAGATATATATTTTTATTCCTCTTAGGTATGTAACTTGAAGGGGAATTGCTGAATCACATGGCAGTTCTGTGATTAGCATTTTGAGGAATTACCAGAATATTTCCCAGTGGTCGCATCAATTTGCCTTTCTGCCAGCAACCGATGAATTTCAATTTCTCCATATACTCTAACACTTACTGACATTTTTATGATAGTCATCCCGGTGGATACATACTGGGTGTGTGTGTGTGTGTGTGTGTGTGTGTGTGTGTGTGTGTGTTTGCGGTATTGAGGTTTGAACCCAGGGGCATCCTACCTCTGAGCTACACCCCCAACCCTATTTTTTATTCTTTATTTAGAAACAGGGCCTCACTAAGTAGCTGAGGCTGGCTGCAAACTCCAATCCTCCTGTCTCAGCCTCCCCAAGTCCTGAGATTACAAGTGTGCCCTGCCACACCCAGTTTCTTTTTTCCCCTTTTTATTGTTGAGTTTTAAGAGTTCTTTGGATCCTGTCTGTATGGTAGACCCTTGTCAGATATAATGTTGACGAATAACTTCTCTTATTCTGTAGATTGTTTTTTCACTTTTTGTTAATTGGTATTGGTGTCCTTTGACCTCCCCCCCACCCCCCCCAGCATTGGGAATCCATATACTGGGCAAGCTCTCTTCAGCTGAGCTGCATCCCCAACCCCTATGAAAGTTTTGATTTAAATGATGTAAGATTTATTTTTTCTTTTCTTGCTGTGCTTTCGGTGTCAGACTAAGAAACCATTGCTTAGCTCAGAAAGCACCAAGATTTGCTTGGGTGATGTGGGTTTTTTTCCAGGAATTTTACAGTCTGAGCTGAAATTCTTCTAAGAGTCTGTGATCAGTCCAGGTGCAGTGGCCCACACCTGTGATCCCAGCACTCACGAGGCTGAGACCAGCCTCACTTGTCTTAAGACCAGAGCGGTTGAAGGGCTCAGGGCGCCGCTCGCTGGGCGGCCTGGGGTCAGCCTCACTGCGCGTCCAGTTCTTGAGCTTAGGCGTCCTTTCCTGGCTTCACTTTGCTCTCAACCAACCCAAGTCGGTCACATTCCTGGGCTGTTACCTTTCTAAAAACACTGTCATTATTACTGTTTTGGAATGAAAATTCCCAGGGGGTGGTCTTACTAATGCTTCCATCGCAGGGCCACACAGTTAGGGGTTAATATTGGATGCAGTTTGGATAATAGTAAAAATCACATCCTGGTGTTACTTTGCTTTGAAGTGTATCCTTGTTATGTCTTTTTTTGCAGTACTGGGTATTGGACCCAGGACATTAAGTATGCTAGGAAAGTACCACCACTGAGCAGCCTTCGGCCCTTCTGTGCTTTGTTTTGAAGCAGGGCCTTGCTGAGTTGCCTGGGCTGGCGTGGACTCAACAGTTGAATTTCTCCTCACCCCGAGTAGCTGGGGTTACAGGCATGGGCCACTGCACCTGGCCTGCTGGCTTCTCCTTCCTTAATCATGAGATTACAGGGCCCAGGACATGTGTATGATTCTTTATTCTTTTTTAGTGCTCGATATTTGCAGTGTCCAAGTAATTGTCAGTAAAATGTTTAGGATTTAGAAGGGTCCCCACCCCCTGTGCTGGGGACCAAGCCCACCCTCCACCCCTCTTCCTTTTTTAAAAACAGGGTCTTGCCAAATTGAGGGCTGGCCTCAAACCTGCAGTCCCAAGTCCTGGGATTCAGGGTGTGCACCCCACGGCCGAATGTGGAGGCCGCTGCACCCTAGTCCTGTGCCCACCTGCAAGGGTGCTCTGCTACGCTGCGTCCACCCACCTGAGATCCCGTCACTGTCTTCAACAGCTCTCTCCAGTGGGGACCTGGCACCTCATCGTTCCTGTGCCTCTCCCTAACTGGTGAGAGTTTACTGAAGGAGTCTCAGGATGGGATCTTTTGTTTTCTCCTCTTCTTCTGATGTGTGCACACACAGGAACAGGCACCTAGAGACTGAGCAGTGTCCCTGCGGCGCCGGGACCCGTAGAGCTGCGGTGAGCACTTTTCGTGTACTAAGCTTTCGGATCCTGTCTCCATGTAACACGCTGCTTATCAGCGTCAGCATTTGACTGTCCTCCCGCTGGAGCTCCCTAGCCTCCCTTCTAGTATGATTGGTCTGTTTATTTACCTATTTATTGTGGCACTGGAGATTGAGTCCGGGGGAATTTGACCTCTGAGCTACTCTGCCAGCCTTATTTTAATTAATTAATTTAGTAGTACTAGGGATTAAAGCCAAGGGCATTCTGGCTCTGCCCTGTACCCCCAGCCCTGTTTTATTTTTTGTGTTTGAAACAGGGTCTCAGTAGATTGCTTAGAGTCTTACTACTTGCTGAGGCTGGCTGTAATCCTGCAATCCTCTTGTCTCAGCCTCCCAGATACTGGGATTATAGCCATGTGCCACCATGCCTGGCTCTTTTTAAAATTTTGATACAAGGTCTTGCTAAATCGCTATGGCTGGACTCAAACCTGCAATTCTTGTAGCCTCCCAAGTACTGGGATTACTTAGTCTACAATTTTATTTAGGTTCATTTTAATATTAGTCACATTCTTCATATGTCTGTTGCAAAACAAAGCCATGTAATATATTACAAAGTCAAATGGAGATACTTTAAAACATAATCTATTTAACCAGGTGCAGTGGCACATGTCTGTTGTAACCCCAGTACTTGGGGGGCTGAGACAGGAGGATCACAAGTTCAAGGCCAGCCTCAGCAACTTGGGGAAATCCTAAGTTATGGTTCTGGGGCTGGAACCCAGGGGCATTCTGCCTCCAAGCTCCACCCCCAGCCCTATTTTTCTATTCTTTATTTTGAAACAGGAACTTAGTGAGTTCTAATGGGCCTTACTAAGTAGTAGCTGAGGCTGTCCTTGAACCACAATCCTCCCGTCTCAGCCTCCCAAATGCTGGGATTACAAGCGTGCGCCATCATGCCCGGCCTGGGAAGATCCTTTTTAAAGTTAAAAATTAAAAGGGTTGGGACGTGGCTCAGTAGTAGAGTCCCCGGGTTCCAGTCTCCAATATCATTCAGTAAATAAATAAATAAATCTATTTTTGCTGACACCTTGTGTTGCTTCTTCATTAATATGTGCACTTGGTGTTTTCCTGTGTATTAATTGATTAAATAATCATATGTGTACAAATATGTAAAATACAGGAGTGTGTACACATCTTGTGATTCCCCCTGGCTTCTTTGTTTTTATTTTTTAATTTATTTTGTGGTATTGGGGATGGGGCCCAGGGGCATTCTACCTCCGAGGTATACCCCTAGCCCTATTTTTCTCTTCTTTATTTTGAAGCAGGGTCTCACTGTGAGCGGAGGCTGTCCGTGATCCTCCCAAGTACTGGGGTTACACCTATGCACCACACCTGCCTTCCTCTCTCAGTTTCTATAATTCTATATAAATGAAGCCATACACTGTATACTGTTTGAATCTTTCACTTAACACGTTATTTTGAGGTTAATTCAGATTGCTGTCTATATCAATCGTGTCTTCCTTTTCACTGCTGAGTGTATTTCATTTTATTGGTAATTTGTGGACCTATTCATCCATTGATGGGCATTTGTGCTACTATACATAAAATTGTTATGAACATTCGTATACAGGTCTTTGTGTGGACTTGTGTCTTCTTTTTGATGTGTAAATCCTAGTTGAAGAATAGCTAGGTCTTGTGGTAGGTGTAACTTGGTAACAAATTGCCAAATTGATGAAATACAGAGAAAAGAAAAATAGTGTTGCCAAAGTGTTTGGTTTGGTTCTGGGGACTGAACCTAGGGGCGTTCTACATCTAAGATACACCCCCCCTGCCCCCTTTTTTCTTTTTCTTTTTTTTATTTTTATTTTTTTAATTTTTTTTTTTTTTTTTTTTTGGTGGTACTGGGGTTCCTGGAAGCCCTTCTACCTCCGGGCAACACTCCCAGACCTATTTTTACATTTCTATTTGGAAACAGGGTCTCTTAAGCCAGCGCCCGCAACTGACTTCGAACCTGCGCGATCCTCCTGTCTCTGCCTCCCAAGCGCGGGGATTACAAGTGTGCGCCACCACGCCCGGCTTCTTTTTAATTTTGAAGCGGGCTCTCACTGAGTTGCTGAAGCTGTCCACAGACCTGCCCTCCTCTCCTGGCCTCCCAGTCACAGGCGTGCGCCCCCACACCCGCTCCAACGTGGTCTTATAATTTTACATTCCACCGCAGTCTATGAAAATTGCAGTTGCCGTATATACTAACCAGTTCTTGGTGCAGTCATTCTTTTTAATTTTAACTAAGTTAATATGAATGGAGGACTATCTTACCCTGTTTAATTTGCATTTCCCTGATGCATAATGACTGAGCATTTTTATGAGCCTTTTTCATGTGTGTGTCCTCTTTATTCAGGCACTGTATCATTTTTAAGTAAGCTGTTGTCTGGGAGGAGCTCATCTATTGAGTTTGAGCATCCTTAATGTATTCTAGATACAATTTCTCTATAAGATAGTCTCTGCTGCCAGCCCAGCCCGTGGCTTGCTTTCATTTTTGCTACAATGTCTTTTTAATGTACTTTTATTGGTATATTGTTGTTACAATATCTTTTTGGTGGTGGTGATGGTACTGGGGATTGAACCTAGAGGCCTTCTGCCTCCCAGCTACAAGCCAGCCCTTTTATTATTTTATTACTATTTATTTATTGTACTGGGGATTGAACCCAGGGGCATTCTACCTCCGAGCTACACCCCTAGTCCTATTTTTTATTCTTTATTTTTTTAAACAGGGTCTGACTAAGTTGCAGAAGGCATCATTAAGTAGTTGAGGCTGGCCACAAACCTTTGAATCCTCCTGTCTCAGTCTTCCAAGTAACGGGATTCCAAATGTACACCACTACACCTGGATTTCTTTTAAATTTTGAAACAAAATCTTTCTCAGTTGCTTGGGAGGGGGTCTCACTTAGTTGCTGAGGCTAACCTGGAACCAGCTTATCATCTTGTCTCAGCCTCCCAAGTACTGGGATCACAGATGTGTGCTACCTTGCCTAACGATATCTTTCAAAGGGGGTCTTTTTTTTTTTTTTTTTGTCTTTTTGGACTGGGGATTGAACTCAGGGCGGTGCATTTGCCAGGCAAGCGCTTTGCCACTGAGCTACATCCCAGCCCACTGATGATATCTTTTAAAACTTGTTTTAAGCCGGGCTTGGTAGCACACTTTTGTAATTTCAGTACTTGGGAGGCTGAGACAGGAGGCTCACAGCCTCACAGCCAGCCTTAGCTACTTAGTGAGGCCCTGTTCAACTCAATGAGACCCTGTCTCAAAATAAAGAATAAACAATAGGGCTTGGGGTGTAGCTTGGAGGTAGAGTGCCCTGGGTTCAATCTCTAATACTGCAAAAAAGGAGGGGGGGGGAAACCTTGTTTTAAACCTAAATGCACTGTGTGTGTGTGTGTGTGTGTGTGTGTGTGTGTGTGTGTGTGTGTGTGAGAGAGAGAGAGAGAGAGAGAGACAGAGACAGAGACAGAGACAGAGACAGACAGAGACAGAGGCGCAGGCACTGGGGATTGAACCTAGGGCATTCTACCTCAGAGCTATGCCAAGCCCCTTATAGTTTTTTATTTTGAAACAGGGCTTCAGTGGGTTGCTAAGAGTCTCACTCCTTGGTGAGGCTGTTCTCTAACCTGCGATCCTCTTTTCTTAGCCTCCCATGTATTAGAATTGCAGGTGTTTGTCACCCTACCTGACCTTACAGTGTCTCTTGTGCGCGTGCGCGCAATCTCTCTTTTCTCTCTCCCCCCCTCCCCCCTTCTCTTTTTCCTCCAGTACTGGAAGGAAAAACAAAAACAAAAGCAAAGTCATTCCTGGTGGTTCAGGGACATACACATGAAAACCTGCTCCTTAGTCCATTTTTACTAATCCAGACACCTTGCCATGTTCATTTTCCATAGCCCTTCGGCTTGGGCCTTCCTGGTCAGCACCATGGCTGGATGGGGTGGCCCCCCTTAGAGGGCTCTTGTCCCGTGGATTTCAACAAATGAAGGCCAAGAGTAGCAAAAGATATAGACATATGGAAGTTTATTTTGTTTTATCTTGTGTATGTGTGGTACTGGGGATTGAATCTAGGGGCATTCTGCCTCCAAGCCCAATTGTTGTTGTTGTTGTGTGGTGTGTGTGTGTGTGTGTGTGTGTGTGTGTGTGTGTGTGTTGCTGGGGATGGAACCCAGAGGCATTCTACCTCCTAGCTCTACTCCAGCTCAATTTTTATTTATTTGGAAACAGGGTTTCACTAGCTTGCTGAGTCTCACCACTTGCTGAGGCTGTCCTTGAACCTGCGAGCCTCCTGTCTCAGCCTCCCAAGTACTGGAATTACAAGCATGCACTACCATAACCAGCTTAAAGATAAATTTAAAAAGAGACTATTAAAATAGTCTTTTCATCCATTCCTTTATTATTCAATGAATATTTAGTACCCACAATGCCAGACACTGGTGACTCGTGGAGACAGACATAGACACAGGTAATCACAGTTTAAGGAGTGTACTAAGTGCCAAAGTAGCACTGCAGATCCCCTGCGGACCTAGGAGGAGGGCTGCCGGGACTCCAGGGAGTGAGGTGCTGCAGGCCACTGCCTGGAAGGTCCCCTCCAGCGCGTGGAGATCACCCACAGGGAATGTTAAGTGCTTCCCTGCGCTGATGGTCCGCGTCACTGCATCACAGGAAGGCATTGTGATCGCAGATCTTTTTGTCCTTCTTGTTTTCTTTCTTTTTACAAGTCTTACAGGGTAGGTAGGCAGCAGGCTTTGCTTCTGGCCTTAAACGTGGCGGGCGAAGGTGGGCGCTGTGGGAACAGGGGTGTTTAAGGCTGCGCCATCAGTGGCGATGCTGATTGATGCCCTGTGAGGGGGCTCCTGCAGGGCAGTACTGTTGTCCCCCTTCCTGTTTGTGTTCTTAGAGGGCACTGTAGCCTGTATTCTCTTAATTTTTTTATTCCTCATAGCACCCCTTGAGGTATTTACGTTTCTTTTGCATACACATTTTTGAGGGGGGGTTTGGTTTCTTAGCCCTAGCATATTTCTCAGTCTGGTGAGTGGGGGCACCCTGTAGACCTCAGTGTATGTTGGTGTAATTTCTCTTTAGCCCTGTTATCACGCTTTGGGTTCTTCCAAATAATACAGGAGCTTTCCCATGTTAGAGGTAAGGAAAATTTTCCAAGCCGTGAGAGTAAGTTATAGTAGGCATTTTGAAAGAGAAGTTAGGATTTCACATTGGTTTATAAAATTGTATAATTTGGAAAACACTAAACTGGACCATTACCTCACTCTTCTGTTACCCCATTGTGAAAAAGAGTCCCCCCACCCCATCCTCGATTGAGAATCTCTGAGGGCGGGGCCAGTAGCAAGGCAACTGGCAGTGGTAGGAATTCAGTAAATGTTTTTGAGTGAATGAGTGTTTGGTTCCCCATTTAGCTCAGAATATGCGACAGTAACTACAGCGGCAGGTGAATTAGTGATGGGACGAGCACCGTGAGCACGGGGTAAAGGTGAGTAACCACTAGAGTACTTGCTTGGTACCAGCCAGGCGCTGCCTGGGCACTTTGCACGTAATACCTTCTTTAATCCTCGTAACAACCCTGGGAGGTACTAGTCATATTTCCATTTTACAAGCCAGGGTGATGAGACCTAGAGAGTTCAGAATCTCACCCAAGGTCACAGAGCTAGTAAATGGTGAGCTAGGATTCAAATCCCAGGACTTGGGAGGCTGAGACAGGAGGGTCACAGGTTCAAGGACAGGCTCAGCAAGTAGTGAGACTCATCAACCTGGTGAGATGCTGTTTCAGATAAAAAATAAATAGGCCTGGGGGTGTGGCTTGGAGGTAGAATCCCCCTGATGCCCCTGGGTTTAGTCTGTAGTAGCACATGCGTAAACACACGCACACACACACCCCTCCAGGTAGTCTGGTCCAAGAAGCTTTGCTCTTGACCATTATACCATGTAGCCTCTTGGAATTCCTGCAGTAGAGACAAAAATGAGAGTGTAAACATTTTTATCATGTTGGTAGGATTGATTGTTAACTGGCTATTACAAGTGTGTGCTGCCATGGTGAGCTTGCTCCTTCCTTCCTTCCTACCTTCCTTCCTTTCTTTTTTTTCTTTTTGGTACTGAGGATTGAACCAGAGGCATTCTAGCTCTGAGCTACACCCCCAGGCCTACTCTTTTTGTTTTTGAAAGTCTCATTACTTGCTGAGGCTGCCCTTGAACCTGCAGTCCTCCTGTCTCCGCCTCCCAAGTACTGGGATTGCAGGTGTGCACCACCAGGCCTGGCCTGGCTGCCTGCCTATTTTCCAATGTGAAAGCACTGTTCTACATCCCCACCAGCTGTGTATGAGTGTTCTGATGTCTCCGCACCCTTACCAACCGTGTTTAATATTACATATCACTCTAGCCATTTCACTGGATCTGAAATGCTGTCTCATCTTGATTTTCATCTTCCTAACGACTGATATCTTTGTAGGTACATATGGGCCGCGTGTAGTTCTCTTTGGGGAAGTGTGTCCATTTTCAGTTGTGTTTTTAGTTGCTGGTCTTTTCATGTGTTCTGCTCGCAGACCCCATAGCAGATGGCATGATGTGCAGGTGCTCCTGGTGTGTGGCTGTCCTCCCAGTTTCAAAGGCGCCCTTGGAACCATGCAGGTTTTAATTTTCTGAGGTCCAGTTTCCTGTTCTTGTGTTGCTTGCACTTTTGTGTCCTGTCTAAGAAGTGCTTCCTCACTGGAGTGCAGAGGTTTGCCCCTAGGTTTCTTCTGGGGGTTACAGCTTTAGCACTTCCAATTCGGTCTGTGGTCCATGTTACTTTTTGTGTGTGATGTGGAGCAGGGCTTCGGCTTCATTCTTTTGCATCCTGGTCGACCTTCACCATCCATTGAAAAGACGCGACCTCCTTGCCACATCCCCTGTCAGAATCACTTGGTCATAACTGCCAGGGTGTTTCTGGATGTCCTGTGTAATTCATCAGTATGCTTGTGCCTGTCTCGTTTGACTTGATTGCTGTAGGTTTGTGTAGCAGAGACTGCAGTCATCCAACTTTGTTCTTTTTCAAACAAGATTGTTTTAGCTATTTAATTTCATAATGAATTCTGGGGTCAACGTGTCAATCTCTGCCCCAAACCAAAAACCTACTGAGCATGGTGGTGGATGCCTGCAATCCCAGTGCTTGGATAGCTGAGACAGGAAGATCGCAGGTTCAAAACCAGACTCAGTGATTTAGTGAGACTGTCAGCAATCTAGTGAAACCTTATTTCAAAATAAAATATTAAAAGGGGCTGGGAGTGTAGCTCAGAGTTAGGATCGCCTTTGGGTTCCCCATTATCACACACATCTACAAAATTCCAACTGGGATTTTTTTTTCTTTTTTTGCAGGTCTAGGGATGGAACCCAGGGGCATTCGACCTCCAAGCTACGCCCCTTGCCCTATTTTTTTATTCTTTATTTTGAAATCGGGTCTCACTGAATTGCAGAGGGCCTCACTAAGTAGCTGAGGCTGTCTGTGAACCGTGATCCTCAGGTCTCAGCCTCCCAGATGCTGGGATTACAAGCGTGTGCCACCACACCTGGCCCAACTGGGATTTTAATAGGAGTCGTTGAATTTATGGACCAATTTGGAGTATTGCCATCTGTCTTTCACCCTATGGATGTAGATGTCTTTCCATTTAATTTCGTTAAGTGTTTCATAATTTTTCGGTGTACAGGTCTTGCTCTTACCTTGTAAGACTTGTTTCTATGCATTATTTTTGCAATTAAAATGGGAACTTTCTTAATTTTACCTTTGTATTGTTCATTGTAAATGTATAAAATACTTTTTGGTATGGTACTCTTGTATCTTGTAAACCATTTATTGGTTTTATTAGTTTATTTTGTGGGTTCCTTAAGGTCTCCTGTACAAGGTCATGTAATCTGTGCAAAGGGTTTTCTTGCTATTCAATCTGGATACCTTTTATTTCTTTTTCTGGCTAGAACCCCCAGCTCAGTACCAGATTGAAGGGCAAGAGCGGACAATCTTACCTGACGTGGCTCTTAGGGGCAGACAGCCTTTCCCCCTCGAGTTTGCTGTGGGTTTTCTTCTATCTGAGGGAAGGGTGAAATGGTACTTAATAGGCGCCCTGGGCCGCTTGCTGTGTTGAGAGAAGTTCCGGTGGAGATTGGTTAGTGCATACGGACCCGGGCTGGGAAAGCCCTGCAGTGGAGTGAAGTGGCCCAAGCTGAGATCGTAGGCCCCGGCAACTTCAGTGCTTTCAGACTTTCCAGTGAGGTAAACTGGCTTCACCTCTGCAGAAGTTTCCCACCAGGTAGCTGAGATCAGCTAATGAATCTGTGTTGGTAAGGAGTCCTGTGTTTATGAGATCAATTCAGGGTTCAAACTCAACTGTAGAAGCTAGGAGAAATACGAGAAGGACGTTTGTTCTGGGTGCCCTTTGGAAGGGCACCTCCATCCCTAGAATAGCTTTCCTCAGACAGCTCCACTTCTGATGACTTTGTTGCGTAGTCCGTTCTGTGTGTAGTTGGCTCTGTGCGGATTCGGGCGTGACTCCCTTTTACACGCTGTACAGACTCAAGTTTGCGTGTCTATGTCCCAACTTCTCAAGACGGGAAGTTTCCCAAGGGCATGCCTACCTTAAGATATGCCCAGATGTCTAAAGCATTTCTTCACACCAGTAAATAGTGTTAGCTATTGCCGAAAGTAAATGCGATCATAAGTACAAAGATCTCTCAGACATGTGGGAAGCATAAGTCTATTCTGTACGTGATAAGCACTCTTCATAGGATGGAAGAGGTTACCTGAAAGCCATTATTTTAATGTTAAATTTAAGTGTTTAGCCTGGATTATATGCCTATAATTCTAGGCTGAAACAGAAAGATTGCAGGTTTGAGGCCAGCCTCAGCAACGTAGTGAGATCCTGTTTCAAAATAAAAAAGCCAGGCGTAGTGGCACACGCTTAAGCATTTGGGAGGCTGAGACAGGAGGATCTGGTTCACGGACAGCCTCAGCTACTTAGTGGCCCTTTGCCACTCAATGAGACTCTGTTTCAAAATAAAGAATAAAAAATAGGGCTGGGGGTGTAGCTCAGAGGTAGAATGTCCCTGGGTTCCATCCCTAATACCACAATAAATAAATAAATAAATAAATAAATAAATAAATAATAAAATAGGGCTGTGGGTGTGGCTCAGAGGTAATATGTCCCTGGGCTCAATCCCTAGTATGCCCCCCACACACACACACATAAGTTTTTAAAGATCGCAGGAGCAAAGTGCCCTAGGACTTAATTTAAGTTCCTTCGTAACTGACTTTCCACTCCCTGTGGCCTCGGTCGGATCCCTCTTACTCCTGAGTGCACCTGGTGGCTCAGCAGTGGCCAGAAGGAAAGGCCCTCGCTTACACGCCAGGCCGTGCTTTTGTTCCTTCCCCGCTGTGGGGTCTGGAGTGGGACTTCGGACGGCCTCTGGCTGTGCAGCCCCTCCCAGGTAAGGATCTCAGCAGAGGATGAGAAGCCCTCAGAAGTTGGATGGAGTAAAATAGAGGTGCTCAACCCAGTTTTTCCTAGATCCTGTTTCCAAACTCTTCTCCACCCCTTCCTTGGGACACAAACACATCCCAAGGCCTTGATAAAATAGGAAGTTCACTGGCTGCCCAGGATGGAGCCCTAAGTCTACTACCACTCTGCTACCAGGGAACCCTGAACAAGTCACTTAAACGTCGGCCTCGTCAGCTTGGAGAACTCCTAGGCTCGCTGACCTAGATGGCATCTGGTTGTCAGTTGGAGGCTGGCGGCCTGGGTCAGTGCACAGTGTGGTGAGTTCTGGTAAGGGCCTCTTCCTGGCTCACAGGTGGCTTTCCCCGGAACGTGATCCTGGCACGAGGATCCCACCCTCATGACCTCAGCTAGCCTGGCTAGCCGGCCCCATCTCTGAACACCATCACATTGGGGTTAGGTCTTCAGCAGGTCAGGGGTGGGCAAGCCGCACACCAGCTGGCTCTCCATCTCCATATCTGTGAAGGGAGGACGTGAACTTGGCTGGCTTTCAGTATTTTCTGATTCTGTGAGGAATGGATTTGCATTATTTTCTATTTGGCATATATGAAATGCTCTTCCCTCATTCTCTCACATAACTGGGAGTTTAATAAGGATACGCTTAAATAGAGTTCTGTTTCTTCTTTCATTTAACAGATATTTTTTAAGCATCTGCCATACTCCAGGAACTATTGTAAGCACTGAAACTATAGCAGTGAACAAAAAAAGACAAAAGTATTTGTCTTCCTGGAGCTTACATTTAAAAAATTAAGTTAGAAATGAAAGTATACTCTACTGGCTAGTGACGGCCGAGGGGACAGAAGCGGAAGTAGCAGCAGCGTAGTCACTTAGGGAAGGTGGCTGTCGGTGGTATTTGCGTCAAGGGAGGGAGAGCGTGTGTAATTTTTTGTGGCCAGATTGGAAGCTGAGTTCCTGCTAGGGAAAGCTCCTTAATCCCAAACCCTGCACAGGCCTGCCTCTGGCTCCCAGCTGCTGGCTCCGCCCTCCTGGCCCTAACTCCTCTCTCCACCAGCCCACCTCCCTGCTCTGTGCCAGACACTGCACTAATGAATGATTTCACAGCCCTTTATACACATTTCAACCCAAGGACTATAACAAGAAGTTCCATTTGACACCCCTGCTGCCAGACACTGGGAGAGTTGGGCTGGCTTAGCAGGCAACAGCTCCTGAGTGTGATTAAGTAACCCTGCAACTCCCTGACTCCCCTTCCAGTGCTCACTCCCCTTGCCCTGCTCTCTCCTCTCTCCCTCCCCAGGAGCTTCCTGCTTCTCCTGACTTCCTTGTCCCCTTCCTCACTGTCTCATCGAGTCTCATCTCATTCCCTTCTCCACGTCTTTCTCCCTCCCCTTTGTCATTTCCCAGACCTGTGATGTGTGTGGAGGGTAGTAGAGGAAGTCGTGCCTCCCTGGCTGAGAGCTGGGACTGCCAGGCGGTCAGGAGGACTTGAGGGCTGTTACTCCAGGGCTCCACTAGGCTTCAGGGCTGGCTGGGGCCCTGGTGCGTTTCTCCTTGATGGCATCGAGTGTCAGCCAGGCGTCAAGTGCTGGGTGCGGCCCAGGGAGCGTGTCAGGCAGACCGAGGCCTCTGTCGTCACTCCTGTCCTCTCTGTGCCCCCAGCCCAGCCAGGGTGTGGGGTCTCGGGAGAGCAGCCTCCTGCACTGGGGAGCACACGGGGTCAGAGCGGAATTTTCTTTTTATCCTTTGAACCTTTTCCACTAACCCCTAGAGGAGACAAAAGAAATGAGATTTTACCCATTTTGTACCACTATTCATATAGTGCTTTGGGTGAACCAGACCCCAGCTCCTCCCTAAGCCCCACTCACTGGTCAAATCAGAATGAACTTCAGGGTCAAGTGAAGTGTGGCGGTGCATACCTGTGATCTCAGCTGCTTAGAAGGCTGAAGCAGGAGGATCACAAGTTCAAGGCCAGGATAGGTACAGGCTTGTAATCCCACTAAGGAGGCTGAGACAAGAGGATCACAGGTTCACTGCCAGCCTCAGCAACTTAGGCCCTCAGCACCTTAGCAAGATCCTATTTCTTTCTTTCTTGGTACTGAGGATTAAAGTCAGGAGCATTCTACCTCCAAGCTATACTCCCAACCCTATTTTTTATTCTTTATTTTGAAACAGTTTCACTAAATTGCAGAGGGCTTTGTAGCAGAGGCTGGCCACAAACCTGCAATATTCCTGCCTCAGCCTCCCAAGTACAAGCTTGCACCACCATGCCCAACTAAGACCCTATTTCAAAATAAAAAATGAAATAGGCTGGAAATATAACTCAGAGGGAGAATGCTTCTGGATTCAGTCACCAGTACCACCACAACAAAATATAGATAGGAAGAAAATAGAGCAAGCGAGCTGAGTATGGAGCTCAGAGATAGAATGCTCCTGGGCTCAGCTCCCTGCACTGCAAAAACCAAACCAAACCCTCAGGGCTTTGCAGGAAGGATTCTTGGCAATCATCTGTTTACCTGATCCTCTCATCCTTCGCCCATGTGATTGTGTAGTTCCATCTTGAATATTTCCAGTTTCTCTTTGACTATCTGGTCTATTGATTTGTGACTTGTGTCAGTTTTTATTTAGCATCTGATTTGCCAAACAAATGAATTGAACAGTGCTCTGTGTGTAGGGGCCTATATTTTATGTCAGATGGGGGTTGTCTGCACACACACACGCACATATGCATACATGTGCAAAAAAACCTCACACATATCCCCCTGGCCAGCCACAGAGGAGGCCAGGAGGGCATTTCACGGGAGGAAGTGCCGCCTAGTGGGAAAACTGGAGATGTGGGAACACGCTGACTCAAGGGTGGATGGAAAGAAGCGTCAGAACAAGTGCGCCCTAATGGAGAAAGCGGGCCTTTGAGGATGCACCCCAAGGAAGTGTTGAGACACTTGGTCTTGCTGGTATGTCAGGTCAAATTGAAGTCAGGGATTTGAATGGCCGTGAAACTGACCAAGAGCTCAGAGTCAGTTCTGAGGTTGAGGCTCCTCCGGGAAAGCTTCATGGTATTAACACGTTTGTCAGGTTTTGATGAGAGTGGGTCACCATCATGCTGCTTGGCTTTTTCCTGCTGGCTGTGCCAGCAGCATGCTGGGCCCTGGAGTGGGCTGGAGGAACTGCCCCAACAGCCTCAGCTCCAGCCTCTCAGCAGGTGGCACAGTTCAGAGCTCCGCGGGGTGGTGAAGCCTGCTCTAGCCTTCACAGCCCAACCTCAGCATCAGCTCCTGAGGGTCCCTGGAGGTGAACAGCGTTCTGAGAGAGGGAAAGGGGGGGGCCGGGGAGCCCTGGGAACACAGGCAGCGGGAGCACTCTGATGGAGTGTCAGGCCCGCTTCGGCTGAGGCTGACCCCCAGCCAGGAAGCGGGATCCTGCAAGGAGAAAGGAAAGCTCAGTGAGTAGGACAGCAGAGTATTTGGAAAGCCAAGGCCGGCGGCCTTTCTGTGAGCTAAGGCTAAACTGAGTGGTGGAGGCGCAGCTTCCTCCAGGATTCCTCCATGGTCTCGGAGATGGGAGCCTAGATCCCGCACTTGTACTCCTCATGCTTGGAAGGCCGAGTGAGCCAGCAGGATGCCAGTGTGAGGCCAGTGTGCAGTATCTCAGTGAGACCCATCTTCAGAGTAAAAAAGGGCTGGGATGTAGCTCAGAGGCAGGATGCCCCAGGTTCTGGGTTCAGTGCCCAGTCCTACTAAAGAAAAGGAAAAAAAATCCTAGCTTCCTCCGGCCTTCTAGCTGTCATCTCTGCACATTCCATCTCCCACCAAGACCGCCCTTTCTGGGGAAATTGAAGTTTCCACTTCCTATTTCATATTCTGGGGTCTCACCCAGGGAACTCCTTCCCAGTGCCATCTTCGTGGGTGTGAGTGTCAGCGCAGGGAGGGCCGAGAACGTCTGTCTTTCTATGAGAGCTATTTTTGGCTGTAGCTGCCATTTAGCATTTGTCTGTCCATGAGATGGCTTCTTTCTTCCCTTACCCCACCCCTCGTCAGTTTCCTGGAAATTCAGTAGAATTTCTGTGGAAGAGAGAATGAGTGGAAATTCCCATTGCGTCCCTGCTGCACTGCGGTTTACATGGGCTGGGGGCTGGGGAGGGAGGGAGATGGAGTCAGCCCTGGAGGGAGCAGCCAAGAGACTGCTGGGCTGGTGGTATGGGCCTAATTATTCCTCTGCCTTGAGCTTGTCTGTAATTGTGGTTTCTGGGAGCCAGCACGTCCTGGAAATCTGCTGGAACAGCAGAGATTTGGGGTTTCCGCCTGGGATGGAGTTGAATTTTCCACTTGGAATAGCTTGCCCAGGACCCATTTTTGGTTTTGTTGTGTGTGTGTGTGTGTGTGTGTGTGTGTGTGTGTGTGTGTTCATTTGGGGGGCAGGAAGGAAGGCAGGATGAGCTTTAGGGCCCCTAAAGCTCAAAAGAGGCAGTTAGGACTATAATAGGCCTTCCTTGGATCTGAATGAGAGGTTGTATGTCCCAAAATTCTAGATGGTTTTGAAAAACTTTAGAGAAGCAGCAGGTGGCAGGGTGTGGTGCAGAGCTCTGTGCTGCAGGTTAGGTGGTCTCTGTCCCTAACCTTGGGCAAGGAACTTGGTTTCTCTAGACCCAAGTTTCTCCCTCAGCCATTTGATTTGACAATGGGTCTTTTTTACAGGGCTGTTCCTAAGTGATGGGTGGAGAAAAGGTAGACTCCTATAAGGGCAACCTCTTTTCCCTGGTGGTGATAATAGCTAACATGCTTTCAGCATTTACTGTGTCTCCTCTGCAGAATACTGTAATGAATTCTACCATTTACTCTCATAACGACCCAGTGAAGTAGTTTCCTCCGCCCCAGCTGAGGTGGAGAGGCTAACCTGAGCCCCAGGGCCACTGAGCACCAGGGTTCTCCCTGGCCAGCACACGCGTGTGCACGCGTGTGCACACACACACACACACACATACGTCACCCAGTGCTCACACTCACGCCAGCGAGCACCAGAGCCAGGCGACCAGTGGGGACATCTGTCGGATGTAGTCGGGGATCTGAGCCGGACACCTGAGCCGACCTGGTTAGCTCTAGGTCGCACTAATCCTGAACCTCGGTTTCCCACTCAGAAAGTTGCTCTGAGGGCCAGATGAGGCACCTGCTGCCTGCCATCCAGCAGGTGCTTAGTGGATATTAGCCGAATCTGAATCGCAGTACAGAGAAGTAAGCAGTAACCTGCCTTCTGGGTTTGGGATAAGATCTGTGGTAAAACAAAATGGACGGTGAGGGGTCTTTCTGGCCAGAGAGCAAAGCGCTAGGGAACACGCTCTGAAGCTGAGGTGCCTGGGGCCAGACACTAGGTTCGTCTTCTGTGCCGGACGCACGGAGTCGAGCTTTTTGCTGCTTGATGGTCAGTTCTGCCAGATGACAGGCTCTAGAACAGGTGCTCATCGCCCCTGTTAACTAGAGAGGGGATCACAAGCCCGCCTCCCAGGGCCGATGGTTCGTCATCCTTGCCCTTGAGTACCAATGACTTCACTCCGTAGGAAGAGTGGAAGACGAAGCACTTGCCGCGCACCGCAGGAGCCGGGATCTCCCGGGGAGGCGGCAGCTGCTTTCCTCTTCATGTGTATCCTGGAGCTCTCAGACGCCAGCGCCCGCAAGGCAGGGCCAGCACACATTCCTTTGGTCTGTGGCCTCCTGTCGGGCAGGCGCATGTCTGAGCTCGCAGCCTGGGGTTGTCTTGGCTGAGTACATGTTCTGCAGACAGTGTCTCCTTCCAGGGTCCCAGGACCATCAGGAAGGAGGGGATGATCAGAGGGGTCCCTTGCTGGTGAAATGGGGTTGGGCCACCACAGAAGTTGGCTCAGATTTTTCTGTCTGGCCTTCTTTCAGTATCCTAACCAGTGCTGTGAGAGCTTATCGGTTGCAGGACCTTTGTTGGTCCAGTGGGGGAGCCCCTCCTCTGGGATAGGCATTTTATAGACAACACAGAGAGTGTGTGAGTCCCCTTTAAAGGAATATGGGCCAGGCATGGTGCACGCTTGTCATCCCACCATTCAGGAGGCTCAGACTGGAGGATCACAGTTCTTGGCCTGCCCCAGCTACTTAGTGAGGCCCTCTGCAGCTCAGTGAGATCCTGGCATGTGCTTGTAATCCCAGTACTTGGGAGGCTGAGACAGGAGAATCTAGGTTTGTCGCCAGCCTCAGCTATTAGTGAGGCCCTCCACACATAGTGAGACCCTGTTTCAAAATTAACAATAAATTGGGCTGGGGGGGTATAGTTCAAAGGTAGAATGCCCCTAGGTTCAATCCCCAGTACTGCAAAATAATTAATAATAATAATAATAATTAATAATAATAATAAAGGAATATAGAAGCAAGGGTATATGATTATAGCACAAGTCGAAAGTTTAGGGTCTAGAAGGATGCAAAGAATAGGATTTATCAGCACTGATAACTGAGGAGGGCGTTCAAAAGAGAGGAGTTCCGGCTTTTTTGTTTTGTTTTTTTGATGGTGCTGGGGATTGAACCCAGAGTCACCCTATCTCTGAGCTATATCCTCAGCCCGTTTTTATTTCTTATTTTGAAATAGGGTCTCCCTAAGTTATGGAGCGCCTTGGTAAATTGCTGAGGCTGGCAGCAAACCAGCGATCCTCCTGTCTCCACCTCCCTAGTACTGGGATTACAAACCTGCACTGCCACATCCCGGGTCCAGGCAGTTTCCCCCCCTGCAGTACTGAGAATGGAACCCAGGGGCATTCTACCTCTGAACTATAGCCTACCCTATTTTTTATTCTTTATTTTTGAAACAGGGTCTCACTAAGTTGCCGAGGGCCTTGGTAAGTTGCTCAGGCTAGCAGCTAACCTGCAATCCTCCTGTCTCAGCCTCCCAAGTACTAGGATTATAAGCATGCTCCACCATGCCTGGCTTCCAGGCAATTTTTAAAGGGGTGGAACTGGAATTAGTAGGGGCCTTTTGCAAGCTGGAGAAGAACCTTCTTGGCCCATCCACCCTTATTTCTACTTCCGGCAGGGCTGCCTGAAGTCACCAGCTAAGAATGTGGAGGGCAGGGACTAAGCCTAGCTATTCCGGCTCCCCTCCCACAGCACAGTCGAGGCACCCTTTACATCACCCGCAGGTACCCAAGTTTTCTCCGGGCTATCCTCTAAGATCTATTTTATACTTTACTTGGAAACTGGGTCTCACTAAGTTGCTGAGAGCCTCACTCAGTAGCTGAGGCTGGCTTTGAACCTGTGCGATCCTCCTGTGTCAGCCTCCCAAGCGCGGGGATTACAAGCATGCGCCACCACGCCTGGCAGTACCCAAGCTAAAGGCAAGGTGACAGCCTCCCCAGGAGGACGGGGTTGCAGTGACCTCGCCTCGCCTCCCCAGAGTCGCTCGTTTATGGCTCAACCTCAATGGTGAACGTCAAAGTCCAGCTCTCCACTAACCCAGTACTTCCCTTCCAACTTTGGCATGAACTCAGGGAAGGGACTCATTTAAAATCTACCTTAATAAAGCAGATGAGAAAGGAGAATCATAGTCTTTAAAAAGTGAAATGGTGATAGCCCCTTATCTTAGCCATTCTTCTGGGTTAGCTGTTTTATGGTCTTTTCTTTATTTGCATTGGTTATGAATTGACTCAGAATAGTAGTTCTGCTTACAAGGTATGCCTTGCTTTAAGGAAACCAGTCTTTGAAAGTTTGAATTTGAGGTATTACCATCCCATTTAGGAAGATTACCTTCAGAACACATGTAACTTTTCAGGAAAATGTTGTTAGGTAAAACAGGATATTCTTGCAGGGTGATTTTGGGATGACATTCCGGTTGTCACAGAGCCTGCAGAAATGCAAGCCTCGTTTGTCTTCCCATTGTGTCTCTGTGAAAGCTGAGACATAAAGACGTCGCGGGGCTTGTGGGCGCCTTGCAGTGGCACGCTCTGCGGGAGGAAAGCGGTCCTCGGTCCTCCTGAACGAGGCCCTTCTCAGCCAACCCTGCCATACCTGGCCCCCACACATGTTCATTCTTTACCTTGTGAGTCTAGGGACTGCTCCTTCTAACTCCTTTGCCCTTCGATGAAGCCAGGAAACTTGCCAGATATGGTGACACACTCGAATAATCCAGTACTTGGGAGGCTGAGACAGGAGGATCCCAAGTTCAAACACAGCCTCAGCAAGTACTGAAATTCTCATCAACCCAATGAGACTCTGTTTCAAAAATAAAAATAAAATAGGGCTGGGGCGTGTAGCTTGCAGGTAGAATGCCTCTGGGTTCAATCCCCAGTACCAAAAAAATTAAAAATTAAAGACTCAGCTGGGCATGGTGGTGCACGCTTGTAATCCCTGCGCTTGGGAGGCGGAGGCAGGAGGATCGCACAGGTTCGAAGCCAGCTGCACTGGCTTAAGAAACCCTGTTTCCAAATAAAATATAAAAAATAGGCCTGGGAGTGTAGCCCGGAGGTAGAAGGCTTCCATCCCCAGTACCACCAAAAAAAAAAAAAATTAAAGACTCAGTAAACTTGATTGAAATAATTCTTAGCCGAGACTTCCGGGAAGATGGCGACCGAGAAAAGCGGGGCTTAAGAGCTCCGCTAACAACTAATCTCTATTACCACAAACTCAGCACCTTTCATAGCCAGAAAACACCATCACAAGAGAAACAAAAAAATCACCAGGCTCCAGAGAGAAAGCTGACTGAGAACAGAGCTCAGAGCCACAGAGGAGATATACCGGCCTCACGCCCGAGGACGCGGCAGCAGTGCCATACTGCCGGCGGCAGCGGCAAATTCACCGGACGGCTACAGCAAGCCGAGGTGAGCCGCTGCGGAACAGCCAGGCGGGATTTCTCGCCGTAGGTAAAATCTAAAGCTCCCAGTGGCTGAGCTCAGCACATGCTGCAGGGATTCAGAGTGGAAATCAAAACCAAGAAGAAATATGGCAGCCTCACGGCCGAGGGCGTAGCAGCGGCGCCATATTGCCACCAGCGGCAGCAGCAGAGAATTCACCGAATCCAGTACAGCTACATCTGCGTACTCAAGAACAGTGAGTCAAATTGCGGGCCACAGAGGAGAAATCCCAGTACTGTACTCCCTGGGAATTGACCCAGTGGGGGAGGGGCGGTGGCAGAGATATCACACCATAGGAGAACGTGCAACCTGGCACCCCCCACAGTCTAAAGCAGCCTCTATCAACTCTCTGGGTCGGAGACTCTGTGATACAACCCAGTGAAGGAGTAGTGGGGTCTGAGATACTACTGACTCGAGATCCAGAACACCTTAAGTGAAGTCATAGTGACCCAAGGGAAGAACCCAGAGAAGGCACAAACTTCTGAAATCATGTGGGCAATGAATGCCCACAACCCCACAACATCAGAACCCGATAAAACAGAAAATCAGAGATTTCTAGAAGATCAAATCAGGAAAATAACTGTAGAAATAATAGAGGTGCTTCGAAAAGAACTCAGAGAGAGCCAAAAAGAGATAAAGGATGCAATTAATGAAGTAAAGGCCTCAATTCAAAGCACAAACAACTGATTAGACCACATGGAGAACAGAATCTCGCTCTTAGAAGATGATCATTCCAAAAATGAACGCATAGTTTCTAATCTAGGAAAAAATATCCGACAGCAGGAATCTGATATTGAAGAAATATGGGCCCATTTTAAGAGAGCTAACCTAAGAATAATTGGAATAGAGGAGGGAAAAGAAAGTGAAACCAAAGGGATCAACAATCTCTTCAAGGAAGTAATAGCAGAAAAATTTCCAAACATAGAGCAAGAGATTGATACACAGGTCCAGGAAACTTATAGAACTCCCTTTAGACAGGTTCGGAGAAGAGGATCCCCACGCCACATAATTGTCAAAATGACCAATGTGGAAGCCAAGCAGAGAATCTTAAAGGCAACAAAAACAAAGGGCCAACTGACATTCAGAGGCAAGCCAATTAGAATCACTCCAGACTTCCCAAACCAAGTCATGAGAGCCAGAAGGGCTTGGAGTAACATATTCCAAACTCTGAAAGAAAACAACTTCCAGCCAAAAATTTCCTACCCAGCAAAACTTTCTATCAAATTAGATGGAGAAATAAGAAGCTTCCATGACAAACAGAAACTGAAGGAATTTATGTCTTCAAAACCAGCACTAGAGAAAATACTCAAAGAGATTAACTACAAAGAAGAAATAGGTAACACACACCAGAACCAGAGAAACAAGATTTTCCATCCAACAGACAACTAAGATTGGTTATCTGTGGAGATTCATTATTTATGTTAGTCTTTTATCTATCTCTAAATGGTATTGTTTGCCTTTATTGTTGTTAATTTTTAGGATTTCTAGTTGGAATATTAATATACCTTCAGATATAGCATTTGGAAATATTTTATCCCATTCTATTAGTAACTGTTAACTCTGTTTACATTGTCTTTGGATATACAATATTTTTTTTTATTTTTTAGGGAGTTTGTATACTCTTCTGTTGCCTGTGCCTTTGAAATCATATCCAAGAAATCACTGCCAATTTCAATGTTGTGAGGTTTTATGACCCAGATTTTCTCCTAAAAGTTTATAGTCTTAAGATTTATATTTAGGTCTTTTATCTATTTTGAGTTAATATTTATATATGGGATTAGGTAAGGGTCCAACTTTATTCTTTTCCATGTAATTATTATGTTTCAACAATATTTAGTTAAAAGATTATTATTTCCACCACCAAATGTTCGTGGAAACCTTGTCAAAAATAACTTGACAATATAGGGAAGAATTTAGCTCTAGGCTTTTATTTAACTCCAATGGTTTATATATCTGCCTTTAGAATAGTACTACACTGTTTCAATTATTGTAGCTTTATATGGTTTGAAATCAGAAAATATATATCTTCTAGCTTTGTTCTTTTTCAAGATTGTTTTGGGTATCTAGAGTCCATTTTCCATATTAGGATAGACTTTTTTTCTGAAAAATAAATATATAAATATATGATAGTTTCACCTAAAAAAAATAGAAAAAAAAATATTCTCTGGTAAGAAAGAAAGTAAAAAGAAATATTGAAATGTTATCTTTAAGTCATCAAAAGCTTGGTATCAGACAAATGAAACTGTTATGTGAGATTATCATTTTTAATTTTGGATAAATTGCTATAATACTAGATGTCAACCACTAAGCCAAGCATGGGAGGGAGAGATGGGGAGAGAATGGGGTGGGGATCGGGTGGGGGCTGACTGGGCGATGTGTGCATGTATGTCTACAAAAGTATGTATCCCACTATGATGTATGAATACAGTGCACCAATTAAAAAAAAATAAAAAAAATAATTCTTAGCCACCCGTGGACACCAGGTTGCTTCCATTGTTGGCAAAGGTGTGTCTGTGGGGTTTTCCACTTGAAGTGAATTTGGCCACGGCTGTGCTCACATAAATTTATAAGGAGAATCATTCCTTCCAGGCTATAAATTGAGTTTTATCTGGCCTCTTTTGGGATGCAGAGACCTGATACGCTGAAGAAAATTTGTGAGGGACAGAGAATGACACAGTGTCAGGACAGGGGAGGATGCCTTCTTGTGGGCAGGGAGATGCAGCCAAGATGCCGAGGAGGAGCGTGGCCTTTGTCATAGGCGCACTCGGGAGCCTGGCAGCGTACTTAACTTCTCCTGTTCTCACCTGGAGAGGAAGGCAGCAGTGCTGCCTCACCAGGCTGGCGTAAGGAATAAATGAGTGCCTATAATTTCCTTCTCCCTTCTTAAGGGTACGCAAAGGCAGGCAGAGTAGGTGTAGGACCCAGATGTTTAGGCTCAGTCCTGCCCTCTTGCAGCTGGAGCTGAGACGTTTCCTTCCCCCCTCCTTCGCATCTCTGGAACTTGCTTGATGTTGCCTGGAGGAGGCTTGATAGAGGACAAGAAGCCAACCATTGTGGACTGAACATGGTCCTCATGGGCCGTGCTGCCAGCTCGCAGTAGAGCGCCTACATCAGACAGCCGAGAAGGCTGGGTCTCCTCTACACAACTCAAGACTCATTTAGTTTATGTTGAAAGGCAGATTGTGGCTGGGCATGGTGGCGCACGCCTGTAATCCCCGCCCTTGGGAGGCGGAGACAGGAGGATTGCTCAGGTTCAAAGCCAGCCTCGCTGCCTTAAGAGACCCTGTTTCCAAATTAAAAAGTATAAAATAGGTCTGGGATTGTAGCCCGGAGGTAGAAGGGCTTCCAAGAACCCCAGTACCACCAAAAAAAAGAAAAGAAAGAAAGGCAGATTGTGATTGCTTTGGCTAATTTTTTGCCTTAGGACCTTATAGCAAGAATCGCAGCCATTTCTAAAGAGCTGTTAAGGGCTGGGGTATAACTCAGTGGTAAAACACTTGCCTATGTTTTATGTGAGGCCCTGGCTTTAGTTTTCAGCACTGCAAGAATAATAAAATAAATTTTAAATGAAGTCTTGCATCAAACATGGTGTTGCACACTTGTAATCTCAGCATTTGGGAGGCTGAGACAGGAGGATCATGATTTGCAGACAGCCTCCAATACTACTTAGTGAGGCCCTTTACAACTTAGTGAGACCCTGTTTCAAAATAAAGAAGAAAAACTAGGGCTGGGGGTGTAGCTCAGAGGTAGAATGTCCCTGAGTTTCATTCCCAGTACCAAAAAAAGTCTTGCTATATGCCAGCCATTGTCTAGATACTCTGCTCTTGTAACGCCAGTTCTTATAACATTTCTGCAGAGTAGGTGGCTAGTATTCTAGTTTCATAGATGACAACACAGTTTCTCAGAAAGCCAGTAATTTGCCCTCCATCACAGGTCAGAGCCAGGGTGCAAACCTGCTCTGTCCAACCACACTCAGCACCCTGCTCCTCAGTATCAACTTGAGTGGCTGGGCATAGCCATTCAGTATGACACAGAGATAAACCAGATGCACGTCTGTGCCAGTCGAGCCTGGGAGGGGCGTCGCGTGAAGGGGAAGGTACCCAGCCTAGAGCTGTGTAGGATTCTTCCCTGCCCCCAGCTAAAGATGGCTGCCCTCAGAGCCAGCCAGGGAGACAGGTGAATCTGGCACACTGCCACACTTCAGGAGCTCACAGTCCAGCCAGCAAGGGAGAAGAGTGGACCACCATGCGGGCGGTGCTGGGTCGCACCTATGTATATACCAGGCGCCTGGGAGACAGGCTCTGGAGGCCAACCGGGCCAGCCGCTGGCTTGCTATGACCCCTCTGGAGGGCTGAGTGTGGTGGTTTATCCATGGCCAAAGGAGGCCAGACTAACACTGTCCAACAGAAATAGGAAGCAAGCAAGTGCATCATTTAAGAGTTTTCTAGTAGCCACACAAAAATGACAACAGTTGGAATTAATTGTTATGATTCATTTAACCCAGTATATTCAAAATACTGTTGTTTAATATAAAAAATTGAGACATGTTTTTTTTGGTCCTTAAACTCTGGTATGTTTTATTTTTGCAGTGTATTTCAATTTGAGCCAGGCACATTTCGGGTGTGCCTATTACAGGCTAGTTCAGGACCAGAGGGCCCAGCATCAGCCGCTAACACCCCACCTGGTGCCCCTCGCCCGCCCTTCTGGCACGCCCAGTGGCTGTGCCATCCTCTGGGTAATACCCTCACTGCGCTTGCTGGCCTCAGGGCCTCCAGCCTTTCCTCCACCACTTTAATAACCGTTATCACACTCATCTTTGTAAAGGCTAAATCTGTTTCTACTCTACAGAGCCCCCGTATGTAAAGAATAAAATCCATAATCCTTGGCATTTAAGGCCCTTCAGAACCTGCCCCAGTTTCCCGGCTGCCATTAGACTTCTTAATGATGTGTTGGTTTAGCGTTGCAGAGTAATCCCAGAGTCTCGCACATGCTAGGAAGTATTCTACCACTGAGCTACATCCTAAGCCTTTTTAAAATTCTTGAGATAGAGCTGGGCGTAGTAGCACACACTTGTAATCCCAGTACTTGAGAGGCTGAGACAGGAGAATCACAGGTTTGTGAACAGCCTCAGTTACCTAGGCCCTCTGCAACTTAGTGAGACCCTATTTCAAAATAAAAAATAGAGCCGAATGTGGTGGTGCACACTTGTAATCCCAGCACTCGGGAGGCTGAGACTGGAGGAAGAGTGCGGTTCGCAGACAGCCTCAGCTACTTAGTGAGGCCCTTCACAACTTCGTGAGACCTTGTTTCAAAATAAAGAATAAAAAATAGGGAAAGGGTATAGCTTGGAGGTCGAATGCCCCTGGGTCCCATCCCCAGACCTGCAAAAAAATTAAAAATAGGGCTGGGGGTTGTTGCTCAGAGGTATAATGCTCCCGAGTTCAGTCCCCAGTTCTTCAGCAATGCCGGGCATGGTGCTGCATGTTTGCAATCCCAGTAGCTGGGAGGATGAGACTGGAGGATCACAGGTTAGTGGCCAACCTCAGCCACTTAGCTTCAAGATAAAAAATAAAACAGGGCTGGGGGAAGCTGGGCATGGTGGCGCATGCCTGTAATCTCAGTACTCAGGAGGCTGAGACAAGAGAATCAGAAGTTCGCAGCCAGCCTCAGCTACTTAGTGAGGCCTGCAACTTAGACCCTATTTCAAAATAAAGAATAAAACGTAGGGTGTAGTAGCGCACGCCTGTAATCCCAGCATTTGGGAGGCTGAGACAGGAGGATCACAGTTCATGGATAGCTTCAGCTACTACTAAGTGAGACTCTTTGCAACTCAGTGAGACCTTGTTTCAAAAAAAAAAAATAAGGTGAAAAAATAGGGCTGGAGGTGTAGTTCAGAGGTAGAATGTCTTTGGGTTCTATCCCTAGTACCACAGAAAGAGGAAGGAAGGAAGGAAGGAAGGAAGGAAGGAAGCTAGCTAGCTAGCTAGCTAGCTAGCTCGGAGGTAGAATGGCTCTGGGTTCATTCCTCAGTACTCCCCCTCAAAAAAAATTGAGATGGGGTCTTGTCAGATTGCCCAGGCTGAACTTGAATTTGTGATCCTCCCGAGTCAGCCTCCTCAGTAGCTGGGGATTACAGAAGAGCCCCACCATGCCCAGCATCACTCCTACTTTGTATGTATTAGGAGGTCATGTAAAACCACTTCCCTATCTGCTCTGATACGTTTATGCTTATGGTACTTTGAGGTTCTATTGCATATATTATCTGACTTGAATATCTGCTGTGTGTTCTAGAGGAGAAACATGAAACTTATTATAAGACTGAGAAAGCAGGCATTAATCAACCAGAAAGTGCCCCAACAATCATTTAGTTACTCTGGAGTTAGGCACCACAAAGGGAAATTTTAGGCAGAAGCAGTGGCGTGGCTGAGGAGGCATCCCTGAGAAGGCAGGTGCGTGTGGGTCCCCTGGCCGTGGTGAGGGGCTTCTGGGGCTGAGGTTCAGTAAGCGGAGGAAGAGTGGCAAAGGACAAGGACGTGGCCAAAGCTCTGTGAGCCTCCCACGAGACAGCAGAAACCACTGAAGGGGTCTTCTCGTCCATGCTGGGAAAGATCGCCCGTGTAGAGCATGGATGGGCGGGCTGCTGGAGGAGGCGAAGCTGGGGTGGACCTGGGGAGGCCAGCTCCTGTACCCAGGAGATGGTGGGGCCTCACAGCAGCATGCAGCCAAGACGGGAGGAGGTGGAGTCCAGAAAAGTTAGGTCCCATCAGTAAGATTTGGCAGTTGAGGTGGTTTTCGGGGGGCTGTCACAGGCAACTTGGATTCCTGGTGACCACAGCTGCAGGGCACTAAGAGGAGACTTTGATCTGGAGCGGGGCTGAGCTTGCCTGAGATGGGTTTCAGACTCAATAGTCCAGCTGTTAGGTGTCAGTGAAGGAGAAGGTCCTCACCACGACCTTTTGAGAAAGTTGGCATTGTCCACATTTTATTGAGAAACCAGCGTGGAGAGGTCAGGTGACTTGCCTGAAGCTACTGGCCAGGAGAGTGCTGAGCCTGACCTTGAGCTAGTATTTGACTCTGAAAGCTGTGCTTTGGAAGCAGACGCAGTCTGTGTGCTAAGTGTTTGGTGCTGAAGCAAGTTGGCCAGCCCTCGGCCCACTGGTCCTGCCGTCTTCCTCCACACACTCGGAGCCTTCCTGGAGGCAGAAGGGGACACACACACACACCCCCCACTGCCACCCTGCCGCTCGCTCCCACCCTCGCTCCCTGGGGCGCAGTTCACTGGCTCCTAGTCCTGTGCCTCCGACTTCTGAACCTGGAAAGGATCAGGAAAAAACAGAATAAATCCATTTACATAGGACTTTACACTTTGAAAGCACTTAACAAATAGCACATCTTTGGTCCTCACACCAGCTCTAGAATAAAGATGCACACGTGCTCCTTCAGCAAACATGTTTGGCATGAGTATCCAGCGCTCCTAGGCAGTGGGATCCTGCTCTCAGCTGAGATCTGGGCCTCTCCTGGCTCCGCCCAGAGACTTTGTCTGGTTCTCTGCCACTAGATCAGCTGGGGTTATCTGCACGCACATCTCTCCTCTCAGCCTACACTGCTGAGTTGCACAGGCCTAGAAGGCAGTGTTTGTAGCCTCAGGCCGCAGGGAAGACTCCACCCAAAGGCAAAGTCCTTGGGAAGTTCTGTTCCCAGTGCTTCACCCGGGAGGTACGGGAACCCAACAGGGTGAGGGCTGGGGCTCAGTTTGGGCTTTTTTCTTTTTGACAGTATTGGGGCTCAAGCCCAAGGGCATTCTACCTCCAAGCATGCTCCCAGCCCTATTTTAAATTCTTTATTTTGGAATAGAGTCTCACTAAATTGCAGAGGGCCTCACTAAGTAGCTGAGGCTGGCCACAAACCTGTGATCCCTCTGTCTAAACCTGCCAAGTACTGGGATTATAAATACTGGGATTGGCTTGTAATCCCCGCACTTGGGAGGAGGAGACAGGAGGATCACACAGGTTTGAAGCCAGCTGAGCTGGCTTAAGAGATCCTGTTTCCAAATTTAAAAATATAAAAAAAGAGGTCTGTTAGTGTAGCCCGAAGATAGAAGGGTTTCCAGGAACCCCAGTACCACCAAAAATAATAATAATAATAAATAAGTACTGGGATTACAAGTATGTGCCATCATGCCCCGGAGAGTATGGACTTTATGTGGAATGAAGGTCTTGGCAGGGTGGCTATTCCTGGGTTATGAGGGCTTCAGGAATATTTCTTGCCCCAGACTCAAGAACACCTTGCTCAAACTGCGCACAGTGACACATTACTGTAATTACAGCTGCTGGGGAGGCTGAGGCAAGAGGATCACAGACTGGGCATTTTAAGACTGTCTGACAATTTTTTTATAAAAGGGCTGAGAATGTAACTTAATGGCAGAGCTCTTGCCTAGCATGTGCTGGGCCCTGATTTCAATCCCCATTATCCCCACCACCACCAGAAAACATAACTGAGCCTGTGTACATGTATCTTTTTACCTCAGATATGTGTACATATTATGTATCTTTAATATTAAAGTATGTATGTAATAAATTCTAACATGCCATGTATATAATGTATGTGAATTCTGTAACACTGAGAATAGTTTGTGGAAATTGTGAAGGAGGTAAACACCAGCGAGGTTATCAAAAGCTGCTGCTCTAATCAGACCGGCACCTTCGGGGAGTCAGCAGGCCGTGGGGGAAGGGGACCAACAAGCCACGCATCCAGAGAGTCGCACATAGTCCCTGTTGGCCGGCAGAGTCACGTGGTGGGGAGGAAGTAACCATGCTTTAAGCGGGGGGGGGGGACTGACTGTGGGAACCCCAATTCTCTCATGACATCTGGAGCCTCATGATGCCTGGGATCTTGCAGCACCTAGATTCCCGTGATATCTCCGCTTCTGGCTTCCAGGGTTCCACCTCCTGTTCCTGCTGTGGGGTCACGTGGGGGGACCTGACCTATCATCTTCATGTGATGTACAGAGTATGTGTGCATATGTACATATGCAAAAGAGAAATAAGGACCAGGTACATCTATGTATTGCTAGAGGTCATATAAATTATTGGCCTAGGAGTACAGACTCTGAAATCAGAACAGCCTCCTATGCATCTTAACTCTGTATTCACTCATCTCAAGATGGGGGGAGATGAGCTCTCTATTCACCAAGCTTTTGGAGGACCCAGCACGGTGCCAGGTCAAAGGCTTAGTACAGTAACTAGGCAGTGAGAATGTTCTCGTTCCCACACAGCATGGGTACCCGCGGACTCCCCTTCATTACACAGTGGCACTGGGCCTGAGTACGGGTCACGAGCCAGGGACCGCCCTTGAGGAGCTGGAAGGACACAGTGTAGTTTGCTCATCCTCACTTCTTTTAACTCCAGAGCAGTCCTACTTGTGACCAAGCAGGACTGAGGTTAAACCCCCACACCTTTTGGGGGTCTGAGTAAAGCACAGAGGAATATAAGCTGTGGGCAATGGTGCCGCAGAGGTCGGACTTTGGCCCCATCTGGAGAGGCTGACACCACCTCGCTCCTTGGAAATGTGTACTTGTGTGAAAAATTGCTTAGAGCCCCCACCCTTTTTCCTTCCAGTTTTAAGGAGGACCTAGGGGTGTTCTACCACTGAGCGGTATCTCCAGCCCTTTTTGTTTTGGGACAGTCTCTTGCTAGGTTGCCTAGGCTGCCCTTGAAGTTGTGATCCCCTGCTGCAGCCTCAGAGTTGCTGGAATTGCAGCTGATTTTTAATGTGTGTACTCACCCAACACACCACAGTCACCTGGGAGGTTTTGTGGGCTCTCTGGATGGTCACCAGTCATTGCCTTGCTCCATCATCATCTTCCTGGCGAGGATGAGGCAAGTTTTGGGCGTCTGTGCGCTGTAGCTGCCTGTCAAGTGCTGTCTGGAGCAGGGACCCACACTGACCTTCCCCTTTAGCAGCCAGGTGAGAAGGAGCAGTATGGAAGGGGCAGTGTGTGTCTGAGGTGGGCTGCACTGAAAAGAAAGGGGAGGAGCGAGACGCAAGGCCTCAGCCAGCGCTTCGGGTGTATAGCACAGGCTGGAACCCAGGGCACTCCACCTCCAAGCCACATCCCCCAGCCTACTTTGTTTTATTCTTTATTTTGAAACAGGGTCTTGCTATGTTTTGGAGGGCCTCACTAAGTAGCTGAGGCTGGCTGCGAACCTGTGATCCTCCAGTCTCAGCCTCCCAAGTACTGGAATTACAGGTGATGTCACTACTCCTGCCTTATGATAGTCTTTAAAAATGTTTAACCTAGCCAGGCATGCTGGGCACTCCTGTAATTCTAGTACTTGGGAGGCTGAGACAAGGAGGATTGCAGGTACAAGGACAGCCTCAGCAGTTTAGCAAGAATATCAGTAAATTAGCAAGATTCTGCTTCAAAACCAAAAATAAAAAGGGATGGGTGTGTAGCTTGCAGGTAGAATGCAGAATGCCCCTGGGTTCAATCCCTATTCACACACACACACACACACACACACACACACACACCCCAGAGTCTAATCTGGAGGAGACATCAGATAAATCCCTACTGTCGGCCATTCATTCAACAAGACAGCCTGGACTCTCCAAATGCTATTGTTACGAGAGACCAAGAACATAAAGATAACTTGAGAACCTTGATTGGGTCCTGGGTGGGGGCACCTGGGGAGCAGCTATAGTTGAGATTCAAATACTGTGTTAGGATGTGCTACATTCAAGTCAAACTTGTTGGGTATGCAGATGGCTTTATGGTTTAGATGCAAAGTGTCAAGATCTTAGGAGAGAGAAACTGATCCAGGGGTGAAGCATCATGGCCTCCATCCGCAACCTTCAAATGGAAGGATGAACATAGGTAGAAACGTTAAGCAAACGTGCAAATGCTGATTGGTGAGTCTGGATGAAGGGTGTGTCCATCAGGCTGCTTCCTTAACTTTAATGTACCTTGACACGAATGTGGACCAGGGATCGCTTCATAGAATCGATGCTTTGTCCAAGATTTTGAAAAAGGAATAGGAAATGGGGAGAGGAGAAGGGCTGGCGGCCAGCTGACGCCAGAGGCGGCACGAGCACAGCATCTCTCAGGGCCAGCCGAGGCAGGTGAATGCAAACAGGTGGTGAGAGGTGAATCCGAAAAAGTACTCGGATACGCATAATGAAGGTTCTTTAAGAGCGGGCTCTTGTTCCCTGCTTGTATAGGCGGTAAGGAGAGAAGTCTTAGGTGTGTGACGGGGGTGTGCTTGAGTGAGGAGTGGAAGTGAGTTTTCACTTTGTGTGTTTGTGTAGGATTTGCAGGTCAGACTGACTGGATAGAGAAGACATTTGAGTCAGCAAATCTGCCCCAGTGGTGCCATTTAGAACAAATTTGGGAGGAGGTTCTCCATTCTCTGGGACTTCTCTATGCCCCCAGGTCAGGCTCTGCTGCCAGTGTTTGTGGAAGGAGAGGGAGTCCTCTGTAAGTCTTACTTCTTCCACAGCCTCCCTCTCGTGCCAGACTCCTTGCCTGTCTTCCCTCCAACTCAGAGCTGGTTTCCCTTCTTTGGGTGGGGGGCAGGCTGACTGTACTTACCTTGCAGTTTTCTTGTTTCCCTTCACACCTGCCCGGCTCTGGTTTCTTTTTTGATGAACTTTTATTAGCTGGTGAAATGGCCTTTGTCCGTGACCCCCGCCGTATTCTACAGCTAGATACATGGGCCTTTCCTTCATTTGCCTTTGACTCTGTGGAGCTGCTCACGCCCCAGCTCAAAAAGCAAAGCCAGGGTGAGCTCAGCAGCAGGGCACTGGATTCAGTCCCAACACCAAAAAAAAAAAAAAAGAAAGAAAAAAAAGTCACTAGGTTCACAGTTCACAGTGCATCTTCCAGGCTTCACTAAGGGTATAGGAAGCCAGTGTCTTGCCAGGGCCAAGCAGGACAAGCAAGGAGGTCATGTGGGCTTCCCCTGGTGGTGGTAAGGAAGAAGTCAAGCCCAGCTTGGGTGATGGGGCAAGTGCCATGGGCGCAGTTGAAGGCAGCCATGAGCAGCTGGGGCAGAAGGCCCAGGAAAGCCCCGAATTGAGTCCACCTCGCAGGTGTTGACCGCAGGTTCCCCCTGCTTGCCCCGTTGCTGCCTTGCCTGGGCAGCGCCTCCAGCGGAGCTCTCCACCGCAGTGGAGGGTCCTGTGGCGCCCTGTCCAGCATGGGAGCCACTAGCCACGTGCAGCTGCCAAGCACCTGAAGTGCGGCTAATACAACCATGAAGCTGAACGCTGAGTTTCATTTAAAATTAAAATGGCTCCGTGTGGCTTTTGGCTTATTGTAGGAGGGCACTGGTCTAGATTCTGGAATGTGAGCAAACCTTTGCTACATGATGGTGGAGGCCGGATCTGGACCCTAGGCAAGGAATGGACGGGAACAGTGGGACAAGCTGATCCGAAGAAAGCAGACGTTGTCGCTTCCAGAAGTTTACCTTTTCTGGCTCCTGGCTGCAGTAATAGGAAATAGGATAGGAAGGACTCGCGTGGGCAAAGCGGTGGCTGAGAACAGGACTGAGCACGAGCTGTGGGAGGCACCGGGGACACGGGCAGTGCAGCCATCTCGGCCTCACCAGGGCAGCCCTAGAGAAGCAGGCAGGCAGTTACCACTGGCATCCATGCCACAGAAGGGTGAGGTCCTGGGAGCCGTGGATGCTCCAGGGGAGCGCTGACCCCCCTCAGGCTGTAGGTCCTGGGAGCCGTGGACGCTCCAGGGGAAAGCTGACCCCCCTCAGGCTGTAGGTCCTGGGAGCTGTGGATGCCCCAGGGGAAAGCTGATTCCTCAGGCTATACTCCCTGTTAGATGCTATGGTGGTGGCCCAACTTGTAGACAACTACCTTTCTTCCAAGTATATGGAAAGCTCTTAAAAGATTTTAAGTAAGCCAGGCGTGGTGCGTACGCTTGTAATCCCAGTGCTTGGGAGGCTGAGACAGGAGGATCACACGGGTTCGAAGCCAGCTCTGCTACTTAGGCTCTCAGCAACTTAGTGAGACCCTGTTTCCAAATAAAATATAAAATGGGTCTGGGAGTGTAGCCCGGAGGTAGAAAGCCTCTTGGTTCCACCCCCAGTACCACAAAAACAAAACAAAACAAAACAAAAAAGATTTTAAGTAGCAAATGACATGAGTAGATTTGCATCTTAGTGAGCTTACAGGCGTGCTGTGGCCCGTTCCCACCCTTGGGTCCTCCCCAGCTCTCGTGTGGCTTTTCGTTTGAGCCAACCATCTCCAGTGTCTTGTGTGGTCCATGTCGTGTCTTGTTTTCTTGTTCCCTCCTCTCCCCATCGCTCTCTCCTGGCCCCACGCGCTCTTCTGCCTTGATGTCCTCTCTGACCCAAAGATCAGCCAGTAAAAAGCAGTCTCACCTGTCCAGGTAAGAAGGAGCCCCTCCTTTACGTTTAAGTTACTTGTATTTTGAATAGATAATATCTACATGTGGTTCTGAATCTAAAGAATACAGAAGAGAATATAAGAAGGCTGCAGCCCATCCCAGTGGGCCCCAGCATCCGCTTTGCCCCCTCAGAGCCAGCCAGTGTTTCTCTCTGTAGCTTTCCAAAGATGTGTTATTTTTGCATACATAAATATATAAACACATTTCTTTTTCCTCTTATCTACTATTTTTAATGTCCACACGATTCTATATCACTTTCCCTCAATAGCATATCATGGAAATTATTCCTTATCAGATTATGTAAAATGCATTCTCACTCTTTGTTTTATATGGCCAAGTTCTGTGTCATTATATTGATACAAAATAATTTATTTAAGCTGTCACCATTGTAAACATTTAGATCACTTCCAGTGTTTTGCTGTTGCACCTGGGGTTCTGTGCAGAGCCTTCGCTTGGTCACTGGCACTAGCTGGTCGCAGAGCTGCCCCTTCCTGAGGCGCAGCCACTGTTGACTCGGGTACTGGCAACTGGCACCCTTTGCCAAAGAGAGGGCCACTGCGGTGATTTGAAGTCCTCTGCTCCTGGCGAGGCCCTAAGTAAAGAAGAGGTCAGACAGTGTGTCTGGTTTGGTCATCTGCAGTACTTTGAGGGGTTAGGTCTTGACTAGTTTCTAAGCAAGCTGCCTGGGGCTGGCTGTGGGACAGGGCTACTTATGGGGTTGGAATACACTACCACCAAACAGGCCAGAATCCTATTTTCCCATGGTACCCGGAAGAAAAATGGAATTTCCAGAGGCTCGGGCCACTGCTGTACTTTCCTTCCTAAAAGACCCCGTGCCAGTTGCCAGTTACCCCGTAGTTTGGTACTCGGGACCCGGGTACCTTCATGTTCCTGCCCCTTTGGAGAGGAGGAGCTTTAAGGGACGGAAGCAGCTGCCGTGGGAGCTGGTCTCTGCTGCAGCCGTGCGTGCTCTGCTGTGTCATGTAGGCCTCGTGCTTGGCCCACCATGTCCAGGCTTCTGCACATCATCACCTGACACTAACTAGCCCTTGGTTTTCCCTGTCTTTTTCTCGCATTCATTTTCTCTGCTGCTCCGTTCTGTTCCATCAGCCCCATTGCAGCCTGGTAAGACTCAAGCATGTGTACGTGTGCACAGCCCCCTCGCTCCTGTCTCCTGTCACCTGGCTCCTGAAGGGCTGCTTGCCTTCACACCCTGCTGGTAGTACAGCGACTGTGCTCCCCCTGCCAGGCCAGAATCCAGACAGGTGGCATTGCCAGTCAGACCGAGCAGGTTACAGGGTGGGTCAGTCTCTGTGGTCCGAGACTCGGGGCCCCTTTCGACCGAGCCTCCTTTCGCAAGCCCTCCCTGTCCAGCTCACCGACAAGCTTTCCTCCCTCTTCCAGGTTAAGTAGCCTGTCTTCTCTGGGAGACTCCGCAGCTGAGCGCAAGTCCCCTTCCCACCACCGCCAGCCCTCGGACACCTCTGACACAGCAGGTAAGCACCTTCTTGGCATTAGCACAGGGAAACAGCCATGCACACCATCCACACATCCCAAATAGAAACGCCTTATTGTTATTTTGTTGTTTCTTTGTTTTGATATTGGAGATTGAACTCAGGCATGTACTGCCTCCGATCCACACCCCAGCCCTTTTATTTTTTACTTTGGAACAGGGTCTTGCTAAGTTGCCAAGGCTGGCCCTGAACCTGCGGTCCTCCCACCTGTACCCAGCCCCTCCGTCTTCATGCTGAGCACATAATGCATGCAGGCATTGTGTTATGGGTTTGATAAACATTGCCTCCTATGCCATCCTAGAAAGTAGTTTTGTGTATTGTCCGTACTCCACACATGAGCAAGCAGGGACAGAGAAGTTATGAGCTTGCCCTGCTGCCCACGCTTGCTGGGACACCGTCAGGACTCTAGACCCATGCAGCCACACACGGAGCTGGGGACACCGTAATCAGCCTCCTCCCGTCTTCCTTTTCTTTTTGTTGAAGTTTTGTTCTTGGCTGTTCATGTGCTTAAGTCATCCTGTGTGAGTTACCCAGCTCTGCTAGGACAGTCAGCAGGCCCTGGGGTTCAGCACTGCCTGCCATGGGTGCCACTTAGCAGCGATGCCCCTCAACCCAGTTGCACTTCTTACCTGAAATACGAGGAGGGGTGACATGGCCCTGACTGTCCTTGGCCACTGCCACCCAAATTAACCAAAAAGGGCGGGTGTGGCCGGGACAGACAAGGATGGTGTCTCCGTGGAATACAGAGTAGACTTAGGCGTCTGCTAGTCCCTGGGAAGGCCCATCAGGCAGGAGTGTGGGCAGGAGGGCCCCAGGGAGCCGCGGGGAGGCCTCGTGAGGCGCGCCGGGCTCTGCCGAGCTGGCTCTGCCGAGCTGGCTCTGGCTTTACACACTGGCCTTCCTCTCCCACCAGGCCTTGTTCAACGCTGCGTCATCATCCAGAAGGACCAGCATGGCTTCGGCTTCACGGTCAGTGGGGACCGCGTGGTTCTGGTGCAGTCCGTGCGGCCTGGTGAGTATGGCTGCTCCCGCCCGCCTGGCGGTCCTCGGAGGCGCCACACATGCAGTGGCGCCCTGGGACTGGGAGAGTGTGTGCTGGGGAGTCTGGGGCTGGGCGAGATGCTCTAGGGCCAGCCCCATGGACACCTAGGGTCTCCATAACTCCAGGCCACACGATGAGGAGTTTCTGGGCTCACACCTCATGCTGCTTCCCCAGCAGGGAGGTGGAAGCCAGTAGAACAGTCCTCGGTCACTAGGCAAAAGCCTGGTCGCCGCAGAGGAGAGCCAGCATGATGCCATGGAAGGGTCACAGGTTACTGGCTACTGCACTGATGACGCCGTGTGTGTGTGTGTGTGTGTGTGTGTGTGTGTGTGTACGTACGTACGTACTGGGGTGGAACCCAGGGGCATTCTACCTCTGAGCTACACCCCCAGCCTTACTTTATATTCTTTATTTTGGAACAGGGTCTCACTAAGTTGCAAAGGGCCTCACTAAGTAGCTGAGGCTGTCCGTGAACTGCGATCCTCCTGTCTCAGCCTCCCGAATGCTGGGATTACGAGTGTGCGCCACCATACCAGGCTATGTGTGTGTGTTTTTACTGAAGATGGAACCAGGGGCATTCTATATCTGAGCCACATCCCCAGTCCTATGTTTTAGTCTTTATTTATTTATTATTATTATTATTGTTTTTATTTATTTATTTATTTATTTTTTGGTGGTACTGGGGTTCCTGGAAGCCCTTCTACCTCCGAGCTACACTCCCAGACCTATTTTTACATTTTTATTTGGAAACAGGGTCTCCTAAGCCAGAGCGCACTGTTGGCTTTGAACCTGCGCGATCGTCCTGTCTCTGCTTCCCAAGCACGGGGATTATAAGCGTGCACCACCACACCCGGCTTAGTCTTTATTTTGAAACAGGGTCTCACTAAGTTGTGGAGGCATCGCTAAGTAGCTGAGGCTGGCTGCAAACCCTGATCCTTCTGTCTCAGCCTCCCAAGTACTGGGATGACAAGCGTGTGCCAGCTTATCTCAGGTTTCTTTATCTCACGATTTCTCCAAGTATAGACTGTTAACTTACTTCAGAATCACCTGTCCCTAGAATGATTGCAATCCTCATTCCTGGGCTCAACCCCAAAAGTCACAAGTCACTTTCTATATCCGGGCGTGGTGGCGCACGCTTGTAATCCCCGCGCTTGGGAGGCTGAGACAGGAGGATCACACAGGTTCAAAGCCAGTCGCAGCTACTTAGTGGGGCTCTCAGCAACTTAGTGAGACCCTGTTTTCAAATAAAATATAAACTAGGTCTGGGAGTATAGCCCAGAGGTAGGAAGCCCATGGGTTCCATCCCCAGTACTACCCCAAAAAAAAAAAAAAAAAAAAATCACTTCCTATGTTGCTTTTTAGGGGTTTTTGTTTTGTGTTTTTGTTTATTTGTACTGGGGATGGAACCCAGGGGCATTCTGCCTCTGAGCTACAACCCCAGCCCTACTTTATATTCTTTATTTTGAAATAGAGTCTCACTGAGTTGCAGAGGGCCTAAGTAAGTGAGTCTGTCCATGAATCGTGATTGTTCTGTCTTGGCCTCCCAAGTACTAGGATTACAAGCATGTGCCAACCCCCCCCCCCCAGGTCTGGGGATGGAACCCAAGGGCATTCGACCTCTGAGCTACACCCCCAGCCCTAGTTTTTATTCTTTATTTTGAAACAGGGTCTCACTGAGTTGCGGAGGGCCTCACTAAGTAGCTGAGGCAGGCTGTGAACCTCAGTCCTCTAGTCTCGGCCTCCCAAATGCTGGGATTACAAGCGTGCACCACAAGCGTGCACCACCACCACCCCCGCGTCAAGCACTTTTTAATCTTCATTTTGAAACACGGTTTGAGGCCGGCCTTAAACCAGTGAGTTTCCTAACTCAGTCTCCCAAGTCACTGGGCTTATAGGCATGTGCCCCCATATCCAGCTCAGGATACACTTTTTAAGAAATTTCCCTAGTAACCCTTAATTTTCATTCTTACTGAAGTCTGGGGACTTCTGCTCAAACTTCTTTGAAGATCTTAGTTTGTTTTTTAATTACTAAGTTATTTGCAGTCAGCTCCTGTGTTTCGGGAATTTAGGCAGATAGCTCTTTCCTCTCCTGCAGGCTCTCACGTGTAGATGACTCTAACAGAGTTTCAAGCTATTTGCAAGTCTTCTTTCATAAGTAGCTCATTTTGGATGAGGAGAGCCTGAGTTCCATGTTGAAAAGTCAACTTGGAACGTCCTCATTACTACATGTTTTCTTTATACTAGAAACATCTAGATGTGCTTTGTAGGAGTTTTGTTTTGATTGGTTGAATACAACTTACAGATTTAATGATCATCTTGGGACAAATGTACAGAATAAATTTTATGTGTCTCATTAACTTGTTTGGGTTGTAATGTAAATGCTTCCTGGATATAAATTGAACCAGGAGCCGGGCGTGGTGGCGCACACTTGTAATCCCAGCATTTGGGAGTCTGCGACAGGAGGATCGCCGTTCAAGGACAGCCCCCCGCTACTACTTAGTGAGGTCCTTTGCAACTCAGTGCAACCCTGTTTCAAAAAAAGAATAAAAAATAGGGCTGGGGGTATATCTTAGAGGTAGAATGCCCCTGGGTTCCATTCCCAGTATCACACACACAAAAATTGAACTAGGAAAATATAAACTGTTAAACTATGCAGTGGATAAAAGCACGGCAGCTTCCAGTAGGGTGGTAACTGAAAGGCCCAGAGCTCACTCTTCAGCGAGCCTGTCCTTGAACCAGGGACTTCCACCTCCTGCTGCACCCCAGACTGCTTTGATTCTTATTGTAAAACAAGGTTTCACTAAGTTGCTGAGGCTGGCTTTGAACATGCAATTCCCCTGTCTCAGCCTCTCAAGGACTGGGATTACAGGTGTGTGCTACCATGCTGGACTCAATCTGGTCCATTTAGAGGGAGAAACTATAAATTTTGTTTTGCTTATGTGTAGTACTAGGGTTGAAGCCAGGAGCATTCTACCTCTGAGCTGTACCTCCAGCCTGTTTTTATGTTTTTGTTTTGAAGCAGCGTCTCACTAGGTTTCTGAGAGTCTCACTAAGTTGCTAAGGCTTTCATCCAACCGGCAACACTCCTCCCGAGTACTGTGATTACAGGCATGCACCACTGCACTGGCTTTTTTTAAACAGAAAATAAAAATTATTATATCTTTAATGATATGAACTCTCATATTCTTTATGAGTCTCTTAGGACTTAAGAACTACCAGTTTGAAAATATACTTTAATCCTTTTCTCCATATCCTTGATAGTATTTTATTAATTATACTTAATATAGGAAATTCATTTTTCCCACTGAATAATAAACAATAACTTTTCTCTGATCTTAGACCATATTCAGACACATTCAGATAAAGCACACCTGTCTCCCTGGAGCCTTGGCCTGCCAGGCTCCCACCAGGCTGGTTATCAGAAGCCTGGCCTCCAGGTTCAGTGCAGGGAGAACGGCCATGTTACTTATGCAGTCCTCTCCTGCTTCGAGGCCGTGTGTTGCTGGAGCAGCACGGGACGTCCACAGCCTAGAGGTGCTTCCCACAGAGACGAGGTGGCACTTGAGGGGGCAGCATCCAGCGGGGACCTTGGCGCAGGTAGATGCCTGGGCCTCTGGGGAGGTTGTGGGCTCTGCTGACCAGGCCTTCTCCTCACAGGAGGTGCAGCCATGAAAGCCGGTGTGAAAGAGGGCGACCGGATCATCAAAGTGAGTGTCGGGCCGTCCTGAGTGGCACAGCACAGCGGGCAGGCACGGAGGGGCTGCGGCTGGCTTCCCTGTCTGGGCCCTTTGACCCTAGCGGCCAAGCTTCTAGAATAGCTTTCCTTATCCCAGTTCACAGATGGTTCAAGTAAGATTGGGGGAGGGGCAAAAGAAAAGGAGGAGGGGCGGCGACGAGCGGAGGGCCCCGCCTCCAGATCTCGGCTCGGTAGCGCCCCCTGGGGTCCTGCCTCTTCTAGCTACTGTCAGTGCCCTCTCCAGGTCAGCTCTGCAAGGTGACTCCGATGCAGGGGACGCCCCTGGGCCACTTTACATGCACCTGTGGGTGCGAGCTTTGCCAGAGTTAATAGACAGTGACCGAACACATGAATGAAAACACAGGTCTTGGCCCTGGATAAGGATGAGCCAGAGCAGGCCAGGGCAGTGCAGCTGAAAGTGCGGGAAATGGCTAGGAGACTGGGTTTCCCTCACCGTAACCCAGTGTGCTTTGTCCTCCCACAGGTAAACGGCACCATGGTGACCAACAGTTCACACCTGGAGGTGGTGAAGCTTATCAAATGTGAGTTGGAGAGGGGTTACAACCGAGAGTGGGCGGGTGGGCCAGGCAGCAGAGGCCACGTCGCTAGCTTTGACGTGGCGTGACCACCGTGACAGCCACAAAACCTGTCGCAGTTGCCAGTGGAGACACGACTCATCTCTTACTAGACGTCTCCATTCTCCCCACATGCATCTCTGCCATCCCAGTTTAGAATGCATCCTACGGGGACGGTCCCACCTAGACACAAGTCTGTCCCCCTCCCACTCAGACATTCTTTCTCATCTGTTTCCTTTTGGGGGGAGACAGGCAGCAATACTGTTTGTACCAAGAATGCCTAATGGTGTCGTCTGCACGGGTGACCACAGAGAAACAGCAAATGTTGAGAGAGGCCAAGGGCGCAGAGAGTCTGGAAGGCAGAGGCCCGGGCTGAGTCTTGGGCTGGGCTGGGCACTGGCTACTCACTTAGTGAGATAATGAGGGGTCAGTGAAGGAAGAGGCGTCATGGGGCCACCCCAGGTGCGTGTGTGGAGAACTCGCTCTGCAGACCCACACGCTGGAACCATCCCTCTGTTTCCCTCCAGCTGGCGCCTATGTCGCACTGACCCTGCTGGGCTCGTCACCTCCATCTCTTGATGTCTCTGGGCTCCATCAGGACCTGTCCCCAGCAGGAGACCCCCGAGTCACCCCCGCGGCCCTCCCACCGCCTCCTCCGCCTCTGCCACCTCCACAGCGCATCACGGGCCCAAAACCCCTGCAGGTAATAGCCCTCCTGGCTCCCTCCCCTCACTCTGGTCTTTGAGGAGCTCCCAGTGGGGACTCATGGCAGGCAGAGACAAGCCAGAAGACACGAGCACCTTCAAAGAGTTGCATAGCCGTGGGGCTGCATGAAGGGTGTTCTTGCCTTACTGCCCCGTGCACCTGCAGCTGCTGGGAGGGCTTCTCGGTGTTGCTAGTGCATGGCTGCCGAGGCCCTCTGAGTGCAGCTCCTGGTGGGAGAGCACGGCCCTCCGGGAGCAGACAGAGGCATTGCTAGACACTGTTGCCACTCAGTGTAAGGAAGGTACTGCCGCTAAGGAGCGAGGGCAGCTTCCTGGAGGAGAGGGCACGGAGCCCAGTCACAGAGAGAGCGAGCCATATAAGCAGAAAGAACCCTCCAAGCAGGGAAGCCTGTGTGAGGGTGTCAGAGAGGACAGGACGCAGGTGGAGACCAGTGTTTCTGGTTGCAAAGGAAGCCAATCAGCAAGTCTCTGGAGAAGTTAGAGTGATTTGATATAAAGCCAAGGTCTCTAGGAAGTTCAGGAGTAAAGTAAGATTTTAAGTGGTGGCGCAGCCTGTCATCCCAGCACTCGGGAGGCTGAGACAGGAGGATCCCAGTTAGTGGCCAGCCTCAGCTACTTAGTGAGGCCCTCTGCAACTCAGTGAGGCCCTGTTTCAAAATAAAGAGTAAAATTAGGACAGGGTGTAGCGCAGAGATAGAATGCCCCTGGGTTCCACCCCCAGTACCACAAAAAAAAAAAAAAAAAAAAAATTTAAGCCAGGTGTGGTGGCACTTGGGCGCCTTAGACAGGAAGATTGCAGGTTTGAGACCATTCTCAGCAACTTAGCAAGGCCCTCGGCAACTTTGTAAGATCCTGTCTCACAAAATAAAAGGGCTGGTTGGGGATATAGCTTGGGTGTCGAATGCCCCTCGAGTCAATCCCAGTACCACAAAGAAAAAAAATAAAAAAGATTTTGTTTTCTGCATTGCGGTAAGGTGCTGAACGTTTTACACAGTGCGCTCAGTACCCAGGACGCACTCTAAGTCTTTCCTCGCCCCAGCATAAGCAGGCACAAGAAAGAATCACGGCGTTAAGCTAGTTCCCAACACTCAAAGCTGTTGTGCTTTTCACTTCTAGGATCCTGAAGTTCAGAAACACGCCACGCAGATCCTCAGGAATATGCTGAGGCAAGAGGAAAAAGAGTTACAGGTGAGGTCACTGCAAGGCAGCCTGGCTCGGCCTTAGTGGAAGTGTCCAGTACAGGGCAGCCTGGCGCACAGCCTGGCAGTCAGCACCTCCGCAGACTGCAGCACCGCAGAAGAATGTGGGCTGGTAGAATTTTTTTAAAGCAGAATTCGATTAATAGGAAGGTGCCAAGAGTGTTCAGCTGGTGCTAGAACAACCAGATACCCACTTGCACACAAATAACAAAGTTTAACTCAAAATTAATCAGAGACTTAAATGTAAGAGCTAAATCTTACTAAAAAGCTGTAAGACTCTTAGAAGCAAGGCTAGATGTAACTTCATGATCTTGCTTTAGACAGTGGTTTCTTTTATATGACACCAAAAGCACAAACCAGCCCCAGAGTATCACTGGGTCTCATCAGAATTAAAACCTTTGTACATCAAAGGACACTCATAAAGTAAAAAGACAGCCCACAGAATAGAAGTGTTTGCAAATCATTTATCTGATGATATTTACATATTCAGGTCTAAATCCCTGAATATGTAAAGGATTCTTTCAGTGCAACAGTAAAAAGATGAACAACTCAGTAAAAAAAAAGAAATTGGCAGAGAATTTGGATAAACAGGCGAAGGTGTAGCCCAATGGTAGAATACTTGCCTAGCATTCAAGAGGCCCTGGGTTTGATCCCAGCACTGCAAATTAATTAATCAATCAGGTACGTGATTAATTGTATTCGCGTTTCCCTAAAGAAGACACACAGGTGGCTGCTGAGCCCTGAGAAAATGCCCAGCATCGTTGATCATAAAGGATGCTGATGAGAGGGGCAGTGCTGCTTCCCAGCCACTAGGTGACTGCGCCCAAGGTCACAGGTGCTGGTGAGGATGTGGCCACTCTGAGAAACACTTGTGTAGAGTGCGTCCATGTACTTACTATCCTAATTCATCCCCACCACTGATGGGAGGGCGCCACGCTAGAAACACTTAAACACAGAGATACATGTGGCCCAGCATTTCTACTCCTAAACACCTGAAAGAATTGAAAGCCTGTATTCACACACAAACCTACACCTGAGCTTTTAACAGCCTCATTTATAATAGTGAAAAAGTAGCTGGGCGTGGTGGCGCATCTTTGTAATCTCAGCATTTGGGAGGCTGAGACAGGAGAGTCAAGGTTCAAGGCCAGCCTCAGCTACTTAATGAGGCCCTCTCCAACTCAGTGAGACCTTGTTTCAAAATAAAGACTGAAAAATAGGGCTGGGGATGTAGCTTGGAGGTAGAATGCCCCCCCCCCCCCCGTTCCATTCCTAGTACCACAAAAAGTAATAATAATAATAGTAACAAAATAGTAAAAACAACCCAAATGGAGCTGGGCGTAGTGGCGCATGCTTGTAATCCCCGCGCTTGGGAGGCAGAGACAGGAGGAGGATCGCGCAGGTTCGCAGCCAGCCTTGCTGGCTTAAAAGACCCTGTTTCCAAATAAAAATATTAAAAAAAAAAATAGGTCTAGGAGTGTAGCTGGGAGGTAGAAGAGTTTCCAGGAACCCCAGTACCACCCAAAAAAAAAAAAAAAAACAAAAACAAAAAAAACCCAAATGTCTATCAGCTGAGCAGAAGCAGTAAGCCTACACTATGAGACATTACGTAACCATAAAAATGAGTGAAGCACTGGTCGGCGCTGTGAGGTGGGGGATCCTTGAAAAGCAGTCAACTGAAAGAGGCCAGACAAAAGCCAACAAAGTGACTCCGTTTAAATGGGATTTCCAGCCGGGTGTGGTGGCGCACGCTTGTCATCCCCGCTTGGGAGGCTGAGACAGGAGGATGGCACAGGTTCGAAGCCAGCCTCAGCTACTTAGTGAGGCTCTCAGCAACCTAGTGAGACCCTGTTTCCAAATAAAATACAAAACAGGTCTGGAGTGTAGCCTGGAGGTAAAAAAGCCCCTGGGCGGGGGGATTTCCAGAACAGGCAAATTCACAGAGACAGAAAGTAGATTCTTCATTACCAGAGGGGGGGGGGGGGACTGGCAGGGACGGCTGCAGGTACCAGCTTTCGTTTTGGGGTGATGGAAATGTTCTGTAATTAGAGAGTGGAGATGCTTGCCCGGGTGCATGAATATACTCAAAACCACTAAATTAAACACTTTTAAATGATGAGGCTTATATGAATTATTTCAGTAACAACTTTTTTTCTTATTTTTTTGGAGGGGGTTATAGAGAGTCAACACAGGGATGTTCTACCTCCAAGCTATATCCTCAGCCCTTTTTTTTTTTTTTATTTTGAAACAGCGTCTTGCTAAGTGTCTGAGGGTTTTGCTAAGCTGCTGAGGCTGGCCTCAAACCTGCATTCCTCCTGTCTCAGCCTCCCAAATACTGAGATTATAAGTATGTACCACCATGTCCAGCTTCAGGACAATTTTTAAGTTATCCCAGTATGTGGGAGGCTAAAACAGGAGGATCATAGGTTTGAAACCAATACATAGTAACTTAGTGAGACTCTGTTTCATAATAGGGCTGGGGTGTAGTACGTGTAGCTGAAAAATAGGATGCCCCTGGGTTCCATCCCTAGAACCTCAAAAAAGTAAAGGAAGGAGGGAGGGAAGTTTTTGAATGCCATGGTTGCCCAAAAGAAAGGAAGGAAGAAATTATTTAAATGCCATGATAGCCCCAAAGAAGGAATAGTCAGCCAGGTATGGTGGCACATACCTGTAATCCCAGTACTTGGAGGCTGAGACAGGAAGATTTCAGGCTCAAGGACAGCCTCAGCAACATAGACCCTGTTTCAAAATAAAGAATAAAAACAGCTGGGGGTGTAGTTCAGAGGTAAAATGCCCCTGGGTTTGATCCTCAGTATCAAAAAAAAAAAGAGGAGGAGGAAGAGGAGAAGGCAGGCAGGCAACAAGTTCATTATATACAGTTCTGTGAAGGTGTCCTGAGATGAGGCTTGTCAGGTTCCTGACCAAAGGCATCGGCCTCCAGAGGACTGCTCGCACCTCCCAGTCAGTGCCCTTCAGGGGATGGGCTCAGTGTCGGACATAGGAGCCTTGTAGCAGGGTGACCGCCTACGAGAACAGCAGGAATCGGGACGGTAGGAGTGGTGGGAATGAGAACCTACTGTTGGTGAAGGAGAATAAAGAGAACAGTCGGTGCAGGTCTGGGTGCTGGCTGGGAGGCCGAGCTGCTGAAGGCAGGATGGTGGCCGGGCAGGGCTGAGGGAGGGAAGGGCTAGCGCCTGCTGCGCTGGGTCAAAGACACCCGAGGTGCAGCGGAGATGCCTGCAGGTGCACGGGGTGACCCTGGAGTGGGGCCCAGGCTGGGTCACCAGGGCGCCTGTGCAGGGGCTAGGGCTGGTTTTGAGACCTAGTGCTTCTGCGGCATCTGTGCATACCTCTAACTCATGCCGCTTGCTGCTGTGCCTAATCTTTGGAGGAGGAGCTGTGTGATGGGAGGGTGCCTGGTGATGTGTGTTGAGGATGCTCGAGGCCAGGGATCAGGGCTCCACAAGTAGGTACAGCTGCGAGTCAGCTGCCTGCAACGGAGGAGAATGGAGCTTGAAGGGTGGTCCAAGCCATGGGAAGGGTTTATTGTGGTGTTTTAAGTCTGGAACTTAAGCATTTCTCTAGGATGGTGGGAAGGAACCACTGGAAAAGGGAGGCTTTGAAGACCTGTGAACATTGTCCAGGAAGTGCCAGAAGCAGTTGGGAGAGAGTGGCGCACACCATAGTCCCAGTACTTGGAGGCCGAGATGAGGATCACAGGCCCATGGCCAGCCCCAGCAGTTTAGTGAGGCCCTCCGTAACTTAATGAGATCCAGTTTCAGAATAAAACATCAGGTTAGGGTGTAACTCAGAGGTAGCAGGTCTCTGGGTTCAACCTCCAGTACCGCCAAAAGCAAACAAGCAGTGGGAGGCCTAACTTGTAAAAGATGCAGCTCCTCTTCTGAGTGCAGCAAAGTTGGGGAACTTCTCACCTGATGAAGGTATCCGCTGGGCCCAAGAGGAGAGTCAGGCTTGACAGGCAGGGGAAAGATGAAACGCTAAATGTGAGGAAGGTCAGAATGGAGGCTGGTAGCAGCGAGCCTAGCCAGCATGTGAACGCTATCTGTGTACTCCGCCCACAAACGGAGCCAGGTGCCTCCTCCAGTAGTAAAGTCTGAAGCGCCGCGTCTTCTGGCAGCTGCCAGCCTGCTGAGCACTTCATGCCTCGGTCCACCACACAGCAGCCCACCAGGCAGGCACTGGCATCTCCTTTTATCCATGAGGATGGGTTGGCACTTGCCTGAGCCTACTTGGCAGTGAGGGAGGGACCAGGATCCCAAAGCAGGGCTACGTGGGCGCTGTGCCTCCCCAGCCAGGGCTCGGCATGGGCCGGCCTGCAGGCTCCCTCCTCTCCTCTCCTCCTCTCCTCCTGGCTCTCCTGGTGAGCAGGCGCCTCTTTAGTGCTTCTCTGGCACTGATCTGGACAGTCGCTTCAGTGTCCCGCGCGTGGGATGGGGCACGCCGTGGTGTCGTGTCTCCTTCCCAGGCCGCTTCTCATCCTAATTGAGGTGAGGGTGCGCGTCCCCAGAGGACAGCGGCTCTTCTCTCTGTCTCCCCGCTGGCGAGTCTTCCGTTCTCTACTAACCACCCTCTGCCCTCTCCCCTCCTCCCTGTCCGCCTTGCCCTCCCCTCCCCTCCCCTCCCCAGCGTATCTGTGAGGTGTATAGCCGGAACCCCGCCAGCCTGCTGGAAGAGCAGATTGAAGGCGCCCGGCGGCGAGTCACTCAGCTACAGCTGAAGATCCAGCAGGAGACTGGTGGCTTGGTGGTGAGTGCCCGCAGGTGTAGTGCCAAGAGAGTTGCCATGCCGCTGGGCGGGTAGAGCTGAGCCAGGAGGAGAGGAGGCAGGAGCAGAAAGCCTTGGGCATGGCAGGGCCCCAGGCCCAGCAGTGCTCAGTGTTTACAAAGCTCAGTGGTTCCTTAGCGCCAGAGAGGCTGAGCACTATTGTGATTGGGACAGCATGCGAGGAAAAGGCCCCGTCAGCCAGGTGTGGTGTGCCCCTGTAATCCCAGTACTTGGGAGGCTGAGAGCAACCTAGCAAGACCCTAGCCCTAATTCAGAAATTAAAAAATTAATAAAAAGCCAGGCATGTTGGCACACGCTTGTAATCCCAGCATTCGGGAGGCTGACAGGAAGATTGGGGTTCGCGGACATCTCAGCTACTTAGTGAAACCCTGTTTCAAAATAAAGAATAAATAATAGGGCTGGGGGTGTAGCTCGGAGGTAGAATGCCCCTGAGTACAATCCCTAGCATGACCCAAAAAAAAAAAAAAAATGAAAACAGCTGGGAATAGTGGCACACACTTGTAATCCCAGTACTTGGGAAGCTGAAATAGGAGGATCTCGGTTGAAGAACAGCCTCAGCTACTTAGGCCCTTTGCAACCCAGTGAGACCTTTTTTTTTTTTTGGTGGTACTGGGGTTCCTGGAAACCCTTTACCTCCGGGTTACACTCCCAGACCTATTTTTATATTTTTTTTATTTGGAAACAGGGTCTCTTAAGCCAGCACAGCTGGCTTCGAACCTGAGCCATTCTCCTGTTTTCGCCTCCCAAGCGCGGGGATTACAAGTGTGCGCCACCACGCCCCGCAGTGAGACCCTTTTTCAAAATAAGAAATAAAGAAATAGGGCTGGGGGTGTAGCTTGGAGGTAGAATGCCCCTGGGTTCCATCCTGAGTTCCACAAAAAATTAAAAACATTTTAAAAAGCTGGAGGTGTAGCTTGGAGGTAGAATGCACTTGGGTTTGATCCCCAGTACCAAAAAGAAAAGAAAAAAAATAAAAGAAGCCCTCCAAGGACTTAGAGTTGCAGTGGAAAGAAATAGGAAATGAAGCAGGCTGTCGGCTTGAGTCTCTAAGTGCCCCCCCCTGCGGGGCACTCCCTCACAGCTGATGTGGATTCCCACCTGCTTTTACTCACTGTTCATCTGGCAGCTTTTCCCGCCTGTTTTTCAAGCAGTGGGTCTTCTCAAGGAAGCACAAGTACTTTTCAAAGCCAGCCATGTAAGGGCCCAGTGCAGGGAGCGGGGTCTTCGTCGGCACCTCGCCACGCTGCCGACAGTCTAGGGAGGAAATGGTTCCTTCTCTGCTCTTACTACTGGTGTCTCGCGAATCTGCCCTGAGCCTCAATTCTCTGGATGAATGGGCAGTGACTCTCTAGGAACTTTAATGTCTCCAAGAACAGTATCTGCCCAAACTAATAGAAGTTAGTTAGGCCTTCTCTTCTTTCTTTTTGAGAACATCCAAGTCAGCAAAGTTAGGGTCAGGCAGGCAAACATAGGAGCTCGGGTTGTGGATTTGGGGTCAGGTTCCCACCAGCTTTAAGACTCAGGCAAGTTGCTTAATCCAAGGAGCCTTGGCTTCCTCATCTATAAAATGGAGATCACAGCAGTATACACCTAAAGGTATTGTCGGGCTGCAGTGGGTGTGGCCCAGGGCCAGAGCCTGGTTGTGGCCCTCGCCACTGTTAGTGTCCCCTGCCGAGAAGGTGGCGAGTCTGAGACTGAGCTTGGAGTCTGGAGGTCTGAGCTCTGGCATTGGAGTTGGAGTCGGCCGGCTGGGAGCTGGGGCGTGCACAGAGACCTGAGCTCCTGTTTCCTCATTGGTAGCATGGAGTACAACATGCCTCACTCAGGCTGAAGTTAAATGCAGTCCAGAAAGTGCTGCGGCAATCCTGAGGCGCCGTCAGCCACGCCTCCCCTTGCCTGCCTGTGCTCTGTGGGCCCGGCCCACCGCTCACCCCTTTCCTCAGCCCCTACCCGCATTGCATGCTGCTTAGAAGGCGGGTTTCCTGTGTCCGGCCCAGATGAGGCAGCTGGTGCTAAATGAAGTGGGCTGTTTGCTGCTTACTATCGGTGAGGCTCCTTCCCACCATTAGGGGTCAGTGTCCGCTCAGACTGTAGAAACAGCGGTGTCTTGCAGCTGGCCACTTCTGAGGACGGGAGGAGGGCAGCAGGAGGGGCAGCTCGCGGAATCTGCCCATCTTCTGGGCCTCTCTCTTTTAGGACGTACCTCCACTCTGTGGTGACACCAGCCAGAGACCTTCAGAAGGTGAGTTCCCATCCTCCCATCTCGTGTCCCTCCCCTCCTGGCAGATCCTCTGCGATCTGCCCTCTGGGAAACCGGGGGATGGAGGAAGCAGCACCAGGGCCCAGGGCCCTCGAGCCCAGCAGAAATGAGCATCTGACCAGGAGCACCGGGTGGATAAAGAGCTGGGAGACACGGGGAAGATGGATCTGGACCCAGGAGCTCAGGGAATGCCTGTGAACAGAGATGGTGGCCAGGAGAGGGCCGGGGTGAGCAGAGGGTGAGACTAGTCAAGGAGGGCTGTGTCCCACACAGGTGAACACTGGGTGTGCCAGGACAGGGCCTCAGAGCCACCGTAGGAGGGCCATGTCCCACGCAGGTGAACACTGGGTGGCCAGGACCTCGGGGTCGTGCAGCAAGTGCGCTGGAGCTCCTTCCTTGCTCTCTGAACTCTTTTTCCTCCCAGGCCACCTCTATCTGGATTCCCAGGAAGCAGACAGTGGCTTGGACTCTGGGACAGAGCGCTTTCCCTCTGTCAGTGAGGTGAGTCCGGCAGGGCTGGCTGCGCTAAATGGCCCTGTCCTGGGCACCGGAGGCTGTGCTGCTCAGGGTCATCACATCAGGCCTCTGGCCCGTCTTCGGCGCCTCTTGTCTAGCACCAGGGATTTTAGCCACAGTGCTCTTGGTTCTGAAAGGGGTTGAGAGTGCGTCCCACATCCAGGCTATCAACACTGGCTGTGTTTGAGCACAGTGAGCTCTGTTGAATGAAGAGTGGGGTGGAGAGGGAGGCCTGTGGGAGCCGGGAGCAGGACCTGATCATCTAAAACAGTGGCACTACCGGAACCTGTTTCTCCTGGCAGTAACTTGCCAGCAGCCTGCCCCGCAGGAGGGCCCGGCCGCTCCCCTCGCCTCTGGTCTTGGTCTGCTGGGGAGCTGATCTTTCTGGAGTGGTCATCTCCCCAGGTGTGCTCAGCTGGTGTGTATAAGCTGGAACTGTGGACTTGCAGTGTAAGAGGGAGAGGGAGGGGAGAGGTGACGACAGTTACAGCCAAGCTCGTACCCAGCCAGAGTGGTTCAGTAGCCGAGAAAGTAGTTAGGACACATAAAGCCCTTAGGTAGGTGAGCGAAGTGAAAGGACCAGAAGGCAGCAGGGTGGGTCCTGCGCCACCCAGACCTGCTGTTCTGTCAGGCTGGGGAGTGCAGCCCTGGCTTGAGGCTGCTGGATCAAATCCAGAGGACGCCGTATGGCCGCTGACCTTTAGTAGGTCTCGTGAACTCCCTGAGTCTTAGTTACTTTGTGTGGAAAGTGGGCAAGTCGTGATCGCCGCTGCGGCTCCAGCGAGGTTGGCTGAGGCGATGTGTACTCGGGGTGCAGTGTCAGGCCTGTGTGTTGATCATCACCAAATGAGCCGAGCCCGAGACCCTTCCGGACAAGGCTCCTCCTCACAAAATTCTCTGTTCCTCTAGTCGCTGACGAATCGGAATTCGGTACTTTCAGACCCTGGACTCGACAGCCCTCGGACCTCCCCTGTGATCATGACCAGGTTGGCCCAGCACCACAGGCGGCAAGGCTCGGACGTGGCAGCCCTGCCCAGTGACCAGGTAGGTGCCAGCAGCCCTGCACTCTTCCTTCCCCGGCAGGACTGTGGCAGGGGCATGGCGGGGGCCCGGTACGTGGTCCTGAGTAGTAAGACTGAACCCTGTTTGGAGCCCACAGTTTGAGATAGTCACTGAGAGAACAGGTAGTGAAGAAAGAACGTGGGACAAATAAAGACGAAAGTCGCTGGCCTCGGTTTCCCTGTGAATCATCAGAAGGTGCACCGTGGACACGGCAGCCCAGGAGCAGATTGCTAATGTCCACATAGAACAGGAAATAGGCCTGTTGAGTGTGTCTGCACAATACTAATTCTCAGTGTTCTCTTCCTTGTAAAGTCTTTTTCTTAAGCATAATCTTATCATTTGTAACTCTTATTATAGAAAACAGAACTTAAGTGCTTCTAAGATCTTGCCTCCGTAACTTCCTCTGCTCTCACGGCACCTTTCATGTAGCCCGAGGGTTCATGATCTGAAAACCCTGCTCTCAAGGGCAGAACCCAGGGAGACTTCAGAAAGACAGGTTTTGGCTCAGTGCAAAAACTTGCGGAGAATCCAGGCTGCCTGGCAACACAGTCGGCTCACTTGAGGGTTGGGGACTTGCCTGCCATTGTGCAACAGGAGCCACAGTCCTTTGATGGTAGGAAGCAACTCCTGGACAGTGCAGCAGCGTTTCTTAAAATCCCCCAGGCCATGGTTTCTTTCTCTACTCCCATCCCAACAGCATGACGTCACTCAGCACTCATCAAGCTTCAAGCTTGCTCACTGTCTTTTTTTTTTTTTTCTTGCATTACTAGGGATTGAATTGAGGGACATTCATCTCCAAGCTACACCCCCTGCCCTATTTTTATTCTTTATTTTGAAACAGGGTTTCACTAAGTTGTATAGGGCCTCACTGAGTAGCCGAGGCTGGCAATGAACCTGCGATCCTCCTGTCTCCACCTCCCGAATGCTGGGATGACAAGCGCGCGCCACCACACCCGGCTGCTTGCTCACTTTTTAAACTTAGGTTCATTTTAAAGGAGATCTGTCACCGCCTTAAATTAAAATCAGTAGCACACTATAAATGCAAGGTATGTGTAAAACCAAATTCAAGTTTCGAAGCTATTTTGTTAAATTCTACATAGAAATATGTAGAACAGCATAGGCAGAAAGCTGCCACGTATGAAGAGGCAGAGAAGCCAAGTGCGGTGGCATAGCTGTCATCCCGGCGACTCAGGAGGCGGGGGAGGGAGGCCAAGGCAGGAGGATCGCAAGTTGAGGCCTCAGCAATTTAGTGAGACTACCTCAAAATAAAGATTAAAAAGGGCTGGGGATGTAGCTGAGTGGAAAAGCATCCCATATTCATGTAAGGAATATGCAGGTGGCATTGTGAAACTGAATTGTCACCTCTTAGTGACTCCTGCTCGCAGTATTAGAGGTCAGGAGCAGTGTTTATGGTTAGTGAAGTAGAATCTAATATGGAACAAAATATCATAATCACTCTCTATAATAAGTGTAATTTTATAAACCGTCTGTTTAAGTTGCATATGTGTGTACTGGGTTGGAATGAGATGTGTTTATTATGTGGTCAGAAAAGCCAGGCGTGGTGGCGCACACTTGTAATCCCCAGCATTCGGGAGGCTAAGACTGGAGGATCGCGTTTCGTGGACAGCCTCAGCTATTTAGTAGGCCCTCTGCAGCTCAGTGAGACCCAGTTTCAAAATAAAGAATAAAAAAAAATAGGGCAGGGGGTACAGCTCAGAGGTCAAATGCCCCTGGGTTTCATCCCCCGACCCACAAAAAAACTTATGTGGTCAGAAAAGTTTGAAAGTTGCCACTGTAGCGTTTGCTTTGACTCTGGGCACCTATTAGTGCCCCCAGGAGGAGGTCTCCAGAATGTGGGACTGCTACAGTACTTGAGATGAGAGGGGAGAGATGGGGTAAGAGAGAACAGAAATGGTAGCCCTCATGTGCAGACAAACGTGAGGCACCGGTTAATCGGCAGGTCAGTTAAATCCATCCCCTGCTGGTCCTGGAATCCTGGGATCTAGAACTAATTTATCCTTTTTTCCCTCTCCTGGACAAAACTGGGCCTTAATCTTTCCTGTAACGAATCTCTTATGGAGGCTTTGCAGAAATAGTGGGTTGGGCAGCACTTCAGCCCACCTCAGGAGGAAGCCCGGGGAGGGCTGACGGGTGGCCTGCCCCTTCCTCTCGGTGCCTCAGCCTCCTGACGCGGCCGCACTCCCCCGCTCAGCTCTCTTGGAGAGTGCGCCTCGGCGAGCTCGCCTTCTGGTTTTGTTGGAGTTGAGGGTTCTAAGCAGTAGCTTTCTGTATCGCAGCATTGATCCCCTACTGTTACTCTGTGTTTACAAGGCTGGTTCTTGAGATAATCAACCTAAAAGGAGGAAAGTCTTTTTAAAATGTTTACTTAGTGCTGGGGTTGAACCCAGGAGCAGTCCACCTCTGAGCCGCGCCCAGCGCTATCCTGCTTTCTTTTTTGAACCGGGTCTCACGAAGTTGCAGAGGGCCTCTGAGTTGCTGAGGCTGATCCGGAGCCTGTGGTCCCAAGTCCTGGGATTCCAGGTGTGCGCCAGGCCCTTGGCTCCGAGGTTCCAGGCCGTGGTCACATGAGGTCTTGTGACTTTGGGCCTGTGGCATCAGCGCATCACGGCAATTGTGTGTGGTGGGGTGGGGCTCATCTCATAGCAGCCGGGAAGTAAGGAGGAGAGGAAGAGCCTGGACTCCTGTTACACCACCCCGGGCATGCCCCCGGCAACCCAGTTTCCTCTCCTCAGGCCCCTCTTCTTAAAAGTCCTGCTATATCCCAACAGCACGACGGGCTGGCAGCCGGCTTTTAGCATGTGGACCTTCAGGGATATTCAAGATAAAGCTTTGAGAAGGCACTTCATAATATTTACAGAATGAGTGAATGAATGCTTTGAAATGGGCCAACCAAAATTGTCTTCTGAGTGTCATCATGGGAGGACTTGTCCAAAACAAAGCATCTCACACTCCTTGAAACTGAGACTTCAGCCAGGCATGGTGGTGCACACTTGTAATCCCAGTACTCGGGAGGTTGAGACGGGAGGATCACAGTTAGTGGACAGCCTCAGCTACTTAGCAAGGCCCATTGCACCTCAGTGAGACCCGGTTTCAAAATAAAGAATAAAAATAGGGGTGGGGGTGTAGCTCGGAGGTAGAATGCTTCTGGGTTCCATTCCTAGTACCACAAAATAAATAAATATATTAATTAATTAATAATAAAAATAGGGCTGGAGGTGTAGCTCAGAGATAGAATGCCCGAGTTCAATCCCCATAACACCCCCACCCACACACACACACACACACACACACACACACACACACACACACACACACAGCCAGAGCCAGGGCTGTAGCTCCGAGTTAGAATGCCCCTGGATTCAACCCCAGCACCAAAAGATAAAAGGTCACCGTGCAGGACAGCGTGTCTGAGACTCTAGTTGCAATCTGACCGGGCTCAGTTGTTTCTAGAACTTGAAGGAGGTAGGTGAGGAATGTATGTTGTATGTTTAAAGTGTTTACTGTGCCCACAAGTAGGCTGGGTCCTTTACAAAAAGCCCCACTCCTCACAAATCAAGAAAGGAGGCATTGGGCATGGTGGCACCACCTATAATACCACCTACTCGGGAGGCTGAGGCAGGAGGATTGCAAGTTCCAGGCCAACCTGGGTAACTTAGCAAGACCTTGGCTCAGAATTTAAAAATTCAACAAAATGTTGCATTAAAATACTGTTTTTCAATTTTGCATTAAAATAGTTTTAAAAAGAAAGGAGGTGGCTGTTAGAACCTTAATCTGGTTGAATGAGGAAGCTGGGGCAGAGAGCTCCAGGCTGTCAAGGGCCCGGCTTGTGGGTCAGCGCTGCTTCCTCTCTGGGGCTCTCTGGGTGCCTGCTTCTTCCACAGGAGCAGGTGCAGGAGGCGGAGGGAGGTTGGGTGCCCATCCTTTGGTACAGGTTTTCCTGTCCATGGCCAACAGGAGCAGGAAAGGGGTCGATGTCCTTGGAGTCACTTTCCTCTTCCTCTGAATCGCTTCATCCCCAAAAACTGTTTTTGAGTGGTAAGAGCACAGGTAGTGTAGTTCCAGTGGTGAGGTGGGTGGCCCAGGCCTGGGGAAGGCAGACATGAAGCTAGGTGCGCTCCGGAAGCAGAGCCCTGCTGGGAGTTGCGGGAATGAGGCAGATTGTGCTACAGGCCAGTGTTTTAATGGAACCTGTCGTCAGAGCGTGGTGGGGGATCCGCACTGTCCATGATACTGTCAGTAGGAAGGAGGATGGGAGCCAAGGGAATGCTTACTTTCTGTGAGATAATCCTGTAATGTGTGATTTCTTTCATAAGGAACAGATTCTGCTTTTGTGATCAGAAAAAAAATACATATTTGTAAAGACCAACAAGTGCAAACCTAGTCTTTCCCATGCTTTTTGCCAGAAGAGCTTGTGTAGCACCTACCAGGGGTCCTGGGCCCCAGGAGTTGAGAGGCAGGGTGTTAGAGTAGGCGAGGGCACCAGGATCCGCCCGTAGGGAGTCCAGGCTCAGCGCATCGGGCCGGCTCCGTGGGGCTGAGCAGAGCTGGCGGTCTCTGGCTCGTGCTGTCTTCAGCTAGGAAGGAGTGCGACTCGCAGTACCGCTGGGTCTCTCGCATTCTGTGACAGCCACTCTGGGCATAGTCAGTAAGGCAGGAGAGCCGGAGCGGGAGCCGGAGCGGGAGTGCTGAGGTGGGCATTCTAGGCCTGCAAGAAGATGGACATGAGGAGGTAGGTGGCTAATGAGACGTGGCTGGAAATGAGGGGCTAAGTCAGGGGAAATAGAGATGCTAGAAAAGCTTGGGAGGAAGCCCAAGGGACCTTTAAACGATTTGTCGCAGGTTCATGCAGTATGGAGTCCCTCTTACAAGCGACTAATGGGATGTCAGTTAGGGTTCGGTTTTCATTAAAATTGGCAGAGCAGGGAAAGCACACCAAGCGTGGGCAGTGACAGGTAGCTGGGTCTAGCCTGGATGCTCGGGCAGACAAGGCAGTGGTGCAGGTGGTATTTGAGGAAGGCCAGCCCATCCCCTTTAGCTTGGCACTCGTGGCTCTGACAGTTGCTAAGCTACCAGACCATTCAGAGGTTCTGTGGTGGATGGCAGAGCAGAGGCTGAGTGTTTGGGGAAGAGGGTGCTGGATGCTTGGTTGCTTGGGAGCACAACAAAGCCCCCAGCCCCACAGTGCAGCAGGTGCTGGGTGACTGTTTTGTAGTCGGCACTCCCTCCCCAGGTCTTTTGCAAACAGGAAGAGAGCATTTCTCCTACTCCCCATCTTCACGTGTCATGTGACCAGGCTGCTCCACCCAGAAGCATTTGGCTTCCTGTGAGTGGAAGTCATTGCATCTGTGCGCTGAGATTTGGGGGTGGCAGTGAGATGCCAGCAGCTACCAGCCCGGCTGGCTTTCCCTGTGGATGCCTCGCTGCTACCACAGACTCCAGGGAGGAGGTGGGATCCCCAGCCTCCGGCCGCTCGTCTCTGCAGCTGACTTTCTCCCCCAGGGTCTAGATCACAGCCCAAAGCCTTTGATTATTGGCCCAGAGGAAGATTATGACCCAGGTTATTTCAACAACGAGGTAACGGCTTCTGGGCTCTCTCCTTTGGTCGTCCTCCTATTGGACGAGCTGCCCTTGACTGGGAGCAGTTTGGCGGGGACAGGGGCTCAAGCCTGGGAGAGGGGGCAGCAGGACAGGCCCGGCACCTCCCAGCCACACTCCCCTCTACCCCCAGAGTGACATCATCTTCCAGGACCTTGAGAAACTGAGGTCACGTCCGGCTCACCTGGCGGTTTTTCTCCGTTACATCTTCTCTCAGGCGGACCCCAGTCCACTGGTAAGTCAGAAGCATGAGTCTTGTTTGCATACCTGCAGTGTCCTCTGTCCCTGATCTCTAGATGTCTAGATGTTATGAGCTGGATTCATGGGCAGAGTCAGGCATCTCGAGGACACAGACAAAAGAGAAAAGATGATGAAACCTGGGCAGAGCGATTCTTCACTGAGACACAGCTTGCTACCTCGGTAGTCCGGGGAGGAGCCAGCAGGCACTGTCACTGTTGATGAGCCTAGCGAGTTTTATTAGAGAACATAGTCTTTCTGGGGTGTTTTGGGTGAAGGTGGATACAGATGACTGGGGAGTTGAGAGAACGGCCCTGGCAGATGCGCGGTGTTCCCACAGGCAGTGTAGCAGGCCCAGTGGGAAGGGTCTTCAGGGGAGGGCACCGCAAGGGGTACACGACGGGTGAGCCCTGTGCCCCAGCGGTGCTCAGAGCCAGCAGCTTATGAGTGAAGAAGGCGTTGGCGAGGGTGACACTCTCCCTGGCCCATGCTCTGTCTTTCTGGGGATACCACGATTAGAGGTCACAATGAATGTCCATATGCTCAGCAGGGACTCGCTGAATGCCGCCCCTGTGTGCAGACTCACTGCTTACCACCCGAGTGCTGGTGTCTCAGAAGTATTCCTAAAAAAGACATATCACAAAGAGAAATAAAAATAAATAACAGTTACTAGACCCAAATGCACGCATGGATAGAATACAGACTGGAGGAGCACTGGCTTCTGAGAATGTGCCTGCAGGAAGGGCTGAGGGTTACATTGCCGCAGGTTTTGGGAACATTCTAACCCAGGGCTTCTTAGCCTCAGCACGTTGATGTTGTAGACTGGAGGATGCGGGGTTGTGGTAGGCTATCTTGTGTATTTGGGGTATTTAGCATCACTGGATCCCACCCACTAAAAAACCAGTAGCCTATTCCCTCAATAACTGACAACCAAAAATTTCTCCATACATTACCGAGTGTCCTTTTGGGGAAGTTGCCTCCAGTTGAAAACCACTGTTCTAACCCAGTTTCTCTCTCCTAGCTCTTTTACTTGTGTGCAGAAGTTTATCAGCAGACAAACCCCAAGGATTCACGAAACTTGGGAAAAGACATCTGGAATATTTTCCTGGAGAAAAATGCGGTGAGGCAGCTGTGCATTGGGTTTCAATTTCACTGCTTTGTGGCCCTCAAAGTCAAGGGAAGGGAGGCATCCAGGCCCACATGGAGGCAGGCCTTGAGCAACAGCTGAGCCGAGAGACAAGGGTTCTAGGCTTCATTCCTACCTCCTCTCAAAAGCTAGACTCAGCCCACGTGGTCGCGCGTGCTGGAATCCCAGCATCTGAGAGGCTGAGATGGGAGGATCACAGGTTCGTGGGCAACCTCTGCAACATAGTGAGACCCTGTTTCAAAATAAAAGGCTATAATAGGGCTGGGGATATAGCTCAGAGGTAGAATGCCCCTGAGTTCCACCCCCAGGACCACAAGGAAAAAGAAAGACTGGTCTCTCTGCATCATCGGTTCAGTTCCACATATGGAGTATGCAGTTGCCTGTCTCCACAATGTCTTGGGGAAGGAAGAGATTCACTGAATTTTTAGTTCTACCTTGCTCCTTCCTGGATGAAGAAATAGGCCGGGGGCCATCAGATGGTCTAGCTCAGCAAAGCAAGAAGAACCCAGGTTTCTGGAGCTCAGCCAAGGGGCAGGAGGCGGGGGCCTCACAGCCGTAGGACCAATGAGCACTCTACATCTGGACATGGTTCCCAGGGATGCCAGGGGTGGCGCTGGCCAGGGACTCGAGCCTGCAGAGGCCAGCTCCCATCCTGACTTTCTAACCTAATCAACTTGACTAATTCAAAAATGACTTTATTCTTTGGCAGTAAGCTACTAGGGCTAATGAGGTTGGGAAACTGATTTTCCTCAATATTTTATATTTGCTCCCTTAAGTGGGTCCTGAGTAAGGAGATTAGAACTGCTAGTCATTCTCTGCTGGTTGTTATGGAACCTCCCTGGTATCCATGTGGCAGAGATGGGTACAGCGAAAGCCTGAACACCATGCCGACTGCGGGACTGGGTGACGGCGGCCAGTGTTCCCTTGGGGATCCAGCAGGTAGCCTGACAAATATTCTCCCCTGCTGCTAAATTATCACTTGTCCCTTGTTTTGGAAAACACACCCTGATGTCCTTAAACCAAGAGGGAAAACTGCTTGTGTACCCCTCTGAGAACAGTCCCACCCTGTAGCCTCAGCTCCCACTCCCCAGAACCGGGGCCTGGGATTCAGGTCTGCATTCAGAGAAGGGGGAGAGAAGGTGTGGGGAAAGACACAAGTAAAGAAGAAGAGGAGGGCCCCTAAGCCAGACGTGGTGGCGCACACTTGTAATCCCATTACTTAGGAGACTGAGACAGGAGGATCGCAGGTTCTCTCTGCTACTTAGTGAAACCCTCTTTCAAAATAAAGAATAAAAAATCGGGCTAAAAGTGTAGCTCAAAGGTAGAATGCCCTTGGGTTCAGTCTCCAGTACTGCAAAGAAAAGAAGAAGATGCCGCCCCCCACCCCTGCCTTGGTGCACCCGCCTCTCACATCTGCCCCTGCTCCTCTGTTTTGCAGCCGCTCCGAGTGAAGGTCCCTGAGATGTTACAGGCCGAAATAGGTAAGCTGGCTGTGGGGCAGTTCATCTCTGCCTGTGCCATCCTCCTCAGCCCTCGGGATGCTCCAGAGGACAGAGGGACGCAGCCTCCGGCCCTTGGCAGCTGTCTCTAATGGGGAGAGGGCATGTATAGACCGGGCCCCACTCACACACCTACCTAGGCAGGTCAGGAGTGGTTTTGATTTTAAAGGGCTTTATTTTTGCTTGCCTGAGTTTGCTAACAAATGTTGATGGTCCTGAGTGAGGACCCAGTGACAGGTGGTTACACAATCCCTTCTAATCCAGCGAGAATTCAGCAGGCTGTGTAAAGGGGACGGCCATCTGAGGAGCTAGGCACAGGCTGTGGCTGCTCTGGAGAGGGTGATTTATGGCGCAGTGGCTGAGGAAGCTTCTGGGCACACAGAGGGTAACAGAGCTCACTCAGAAGGAGAGCAACCCGGGGGCGGAAGGATCTGTGTGTCGGCTCCATGCAGTGTGGAGTGCTTGCCTTGTTCAGCCCTCTGAGCTAACCCCGGGGCTCTGGAGGAGAAAGCGCCTCAGAAGTCTGTCACTGATGTCGGAGCACAGCACCCGTGTGGCCAGGGAGAGAGAGGGACTTCCATATTTCTTCTCTAATGGAGCATAGGACATCCAGAGTTTTTTTTTCTGCCCTTGACTTGAGTCTTGGAGATCAAGATTCCAGGCCTGAATGGAGCCCAGGCTGTCATTTCCTTTCGGGAAAAGGGCAGAAAGCCCCCAGTATCCCGGGGAGTTGGGACCCTTGGAGATGCTCCATTGAAGCGGCCTCCCCTCAGCCCGGCCCCCACCCACCCTGCTTCCTCTGGGCTCCCGCTACAGACTTGCGCCTGCGGAGCAGTGAGGATGCGCGAGGCGTGCTGTGTGAAGCCCAGGAGGCAGCCATGCCCGAGATCCAGGAGCAGATCCACGACTACAGGTCTGCCTACCGTTCCTGGCGCGCGTCTGCCACTGTCCTGTGTGTAGTCTGCTGAGCGTTTGTCTCTCTGTTCCCTGCTCTGTGTCTCTGGCATAGAACAAAGCGCACGCTGGGGCTGGGCAGTCTGTATGGTGAGAATGACCTGCTGGACCTGGATGGAGACCCCACGCAGGAGCGCCAGGTGGCCGAGAAGCAGCTGGCTGCCCTTGGAGACATCCTGTGAGTCTTCACCTGCGCTCCCACCACCTTGTGGGTCTCCTTCCACCCCTCTCCCCTGCTTGCCTGATCCCCCATCCCTTGAAAGAGGCAGAGGGCTGAGCCCATGGTGCAGGTGCAGGTGTGCAGCCAGCTCCAGGAAGGCCTCAGCGCTGCCCAGCCCTGGCCTCCCTTCTCCTGCCGCCAAGGTCACAGCTGACACCGAGTGAGGCAGGCGCCCCTGTTCTCTGTGAAGGCTGAGGTTCCTTCAGGAGGCAGCTAGTACTGGCTCAGGAAGCAGAACTGTTTTGCTAATCACATCAGAAAACCAAGCTAACTCCTCTCCTGGGCTTCTGGTGGGTTGCTTTTGCTGTCCTCCTCCAGTCCCGGCTAAGCAGCTGGGCACCTGTGACTTGCGGCCTGGCACCGGCTCTGTAGGGACCCTAGAGCTCTAGAAGTGCATTCTGGCTGGTGGTCACATAACCAGTCAGACCATTGCATCCTCGGCCGCAGAGGCCAGGACAGTCCCAGCAGCCCCAGTGACACCGGTGCTCCAGTTGGGCAGATCACCGTGTGAGATGCCCCTGGCTGCGCTAGTAAACAGGGTGACTCTCTCCCTTGTGGGGCTCACACTGGCGCAGACAGCGATACAGGGTAAATGAGGGAATTGTGTAGTGCATTAAGGATGACGAGCGCGGGGAGAAAGCCAAGCTGAGAGCACCAGGAGCAGCGGGTTGCCATTTTGAATAGGGTCGTCAGGCCAAGCTGTCTGGGAAAAGCACCGCCAAGCAGTTGAAGAGAGGGGGTGCCATCCTACAGACATCTGAGGGAGGGGCAGCCGGCTGAGGAGGAGCACGAGCAAGGGGTGAAGGGCGTCGGAGAGGCCCCGGGAGGGTGTCCTTGCCTGGGACTTGAGTGGGTGCAGACGGGGGCGGGGGACAGACAAGGAAGATCATTGAGGAGTGCCATAAGAATTCCATCTAGACGATGGGGCTAGAGCACAGAAGTCGTGAGAAAGGGCCAGTGCTCGGTAGACTTTGACAGTGGAGCTGCCACCTTCCTGGAGGTTGAGTGTGAGGTGTAGGACAGAGGTTCAAAGTGGGCTGATGGCGGGACGACCGGGTACTTGGTCTGGGATGTGGCAGTCTGAGATCACCGGGGCATGGACTGGAGGCTCAAGGAGGCAGCTGCCTGTGCACCGTGTCTTCTCAGACCCCTGGGCTGGAGGCAAGGCCACAGAGAGTGCGCGTGCCTGGCTTCAGGCCCCATTCTTTCTGGCCTCTGCTTGCCATTCGTCACCCCAGCTGCTGCAGGAATGGGGCAGCGCCTGACGGTGCTTAGTGTGAGGTCGTGGGCACCAGAGTGGACAGCATGGGCTCCCTCCTGACAGCAGTTCCCACTGAGGAGAGCAGTGGGGTTAGGTCTCATGCAGTGGGAGCGACTTCTTAGGGATCATTGAGAATTAGCTGGGCATTGGATATAAGTAGCTTAGACTACCTGGCCCATGGTAGCACTCAGATGTGAGTTGCTGTGCGTGCGTGCGTGCGTGCGTGCGTGCGTGTGTTTTACTACGGATAGAACTGAGGGGTATTCTACCTCCAGGCTATACCCCTAGCCCAATTTTACTTTTTATTTGGAAATAGGGCCTCACTAAGTTGCTGAGAGCCTCACTAAGTTCCTAAAGTTGGCTTTGAACCTGCGATCCTCCTGCCCTCCACCTTCCAAGTACTGGCGTTGCAGGATGCCCCAGCCCACCCCGTTCTCCATCTACCTTTTAAATCAGTTTCTTTGGACCCAAACTCACCATGTCTTCTCTGCTTTCTCACAGTCCATCCCCACCCCAAAGACAGCACCGCCCCTCTAACTCAGTCATACTTCATTTGCTAAAACAACGAGCAGGAGGCTGTGTGTCACATCCCCCTTCTGCCAGGACGTGGCCATCGAAATCAGCTCTGTGCTCATTGAGTCCCTCAGGGAGAAAGCAGTGGCACCCCTGAGCCCCGGGCTACCTCCAGAGCTGCGATCAGACCAGGATCTGACCTCCTCACACTCCTCCCCCAGCCCTGCTCCCTTGTCTAAGAAATAACTCACTCTTCCCAGCCCAGGCCACAGCCTCTGTCTCGCAGCCTGAGCCATCTGTTCTTTCTCTTGTTCCAGGTCGAAGTACGAGGAAGACAGGAGGTGAGTGGGTCCGGGGTGTGGTCTGCGGCTTTCTGGGTGGGGAGGCATGGGCTGAGCTGCTGTACTCCTTTCTGCCGCCCGCGGGAGTCCCCGGCATTGTGAGACTGCGGTCTGTGCAGGTTTAGTTCCCGTAGCCACAGCACACAGGGCTGCAAGGTCCAGGCCCTGTGTCACCCGGGGGCCGCCTGGGGCTGTGGCGCTGCTCGGCCGAGGGAGGCACCTAGCTGCCCTCACCCCCAGCGTCCAGGCCTGCTTCCGCCCCTGCCCACATTAGCCCTGTGTCTTCCTCCCCAGGTCTTTCCCTTAAACCACTTAGAGAAGTAGGGGTGATTGCAGAATCAGCCTGTGTTAGCAGCGCCTTCGGGTGGCCGGGGAGTAACACATTCCACTCGGCGCAGACTGGCTTTTTTGTTTGTGTGTTTGCAGTTTGCATTCTTACATCATGGTTTCTCAGCAGCTGAACGCAGGCACTTAATAGGGCGAGAAGATGGGGTTAAATGCTGTGTAGGGGGCAGTAAAGCCAGGGCTGAGGCTTCGATGCCCCCAGTCCAGGGAGCAGACGCTCCATCTCCCAGACCGCGAGCCAAGTCCATTTGTAAGCACAGAGCTCTGGACAGTTTCATTCTTGGCCACTGGAAGCTGCTTGACAGCTCCTCTCCATCCTCGCTGGTCCTGGGTAGCGCGAGGGCAGTGTGGCTTGGCAGAAGCTGGTGGCATTCCTCCCTTCCCCTCGCAACCCTCACGTGCAGCTGAGACTGTGGGCCTCCGGTTCACCTGTGGTTTGCTTGTGTTGTAGGGAACTGCTCTCTGTGTACTGACCTTGCTGGGAAGAGTACTGCATAGGGAAAGATTCAGATTCCTCCTGGCAGCCATGCCTGCCAAGACCTGCAGCCAGCTTCTCTGCCTGCAGTCCCACTTGATTTTTCTAGACTTCCCTTTGAATACCTAGGCACATAAGCGCCCCTTCCGCACTGCACCAGGTGGCTGTGAGGAGACATTCTGAGCAGGCTTGGCAGGGAAGGGACCTGAGCCTCCAGTCCACCACGGGCTCCTCTCTTGCAGCGCGCCCATGGCCTTCGCCCTCAACACCTACATGAGCCACGCCGGGATCCGCCTGCGGGAGGCACGGCCCTCCAGCACTGCTGAAAAGGCCCAGGCTGCTCCCGACAAGGACAAGTGGCTGCCCTTCTTCCCCAAGACCAAGAAGGTGACCAAGCGCCCCTAGAGCGTAGCTTCCCTTGGAGAGGTGTCTGTGCTCAGGTGGCCCAGGAAGGCCACTCACAGCTGCCAGGGGCACCCCGCACCTTCAGGTGTGGATCAGTGAGAATCCCCAGACCAGATCCGCCAGGAGTGAACACGCGGGATGGGGCAGAGCCTGAGCGGCAGTCTTGGAGCAGGGCGGAGTGGTTAACAGCCATGTGTGGGCATCCGACCCCCCAAACCCGTGCGTCCTGTCTCAGCAGAGCAGCAATTCCAAGAAAGAAAAGGATGCCTTGGAGGACAAGAAGCGAAACCCCATCCTCAAGTACATTGGGAAGCCCAAAAGCTCTTCTCAGAGCAGTGAGTATTCGGGGGCCATGGCCCTGAGCTTTCCTGGGGCAACCCAACCCTCTCAGATACCAGTGTGGGTGGTGCCAGGCTCCCAGTGTTTCTGGGAGCCAGACTCTGAGGCCACAGCCGCCTCTCCTGCCGCTGCCTTCTCTCCTGACCACCTCCGTGCAGGGTCTCTGAGGTACCATTGAGCAAGCCAGAGCCAGCACCACATGGCCTTGCCTGGCCCTGCTCTCAGTCTGGGAACTCGGGGCAGGTTGTAGCAGCTGGACAGTCAAGCAGGAAGTTTCCACCTGGGGGACGTGTACTGCCCTTCATCCTCCTCGTGGATCCGGCTGCACTCCTGCAGACCTGGGTGTGGGCACCGTTATGGGCCTTGACGGGGGGCTTGAGCGACTGCGTATAGAAGTAGGCGGTGAGGGGCAGGGTGGAGACCCGGAGGCTCCTCTGATGCCATCCTTAGCTCCAACTCACTCGAGCCTCTTGGTCTCTCCTGGAGGTTTTGCTGGCCCTGTGGGTGGCCGCGGGGGAGGGCGGGAGGCCCCTCTGGGTCTGCCTTGATTTTGCCACTACCTTTTCATCTTCCAGCCTGATGTAAGTTTTATTTTGACACTTGAAACATTAATTTGACTTTTCATGGTTTACTTTTGTTTCTGTTTGTTTTTCTTTTAGCATTTCATATTCCCTTGTCCCCTGTGGAAGGTAAAAGGACCATTTATTTGCGTTTGTCTTTGCGTTAGCATCAAGTTTCCATCTCCCGAATCTTGTCGCCCTTCTCCGTCCCCTCGTCTCTGCCCTGCCCTCTCCTCCTCCATTTCTCCTCACGTCCCTCTCTGTTGCTAATGCTGCTGTGTGGCACAGAGGCCCAGGGTTCTGCCTGGCGCTGACGGAGACCCCGGCCAGGTAGCGCGTTGGGGTCTGGGGAGACCTCCCGTCTAGGCCTGCACTGCTCCTGTAGCCAGAGCCTTCTCTCTTCAACTCTGTGCCCTCCCCTGGGTGCCATGCCAGAGCCTGGGGCTCTCTGGGAAGGAGGGCCCCCACGATTGCCGTAAAGCGGAAGCAAGGGAGGGTCGTGTTTTTATTGTCAATTGAAATCATACAAATCCTTATTTTGAAGGGTTTTTGTTTTTTAGTAATTGTGGGTCTCGTTGGGCGCGATGAAACACAGCTATAATCCCAGTATTTGGGAGGCTGAGACAAGAGGATTGCAGGTTCAAGGACAGCCTCAGCAAGTAAACTGGGCAGAGGAAGTAACTCAGAGGTAGAATGCCCCTGGGTTCAAGCCCCAAAACCACAAACAGAAATAGAAATGATAATAATGAGAGTAAATTGGGGGTCTCCAGTAGTTTTTGTTTTGTTCGTATCATCTACTTTACCTAAGCCTTCAATATAAGCACCCCATCTCTTCTGACTCTCAGCTGCCGGCATTGTGGATGGCCCTCACTGCATTTTAGAGGACAGATATCTAGTAGAATTTATGTATCAAAGAATAAGTGATTGGGGCCAGGCCTGGTGGTGCAAGCCGCTGAGCCTAGCAACCTGGAAGGCTGAGGCAGGAGGGTCACAAGTTTGAGATTGCATGGGCAACTTATGAGACTTTATCTCAAAATAAAAAGTAAATGAAAAGGGGCTAGGATGTAGCTCAGTGGTTGAGTGCCCCTGAGAGAGATCAGTCCTAATACCACAAAACTTAAACCTAAAGGATGTAGGTTAGTGTGCGGCAGAGTGAGGGAGCAGGCTGTGTGCGTATGTGGTGCACACCACCAGAAGTAATTTTAAAAATGAAGATAAAAGCCGGGTATGGTGGCGCATGCTTGTAATCCCAGCACTTGGGAGGCTGAGACAGGAGGATCGCACAAGCTTGAAGCCAGCCTCAGCTACTTAGTGAGGCTCTCGGCAACTCAGTGAGACCCTGTTTCCAAATAAAATATAAAATAGGTCTGGGAGTATAGCCCGGAGATAGAAAGCCCCTGGGTTCCACCCCCAGTACCACCAAAAAAAAAAAAAAAAAATTAAGATAAGCCGGGCGTGGTGGCGCATGCTTGTAATCCCAGCGCTTAGGAGACTAAGACAGGAGGATCGCACAGGTTCGAAGCCAGCCTCAGCTACTTAGTGAGGCTCTCAGCAACTTAGTGAGACCCTGTTTCCAAATAAAATATAAAATAGGTCTGGGAGTGCAGCCTAGATGTAGAAAGCTCCTGGGTTTCACCCCCAGTACCATAAAAAAAAAAAATCTTCACTATGCTATCGTAAACAATAAAAATAAAGAATTATTGAAAAATAATTATGAAACAGTCGGGGAGGGGGAAAATGGACTCAGACTCCAAGCCAGTAGCTGGAACTCAGGACCTCACACATGCTAGGCAAGTGCTCTTGCCCTGGGCCATCCCAGCCCCAGGCCCGTAGTTGGAGCACCTCCTTCTTCCCCACCCTGTCCAAGAAGGTGTGCGGCGGCTGCCATGTCAGATGGAGAGAGAACAGGTGCCCAGGGCGCTGCGAGCTGCTGGCCTTGAGGCGGTGGGCCGCCCACTGCCCGCCTGCTCTTTGAGTCAGGGTTTGTGATTTTGTCCTTGTGATTGCATCACTTGCGATGGGGTTCTAAGATCCCAGGGCTTGAGACAACTCTATGCACGTCTAAATACCCAACACCTCCGGTGCTGGGAACCCTGGTATCGAGGGGTTTTGACGCTTGTGATTGTCAGCAGCCACCCTCCTCCGTTTGACTTTTATGTAGTTCTGTTACCATTCAGGAGTGGAAGGAGGGAAGCAGGCTACCGGTGAGACGTGCTCTTTTTAGAAATGTACTTCTTTCTCCCTGTTTCCCATGTTAGCTTGGGTTACCAAGTCATAGCACATCTCAGAGCTACACCTGTTTCTTGCCACCACGAGTATATACCTCTTTCCAGAACACAACTGGACATTCTCCAGGTGACCCATGGTATGAGGCAGTGGACTCAACCTGGTGGCTTTCTGTTATCACCCAGCCAGGGTAGACCAGGGTTGTGGCTCCGTGACAGACCCCAGCATCTGCGGCAGTCTCATGGCTGGACGCACCTTCAGTCCGGAGCAGGCAGATCTGACCCTAACCAAACAGGAGCGTGGCGCCAGCCCCTGTCCCTAAAGCACACTCAGCTACCCACGCCGTTTGAGAAAGGGGCTGTCCTAGCCACCTGCCACAAGGGTGGGGTTGCATGCTTAGAAGAGAGTAGCCAACAGTTTTTGTTCTCTCTGGCTTTGAGATTTTTCTTTTTCTTAAAAGGCAAATTTTGAGACAGGGAGATATATGAGGGCTGTGTGTGAGTGTCAGAGTCCCTGGCATCTCCTGGCCCGGGGTAAATGCACACCTCTTGTCCAGGCAGACCTGTCCCATTTGCGGGCCAGGCGCTCTCTAACCTCACCAGACTCGGGGCCAGACGTACTGAAGACGAGCTGCCCGGCCGCTGCGCCCACAGGCTGAGCCCTCTGCAGCCTCGAGTGGCATCTGTACCACCTCCTTCGCCTCCTGTCCTCTCTCTTCTTGAACAAGAGCAGCTCTCTTTTGTCTTAGCTTGGAAAGGGGGCTGGAATTTGAATGCCAGAGAGGAACCTCTCTCCTCTGTTCCTCCTGGGTCACCTCTCACTACTGATGGAGGCTCTGACTGATGATGGAAACCAGGAGCAGAAAGGATAGAATGACTAAGCCAAGCGTGAAGGAGGGAGGGCTGGGGGGGGGGCAAGGCTAATTGGGTGGTGCCATCTTGTATCCCATTAAGATGCATGACTACAGCCGGGCGTGGTGGCACACGCTTGTAATCCCAGCATTCGGGAGGCTGAGACTGGAGGATCGCGGTTTGCGGACAGCCTCAGCTACTTAGTGAGGCCCTCCGCAACTTAGTGAAACCCTGTTTCAAAGTAAAGAATAAAAAATAGGGCAAGAGGTGTGGCTCAGAGTTCGAATGCCCCTAGGTTCCATCCCCAGACCCACACACACACAAAAAAAAAAAGATGCATGAGTACGATGCACCAATAAAAATTAAAATAGGATGAAGAATTGGGGAAAAACAGAAATAATGCACTCTAAAAGCAATACAAATTGAAATGTGCCCAGTATAATTTGGCAACATGGCCAGAGGCCATGTGCCTCTTAGTAGTTGTGGTTTTCAAGCAGAATGTCATCACAGTGAAGAAGGTGAGAGTGGAAAGAAAGCTTCCTAGACGGTGGCCTTCCACGTCCTCTCACTGCACGTGTGGGCAGACTAGAAGGAGAGGGCGGTGTGGCCGCCGGGTGCACTGGGAGCTGCAGAGGAGCCAGGGAGAGCGAGCCCCAGCCCTGCGGCCGTGCGTCGGCACGCCTCCTGCTCCTTGCTCTGCCCCTGGCTCGAGGGAGTGAGGGCAGGGGCTCCTCCCAGAACACAAAGTGCAGCTGCCTTCTCTTGTTGCCCACAGTCAAGCCTGGCAGTGTGCGGAACATCATCCAGCACTTTGAGAACAGCCAGCAGGGTGAAGGCCCAGAGCCGGGAACACAGCGACTGTCGACGGGAAGCTTCCCCGAGGACCTGCTGGAGAGCGACAGGTAGGTGGCCTCCTCACCCCCACAGCGACCCCGCCACACAGCCGCAGCGCTGCATCGCGTGCTGCCCAGGAGCCCAGCGCTTTGGACTCCTTCCTCTCACTCCTGACTGCTCAGGAGCCTCCACCATAGGGTGCTGGGTACATGTGCTGCAGCAGCTCGGGAAATACTAAGCAACAAGGATGAAGAATGTAGAGGAGGCAAAGGCAAGCCTGGGAGGTCAGAGAGCCGGGCAGGCCAAAGAAAGCCTTGGCCTACCTGCTGTCTATAAGTAAAACGCCCATGCTTGGATACAAAGCCATTCTTCTCTTTTTCTTTTTGGTACAAAACTGGGGATGGAACCAAGGGGCGTTCTACCTCCGAGCTACACCCCCAGTCCTCTTTTTTATTCTTTATTTTAAAATAGGCTCTCACTGCCGGGCGTGGTGGCGCACACTTGTAATCCCCGCGCTTGGGAGGCAGAGACAGGAGGACCGCGCAGGTTCGAAGCCAGCCGCGCGCGCTGGCTTAGGAGACCCTGTTTCCAAATAAAAAAGTATAAAAAATAGGTCTGGGAGTGGAGCCCGGAGGTAGAAGGGCTTCCAGGAACCCCAGTACCACCAAAAAAAAAAAAAAAAAATAGGCTCTCACTAAGTAGCTGAGGCTGACTGCGAACCTGTGATCCTCCTGTCTCAGCCTCCCAAGTACTGGGATTACAAGCGTGCGCCACCACAAACAGCAAGGTTTTTTGTTGTTTTGTTTCTGGGTTTTTTGTTTGTGGTTTTTTGTTTTTTGTTTTTGTTTTGTTTTTTTTTTTTTTTTTTTTTTTTTTTTTTTTTTTTTTTTTCTTTGCAGTACTAGGGATGGAACCCAGGGGCATTCTACCTCCGAGCGACACCCCTAGCCCTATTTTTTATTCTTTATTTTGAAACAGGGTCTCACTGAGTTGCAAAGGACCTCATTAAGTAGCTGAGGCTGTCCGAGAACCACGATCCTCCTGTCTCATTGTTTTTTCTTTTATTTAAGCCTTTATAAAATTAGAACAAATGTGTGTTACTGGGGATGGAACCCAGGGGCATTCTTCCTCTGAGCTGCATCCCCAGCCCTATTTTTTTTTTCCTTTATCTTTGAAACAAGGTCTCACTAAGTTAGGGAAGGCCTCCCTGAGTAGCTAAGGCTAGCCAAGAACCTGTGATCCTCCTTTCTTAGCCTCCCAAGTACTGGGATTACAAACATGTGCCACCATACCTGGCAGATTAAAAATTTAACTAGGGGCTGGGCATGGTATTGCATGCTTATAATCCCAGTATTTGGGAGGCTGAGATAGGAGGATTGCAGGTTCTCACTCAGCCAGCCTCAGTTACAGCCTCAGCTACTTAGTAAGGCCCTCCACAACTTGGTGAGACCCTGTTTCAAAATAAAAAATAGGGCTGGAGTTGTAGCTCAAAGGTAGAATGCCCCTGGGTTTTATATCCAGTACCACAGAAAGAAAAAGAGAAAGAAAGAAAGAAAGAAAAGAAGAAAGAAAGAAAGAAAGAAAGAGAAAGAAAGAAAGAAAGAAACTGGGCATGGTTGCATGTGCCTGCAGTTCTAGTACTCAGAAGGCTGAGATAGAAGTGTCACAAGTTTGAGGTCAGCCTCAGCAAGTTGTGAGACTCATAACCTAGCAAGGTCCTTTTTCAAAATAAAAACAAAATAGGATTGGCATATATCTCAGAGGTGGAATGCCCCAGGGCTCAATCCCCAGTACTACAAAAAGAAAAATTATTTTTGCCAGACCACCCACAAAGATTTGGGGGTGGTAAATGTTAATATTTGTGCTATGGAAAGAGGTTGAGTTCTAATATCAGTGAGTAAATTAAAGACAGAAATTATATTCTTATTGTGATATGCATGGTCATCTAGATGGATCGGATTTTTTTTTTTTTTTTTTTTTTTTTTTTGTGGTGGTACTGGGGATGGAACCCTTCTACCTCCAGGCTACACTCCCAGACCTATTTTATATATTTGGAAACAGGGTCGCTTAAGCCAATGAGGCTGGCTTTGAACCTGCGCGCTCCTCCTGTCTCCACCTCCCAAGCACGGAGATTACAAGTGTGCGCCACCACGCCCGACAGTCGGATTTTTTTTTTTTTTTTTTTTTTGTGGTACTGGGGTTCCTGGAAGCCCTTCTACCTCCGGGCTCCACTCCCAGACCTATTTTTACATTTTTATTTGGAAACAGGGTCTCCTAAGCCAGCACGCGCGGCTGGCTTCGAACCTGAGCGATCCTCCTGTCTCTGCCTCCCAAGCGCGGGGATTACAAGCGTGCGCCACCACGCCCGGCTCGGATATTTTTAATGACAAATTGTCAGCAGTTTGAGAAAGCATTTGAGACCTTTTACAAACTTGTATTCTTCACCTTGCTGGGTAAATTGGCTTTACCTAAGACACTGACCAGGATCCTAGTATGCTAAACAGAAATAAATTCATTGGCAAGCCGGGCATGGTGGCACAACCCTAATCCTGGTACTTATAAGGCTGAGACAGGAGGATCACAGGTTCAAGGTCAGCCTCAGCGCCTTTGAGACCATATGTGAAACATTAAAAAAGGGCTAGAGGTGTAGCTCAGAGGTTGAACATCCCAGGGTTCAATGCCCATTACCAAAAAAATCAACTCACTGGCAATCTTGAGAGCAATGGTATCAGCAGCAAGGTGGGTCCAAGGTTGTTGCAGATGCGAGTGTACTACAAGGCCGTGCCCAGGAGCTCCGGCCAGAGGGGACTGCCTCACTCGGTGGTGGGGGTGCTCCCACCGCACTCCTGGGCATTCTTGGCCGGCGCACAGCTCCACAGCCTGAGCCCTGCCCAAGGAGGGTGGGATGGAGGCGAGCCGTTAAGCGCACGGGCGAGAAGCATTGCAGCTGGTCTGGGCAGGAATCATCCTAACGGGTTCCTCAGGAGCGAGGAGTAGGCGAGGTTTTCAGACTGCTTTCTGACCCCCGAGGACAAGCCCGGCGGCAGGAGGGAAGTGCATTTGGAGGGACATGATGAGGAGTGATGAAGGCCCTTGGCCGCCTCTCCGCGGCCACCTGCCACGCCATTGAGACCTCCAGGCCTCCAGGCCCCCCGTGGGCCCAGAAGCAGGGCAGGATGTAGATTAGTCATACTGTCAGTGAGGACCAGCCCGCAGAGCCTCAGCAGGGCATGGGTGGTGCGGGCCGCCGGGGGTCAGCCATGCCAGCTGTCAGGTTGAGGCAGCACGGGACTCGGAGGGCAGCATCGGAGACCTCAGCAGGGAGCGCTCCTATGGTCTGTGACTGGCTCGAGGCCTTCTTCCAGGCTGGCTGACCTGAAGGGGGAGCGGAAGCGGAGGCTGAGGACAGATACTGTTAGGATAAGATGGGAGAAGTCACTGCTAGAGGGCCTGCGGGTGAAGACAGCACTAATGCCCCCCTTGAAATGGGTCAAAGGAGAGGACCAGGACCAGCTCAAGCAGAGTCCTAGATGAGAGTGGCCCACCCAGACGCTGCCTGGCCCCAGGGCAGCAGTGTTCATGCCTCCCCGATGGGGCCATGCTGATGGGCCTTTGGGCCTCATGGTCTGATCTTGTGGCATCCCTTCCCCATAGCCAGGATGAAGAGGGGAGCCTGCCCACCACGCTTGGCGGGGGAGAGGGAGGAGCCCTCCGCAGGCTGGCCGGTCGGGGCTGGGTCAGGGCAGTGCAGTGGGTGGTGTCCTGCAGCGCTGAGGCACTAGAGATGGGCAACAGGCAGAAGATGGCCTGGCGGCGAGGCCCTGAACCCTCCTGCCCTCCTCCCCAGCTCACGGGCAGAGATCCGCCTGGGCCGCTCCGAGAGCCTCAAGGGCCGGGAGGAGATGCAGCGGTCTCGGAAGGCAGAGAACGTGCCCCGCTCCCGAAGCGACGTGGATATGGACGCCGCTGCCGAGGCCACGCGCCTCCACCAGTCAGCCTCATCCTCCGCCTCCAGCCTGTCCGCCAGGTGAGGCTCGTCGTCACCATCTGGGAAGGGCGGGATGCTGTGTTGCTAGCGTTGACATTTCCTCCCTCCACAGGTCTCTTGAGAACCCAACCCCTCCTTTCACCCCCAAAATGGGCCGCAGGTGAGTGCTGGGCACCGCAGTGCCGCGGCTGGTGCCTGGGCCCTCCCAGTGAGGCGCTCTGTGGCCCAGGGCAGCGCTCTGGGCAGGAAAGGGCAGGAGAGACTGAGCCAGAGCTCTGTCACTGGAGTGAAGCTGGCCACCCGTTTCCCCAGGAGCATCGAGTCCCCTAGCCTGGGCTTCTGCACAGATGCCCTCCTTCCCCACCTCCTAGAGGACGACCTGGGCCAGCTGTCTGACCTGGAGCTAGAGCCAGACCCCCAAAACTGGCAGCATACAGTGGGCAAGGATGTGGTGGCCGGGCTGACCCAGAGGGAGATTGACCGGCAAGAGGTCATCAACGGTGAGCCTCTGCACATGCCCTACTCACACCGCGGGTCCAGAGCACCAGGACACAGGGGCGGGGGGTCCTAGACGCAAGCAGTGTGTGTGATCCCCCAAAAGCAGAGTGGTGTGGGGACCAGGGCACGACTGCAGACACCTGCAGGTCCATTTCCTCTATGTCTCTTTACCCTTCACCCCCAGAGCTGTTTGTCACCGAAGCTTCCCACCTGCGCACGCTCCGGGTTCTGGACCTCATCTTCTACCAGCGAATGAAGAAGGAGAACTTGATGCCCCGGGAGGAGCTGGCCCGGCTCTTCCCTAACCTGCCGGAGCTCATAGAGATCCACAGTAAGGAGCCGGCGTCCTGGGCCTGCCCGGCCCCCCAAGTGAGGGAAGCTGGTGATCAGCCTGTCCCGCCCCCAGCCCCCGCCTGCGGCACTGCTGCCAAGGGCCCTTTTCCTCCCAGGCAGACAGCAGTAAGGCTCCAGCCAGGCCCCTCTGTCTTTCCTCACTCCAGATTCCTGGTGTGAATCCATGAAGAAGCTCCGGGAGGAGGGCCCTGTCATCAAAGAGATCGGTGACCTCATGTTGGCTCGGGTAGGCTCCCACGTGCAAGGGAGGGGGCCCGGTTCCCGGGCGGGGCGTGTGCAGAGCAGGTGACCGTGAACTGTCTCCTCAGTTTGACGGTCCTGCCCAAGAGGAGCTCCAGCGAGTGGCTGCGCAGTTCTGTTCCTATCAGTCCATAGCCCTCGAGTTGATCAAGACCAAGCAGCGGAAGGAAAGCCGATTCCAGCTTTTCATGCAGGTGTGTCCCGGCTTGGTCAGCCTCCCTCCCCCACTAAGTTCACCAGGAGCTCCTGACCCCCTGGCCTCTATGAGGTACCCACGCCCTCCCCACATCAGTGTGGAGAGCATTGATGTCGGCTGGGCGTGGTGGCGCCTGCTTGTAATCCCAGTACTTGAGAGGCTGAGACAGGAGGATCACAGGTTCAGGGACAGCCTCAACAACACAGCAAGACCTGTTTCAAAACAAATAACATGAAAAGGCTGGAGTTGTAGCTCAAAGGTAGAATCTTCTGAGTTCAATCCTCAGTACCACAAAGGAAAATACCCTCAGTGTGGTAATGATAGCCAGCCTTCTGTTTGACCACATCCCTTCCTCTCTCCTTCACCACCACCGCCTCCCTGAGCCCTGAAGGAAGACGCAGCACCGTGTCCTGAGCAGCCCACCTGGGCTCAGGACCTGTTTGGTATTTCACACCCACCTTGGCCCCAATCCCTGTACCAGCTCGCGGCCACAGGTTGGCATCTTCCTCTGCCTTCTATGTCTAGGAGGCCGAGAGCCACCCTCAGTGCCGGCGGCTGCAGCTCAGAGACCTCATCATCTCCGAGATGCAGCGGCTCACCAAGTACCCGCTGCTGCTGGAGAACATCATCAAGCACACAGAGGGTAGGCGCGGGAGGGCTGGGAGGGCTCCCTCAGCCCGCGGCCGCGTTGGTGTTGTGGCCTTAGCAAGTCTCTGTGCCTCTGGTCTTAAGTGCCTTCATCTTGGTCCTGTTACAGTGCAGCTCAAGGAGGAAATGATTGAACTTTGCTTTGTAAAATACAGGGTGCTCGACAGCCAAGGCAAGGCTGCCGCTGCCCTGTGTTGAGAGCCTTGGTGCAAGTCAGGGAGCTTCGTTTGCCCCCCAGGCAGGCCCTCAGCAGCGCTGGGCTCATCCAAGGTTCCTCTGAGTGATTGTAATCGCGCACCAGGGGCCACACTGGGTTTTAACCCCCACTATGGCCCTGCCAGGCGCCTCTGTAGCACACAAAAGACACACGTATGTGCTAACACCAGGGGGGAAAGCGAACAGGGATGGAGGTGTCTACCTCAGCTGCTCCGTCCCCGAGGTCCCAAGCACCCTTTGCTTTGTAGAGTTTCACGCACTGGGGTCAGGATAGAGGCCCAATGTGAACAGGCTTTCCTAGAGGCATAGTTCTTGCCGTTACTCACAGCAGCCCTGGCAGGAATCAAGTGTCAGGAATCAAGTGTCAGTGTCTCCATAAAGGTGTCTGAGGCTGAGACAGGAGGATTGCAGGTTCACAGCCAGCCTCTACCTTGTGAGGCCCTCTGCAACTTAGTAAGACCTTGTGTAGCTCAGAGGTAGAATGCCCCTGGGTTCAATCCCCAGTACCTCACACACACAAAAAAAGTGTCTGGACCCAAGGTTGCTGGGTAAAAGCCCGGCCATGTCAGGCCCTCCAGCTGGGTGGGGTTGGCTGGCCTCCATCTGTCTGCCCGTGCAGCCAGCCAGTCGCCGCGGTGTGGGTAGGGAGGGGGATTGACTGTGGCACCGCCTCTGCCAGGGGTGCTCTAACGCCGCCTTTATGCCCCGTTGGGTAGGGGGCACATCTGAGCATAAGAAGCTCTGCCAGGCCCGGGACCGGTGCCGGGAGATTCTCAAGTTCGTGAATGAAGCGGTGAAGCAAACAGAAAACCGTCACCGACTGGAGGGCTACCAGAAACGGCTGGACACCACCGCCCTGGAGAGGGCCAGCAACCCGCTGGCGGCTGGGTTCAGGGTAGGGGCAGCGCTCTCACACCTGGAGGGCCACACGGCCTTGTCGTGCATGGCCTGTGGGGACCCGGGAGGCACACCCTGGGCGAAGTCACAGCTGAATGCCAGAGCTCAGCCTGGAGAGCAGGGGACCAGGGAGGAGGCCACTTGGGAGGGAGCAAAGCTGAAGGCCAGCCCGGAGAGCCAGGGCATCTTCTCACCCGGGAGGCCCCACCAGAGCCATGGTGCGGCCCCGCGCGCCTGGTGATGGCTTCCTTCAGCTTCCTAGTCCCCGTGCCCAGGGGAGAATGGAAGGGCGAGGGCGGCTTCCTGCTCTCCCCGAAGCCCACACACTAGGTCCTCAGAAACTTGCTGAGTGACTGAGCGGCGGTGTCTTCCAGAGCTTGGATCTTACGACCAGGAAGATGATCCACGAGGGGCCCCTGGCCTGGAGGATGAGCAAGGAGAAGACCTTGGGTGCGTGCGGGTGGGGCGGCGGGGAACACGGGACCTGGAGGGAGCGGGGGTGCTCGGCCACCAGAGGCAGGGGCTGGGAGCTTCTCGAGCACAGCACCGGAAGAACTCACCAGAGAGAGGAGTGGGGTTTCCAGACTCCGCCCCGCCTGGGCCATCCCAGAGCCTGTTCCCGCAGGAGGGCGAGTGCAAAGCAGGTGCTCACTCGGCTCCCAACCTCCCAGACCTGCACGTGCTGCTACTGGAGGACCTGCTGGTGCTGCTGCAGAGGCAGGATGAGCGGCTGCTGCTCAAGTGCCACAGCAAGGCGGCCGCGGGCGCCGTGGACAGCAAGCAGACCTTCAGCCCCGTGCTCAAGCTCAACGCCGTGCTTGTCCGCTCCGTGGCCACAGGTACCCACTCGTGCCCGTGCCTGGGCTCCCTCGGGACCTGCCCTCCACCGGGCAGCAGGAGCGTCCTGGGTGGGCAGGTGTGGGCTGGACGGTGCTGCTGGAGGCCCAGGGCCGGCGGAGGGACGCACGTCCCTGGCTCACTTCCTCTACAGCGCAGGGTGTGCTCACCCACCTCCTCGGGCATCGGCAGGGTCTTAGGAACCCGGCACCACACGCATCAGCCCTCATGTCTAACCAGAACAGCCGTGACGGGCGGCGGCAGGGGCCCGCGTGCCTGTCCTGTGTGGGTGCAGCCTGAAGCTCTGGGCCGTCTCCCTCAGGCTGCGGTCTGCATGCCATGCTGAGGCCAGACTTCAAGCCCTGCCCCGCCTCCTTTCCTCTCGCAGATAAGCGGGCCTTCTTCATCATCTGCACCTCCGAGCTGGGCCCCCCCCAGATCTATGAGCTGGTCGCGTTGACGTCATCAGACAAGAACATGTGAGGATTGATTGAGGGCCTGTGTCCCCGTCCTCCCTTGGGACTCGTGTGACGTGTGTGCAGATGGACAGCAAGGCCAGGGTGGGGCCAGGAAGGGGGGACACAGCTGGGCCATAGGTGTCATCACTGCGCCCCACGCCGGGCCAGGCCCCGACAAAGGGACAGGCCCAATCACAGCCCCTCACCCTCGGGGATTTCATCTGTACAGAGTAGATAAAACGCTACCTCTGGAGTTGATTCGAGAGAGAAAACATAGGCAAACCATAGGCCTGGGCCCACCGAGGGCTGGTGTGCAGTACTGGTAGCTGTGTTCCTCGTGAGCCCCAGGTTGCAGCCAGCGGACAGAGGAAAGCACGCCTGCCGGGCAGAGGCTGTAGAGCGGTGGCCAGGGCAAGGACAGAGTCCGGCCTCCTCTCACCACCAGTTGCCTGCCCAGCCTCTGTAGAGCGGTGGCCGGGGCGAGGACAGCGCGCGGCCTCCTCTCACCACCAATCACCTGCCGGGCAGAGGCCATAGACTGGTGGCCAGGGCGAGGACAGCATCCGGCCTCCTCTCACCACCAGTCGCCTGCCCGGCCTCTGTAGAGCGAGGCCAGGGCAAGGACAGTGCCCGGCCTCCTCTCACCACCAGTCCTCTGCTCTGCCGAGATCAGATGGATGGAGCTCCTAGAAGAGGCGGTGCGGAGCGCCACCCGACACCCTGGAGCGGCCCCGTCACCTGCCCATTCCCTGCCCCCTGGCCCTCGGGAGCCAGCCCAGCAGGGCCCCCCTGCCAGCAGGTACTGCACGCCCCCAGGCCAAGCTGCCTGCCTCAGCCCTCCCCATGGGGGGGCACCAGACCCCAGCAGATGGAGCCCCCGCCTGGTTTCCCCACAGCCTCCCACCTGGCCGTGGTGGACCCTGCCTCATGGGGCTACGGGTAGAACACGGGACCGGAGGGACTGGGCCAGGCAGGTGTGAGGACGCCTCCCCTCCTGCTCTGCCTGGGAGCCCAGGGAGGGCTTTTACCCCAGCTCCCCCTGGGCGGGCGCTGCACCAGGATCCTCCCTCACCCTTGGCGGGCCCTCCCACAGGGTGGTGCTGGACGACTCAGAAGTGTTCCACAGCGAGCCTGAGCCAGAGGAGCACCCTGGAGGTGAGGCCCCAACCTCCGAGTAGGGACGGGGGGCTGGCGATGGGAGGGTCCCAGGACCAGAGGTGCCAGGTTTGGATAAAGTGTATAGAAAAGAAGCAGGGGGACAGACATGGACGGAAGACAGAGCTCGCAGACTCGCTTGCCCAGAGCCCCTGCCCCTAGTGCAGGGGCAGGGGACAGGACCTGGGGCTCACACGGTTTCAGGTTAACTATTGGAATAGCATCCTCGAAGGGTTTGAGGGGCTTATTGGGTGGAATGGCGTGGACAGTTCCCAAGCAGATTTCTCACTGAGTTTTTAAGTGCAGTATCTGAGGATGCTCATTTGGAGAGAGATCCTGGCCACCCTGGCTGGTGTCTGCCCCGTCCTGCTGAGAAGAGAAGCCCTTCCTCCTAGCTCACACTCCTGCCTGAGGCGTCCTCTTCCCGTGGCATCCCCGCCTCCTAGACTGTCATCTTGCTTGCTATCTGTGTCCCTCCACTAGAATTTAAGCCCCTTCCTGCTCCCAGCCCCCCACCAGGGCTTCCTTTTGTTGACTGACATGCCAAGAGCCTGGGACAAGAGAGTCTCACCAGTGTCCCAGCAACTCGGATCCACAGCCGGGCTTGGAGTCCTCCACTGCACTCTCCCCTGCCTGCCTGATCCGTGCCTCTCGTCCACAGCAGGCCTGGGGCCCCTGCGCAGAGTCCGGGGGAAGTGGCCAGCGCCCCTGGAGGACCCTGAGCACGAGAGCAGCATAGAGGGCGAGGGGCCAAGTGACCTGCCTCGCCCCTCTGCACCCCTGGGTGGAGAGGACAGGGGCGTTGGGACGAGGGGCCCCATCCACCTGGCCCTCCCTGGCCCCCTGTTCATGGAAGGACTCGCCGATTCGGCCCTGGAGGACGGTGAGTGCTTAGGGACCTGCCATGAGCCCCAGGCCCCGACAGCAGGCCTGGCGTGGACTTCTCCCCACCTGCTCGGGGCTCAGCCTCCAGCTCCAGCCTGCAGCTGAGCGGTTGCCTTTGGGAGTGGAGGGGCGCCCTCGCCTCGCTGTGTGTGGAGTCAGCCCCTCATGGAGACCCACGCCCTGTGTCCCTCCAGTGGAGAGCCTGCGGCACCTGATCCTGTACAGCCTCCTGCCTGCTCACGGCGTGGAGGCCCGGACTGCCGCAGAGCCTGAGGACGACCTGACACCTACGCCTTCCGTCGTCAGCGTCACCTCGCACCCCTGGGACCCAGGCTCACCAAGACAAGCGCCCCCGGGCGGGGATGGGGACAGCACCCCACTCCCAGGGCCAGAGCAGGAGGATGTGGCGCTCTGTTCCCTGGCACACCTGCCCCCACGGACCAGAAACTCGGGCATCTGGGAGTCTCCTGAGCTGGACGGGACTCTCACAGAGGAGACGCCCGGCCCGGAGGCCGCCGGAGCCTACAAGGTGGTGAGGAAAGGTGAGGCCACCAGAGTCTGCGCCCCCTTCCCACGAGTCCTGGCTGCCGCCTCCCGGAGGCTGGCATTGGGACTCGGAGCAGAGACGTATGAAGAGCATGCAGAGTTTGAACAGCCAGGTCCAAAAACCTAGTTCCCTCCCCCATGTAATGCCTGTGTGGCCCCAGGCAGACTGGCTGTCCCTAAACTCCATCTGGGGACATTTCTGGCTCCCGGTTTCTGCTCTTCACTGACCTTCCAGTCCTGAGGAAAAGGTGTGGCTCTTCCTGGCCTCTGCCCCAGAGCAACCTGGGCAGTGGGCAGGTGCCATTACAGCCGTCTCCAGGCGCAGCAGTGAGGGCTCGGATCAGCTGGACCGGGCAAGGGGGAGCCCAGGCAGCCGGGGAGGGTAGTGGCTGCAGGGAAGGCGGAGGCGGTCTGCTTGGGGATTCTGGGAGCTGCCTTCCTTCTCTCTGTGCGCCTGTGGCCACCCGCGGTGCGCAGGGCATGGTGGCGGGTGCCGGTGCTCACGTTGTGCCCCTCCCTCCCTCCCTCTCTCTCTCTCCCTCTCGCTCCTTCCTTCCCTCCACTCCCCCTGCTCTCTCCCTTCCCCTCCTGTCTCCCTGTCCTCGCTCTCCCTGGTGGTGGTGGTGTCGGTGCAGCTGAGGTGACAGACAGCAAAGTTGTCCCTGCACTCCCAGAAAGTGGCCAGTCCCAGCCTGAGCCCCCTGGTGTGGAAGGCGGAACAGAGGCTACCGGTAATGAACCTCTCCTGGGAGCCAGAGCAGGCAGGGCTGTCAGGAGGAGCCCGGCTCCACTCCTGCCACCTGCCACCCGCTGCTGCGTCCCTACCCGCCATCCCGCGCCTCCATGGAAACAGGCCGTGGCCTTGGGCGCCTCCCACATCCTCCAGCTGGGCCAAGCTGTTTGGAGGACGGTGTCACGCGGGGCAGAAGCATCAAGGAAGTTCAGTGGGGCATGAGCTGAGGCAGGATGGAAGAGGGTCTTCAAGCCGGGCCCTGTGGCGTGGCACACACTTGTACCCCAGTACTTGGGAAGCCAAGACAGGAGGATCTGGGTTCGCAGCCAGTCTCAGCTACTTAGTGAGACTCTCCACAACTTAGACCCTGTTTCAAAGTAAAGAATAAAAAAATAGCGCTAGGAGCCAGGCATGGTGGCACACACTTGTAATCTCAGCATTTGGGAGGCTGAGACAGGAGGATCGCAGTTCACAGGCAGCCTCGGCTACTTAGGCCCTTTGCAAATCAGTGAGACCCTGTTTCAAAATAAAGAATAAAAAATAGGGCTAAGGGTGTCGCTCGGAGGTAGAATGCCCCTGGGTTCCATCCTCAGTAACGCAAAAAAAAAAAAAAAAGAGGGTCTTTTTTAAAAGGGTCTAAAACCAGCCCAAAAACTGGGCCAGGGTGGTACATGCTTGTAATCTCAGTACTTGGGAGGCTGAGGCAGGAGGATCACAGATTCAAGGACAGCCTTAGTAAATAGTGAGACTTTCATCAACCTAGTAGGACCCTGTTTCAAAAGCAAATAATAAAAAGTAGGACTGAGCCAGGCGTGGTGGCACACGCATTTAATCCCAGCATTTGGGAGGCTGAGACCAGAAGATCGCGGTTTGTGGACAGCTTCAACTACTTAGTGAGGCCGTCCGCAACTGAGTGAGACCCAGTTTCAAATTAAAGAATAAAAACTAGGGCAGGGGGTGTAGCTTGGAGGTTGAATGCCCCCCAGGTTCCATTCCCAGACCTGCAAAAAAAAAAAAAGGCTGCGTCCAGGCTTGGTAATGCACACCTGTAATCTCTACTTGGGAGGCTGAAGCAGAAGGATCACACGTTCGAGGACAGCTTTTGCAAGTAGTGAGACTCTCATCAGTCTAGTGAGATCCTGTTTCAAAATAATTAATTTTAAAAAATAGGGCTGGCCAGGCGTGGTGGTGCATGCTTGTCCCAGCGCTTGGGAGGCAGAGACAAGAGGGTCACGCAGGTTCGAAGCCAGCCACGATGGCTTAAGAGACCCTGTTTCCAAATTTTTTAAAATATAAAAATAGGTCTGGGAGTGTAGCCCGGGGGTAGAAGGGTTTCCAGGAACCCCAGTACCATATGTGTGTGTGTGTGTGTGTGTGTGTGTGTGTGTGTGTGTGTGTGTGTGTGTGTATGTATATATGTATATATATATATGGCTGAAGTGTAGCTCAGAGGTAGAATGCCCCTGAGTTCAATCCCTAGTACTACAAATAAATAAGCCCAACATCTTCTTCCCCTTCCTTTAAAGGGATGGGGGCCATTTCCTCAGAGAAACACTCCCACCCTTTCTCCCTTCCCTTCTAAGCTGCTCTCCCCGTGTGGCCAGGCTGAGAAAATCACGAAATTGCTCTTAGGAGGCTGGTGGGCAGCTGTGGCACACGAGCCGCCTGACTGGAGGGAGGGCCGGCCAGGGAGGGCTGCCGCCTCTGCCCACTTCTCATCTCTCTTCTCACCATGGGCAGGGAATTGTTTCTACGTCAGCATGCCGGCGGGGCCCCTGGACTCCAGCACCGACCCTTCTGGGGCACTCACAGGCCAGGCCCGGTCCAACAGCCCCCCTGCCTGGCAGGCAGAGCCTGGGCCCCCACTGCAGGCAGGCCGCGGAGAGCAGAGCCGGCCGGGCCGCCCACCCCCGGGCCCAGCCCTCAGGGATGTGGGCAGGATCTTCCACACCATCGAGCAGCTCACCCTGAAGCTCAGCAGGCTCAAGGTGAGGGTCCCTGCGGGCACGGCCTCAGCCCAGCACTGCACGGTTAGGGGCCAGGCCGCCCCTCCCAGGGCCGGCATGTATCGGATGTGAGCAGGACCCAGCACACCTCCCCACTGCGACTCTTTCAGGACTTGGAACTGGCCCATAGAGAGCTGCTCACGTCCCTGGGGGGAGAGCCTTCGGGGGACACCACGCCTGTGGGCAGTCTCCGCGCAGAGGCGGCCCGGTGGCCAGACAGCTCCCGCGTGCCCCCAGCCAGGGAAGCGCTGACCTCTGACTCCCAGGACAGCCAGGAACCAGGGTCCTGCCCCGAGGACGGTGAGTAGAGCCAGTTCCCACCCCCCTCCAGGAAGCTCTGCCAACAGGACGGGGGTCCCAGGTCTCGCTGCCCTTGAGGGCAGCCAGTGCGCTCCCTCACAGGAAGGGGCCCTGCCTCAGGCCCCCACCAGCGGGAGCCAGAATTGAGCCTTCTCTTTCCTGGGCTGCAGAGGTAACAGCCGCTGACTCAGGACCACAGAGCAAGTGCTGGCCTTGCCCTGGGGTGGTGGTGCTGGCAGATTCTGCTGAACCCTTCCCTCAGGGTTAAGGGGCTGGGATGGAACCCAGGGGCATTCTGCCTCCAAGCTACACATCCAGCCCTATTTTTTATTTTTTATTTTGAAACACTGAGTTGCAAAGGGCCTAAGTAGCAATCTCCCTGTTTCAGCCTCCCAAATGCTGGGATTACAAGCGTGTGCCCCCACGCCTGGCTTCGTGGTCAAGTTTTTTTTTTTCAGTATTGGGGATGGAACCCAGAAGCATTCTACCTCTAAGCTACACCCCCAACCTTATTTTATTTATTTATTTATTTTTAGTCTTTATTTTGAAACAGAGTCTCACTGAGTTGCAAAGGGCCTCACTAAGTAGTAGCTGAGGCTGTCCGGGAACCCAGATCCTCCTGTCTCAGCCTCCCAAGATGCTAGGATTACAAATATCCACCACCATGCCCAGCAAGTTTTTTAAGGAAAGCTAAATATCCTTCACTGTGGTGGCGTCCTGTGACCCTTCAGGTGGGGCTTGTGGAGGGAGGGAGGGGTGCTGTGGCGCAGGCGGCGTGGCGAGCCTGAGGACTTTCTAGACACAGGTGACCGCGGCCTGTCCAGGCCCTCACGCTCCCCGTCCTCCCGCAGGCTCTGACACCCCCCTGGAGGACAGTGCCACAGATGCAGCCACGTCCCCAGGACTGTAGCCCTGCAAACACCAGATCATCGCCTGCCCACTCCTCAGCTGGGCAGTGGCAGGGCTGCCGTGGGGGACCTCAGCCCCTCCCTGCAAGGGCCAGCTGGGGCCGGGGGACCTGCATGTTGCTTGGGCTGCTGGGATCGGAGTCGAGCTCGGGTCTGCACCCCCGCCTGGCCCGCCAAGGGGGCGGTCTCAGAGCACGCTGGCTGCACCTCTGCGGGGCAGGTCAGGAGGCAGAGGCGGGCAGCCTAAGAGTGCACTTTCCCTCCTCGGCCATGGGGCGGCGCCCACCCCTCCACCTGTCACTTTGGTTTCCTATAAATATGTAATGTATTGTATGTGCATCTCTGCTATTGTAAATAACATGACCTTTATTTCTGTCCCTGGAGGGCTGCGGGAGAGGGGCCCAGCTCCAGGCTCGAGACCTGTAGCAGAGGCAGGCGGCGCGGCCAGACTGTCCTGTGGGCAGCAGGACCTCCAGCCCCAGCCCCCTGCAGAGCCCCTCCTCACGCCTGGTGCTCAGCTCCCTGGTCAGCACGTGGGGCGGGGGGCTTCTTACCCTCCCACCTCACCCCGCCGCAGGGTTGGGGAGCTGAATGCTGGAGTCCCCGAGTTCACCAGGACTGGCCAGGGACCGCAGCAAGGCCATCACCACAGCCGCCTCCACGCCCACCAACGAACAGATATACACACTGTGCTAGGTGTATATATACATATATAAATATATAATATATAAAATACAGACATGGAAATGACTGTTTTGCTGTTAAGATAATGTATACTCTTATTTTCTTCCTTCATGGTTGAGTTTTTTTAAGAAAAGTTAAATATTCTTCACTGTGCTGGTGTGTGTGTGATCCTTCAGACCACTGTGATTAAAGATGCCAAGGCCTCGCCCCATCAGACTGGGGGGGTGGGGTCGAGGGAATCGAGGCCCCAGCCCAGGCCTCGCCCTATGCTGCCCACCAGGCGGGCAGGTGGGGCAGACAACCCTGGCGAGCAGAGGAGCCGTGGCGAGCCCAGCGCCCCAGGGCCCATGCTGCCCTCGGCTTGGTCATTAAACCTGAGCAGGAGGGCCATGGGCCTGGCCAGCGCCATCCTCTCTGCAGACATGCCACGTTACCAAGACTAGCGGCCCAGAGGGTGTAAGAGACCACAGAGGCTCCAGGACTTGGGTGGGGTGACCAGAAGCTGGGATGGCTGCTGCCACGGAGCCCCTAATGTGTGCAGTGTTGGAGCCAAAGAAATGGTAGTTTGTCCCTGGACAGGCCACATGCGCTGGGGGTGCCCACAGCAGGGCTCCGTGAGGGTGAAGGCTGCCCCCGGCTGGGAGGAGGGCTGGTGAGGGGAGTGGGGCAGCCTTGGTCCTGCCGGGCGCCTGCGCTCTGAGGCAGCAGGGTCCTGAGCTGTGCGTTGAGACCGCGCCTCTCCAGGGAGCCAGGGCTTCACACATTTCCTCAAGTGGAGCCCTGACCTGGGAAGATGCCCACCCCCAAGCGTGGCGTGATGACCCCCACCCTCTGCCTGAGACCCAAGGCAGAGTACAGACCCGGCTGGAGCCCTCGGGGACACAGTGGCAGCGGGTGACTTCCTGAGCCCAGGAGAGTGCCCGGCCGGCGGGTGCCAGAGGGGCTGAGAAGTCACTCAGACCACCACATCCGCCGTTTCCCGCCATGTAACAGGAGCAGACTCTCCCAGTCCTAAGTATTTCCCAGACAAAGTTCCAAACAGTCTCAGAAAAGTAAAGCAATAGACTTTGTTACTGGTCCAGCGTCTCCCTGGGGAGGCCACCAGAAGCCAGGAAGGAAGGAAGGGAGGTGTGGACACTGGCTAGGTGGGGAAGGCCGGGGCCTCCTCCTCCTTGAGCTTGGCCTTGATGGGGTCCCGCGGCTGCATCAGCTCCTGGATCATGCAGTACGTGGGGCACTGCGGGTCGAAGCAGTTTTTCTGGAAGGGGAAAAGGAAGGCTGACAGGAATGAAAACCATGCCCTGGGACAAGCAGCCCTGAGGCAGGGGGGTTAGGGGCAGGGGAGCACAGAAAAGGCAGCGACTAGGATCCTGCAGAAAGGAGCAGAGGCTGAGCTCTGATTAAGGATTGGGAGGAGCCGGGCGTGGTGGCGCACGCTTGTCATCCCAGCATTCTGGAGACTGAGACAGGAGGATCATGGTTCAAGGACAGCCTCAGCTACTTAAGCCCTTTGCCAACTCAGTGAGACCCTGTTTCAAAATAAAGAATAAAAAATAGGGCTAGGGGTGTAGCTCAGAGGTAGAATGCCCCATCTCCAGTACCGCAAAAACTGGATTGGGCAAGGGCGGTGGTGCACACCCGTGATCTCAGTATTTGGGATGCTGTGACAGGAGGCCAACCTTGGCAACTTAACAAGTTTCAAAATGAGAAGGACGGGGTGTAGCTTGGAGGCAGAATGCCCCTGGGTCCGATCCCCAGTATAAAAGTCAGAACGAGGATGGGGACTGCAGACCTCCCTTGGAATCAGAAGGCAGGAGCTGCCTGCAGCAGCAGCACCGGAGGCAGGACTCACCCCCAGGGACAGCCACAGCAGCCCCACCGGGCCCTTGGACGCACTCCTGGCCTTAGAGAACTGCACCTGGTACTGCACTGCGGTGAGGAACCCCTCCAGCCCCACCTCCGTGATGCGGTTTCCTGGTGGGGGGAGGACAGGGCAGCTCAACACCATGGCCTGCAGGTCAGACCATCTCCCGCCCCGCCCTCCATCTCCATGTGTGGTGCAGGGGTGGGGGATGGAGCCCAGGGGCATTCTACCCCTGAGCTGCACCCCCAGCCCTAGTTTTTATTCTTTATTTTGAAACAAGGTCTCACTAAATTGCAGAGTCTTGCTAAATTGCTGAGGCTGCTCTGGATCCCATGAGCCTCCTGTCTCAGCCTCACAAGTACCAGCTGGGAGTGGTGGTGCACTCTTGTAATCCCAGCATTCGGGAAGCTGAGACCAGAGGATCACAGTTTGTGGCCGGCTCAGCTACTCAGTGAGGCCCTTTGGGGGTGTAGCTTGGAGGTAGACTACCCCTGGGTTCCATCCTCAGTACTGCAAAAAATAATAATAAAATAATAATAGGGCAGGGGGTGTTAGCTTGGAGGTCAAATGCCCCTGAGTTCCATCTTCAGACCCACAAAAATAAAGAAATAAATGTACTGGGACTATAGGTGTGTACTGCCAGACCAGCTCCATCTGTCTTTTTTTTTTTTTTTTTACTTTACAATACTGGGGATGGAACCCAGGGGCATTCTACCTCCGAGCTATAGCACTAGCCCTATTTTTTATTCTTTATTTTGAAACAGGGTCTCACTGAATTGCACAGGGCCTCAGTAGCTGAGGCTGTCCGCGATCCTCCTGTCTCAGCTGGCATTACAAGCGTGCGCCACCACGCCCAGGCTTTCCATCTGTCTCTTAATGTCTTAAGCCTCCTCCCTGACGCTGCACTTCCCCCACCCCTGGCCTGGTGAAACTGATAAGCCCAGCTAGGGGCGGCTGAGAAGGGAAGATTACAGGTTCAAGGCCAGCTTCAGTAATTAGTCTGTCTCCAAATTAAAAAAAAAAAAAAAAATAGGTCTGGGCCAGAGCCCAGAGGTAGAAGACCACTGATTAATAATAATAATAATAATAATAATAAAGTGGTGGTGGAGGTAGCGACAGCCACAGCCAGAACCCATGGAGCACCAAGGGTGGTGTCCCTTTCAGGCCCCTCCCCTGTGTGAGAGCCTTGTCTCCTATGAGTGCTTTGCTCTGACTCCTGAGTCTCCTAAGCTAACTTCCTTGGGCTCTGGGAGACAGCAGCCGGGTGAGCTCCAGGTCTGGGCTCCTATCTCACGTGGAGTGGGGCGGGGCCCAGCAGCCCCGGGGCTGCAAGGTGGGCACACATACGGAGGAGGTTCAGGTGCAAAAGGACCTTGTTCCCAGGCAGGAAAACCTTCCCGTCTCGGTGTTCCACAGGCTCCAGCAGAGGGTTGATCATCTCCGTGGTCTCAGCGACCAGCTGCTGAGGTAGAATACTAGCTGCAGCGGAGGGGGTGCTGCCTGTTCTGAGTGCCAGCTCTAGTCCAGGCTCTGTCCTTGCTGGGGGCACAGAGGTAAAGAAGCCCCCCCTCCAGACACTCCTTGCTGTGGGGAGCCAGACAGTGAGACCAGGAGGCCGCGCAACGGGGCAGCTGATGGGAGTGAGCTCGGGGGGCAACAGGAGGCGGGTGGGGGACATCCGGGCCAGTGTGGGGCCCCTGATGGAGGAGGCTGGTGAGCCGCAGTGTGAGAGGATTAAATTAGCATTTAGAAGCTTATGGACAGCCTTGGAGGAAGGTGAGGGGAATATATTCCAGGCAAAAGCCCCCCCCCCAGCGTGAAACAGCACATGGTATCCAGGCGCAGAGGGAGCTGGGGCGAGATGGCCCTCAAGACAATGAGAAGACGGGCATGGTGGTGCCCACTTGTATTCCCCACGCTTGGGAAGCTGAGACAGGAGGATCACGCAGGTTCGAAGCCAGCCTCACCTACTTAGTGAGGCTCTCAGCAACTTAGTGAGACCCTGTTTCCAAATAAAATATAAAAGGTAGGGCTGTGAAGCCAGGCGTGGTGGCGCAGGCTTGTAATCCTAGCACTTGGGAGGCTGAGACGAGAGGATGGTGTTCTGCGGACAGCCTCAGCTACTACTTAGTGAGGTCCTTTGCAACTTAGTGAGACCCTGTTTCAGAATAAAAAATAAAAAAAATAGGGCTGGGGGGGGTAGCTGGAAGGTAGAATGCCCCCTGGATTAAATCCCCAGCACCTAAAAAAAAAAAAAAAGCCCTAGTGAAGTGGTGAGCTGACAGCCCTTGGGGATGTTGGGGACGGCAGACCCAAAATGTGGACTACCCCAGGACCAGGAAAGGGAGAGGGGGCACTGGCCCCATTATTCTTACTGACTGGCAGTCCCCAGTCATTTGGGTGTGGTGGAAAATGAAGGATAAAGTCCAGAGAAGCAGCTACCGCCAGGCCATCCATGCTGGTGTGGGGCAGCTCTCGGCTGGGGCCGGCCACTCACCTCTGACTCCGGCAGGATGCTACGTTTCTCTTTGCTCCCCGTCTTGGTCCCTTTTCCCTTGCTCAGCTTCTGCTCGGGGATGGTCACCTCTGGGGCCAGAAGAGAACCCAGAATGCACCGTGCAGCCCTCTGAAGGCTCCCCAGCGATAGCGGGCGGGCAGGCGGGCTCCAGGGCCACGGTGGCCCAGCCCCAGGTAGCGAGCCATGGCGTCTTTGCCTAGAGCACCTTCTGCCTCTTGCTATGAGAAGGGAATGTGACCCCGGCCACCCCAGCCATGCAGGAAGAATCCCTGCACCTTGCCGGGAGGCTCCCCTCCTCCACTGGGGTAGGGCTGGCACGGGGGTGGGGGGGGCAGGGGGACACGGACTTACTCCCTTTGCTTGACTTCGTGGTGTCTTCTTTCTTAGGCGTCCCTTGTGTGGGTGACTGCCCAGACCCTGATTTCTCCTCCTTCTTGACCACTTCCTGGGGAGGACGTGAGAGGAGAGCTGGCAGTCCCACTTCCCCGGGAGACGGCCGCTCCTCCTGCCGCCCGGGGGCCCCTGTCCGCAGCCCACCCACCCCTGGCTTCTCCTTCTTCTTGCCCAGGCCCTTGGGGGTCCTCATCGTCTGCATCTTCTCCGGCTTTTCCTGCAGTGCGATCGTACTCATTCCTATCAGCTGGGTCTTCTCACCACGCTCCGTCTTGGACTCCATCAGTCGCGAGGAGGTGGGCTGTGCTCAAAAATGGAAGAAGGGAGAGAAGAAAGGGGCCTCCCTCCTCAGCGAGGGTGGATGAGGAGGGGCAGATGCCACGTACCCCCCTGCCCTGGTGCGAAAGCACTTGTACAGGACCCATCTGGGCTGAGTAGCTGTGGGCAGGAAGAGCAGAGCTATGGGTGGGTGAGGAGGGGGCTCAGGCCCTCAAATCAGGGAAAACGGTAGCCTTTACTGAGCTAAGTGTCAGGCACTGAGCTAAATGCTAATTCAATCTTCTCAATCCTGAGCCGGGCATGCACGCTTGGAATCCCAGGACTTGGTACTTGGGAGGCTGAGATGGGACGATCATGGTTTGCGGCCAGCCTCAGCTACTTAATGAGGCCCACTGCAACTCAGTGAGACCCTGTCTCAAAATAAAGAATCAAGCCGGGCGTAGTGGCACACACTTGTAATCCCCCCTTGGGAGGCGGAGACAGGAGGATCGTGCAGGTTCAAAGCCAGCCTCATTGGCTTAAGAGACCCTGTTTCCAAATAAAAATATAAAATAGGTCTGGGAGTGTAGCCTGGAGGTAGAGGGGTTTCCAGGAACCCCAGTACCACCCAAAAAAAAAGAAAAAAATCAATAGAGCTGGGAATGTAGCTCTGAGGTAGAATGCCTCTGGGTCCCATCCCCAGTACTGCAAAAAAAAAAAAAAAAAAGTCAGAGATAGAGACAGTCACAGCAGAGGAGGATGGAGATTAGAGTCCAGCTGTTGCAAAGTGACTGGGCTCCGGAGGCTTCTTACTGATCGCAGCCGCTCCTGCGTGCCCTTCTCCAGCAGGAGGCGCCGGCGCTCCACCACCTCCGTGTGGGTCAGCTCGAAGGGGCGCAGGACCTGGGGCAGGAGGTGCCCTGGCGGTCAGAGGCCCTCCAGCAGGACAGTGGGCTCCGCTCCCGCCCGCCCGGCCGCACACCCACCTCGGCCAGCTTCAGGGCGCCCTTGTCCTGGATGCGGTTGTGGGCCAGGGACAGCCAGAGCAGGGAGCGGTTCAGCCGGAGGCCCTGGGGGTGCGTGAGGGAGGGACAGGTGAGCCCGCAGACGCCTCCCCGCCCACCCGCCCGCCGCAGCCGCACTCACGTCTGCAATGTGGCCCGCGCCCTCGTCCCCAATGTGGTTGAATCCCAGGTTCAGCGAGACCAGGGTCCGGTTGCAGCTGTGCAGGGTGGACAGCGCCTGGCCCAGGAGCTGCGCCCCATAGTCGTCGATATTGTTGTTCCGGAGGGACAAGTGAGCGATCCTGGCAGCGAAAGAACAGGGTCAACGGGAACACGGGGCTGGAGGCCTGGGGACAGGATGGGACTGAGGACCCCTGGGGAGAGGCCAGAGAATCAGGGAAGGGTGGGGATGAGGCGTAGTTTAGAAGAGGAAGCAGGCAGCCGGGCGTGGTGGTGCACGCTTGTAATCCCAGCATTCAGGAGGCTGAGACAGGAGGATCACGGTTCGTGGACAGCCTCAGCTACTTAGTGAGGAGGCCCTCTGCAACTCAGTGAGACCCCGTTTCAAAATATAGAATAAAAAATAGGCCGGCGTGATGGCACATGCTTGTAATCCCCGCTTGGAAGGCTGAGACAGAAGGATTGCACAGGTTTGAAGCCAGCCTCAGCTACTTAGTGAGGCTCTCAACAACTTAGTGAGACCCTGTTTCTAAATAAGGTATAAAATAGGTCTGGAAGTATAGCCCAAAGGTAGAAAAGCCCCTAGGTTCCACCCCCAGTACTGCAAAAAAGAAAGAAAGAAAGAAAGAAAGAAAGAAAGAAAGAAAGAAAGAGAAAAGAAAGGGAGAGGCTCAGAGAAAGGGGGACGAGGGCGAGGGGCCGCTCACGTGCTGTCCGGTGCCATGAGCTTGTGGTATGACTGCTGTGGCAGCGGGTTCCCCTCCAGGGACACTTTCCTGAGGATGGGAGAGATCGGTGCAGGGATTACCAGTGTGCGCCACCACTCCTGGATATTTTTTTAGTTTTATTTATTTTTTGCAGGTCTGGGGATAGAATCCAGGGACATTCGACCTCCAAGCTACATCCCCTGCCCTATTTTTTATTCTTTATTTTGAAACAGGGTCTCACTGAGTTGCAGAGGGCCTCACTGAGTAGCTGAGGCTGCCCACGAACCATGATCCTCCTGCCTCAGCCTCCCAAATGCTGGGATTACAAGCGTGCGCCACCATGCCCGGCTGACTTATTCTTACATAATGAATCCATATTGTTCTTTTCCTGCTAGCCAAATAATTTCTAGTTGTTGTGATGGGTTTCATAGTGTTCTGCACAGAGTGCTGGGCCTGGGTAAAGAAGACATTCCCCAGCTGGTCACAGTGGTACATGGCCGTAATCCCAGTACTTGAGAAGCTGAGACAGGAGGATCACAGGTTCGAGGCCAGCTTCAGCAAATAGGGAGACCCTCATCAACTTATTGAGACCCTGATTCAAAATACAAATACAAAATAGGGCTGGGAGCTAGACGTGGTGGTGCACAATTGTAATTCCCGTGCTTGGGAGTCGGAGACAGGAGAATCGCGCAGGTTCAAAGCCATCCTCGCTGGCTTAAGAGACCCTGTTTCCAAATAAAAACATAAAAAAATAGGTCTGGGAGTGTAGCCTGGAGGTAGAAGGGTTCCATCCCCGGTACTACCAAAACAGGGTTGGGGTGTAGCTTGGAGATAGACTGCCCCTGAGTTCAATTCCCAGCACCACAAATGAATGAATCAATGAATCAATGAATGACGAATGAAAGAAAGAAAGCCGGGCATGGTGGCACACGCTTGTAATCCCAGCATTTGGGAGGGTGAAACAGGAGGATTCTGGTTTGAAGACAGCCTCAGCTACTACTTATGAGACCCTTTGCAACTCAGTGAGACCCTGTTTCGAAGTAAAGAATAAAAAATAGGGCTGGGGGTGTAGCTCAGAGGTAGAATGCCCCTGGGTTCCATTCACAGAACCGAAAAAAAAAAAAATTGTCTTACCAGCCCCGATGTTGGGCCAGGGAAGAGGAAGAAGGCCTCCACGTTTGGTGTAGGTGGTCAGTAGAAGTGAAGAGGAGAGGGGAGAAGGCCCTGGAGGGAGGCTGGCCTTTGTGAAGGCTAGTGTGGGCAGAAACCAGGCTTGCTTCTTTACCAGTGGGAGCTCCCTGGGCCCAGGCACCGGCTGAGCCATTTTCTCTGGGGATGCCAGCGCGGCTCTGCAGGAGCTGGGCACCCAAACTCACCTGCTCCCACCCACCTACCCAGCCAGGCCCCGGGCTTTGAGGCTGACCTGAGCGTGGTGGAGCACAGGGGCAGCAGCGCAATGAAGGTCACCAGGGTCTTATCAGTCAGCCCCACCTTCCAGAAGCTAGGGTACAGAAACAGCCGGAGGTGGCCCCCAGCCCTGAGGGCCTCCTCCCAGCCGGCCCTCTCGCCCCTCGCTGTCCCCACACCCAGGAGCCTCACTTGATGGCTTGCAGCTGGCTGAGGGAGGGCAGGCACTTGGAGAAGATGCCCAGGATGCGGTTCTCAACCCTCCACCCTGCGGAGGGAGCAGAGATGCGCTCAGGCCTGGCGCGGGCGCACGGGGGCACGGGGCGCCGGCGCCCTGCTCACCGCGGATGTAGAGCTCCTTCACCGCCCTGCTGTCCTCTTGCTCCAGCTCCACCTGGATGGTGGGCCGGAAAAACACGTACTTGCTCTCCAGGCTGTTGAGGCTGCAGGACGCCGACAGCCGCTGGTCGTCTAGAAGGCAGGGGCGAGGCGGGAGCGCACGGCCCGGCCCGCGCGGGGACCTGGACCCGGGACCAGGCGCGCCCCTGCAGGGATGCTCGGATTTGAACCCAGGCAGCTCCACCCACTGTCACTCACCTAGGGTCGGCTTTTCCGACATGGAGGCCGAGGATACGAAGGTTGGGTGCGGGCGGGGCCGGGTGACCACTTTGGGGAAGTCCGTGTAGCCTGAGCGCGCGCACAGCTCAGCGAAGTCGGTTTCCAGGATCCCCGTGCACTGGTACTCCTCTGCGAGGGAGAGCGCCCCGCGCACCGGCCTCAGCCCGCCGCCGCCGCCAGGGGGCAGCAGAGACACGCGCACTGGCTTCAGCCGTCGCCGCCGCCAGGGGGCAGCAGAGACACGCGCCCTGCGCACCAGCTTTAACCCGCCGCCGCCGCCAGGGGGCAGCAGAGGCCCGCGCACTGGCTTCAGCCGTCGCCGCCGCCAGGGGGCAGCAGAGACCCAGGCCCCCAAATAGGTCCGCGTTCCCACGCCCCATGCCCTGGCCCCGCAAGGTCGGGGCTCCCGGAGCTGGTCCTCACCAGCGCTGGAAACACTTCAGGGGAAGAGCAACAGAAAGAGGACCGAAGGGCGTGGTACTAGGGATTGAACCAGGGGCACTCTACCACTGAGCTCTATATGGTTCTGGGGATTGAACTCAGAGGCATTCCACCCCTGAGTCACGGCCCCAGCCCCATTTTATTTTTACTTTGCAACAGGGTCTCTCTAGGTTGCTGAGAGGCTCACTACTTGCTCAGGCTGTCCTCAAGCCTACGATCCTCCTGTCTCAGCCTCCCAAGTCCTGGGATTACAAACCTATGCCACCACGACAGGCTAAGCCACTTCCTTTTTGAAAGAGGGTCTGGGTAAGTTGTCAAGGGTGTCGCTAAATTGCTGAGGCTGGCCTTGAATTTGAGATCCCGTCTCCTGCTCTCAGCCTCCCACCACATCCGGCTGGGGATGCCTTTTAGAGCGGCTCCTCCACTCATCCCAGGTCACGGCTCCCACTCGCTGAGAGGTGGGGATGGCAGGAGTCCTCAGCCTCTGCCCTTGTCTCCCTTCCTTGTTGGGACTCTTTGGGTTCAGGCCTAGGCTGCCTTCCTGGTCTTTCTTTCTTTTCTTTCCTTTTTTTCTTTTTGCTGGTCTGGGGATGGAACCCAGGGGCATTCGACCTCAGAGCTACAACCCCTGCCCTGTTTTTTATTCTTTATTTTGAAACAGGGTCTCAGCCGGGCGTGGTGGCGCAGGCTTGTAATCCCAGCATTCGGGAGGCTGAGACTGGAGGATCGCGGTTCCTGGACAGCCTCAGCTACTTAGTGAGGCCCTCTGCGACTCAGTGAGACCCGGTTTCAAAATAAAGGGAAAAAAAAGGAAAAATAGGGTTCCATCCCCAGACCCCCCCCCAAAAAAAAAGAAAGAAACAGGGTCTCTATGAGTTGCAAAGGACCTCACTAAGTAGCTGAGGCTGTCCGTGAACCGCGATCCTCCAGTCTCAGCCTTTTGAATACTGGGATTACAAGCATGGGCCACCATGCCCTGCTCCCCCAGCCCTATTAATAAAATAGGGCTTTGTTTTGGAACCCACCATCCCCCTGGCTCTGCCTCCCAAGTAATGGAATTACAAAAGTGAACCATCACTCCAGGCAAGTGTGTGTGTGTGTGTGTGTGTGTGTGTGTGTGTGTGTTCCTAGCTTTTTTGTTGTTGTTTGTTTTGAGTACTGGAGATTGAACCCAAGGGCATTCTACCTCCGAGCTATACCCCTAGCCCTATTTTTTAATCTTATTTATTTATTTGCAGTACTGGTTTGAATCCAGGGCCATTCTACCTCCAAGCTACCCTCCTCAGCCCTATCTTTTATTCTTTTTAGGAAACAGGGTCTCACTGAGTTGCAAAGGGCCTCACTCAGTAGCTGAGGCTGTTGGGAATCACAATCCTCCTGTCTTAGCCTCTGGAATGCTGGAATTATATGCATGCGCCACCATGCCTGGTAGCTAGCTAGCTTGCTTGCTTGCTTGCTTGCTTGCTTGCTTGCTTGCTTGTTTGCTTGCTTGCTTTTAAGGGTCTTTTCTTGGACTGGGGATTGAACCCAGGACAGTGCACTGGCCAGGCAAGCACTTTGCCACCAAACTATATCCCAGCCTGCAGTGCTTTTCTAAAGGCTTTAGAAATATTAACTCATGCCGGACGTGGTGGCCCACGCTTGTAATTCTAGCGCTTGGGAGGCTGAGACAGGAGGATCGCACAGGTTCGAAGCCAGCCTCAGCTACTTAGTGAGGCTCTCAGCAACTTAGTGAGACCCTGTTTCCAAATAAAGTATAAAATAGGGCTGGGAGTCTAGCTCAGAGGTAGAAAGCCTCTGGGTTCCACCCCTAGTACCACCAATAAATAAATAAATAAATAAATAAATAAATAAATAAATAAATAAATAAGAAATATTAACTCTGTGCCAGGTGTGGTGGCACACACTTGTACTCCCAGCATTCGAGAGGCTGAGAGGGAAAGATCCCGGTTCGCGGACAGCCTCAGCTACTTAGTAAGGACCTCTGCAACTTAGTGAGACCCTGTTTCAAAATAAAAAAAAATAGGGCAGGGGGTGCAGTTCGGAGGTCGAATGCCCCTGTGTTCTATCCCCAGACCTGCGAAAGAAAGAACGAGAGAAAGAAAGAAAGAAAGAAAGAAAGAAAGAAAGAAAGAAAGAAAGAAAGATAGATTAACTCGTTCCTGTGTCATTAATTCAGACAAGCCCCCCGGGTCCCATGATGGCTCTGCGGACAAAGGCGTCCGGTTCCCCGACACCCCTGCTCTTTTCAGGGTGCGGCAGGGAAGATGGGGTGGGAGCCCCCGCCGGGCGCAGGCAGCCCGGAGCCCCCAGCAACACCAAGGGCCACTGGCGGCAGGTGCCATGGGGCCCAGCGAGTCCAGCGAAACATCGCCAAGCTGGGAGCCGAGAGCCGGGGCCTACCAGGGTTTTTGGGCTCCTCTTCGCCGACCGGCGGCAGGACGGTGGCGGGTTTCTCCTTGGCCCCGCGTTCCCCCTTCTTGGTCACCGCGCCGGACGACTTCTGGGTCCCAGGACGAGGGGTCCTGGGTGAGGTCCCGGGTGCGCTCGGCTCGCTGGACATGCTGGGACGTCTGGGGCCCTCGTGGGGGCGGAATGGAGCTCAGGGCTCTGGGGATCACCCTGGGAACGGCTCAATCAGGGGGTCTCTGCGGTGTGCGCGCCCCCAGGATGCGCCGCAGAGCCTCAGCGTCGGTCTCCATGGCGACGGCGACAGAGCAGCTGCAGAGCGCGCGCGGGCCGGCAGGGGGCGCTGCAGGAGAGCCGGCCGGGGCGAGCCCGGCTGGAGCAGATGATGGCTTGAAGTCTGGGTGCAGGTGAGCACACAGCGCGTGTGCCAAGGCAGAAGGCGGCCCAGCGCGGCCTGGATGCACAGACCTAGTGGGGACGAGGCAGGCGCCGAGCCAGCCGAGCATCCCTGGAATGGACCCCCGGGGAGAGAGCTCAGCATGGTAATGGCTGCACTGAGGACGCTAGGAAGGGAAGGTCCAGGTGGGGGCAGGTCCATTTTCCAGGGTGCACTCATCCATCCTATAAGGAGAGCGAGCACCTGGTGGGAAGGGTCCAGAGAGCGCCACCCCGTAGCGAGGCATGGGGTTTCTCCACCCCATCTGGCCACCTCCTGGGGCCCCGGGATTCAATCTCATTGGTCTGGTGCATTAATAAATTGATGAGGAGGCCATATCCACGCAAATCTGGCCTGGGCCCCTTTGAGTACAATCTCCCGTGGTCTTCTGCCTCCAGTCTCCCCATCCCACTCAGGGCCTTCTGTTGGAAGCCGGCCCTTTGGGGGAGGCTCCCCTGCTGAGTGGCCTCTTCCCTGGCTGGGCACATAGGCCCTTTAATTCACACGCACCCACTCCGTCTTTTGAGGAACATTTACTGAGTGGCTACTGTGTGCCAAAGGGAGCCAGTAGTCACCCTATGAACCGACGACGGACAGACGAGCATCCTGCCTCCAGGGAGCTCACGGTCCCCCGGGGAGGCAGAGGTTAATCCAGAGTTAATGATAAAGGAAACCGCACCCTGGAGTGGCGCCTGGGCACCCTGGAGGCCAGGCTTTGCAGACACAGCGGCCATCAGGGTGTGAGGGAGGGTACATGACTACAGGGCGCTGTCCTGTGGAATGCAGGAAGGGCAGCGGGAGCCCAGAGGTGTAGCGGGAGCACTACAGGTAAGTGTCGGAAAGAAGTGTGGCTGAGAGAATGCCTGCCTGGAGGTTGGTGTGACCGCCATGGAGGGACAGGGGACCCATGTGTAGGTGAGGCTGGACAGACGGGCCAGCAGCAGCGCTTCTGAGGCCTTTGAAAGCCCTGATTCAGCCAAGTGTGGCGGCGCACGCTTGTAATCCCAGCATTAGGGAGGCTGAGACAGGAGGATGGCGGTTCACAGACAGCCTCAGCTACTTAGTGAGGTCCTCTGCAACTCAGTGAGACCCTGTTTCAAAATAATGAATAAAAAATAGGGCTGGGAGTGTATCTCAGAGGTAGAATGGCCCTGGGTTCCATCCCCAGTACCACACATACACACAAAAAAAGTCCTGACTCTGGCCCCAAAAGCAACGGGGCACCCAGGAGGGCATGGAGACTTAACAGGCAGGGAGCAACCAGCCAGCTTGCAAGGTGAGCTTTGTGATGGAGGAGATGCCAGACCAACACAGGGAGACCGGTGGAGAGGCTCCTGCTGGAACTACTTTGGCTTGGCCACCTCCGGGCTAAATGACAGGGGCCCAAAGGCAGGACCTGGGCAGGTGCCTGTTCTAGTTACATAGAAAATGTCCCAGGCTAACAAAGGAGGATCGTGGTTTGCAGACAGCCTCAGCTACTCAGTGAGGGCTTTTGCAACTCAGTGAGACCCTGTTTCAAAATAAAGAATAAAAAATAGAGCTGGGAGAGTATCTTGGAGGTAGAATGCCCCTGGGTTCCATCCCCAGTACCATAAAAAAAAAAAAAGAGAGCTCATTTATCAATGCTTGGAGCTGGTGTAATTGAGCCAGGAGGGTTGTCATACTGGTGGTAGATAAATCCAGGTGGTGGCCCGGGCTGGTTAGGTGTGGCTGAGAGTGGGTCCCTGGGGGTGCAGCCTTGGGATTATATAAACGGTTCCTCCCCCCCCAACATTTTTCCTGGGTTTGGCCTCCATAATATGAGGAGCGCAGCCCATGTATTCTCCCTTTTGCCGACATGCCCTGAGACCTTTGGTCCCCAACCTCACATGGACTAAACCCAAAACCTTAAGAAAATAAATTTTCTTCCCTCTATGTTACATGGTCAATCTTTTATATTATAACTGAAATAATGGCGACCATAACAGTACCCCCTCCGAAACCACACGCCCGCCCGCCCGCATGCACCCACGTACGCACAGCCCGTCCTAGGCATGCACAGAAAACATCCCCAATACACATTTCTTGAATCAATCTGAAATCAGAGCTTTCCAGCAGTACTCAACCCACGAGTTTATACACACAGGGAACAGCAGGTTGGGGAAGGGAACCCCGCGCCCGCCCAGCAGTGTCTCCCCTGCTGGGCCCCGGAGCGAGGCTGCCACGTCTCCCTTCCTTCCTTCAATGTGTCCAGAGCCATGGCCTGCCGGTCCACGCGGGCTCTTGCAGGGCACCAGGCTCCGCCCAGCCCTGGGGTAGCAAGGGTCAGGTGCTCCGGCCTCCACCAGAGCTTCCCGGTACTCAACGGTCCTGGCGCCGAAGTGGGGGTGACGGGGGGTGCCTTACTGGAGGCAGGTCATAATGTCCAGGGATGTGGCTGTTCTTGGGCGAGTCGTAGTGGCCGGGTGGCAGGCCTGGAGGGATTGGGGGCTGGGAGCCCAGGGTGTCTGGATCTGGAGACACAGGGGCAGGCTGAGTGGGAGGCGGCTACTCCATTTCCCACTACTACCTCCCACCCACCTCTGTGCCCAGGGAGAAGAGGATGGGTGGTGTCCACAGGCAGGACGGCCCGCCGCCCAGGCTGAGCGGCTCCACCTCAGGATACGAGGGCGCCTTGTCATCTAATTTGTTCCCCACTTTTCTGGATACCACCCCCCAGGTGCTATACAACCACAATTCCAAATGCTCAGCCTTGAAGGTAGGCACGACACTTTACAGATGAGGAACAGATTCTAAGGGGCCAGCATCTGATGAGGCCATGTCTGTCTGCAAAAGCCTGGGGCCTGTGGCCTTCATTTTTTTGTTTTGTTTTGCTACTGGGGATTGAACCCAGGGCATTCTACCTCCAAGAAAGAGATGCCTTCAACCCTTTTTATTTCATCTTTTTCTTTTTTGTAATGGTACTAGAGACAGAACCACCCAGGAGCTTTCTATCTCTTGACTATACTCCCAGACCTATTTTTATATTTTATTGGAAACAGGGTCCCACTGAGTTGCTGATAGCCTCACTAAGTAGCTGAGGCTGGCTTCGAACCTGCAGTCCTCCTGTTTCAGCCTCCTAAGTACTGGGATTACAAGCGTGCACCACCATGCCCAGCTATTTTGCCATTTATTTATTTATTTATTTATTTATTTATTTATTTATTTTATGGTACTAGGGATGGAACCCAGGAGCATTCTGCCTCTGAGCTACATTCCCAGCCCTATTTTTTTTTATTCTTCTTTATACTGAAACAGGATCTCACTGAGTTGCAAAGGGCCTCACTAAGTAGCTGAGGCTGGCCGCAAACCTGGCTGTTTTTTCTTTTCTTTTCTTCTTTTTCTTTTTTCTCTTTTTTTTTTTTTTTTTTTTTTTTTTTTTGCAGTACTGGGGATGGAACCCAGGGGCATTCTACCTCCGAGCTATACTCCCAGCCTTATTTTTTATTCTTTATTTTTTGAAACAGGGTTTCACTGAGTTGCAAAGGGCCTTACTAAGTAGTAGCTGAGGCTTTCTGCAAACCGCAATCCTCCTAGCTCAGCCTCCCAAATGCTGAGATTACAAGCATGTGTCACCACGCCTGGCTTATTTTGTCTTTTAAAACAGGGTCTCACTAAGTTGCTGAGGGACTCTCTAAAATGCCTAAACTGGCCTTGAACCTGCAATCCTCCTGTTCCAGCCTCCCAAGTACTGGGATTACATGGATGCACCACCATGTGTGGTCTTTTACCCTCTCTATTCTCTCCCCATCCCTTCTCTCCTCCTCCCTCCCTCACCCTAGGTCCCCAAGGCCTGTGCAGGCGGGAAGGAGAGCTCACCATGGGTCAGGGGGCTGGGCTGTTCATAGGTACCACTGTCCCTCTGAGGCAGGGGCTGCCGCCGCCTCTGGCCATTCCGGATCTGAAGGGGCTGCCCGGGGGGAGAACCCGAGGGGGGGCCCTTCATCTCCACATAGCTGCTCTCCCGGGGGCCCCCGGGCAGGCCGGGCAGGTCCCGGATTGTGGCGTAGGGGTTCTCGCTGTTCAGAGAAGCCATGCTGGCTCCTAGCTGCTCCTCAGAGATGGGCCCTAAGGATGGAGGGAGGAGTCAGGCGCGAGGGAGGGCGACGGCACCGGCTCCTTCCCCAGCTCAGCACACCCTGGCTGCCCTGCACCGCACGCACCTTTATTAAAGGGGCCGGCGCCGTTCCTATGGCTGTAGCTACAGCTATAGCTTCGATCTAGACAGCTGCCACCTGAGGAAGAGCAGGCGGTCTCCACCAGAGGCTCCGGCCTCCTCCTTCCAAGCCCCCTTCCCCTCTGAGCAGCCTGCGCTTGGGACCTACCCCTGTCCGGGGGCCCCAGATGGGGCTCCCAGCGGTGCTTCCAGTCGGCAGGCAGGGTGGCGTGGTTATCCTGCCCATGGGCTCCGCCTGGCCGCTCAGGCACCTGGAGGCTGGCAAAGAGCTGAGTGCCTGGACCCTGGGGGGAAGGAGCCGCAGGCGGTGCTGGGAAGGCTGGGGTTTGGCAGAGAACCAGGTCTGCGCCGTCCCCCGCAGTGTGCAGTACTGACCTTGTTAGGGGGCGGGGGGTTCGGGGAGCACTGTGACAGGGTGTGGTAGCTGGGGTTGGAGTAGTAGTGGCTATAGGTTGGAGGGACATCTGCAGGCAGAGAGCACATGGGGAGCCCTGGAGTCACTCTGTCCCAGGCTACGGATACCTTGACCCCTGGCCTCCCTCCCTGGGGTCGTGCCCGGCGCCCCGGTGGCAGCTCACCTGGCATGACATACTCTGAGCCGTCCAGCCGCCCGCTGCTGTAGGCCACTGCCAGGTGCCGGTGCTCCTTGCCCTTCTGCCAGTGGCGGTAGCCGATGAACAGCGCCACCAGGGCCACGACCAGGGTGCCCAGCACTGCGATGCCAATCACAGCGCCCAGCGAGTCATAGGCCACTGGCGAGGTGGGCGTCATGGTGAAGGGCTCCTGGCCTCCTGTGTGGGACGGGCGGGCACCCAGGCTGGCAGCTCGGCCTGCTACTGAGCTTGGGTGCGCATAGTGGACGGACGCCCAGGAGGAAGGCAGGGGCGGCATCAGGGGCCAGGGTCCCAGTTCCGTAGGGATGATGGGGCGGGGACACTAAGGACTCACCCATCCTGCAGGGTGCGCCACTGTGCCCCGGGGGACACACACAGGCACCGGTCTCAGGGTGGCAGCTCTCTTCGGGACCACACTGGCATGGTTGAGAGCAGTTGGCACCGAACATCCCTGGCAGGCAACCTGGGGAGAGTGCCAAGGAGGCAGACACAGATGGCAGGGATCAAGAAACTGTAGCCCCTCTTTGGCAAGGGACACGCCAACGGCCCGGCACGGGTTCCCCTCCTGCGCTACCTTCTAAGCAGTGGACTCCGGTCCAGCCTGGGGCGCAGATGCAGCTCCCGTCCTGCGGGATGCAGGTCCCACCATGGTGACACTGGCAGAGCTGGCCACAGTGGGCCCCCCAGTAGCCTGGGGGGCATGCTACAGAAGGCAAGGAGCCTTTTGAGAGGTGGGGTCGCCCCCTCCTGGATAAACCCAAACCCCAGCATCACTAAAGTTAGCTCAGCTGGGCGTGGTGGCGCAGGTTTGTAATCCCAGCATTCGGGAGGCTGAGACAGGAGGATCACAGGTTCATGGACAGCCTCAGCTAGTTAGTGAGGCCCTCTGCAACTCAGTGAGACCCTGTTTCAAAATAAAGAATAAAAAATAGGGCTGGGGATGTAGCTCGGAGGTAGAATGCCCCTGGGTTCCAACCCCAGTACTGTAAAAATAAATAAATAAAAAATAGGGTTGGGGGTATAGCTCAGAGATACATTGCCTCTGCATTCAATTCCCAGTGCTGCAAAAAATAAACATAAAAAATAAAGATATGAGAAGCCGGGCATGGTGGTGCATGCTTCCAAAATCCCAGCATTTGGGAGGCTGAGACAGGAGGATCACAGTTCATGGACAGCCTCAGCTACTTAGTGAGGCTCTCCGCGACTTAGTAAGACCCTGTTTAAAAATAAAGAATAAAAAATAGGTCTGGGGGTGTAACGCCCCTGAGTTCCATCCCCAGTACTGCCAGAGAGAGAGAGAGAGAGAGAGAGAGAGAGAGAGAGAGAGAGAGAGAGAGAGAGAGAGAGAGGTGTGAGGGTTTTTTTTCTTTTTGCATTACTGGGGATTGAACCTAGGGGCACACTACCACTGAGCTATACCCCTAACCTTATTTACTTACTTATTATCTATCTATCTATCTATCTATCTATTTATCTATCTATCTCTATTCATTCTGTGGTACTGGAGATTGAACCTAGGGTTTTTTACCACTAAGTTACGCCTCAGCCCCTTTTTTTTTTTTCCCTGTGATACTGAGGATGGAACCCAGTGGCTTTCTACCTCCGGGCTACACTCCCAGACCTATTTTTTCCATTTTATTTGGAAACAGGACCACACTAAGTAATTGAGGCTGGCTCAAACCTGCGCAAGCCTCCTGTCTCAGCCTCCCAAGTACTGGGATGACAAGCACACGTCACCATGCTCGACTTCATTTTTTGTTTTATTTTATATTTTTGCGGTACTAAGGGTGGAACCCAGAGGCATTCTATCTCCAAGCTACACCCCCAGCCCATTTTTTATTCTTTATTTTGAAACAAGATCTTATTGATTTGCAGAGGGCCTCACTAAGTAGCTGAGGCTGTCCTCAAACCGCGATCCTCCTGTCTCAGCCTCTCAAATGCTGGGATGACAAGCGTGCGCCACCGCGCCCAGCTATTCTTTATTTTGAAACAGGGCCTCACTAGTTGCGGAGGGCCTCACTAAGTAGCTAAGTCTGGCCACAGACCTGCAATCCTCCTGTCTCAGCCTCCCAAGTACTGGGATTATAGGCATGTGCCTCTGTGCCTGGCTCTTTTTATTTTTATTTTGAGACAAGATCTCGTTAAATTGCCCCAACTGGCCTCGAATGTTTGCTCCTCCTGCTTAGTCTCTGAGAAGTTGGGATTACAGGTACGTGCTAGCATGCTCAGCATAACGCATAGTTTTTATATGCCAGATGCGAATTATCTTTTTTTTATTTTCCTTTGGTACTGGGGATTACACTCAGGGTTAATCTACCTCTGAGCTATACCCCCAGCCCTTTCTTATTTTGAAACAGGAGCTCACTAAGTTGCTGAAGGTCTTACTAAATTGCAAGGCTGGTCTCGAGCCTGCAATCCTCCTATCTCAGCCTCCCCAGTACTAGGATGACAGGCATGTGCCAGCACGCCCAGCTCCGGACTCACTGATGTAAACGATACAAACCAACATTTACGGAGCATCGCCTACATGCTGTGTACTGGTTCTAGGTGCTAGGGTATAGCAATTAATGGGTTACAAGAAAGAAAGAAAGAGAGAGAGAGAGAAAGGAAGAAAGAAGAAAGAAAGAAAGAAAGAAAGAAAGAAAGAAAGAAAGAAAGAAAGGAAGGAAGAAAGAAAGAAAGAAAGGCAGTTCCCTACCCTTCAGCATAAGAGGCCTGGGAAGAGCAGTATTTTTACAGGAGCAGGGGAAATCCTAAACTCAAATTTTGGGCATGTTTCCAAGGGCAGCCTCAGCCACTCAGTGAGACCTTCAGCAATTTAGCAGGACCCTGTTTCATAATAAAAAATAAATAAATAAGAGGTAGAATTCCCTGGATTCAATCCCCAGCCAAATAAATAATAGTAGCCCAAGCCGGTCATAGTGCCGCACACTCATAATCCCAGTACTTGGGAGGCTGAGACAAAATGATCACGGTTTGCACCCAGCCTCAGCTACTTAGTGAGGCCCTCTGCAACTTAGTGAGACCCTGTTTCAAAATAAAGAATAAAAAATAAGCCAGGCGTGGTGGCTCACGCTAGTAATCCCAGCATTCGGGAGGCTGAGACTGGAGGATTGCAGGTTCGTGGACAGCCTCAGCTACTTAGTGAGGCCCTCTGCAACTTAGTGAGACCCTGTTTCAAGATAAAGAATAAAAAAATAGGTCTAGGAGCATAGCTCAGAGGTAGAATGCCCCTGGGTTCAACCCCCAGTATAGCAAATAATAATAATAATAATAATAATAATAATAATAATAATAATTATAATAATAATAAGCCCAGGGGCTATGACAGTATAGATCCCTGCTCAGGGGCAGGGAAACCAGCCTCCCATCCTCCCCCGACCCAGCATGCCCAAAGGCCCAGACACATGGACCAGCACATACCCTGGGAGCAGTCGGGGCCTGTCCAGCCGGCCAGGCAGTAGCAGGTCCCATCCGAGGGGTGGCAGGAAGAATAGTTATTGCACTTGCAGGGCACACAGCGCTTGCCGTAGCGGCCAGGCTGGCAAGCTGGGGAAAGAGATGTATGGTGACTGGGGGCAGGGGATTGAACCATCAGCCCTGATGGTCCCCACCATCTCGCCCCCTCCTTCCCACAGTGCTAGCTTGAAAACTTGAGGCAAGCCCGGCATGGTGCCACACGCTTGTAATCCTAGCATTTGGGAGGTTGAGACTAGACAGCCTCAGCTACTTAGTGAGGCCTTTTGCAACTCAGTGAGACCCTGTTTCCAAATAAAGAATAAAAAATAGGGCTGGGGGTGCAGCTCAGAGGTAGAAAGCCCCTGGGTTCCATCCCCAGTACTGGAAAGAAAGAGGGGGGGAGGGAGGGAGGGAGGGAGGAAGGAAGGAAGGAAAAAGAAAGAAAATTTTAAAAATTAGAGGCAGAGAAAGAGACCTAGAGAGGTAGAGCTTGGGATTGGCAGAGCATAATTGTATGCATTAATAGGACCCAAAGTAAGCCGGGCCTGATGGCGCACGCTTGTCATCCCAGCATTTGGGAGGGTGAGACAGGAGGATCACAGTTCAGGGCCAGCCTCAGCTACTTAGTGAGGCCCTCAGCAACTTAGTGAGACCCTGTTTCAAAATAAAGAATAAAGCCGGGTGTGGTGGCGCACGCTTGTAATCCCTGCGGTTGGGAGGCTGAGACAGGAGGATCGTGCAGGTTCGAAGCCAGCCTCAGCTACTTAGTGAGGCTCTCAGCAACTTAGTGAGACCCTGTTTCCAAATAAAATATAAAATGGGTCTGGGAATGTAGCCTGGAGGTAGAAAGCCTCTGGGTTCCACCCCCAGTACCACCAAAAAATAAATAAATAAATAAAGCCAGGCGTGGTGGCGCACTCTTGTAATCCCCGCGCTTGGGAGGCTGAGACAGGAGGATCACACAGGTTCAAAGCCAGCCTCAGCTACTGAGTGAGGCTCTCAGCAACTTAGTGAGACCCTGTTTCCAAATAAAGTATAAAATAGGTCTGGGACTGTAGCCTGGAGGTAGAAAAGCCCCTGGGTTCTACCCCCAGTACCACAAAAAAAAAAAAATTTAAATAAGGAATAAAAATAGAGCAGGGGGTGTTGCTCAGAGGTCGAATGCTCCTGAATTCCATCCCTAGACCCACACAAAAAAATAGTACCCAGAGTAATAATTGATGTGTATACATGTGAAATTATAAATCATACTAATTGACATATCCATAAAAGAGAGGTAGAGCTCCTGATTGTTTTGTTTTGTTTTTCAGTACTGGGGATGGAACCCAGGGGCATTCTACCTCCAAGCTACACCCCCTGCCCTATTTTTATTCTTTATTTTGAAACAAGGTCTCACTGAGTTGCAGAGGGCCTCACTAAGTGGCTGAGGCTGTCCTTGAACCGCAATCCTCCCATCTCAGCCTCCCAAGTGTTGGGATTACAAACATGCACCACCACGCCGTGTGTGTGTGTGTGTGTGTGTGTGTGTGCGTGTGTGTGTGTGTGTTAGTGGAGATTGAACCCACAGGCATTCTACCTCTGAGCTATACTCCCAGCTTCATTTTACTTTTTATTCGGAAGCATGGCCTCACTAAGTACCTGAGGCTGTCCTTGAGCCTGCGATCCTCCTGTCTCAGCCTCCCAAAGACTGGGATTACAAGCCTGTGCTCCCGTGCCTGGCTGGCTTTGCGTTATACTGTCCCCAGCTACTGTCAGGAGCGGGGTGGGCGTGGGGAGACTCACGTCTCTGGCAGGAGGGGCCTCGGAACCCTGGCGCGCACACACAGTTGCCATTCTCGGGGACACAGGTGCCCCCGTTCCTGCAGGTGCAGGTGTTGCTGCAGTTGGCTCCCCAGAGACCTGCAGGGCAGGGCAGGTGGCAGCGGTCGCCTGTGGAGGAAAGCAACAGGGTAAGCATGGCCAGAGCCCCTCCTGCCCCCTGGGCACGCTCCGGGACACGTTCCCAGCAGGGTGCAGCCCCAGCTCCATGACAGGCCCGGAATGCTCACCCATCCAGCCAGCCTGGCAGTGGCAGCGTCCATGAACGGGGTCGCAGCCATCAGAGTGGTCACAGTCACAGGAGCGGGCACAACCCTGGCCGAACTGCCCCTTCTTGGAGAGGGAGGGGAAGGGAAGGGAGGCCGGTCAGCTGGGGAGCCATGCCCACCCCTCCCCTGGCGGCAGGCTGAGACTCACCGGGCAGGGTAGCTGGCAGTGGGTCCCGTGCCACCCTGGGGTACAGGTACAGGCTCCAGTTTGGGGGCTACAGACTCCCTCATGGGCACACTGGCAAGTAGCATTGCAGCCAAAGCCCCAGGTTCCCGGCGGACAGGGCACAGAGCAGTTACCACGCTGCCAACCTGGAGAGAGGCGGTAGGTGGGCATGGGCGCCCCGCTCCTGCCTGAGCAAGCACATACTGGGTGCTAGCTGTACTGGGCATGATGCTGTGAGCTAGGGGTGATTGCTCAGAGTATACAGGAAAGGGCAGAGGAACGATTATATGTTAAATAGAAGGCTAGCCAGGCATGGTGGCGCACGCTTGTAATCCCCGCGCTTGGGAGGCTGAGACAGGAAGATCACACAGGTTCAAAGCCAGCCTCAGCTAGTGAGGCTCTCAACAACTTAGTGAGACCCTGTTTCCAAATAAAATAGAAAATAGGTATGGGAGTATATAGCCCGGAGATAAAAAGTCTCTAGGTTCCATCTCCAGTACCAAAACATAAAATAACAACAATAATAATAATAAATAGAAGGCTAAAAGGTTTCCAGTGCCACACCACCCCATTCTGGGTCCAGGTCATCCCTTCTATAAAAGGAAGATCGGGCTGGGCGTGGTGGCGCATGCTTGTGTTTTGTTTGTTAATCCCAGCATAGAATGTCACTGGGCTCCATACCCAGTATCGCAAAAATAAATAAATATATAACTAGCAAACAAAACACATCCGTATCTGAATTTAACCTAAGGCGGCCAAAGAGCTTCCCCGCTGGCCTCTGAGCCCCTTTCTCAGCGCCGCCGCCACCAGGTGGCGAACCAACCAACGCTGGGTGTGAGAGACACGTTCTCCAGAGAGGCGCCTTTAAGGACGAGCTGTGATGTTTGCGATGATTGCAGAAAAGCAAAGTGGAGCATCCAGAGAGGAAATAGCCCGGATACTTTCCCACAGTCCAGCCAGGGGCCCGGCAGGCCCCGCCCCACCCTGAAGCTCCTCCCCTAGCCTGGCCCCGCCCCATCCCGCATCTCCTCCTCTGCGCCTGGCCCCGCCCCCAGGATGCAGCCCCTCCCCTGCACCTGGTCCCCCCTCCATCCTGCAGCCCCTCCCCGCATGGCCCCGCCCCCACGCTGCACCCTCCCCCCCTAAGCCCGCCCCCATGCTGCAGCTTCCTGCACCTGGTCCCCCCATCCTGCAGCCCTCCCGCGCCTGGCCCCGCCCCCAGCGGCGGCTCGGGGAGACCCCGGCGCCTGACCTTCCTTGCAGACGCACGCCCCGTCGATGGGCGAACAGGCGATGGCGTTGTCGCAGGAGCAGCGAGCCGAGCAGTCGGGCCCATAGGTGTCGGGGGGACAGAGGCTGGCGCAGTGAGGCCCCTGGCAGCGGGCAGCCGGGGTCAGGGGCGGCCCGGCCCCTCCGGCCCCCTCCCAGCCCTCCGTCCGACCCCGGGGCGCGCCTCACCGTGTAGCCGGGCGCGCACCGGCAGAGGCCGCTGTCGGGCAGGCACAGGCCGCCGTGCAGGCAGAGGCAGTGCTCCTGGCAGCCCGGCCCGTGCGTGTCCTGCGGGCAGCTCTCGTTGCAGTGCAGGCCGGCCCAGCCCGGGCGGCACGCGCACTCCCCGTGCATCGGGTGGCAGCTGTGGGCGCAGACGGCGCGGGCTGGGCGCAGGGAGGGGACCCCAGGCCCCTTCCCCAGACCCCATCAGCCCCGAAGACCCCGCCAGCCCTCCGGCCTCCGGGCCTCCGACCCCCGGCCCACCTGAGGCTGTGCTCCGGGTCGCAGGTGCAGGCCGCCTGGCAGCCGAGGCCGTAGAAGCCGTCGGGGCAGAGGCGCTCGGAGCAGCGCTCCCCGCTGAAGCCGTGCTCGCACAGACACGCGCCGTTGGCGGGGAAGCAGCGGGCGCCCGGGGCGCAGTCGCACGTCTCGGCGCAGTCCTGCCCGAAGCGGCCCACCGGGCACTCCTCGTGGCACCTGGGGGCCGCAGACGTGAGCGAGCTGCCCGGCCTCCTCCGGGTCACCCGATTCCCGCGCCCCTTGCTCCTGCCTCCGCACTCACCGGTCCCCCGTGTAGCCCGGAGCGCAGTGGCATTGCCCGGTGAATCTGTCGCAGAGGCCGCCATTGTGGCAGAGGCATTCCTGGGAGCAGTTGGGGCCGTGGAAGCCCTCGGGGCAGGGCAGGGAGCAGATGGAGCCCTGTGGGGGTGAGAGGTGGACAGAGCCCCAGGCCACAACCCCTCCAGGCCCCCAGACCCACCCTCTTAGAGGAATCCTCCCTCCACGCACATCCCACACCCGCTGGCCCCAGCCTTCATACCATCCATCCAGGTGGGCAGCTGCAGCCCTGGGGGTCCTCGAACACACCCCCATTTTGGCAAGGATGGGTTTTGGGGCAGAAGAATCCAGCAGTGCCCTGGGGACAGGACAGCTCACAGCTGCAGGACAGAGGGTCAGGGTGAAAAAGTTCACCTGCTGCCCCCTTGACCCCCTAAAGCCGGCCACCCGCACACAGGCCCTCTGAGGAGGAGAGCCCCACCTGCGACCTGGTGACTCACACCTGCTCTTCCCGCCAGGCACCCGGAGTCAGAAAGCCAGGGCTCACCAAGTTGCTGAGACTGGCCTTGAGGCTCGGCTGCCCAGGCATACCCAGCTGACACTGTACTTTTCCTGTCCTGGAGGGCCCCCGCCCCCGAGCTCCCCCACAAGGTTCCGGCCTTGATCTCCTTCCTCAACTCCCTCACCTCCTCCCAGTCTGCTTCGCACCAGGGCATCTCTGGCTGCAGCGACACACCTTCCAATCTCTGCCCTTCCAGACACACAGGACCTCTCCCACCGCACAGCCAGAAAACAAACTCCTAAAGACTCAACAATGTGTGCAGGGTCACTCAACTAGTCTCCGGCCAGCTGGGCTAGGACCTTGGACTGTCCACTCCATCCCCATGTCCAGGACCCTGAACCCCCTCATCTCTCCACGGAAATCTGTAAGGCTGTGTCTGAAACTTCATCCCCATGTTATCCCCTGGGTTGTACCTGGGCCCTGCCCTCCCCGGGGGGCACAAGCAGGCTCCGGTCTGGGGGTCACAGGGCGCCCCGTGGCACTGGCAGACGAGGCGGCAGGCAGGGCCATAGTGACCAGGGGCGCAGGTCTGGGAGCACTGGGGAGGCTGCAGGCCAGCCGAGCAGGAGCACACCCCGCTCTTGGGATCACAGGAGCTGCCGTTGCCACAGCTGCAGGGCCGGTCACACTGCGGCCCCCACACTCCGGGGGCGCACTCTGTGATGGGGACGGTCACCAGGGTCACCAGGGGCCTGTCCTCCCCAGCCTCCAGTTATGCCTTCCCCCACGTCCCTTGACCTCATGCCCATCCCGTTCACCACCGCAGGCTCCCGGGAATTGCCTTGGGGCCCTGAGCACCTCCACCCAGCATCCCGGGTCACCAGCCACTCACCACTGGAGCAGTCCTCACCCCGCCAACCTGGCGCACACTGGCACTGGTTGGGTGCCACACAGCGGCCATGGACACATTCCTGGGCACAGAGTGCTGGGGACAGAGATGGGGTGAATGAGACACGCCTCCACCCCTGCCGGGCGTGGTGAAGCAGGCTTGTCATCCCAGCATTCAGGAGGATGAGACAGGAGGGTCGTGGTTGGAGGACAGCCTCAGCTACTTAGTGAGGCCCTCTGCAACTCAGTGAGAACCTGTTTCAAAATAAAGAATAAAAAATAGGGCAGGGGGTGGAACTCAGGTAGAATGCCCCTGGGTTCCATCCCCAGTACTACACACAAAAAATAAATGAATAAAGGAAAGAAAGAAAGAAGAAAGAAAGAAAGAAAGAAAGAAAGAAAGAAAGAAAGAAAGAAAGAAAGAAAGAGGCTGTAAATTGGCCAGGGTGCCGGCTCCCTGGCCTTTTTCCATGAAATGTTCACCTTGTTGGGATTAAGTGGGGGTCCTCAGGTGGAGGCTGGACTTGGACACTGTCAGAGAGAGGGGAAGGGCTAGGGTGGGCCTGGGTCATGCTGGGAAGTGGAGACTGCAGGCTGACGGGATCTGGCAGCAAGGGGCAGGGTCTAGCCTGGGGGGTTGTGGGGTCCTGGGGAAGGCCAGGCAGCAGCAGAGACAGGGACAGAAAGAGACAGAGAAGAACCCAGTGACAGACGCCAAGACAGCAAGAGAGCTCTGAGACAGACAGACTGCCAGGGCCATGGGGCCAGGGCCAGGTCAGCTGGACAGGGCATGAGGCGGAGCTGAGGAGGGCAGGTGGAAACCCGGGAGCCTGGCTGTCCACACCTGGATCCCAGCCCTGCACCAGCTTTGCTTTGGCACTAGGGTTGAACTCAGGGTGCTCTGCCTGCAGCTCTTACGCTTCTCGTTGTCAGATGGAGCAAGTGCCACCCTGCTCGGCTCCCGTCCAGGGTCTTGCCAGGGTAGCTGGGCACGGCCAGCCAACCTTCATTTCCAGACCATTTTTGCTGGGCCCTGTCACCTGGCTGCTAGATTCCTGGGGGGCAGAGGGCAGGCGCACCCTGCTGGGGCAGAGGAGGCTTTTTTTTTTTTTTTTTTTTTCTGTACTGGGTTGAACCAGGACTTCTACCTCCAAGCCACATCCCCCAGCCCAATTTTTTTTAATCCTTTTTTTTTTTTTCTTACGGTGCTGAAGATGGACCCAGGGGCATTCTACCTCTAAGCTACATCCCTAGCCCTATTTTTTATCGTGTGTGTGTGTGTGTGTGTGTGTGTGTGTGTGTGTGTGTGTGTTACTGTGGATAGAACCCAGGGGCCTTCTATCTCCAGGTTATACCCCTAGACCTATTTTCTATTTTATTTGGAAACAGGGCCTCACTAAGTTACTGAGAGCCTCACTAAGTAGCTGAGGCTGGCTTGGAACCCGTGCGATCCTCCTGTCTCAGCCTCTCAAGTACTGGGATTACAAACATGCGCCACCACACCTGACTTTTATTCTTTATTTTCAAACAGTCTCACTGAGTTGCAAAGGGCCTCACTAAGCAGCTGAGCCGTGAACCGCGATCTTCCCGTCTCAGCCTCCCGAATGCTGGGATTACCACACCTGGCTAGGGCCAGTTTCTGATGGTGGCCCAGGCCCCCTCCCATCCTGGGCCCAGCGTGGGACTCACGGACGCAGGCCCCGCTGCTCTCGTAGAAGCCCGGGCAGCACTGTAGTCGCAGGCGATAATCTGTCTTCACCACTTGACGGTACACGGTCCGGTACACGACTCTAGGGTCACCCAGAAGGTGGGCTCGGGACTCCAGCTGAGAACCCTGCTGCCCACCCTTGGGCCCTGGCCAACACTCTGGGCTGGGGGAGTCCAGAAACAATGTGTATGTCTTGTCCCCACCAACACACACACACACACACACACACACACACACACACACACATCATACATGCATGCTACACACCGCCTGCACACTGCAAACACACTGGCATACACTGCAGATCACATTCCACCTGGACCACAGGTGCAGGGCACTGAGGGAGGGGATGCCTTAGCTAGGACTTTCCTCTAACTCAGGGTTCTGAGAAGGGAACAGGGTGTGGGGTGGGCTGAGGCGGCCACTGGGGGGCAGCGCACTCACGTGGGCTGGGGGCAGACTTGGGGGCCCTCCCAGGGCCTGCTGCAGGGCTCCGGGGGCAGCAGGCTGAAGGGCCGGGAGTGAGATTCCTTGGTGGTGGTGGTGAAGCTGCAAGAAAGTGGACAGGGTCAGGCCCGAGGGCTGGGGAGAGGCCGGAGCTGGCCCTGGGCCAGGGCTTGGCCATGGCGGAGAATCAGGACCCCGATATCTGGGCTTGTTCCCCAAGCCTGGGCTGGGACTCTCTCATCCAGCCCAACTCCTCAAGTCTGGAGGGCTTCTCCCTAAATCAGAATGTCACTTCAAAGCTGGGAGTGGTGGTGCATGCTTGTAATCCCAGTACTTGAGAGGATCACAGTTTGCGGACAGCCTCGGCTACTTAGTGAGGCCCTCCGGAACTCAGTGAAACCCTGTTTCAAAATAAAGAATAAAAAAATAGGGCTGGGGGTGTAGTTTGGAGGTAGAATGCCCCTGGGTCCAATCCCCAGTACCGCAAAAATAAAATTAAAAATTAAAAAAGAATAAAAAATAGGGCTGGGGGTATAGATCAGAGGTAAAATGCCCCTGGGTTCCATGAGAAATACCAGAACCAACCTTTCTTTCTTTCTTTCTTTCTTTCTTTCTTTCTTTCTTTCTTTCTTTCTTTCTTTCTTTCTTTCTTTTTGTGGAACTAGGGATAGAACCCAGGGGCATTTTACATCTGAGCTACACCCCAAGCCCTATTTTTTATTCTTTATTTTGAAGCAGGGCCTCACTGAGTTGCAAAGGGCCTCACTATGCAGCTGAGGCTGTCCTTGAACCATGATCCTCTTGTCTCAGCTTCCCGAATGCTGGGATTATAAGTGTGCGCCACCACGCCTGGCTTGACCAAAGCCTTCTGTTGACCTCCCCTCTGCTCCCTCTATGAGAAGACAGAGCTGGGACTGACTGTGGGCCCAGTGATGGGTTGAGCATTTCTGGCTAAATTCTGCCCTGGTGTCCTTCCGAGCCCTGGGCCCTTGCTCCCTGCCCCTCTCCCACCAAGCTTTCCTACAGCCGGCTTCCCAAGGCCCCCAGGGAGGGATGGGGAAGGGACAGGGTTTAAAACAGGCTAAAGGAGGCTGAGACAAGGTCAGAGAGGGCTTTGAAAGGAGTCTGAGGCAGACCCTGCAGGAGCAGAGACAGAGAAATCGAAGGGAGGGTCGGGTCGGGAAAGGGGGCTGCAGAGAGCAGGAAAGGGGCCCCTTAGGGATCATGGATCTTGGGCCGGGCGCCCTCCAGGCACACACAGCAGCCCCTCACCTTTCCCAGAAGCTGCAGGCGTTGGGATCCTTGGAGCTGAGCGCTCTGGCCAGCCCCAGGCCTAGGGCCAGAAGAAGGAGAGGACCGAGCGGCATCGCAGACCTGTGTCAGGGCCAGGTGGGAGCCGGTGAGCAGCCTGGGTGACAGCGTCCCTAGAGATCCGGGCTGTGGGCACGCTCAGGAAGCCACGGCCCTGCCCCTGGAGCTCCATCTCCCCCAGATCCTACTCCAGATAGGCCGTGTAGGCCTGTGCCTCCGGGTCTTGGCTCAGGGTTTGCTTAGACCCTCTAGTTGTGGTTCTTCCCGAGACTCTCCTCTCGCAAAGCCTGCCCAAGGGACCCCGCTGCCGACTGCCTCCTGTCTCCCCTGGAACCCCCCAATAACATTCACCCACCTGTTCTAGTGTCCATCCCTGACCGTGACTTCTGGGTGCAAGGACCCCCCCAGATCATTATCTCTGAATCCCCAGCCCCTAACCCAGCAAACACACATGGGACATTTTGATGTGTGTGTCAGGCATGGACCCCCAAGGGGGAAATTCTGCACTTGGGCTCAGTTACAACTTTCTTTTTCTTTTTTGTGGTACTGAGGATAGAACCCAGAGGTGTTCTGTCTCTGAGCTACACCTCCAGCCTTATTTTTTATTCTTTATTTTGAAACAGGGTCTCACTGAGTTGCAAAGGGCCTCACTAAGATGGCTGTGAACCTGGATTCTCCTGGGATAACACGCATGCGCCACCACGCCCAGCTCACTTAGAACTTTCTAACAGGGCAATTCAGTAACAGAGTCAGTGGGACAGTTATATAACATGTTAAATGTCCCCCAATGCGCCTGCTCATGTATTAATGTTCAGGGTTGATATTGTTAAGTCATGAGGGAGGGTTGTATTCTCATCAGTAAATGATTTATCTGGGTTTTAACCTAGGCTGATGGGGTGCCGTTGGAAGAGGTGGGTCCCTAGGGATGTTGCCTCAGGGAGTATGTGTCTTTGAATCACCTTGTGCCCTCCGTCTGTCTGTCTGTCTGTCTGTCTGTCTGTCTGTCTCTCTCTCTCTCTGGGCTTCCTGCTCACCATGCCCTCATATAGACTGAACCCAGAATCTCCAGAAAACTCTGAACAAATAAATCTTCCTCTTCCTTCCTGTAAGTTGTGTGGCTGGGTCTTTTGGAATCTACCAGTGGGAATGTGGACCGAGACAGTCGGCTACCTCCTCAGATGCTGAGCTCCCCGTCACTGGAAGAGCGCAGGCGGAAGCCAAAACCCCTCTGACAAAGCGCTGTCGAGGGTCCTGCTACTCGGGGCAGGAGTGGGACTGGGTGCGCGGGAGCTCGAAATACTGGTGGGTTGGTGTGAGCTCCGGTGGGCTCTGGAGAGGCGACTTCCCCAATCCGTGCTCAGCGGCATCAGTGAGTTTGAAATCACTGGGGGAGGGGGGGGGTAGAAATTGACACGAGTCCACACACCATGCACCATGGCCAATTGCCCTGAAGAGCTGGTGGTGAACATTTGCCAGCACACCGCTGCACCCAGTGCTAGGTGCTAAACCCAAGGAAGTCCCTGAGCTAGCCTTGGACTTAGGGAGCAGCCCCCTCCCTTGGACAGCCCTGCAGCCACTAAGAAACAGAATCCATCCACCCTGCAGCCCTGGCCTCACCCAGCAGGTGGGAGGAGGGTCAGGACCTTGGAAGAATCCGGAATCCTGAATCGCTTTCTGGGTGCCTCACTAGAGAGAGGCCGCGCTGCTAGAGGCCCGCCTAAGCTTCCGCGGGCTGTGTTCTGTATTCCTAAAACTTGCCCTCGATCCCTGAGGCGCCAACATCTGCTTATAATTTTTCCAAGAAGAGAGGTCACGGATGCTGGCCCCTTCCCCCTGAGTATCTCTGGAATGCCTGCTGCGGCCCCACTCCACGCCCCCTCCCACGCACTCCGGGGCCAATCAGCCCCACCCCTGCAGCCCTCCCCCTGGCATCAGTCAGATGTCCAACCCTGCTCATTTCCTCCTTCCTGCAAACACTGCTTGCCACCCCCTTTGGTCATGCAGGGCCACCGGGCCCCATCACCTATGGCCTCCTCTCTTCCACCCAAGCTCCTTCAGTCCCCAAGAAACTCACCAGGTAGAGCCAGAGGAGCTCGGATGAGCAGGGGGGTCCAGCAGGGGTTTGGGGTACAGAAAATGTCCTAGGGGGTCCCAGCACTCAGGATGGAGCCTAAGATAGAAAACAGAGCCGGGCGTGGTGGCGCACGCTTGTCATCCCAGCACTTGGGAGGCTGAGACAGGAGCATCACGGTTCATGGACAGCCCCAGCTACTTAGTGAGGCCTTTGCAACTCACTGAGAGCCTATTTCAAAATAAAGAATAAGCCGGGCATGGCGCACACTTGTAACCCTAGGCATAGGAGGCTGAGACAGGAGAATCGCACAGGTTCGAAGCCAGCCTCAGCTACATAGTGAGGCTCTCAGCAACTTAGTGAGACCCTGTTTCCAAATAAATTATAAAATAGGGCTGGGGGTGTAGCCAGGAGGTAGAATGCACCTGGGTTCCATCCCCAGTAACACACACACACACACACACACACACACACACAAATGGGGCTGGCAGTGTCGCTCAGAGGTGGAATGTTCCTGGGTTCCATCCCCAGTAGTGCAAAAATTAATTAATTAATTAAAATAAAAAATAAAAATAGGGCTGGGGTATAGCTCAGAGGTAGAATGCCCCTGGGTTCCACACCCAGTACCGCAAAAATTTTTGTTTAATTTAATTAAATTAAGAATAAAAGCCGGGCATGGTGGTGCATGCTTGTAATGCCAGCATTCCGGAGGCTGGAACAGGAGGACCACGATTCGCAGACAGCCTCAGCTACTTAGTGAGGCCCCTCTGCAACTTAGTAAGACCCTGTTTTAAAATAAAAAGAATAGCTGGGTGTGGTGGCGCACACTTGTAATCCCCGCGCTTGGGAGGTGGAGACAGGAGGATCACGCAGGTTCGAAGCCAGCCGTGCTGGCTTAAGAGACCCTGTTTTCAAATTTTAAAAAAAGTATAAAAAATAGGTCTGGGTGTGTAGCCTGGAGGTAGAAGGGCTTCCAGGAACCCCAGTACCAGCTGAGGCTGGTTTCAAACCTGTGATCCTCCTGTCTCAGCCTCCTGAGTACTGGGATTCCAGGTGTGTGCCACTGCACCTGGCTGCCAGGTCCAGGGAAATCACTTCCCCACCTGCCTTGGCTTCCACCCAGGGCCCCGAGCACCGCGGGTGTCCTTACTACCTCTCCAACCAACTCCTCCGCTCAAGAAACCGGTGCCCACGGCTCTAAGGGGACCTGCGGAGGAGCTGTTTGTGATGGAGTGCTTCCCAATTCTGGCTGGCTGCAGGAGGGGCAGCTAGATCTTGTCTCTCCAAAGAGCCTCAGAGTTCAGTCCAGGGCTAGAAGCCAAGCTGGGGTTCGGGGGACCGTGTGGGTGGCCAACAGGGAGGGGAGAGAGGAGATGGGGAGGGGGAGAGAGGAGAGGGAGAGGGAAAGCTTGGCCCTGAGGAGTAAACACAGGCCAGACAAGAAGGCTTGCTGGCCTCTGAGCCTTTGCTCCAGGACGAAGGCCCTGAGGTCCTGCCCCTCACCGCCCCGTGGAACCCTGTGATTACACATCCGGCTCTCTTGGGGGAGGGGAAGGACTCCTCCCCGCCGCCCTGCTCAGCCCTCATCCTCTGCTACACCCCTGGTCCAGGGGACCAAACACCTTCTCTCACAACCAGAATATGTATGCTGTATTTATTTTTTTCTTTTTGTTTTTGTGGTACTGGGGATGGAACCCAGGGACACTCTCCCTCCGGGCTACACCCCCTGTCCTATTTTTATTCTTTATTTTAAAACAGGGTCTCACTAAGTTTTGGAGGGCCTCATTAAGTAGCTGAGGCTGTCCTTGAACCACAATCCTCCCATCTCAGCCTCCTAAATGCTGGGATTACAAGCATGCGCCACCACGCCAGGCTAATCCCAGACTTGTTTCATATTTTATTTGGAAACAGGGTGTCAGTAAGTTGCTGAGAACCTCACTAGGTAGCTGAGGCTGGCTTTGAACCTGTGCGATCCTCCTGTCTCAGCCTCCCAAGTAGGATTACAGGCTTGTGCCATCACCCCTGGCTTGTGCCACCCACCACCCCGGTATATATATATTGCACTCTGTTGGAACAGGCAGGGTGCTGAGAAGTTCAATTTTTTTTCTTTTCTTCCTTCCTTCCTTTCTTTCTTTTCTTTTTCTTTTTCTTTTCTTTTCTTTTTTTTTTTTTTGGTGTGTGTGTGTGTGTGCGCGCGCGCGCGCGCGCGTGCGCGTGTGTGTGTGTGTGTGTGTGTGTGTGTGTGTGTGGTACTAGAGATGGAACCCAGGGGGCATTCTACCTCTGAGCTACAGCCCCAGCCCTATTTTTTATTCTTTATTTTGAAACGGTCTCACCGAGTTTCAAAGGACCTCACTAAGTAGCTGAAGCTGTCCGTAAACCATAATCCTTCTGTCCCAGCCTCCCAAATGCTGGGATTACAAGTGTGTGCCACCACGCCTGGCTTTTATTCCTTATTTTGAAACAGGGTCTCGCTAAGTTCTGGGGGCCTCACTAAGTAGCTGAGGCTGGCTGTGAACATGGACTTGTGATCCTCCTGTCTAAGCCTCCAAAGTACTGGGCTTACAAGCGTGCGCCACCACACCCAGCATGAGCAGTTCAATCTTGTTTAAAGCATGCATGCAAGCCAGGTGTGGTGGCTCATGCTTGTAATCCTGGTATTTGGGAGGCTGAGACAGGAGGATTGCAGGTTCAGGTTCACAGCCAGCCTCAGATACTTAGTGTGGCCCTCTGCAACTTAGTGAGAACCTATTTTAAAAAATAAGGAATAGCTGGGCATGGTGGCCCACTCTTATAATTCCAGTATTTGGGAAGCTGAGACAGGAAAATGGCAGGTTTGCAACCAGCCTCAGCTACTTAGTGAGGCCTTCCACAATTTAGTGAGACCCTCTTTCAAAATAAAAGAATGAAAAATAGGGCTGGAGGGCATAGCTCAGAGGCAGAATGTCCCTGGGTTCAACATCTAGTACCAAAAATTAAAATAAAAAAATATTGTGCAGGGGTGTGGTGACACAGGAGGACCACAAGTTCGAGGACAGCTTCAGCAAGTAGTGAGACTTTCAGCAACCTAGCAAGACTCTGTTTCAAAATAAAGATAAAGAAAGCTGGGCGTGGTGGCGCACGCTTGTAATCCCAGCATTTGGGAGGCTGAGACAGAAAGATCACAGTTCGCAGACAGCCTCAGCTGCTTAGTGAGGCCCTTTGCAACTCGGTGAGACCCTGTTTCAAAATAAAGAATAAAAAATAGGGCTGGGGGTGTAGCTCAGAGATAGAATGCCCCTGGGTTCCATCCCCAGTACCGCAAAAAATAAATAAATAAAAATAAAGATAAAAAAGCCAGGTATGGTGGCACACACTTGTAATCCCAGTATTTTGGAGGCTGAGATAGGAGGATCGCAGGTTTGTGGCCAGCCTCAGCTACTTAGTGAGACTCTCTGCAACTTAGTGAGACCCTATTTCAAAATAAAGGATAAAGAATAGAGCTGGAGGCATAGCTCAGCGGTAGAATGCCCCTGGGTTCCATCATCAGTACTGGGGGGGGGGGGGGGACTTGACAGGTTTCCTTATCTGAAACAAAATAAAGATAAAATAAGGGCTGGGAATGTTGGGAATGTGGCTTGGAGGTAGAATGCCTCTCTGGGTTCAGTTCTCAGAAGGGAGGAAGGCAGGCAGGGAGGGGAATGGCCCGCCAGGGTAGGTATCACTCTCCCCTCACCAGTGGAGGAAACAGGAACAGAGACAGAGTGGGAGGGGGGACCTGCCCAAGGCCACACAGCAGTAGAGACCCACCAAGGATCCAAGCCCAAGCTGCCTGCAGCCTCCCAATCTCCCAATCTCTTTCCTGAGCCAAAAGGGAAGCCCCGGGGGCTTTCTGCCTCCTGTCCCGAGGGCCTCAGTTTTGGAAACCAGCAAGGGGTTGGGCAGGAGGAGAAGGGGGGCTACCAGGAGGCGTGGGAACGGCCATGTGTGTTTGGTCCAGGCTCCGGGGACACTTCTCTCTCCTCCACCTCCACATGCAAATCGCTGGGCCACTGGCCAGCCCTGGAGGGCCCAGTCCCGCCTCCGCCTCGCCTCCGGCCCACGCAGGGCCCAACCCTGCCTTCCCAAGCTCCAAGATGAGCCCCTCTGGCCCCCCTGGAGAAGAAAAACGACCTGGGGCCTCTGAGAGCGAGGTAGAGACTCCGCCTGGGCTCCCGTTCAGCTCCTTTGGGGAGTGCTGTAGCCCAGGATAACCCCAACCTCTGCCACCTCCCACCCACCCCATTCCCAACCTGGGTGTGAATCCCAGCTGGGCTCCCTTGCCTATAAAACAGAAATGCAGACCCCAGCCGGTGGGAGTACTAGAAGGTGGGAACAGGGGATCGCAGGTTCGGGGCCAGCCTCAGCTACTTGGTGAGGCCTTTGCAACTCAGTGAGACCCTGTTTCAAAAATAAAGAATGCTGCTGGGCGTAGCGACGCACACTTGTAATCCCCGCGCTTGGGAGGCTGAGACAGGAGGATCACACGGGTTCGAAGCCAGCCTCAGCTACTTAGTGTGGCTTTCAGCAACTTAGTGAGACCCTGTTTCCAAATAAAATATAAAAAAGGTCTGGGAGTATAGCCTGGAGGTAGAAAGCCTCTGGGTTCCACCCCCAGTACCAAAAAAAAAAAAAAAAAAGAATGCCAGCGAGTGTGGTGGCACACGCTGTAATCCCTGTACTTGGGAGGCTGAGACAGGAAGATGGCAGGTCCAGGGCCAGACTCAGCTATTTAGTGGGGCTCTCTACAACTTAGTGAGACCCTGTTTCAAATTCAGAATAAAAAAAAAAAAATAGGGCTAGGGGTGTAGCGCAGAGGTAGAATGGCCCAGGTTCAATCCCCAATACAGCAAAACAATAATAATATTGATAACAATAATAATAATAATGCCCCTGTGTTCCATCTCCAACGCCAAAAAACAAAAGGACGACAACAATACTTCCTCTGTAGGGTTGTTGTGCAGATGAAGTGGGGTAATATAGATACTGGATTTCCGAGGTAGCACCCTCTGTGCCTGGGGCTCCGGCTGCTAAGGGGCCATCTCTCCGCCCCTTGGCATTGTGCTTTCCTCCAGGAAAACTGCTACTTGTTTTTTCTCTGAAGAACCCCAGGATGATCCGGGAAGGGGAGCGGGGCTGAAACTGCTGACACAGAAAAAGGAAGTGGGGTGGGAGGGGCGGCGCCAAGAAGCCGACCCCAGGACCTGGGCTGCCGCCAGGTGGTCTTGGAGCCAGAGGAGGATCCTGGATTCTGCCCTCCGCCCGCCCGGCCTCCTCCTCTCTGCACGGCTCTGCCCTTCCCATGGCGCCCAGGAGAGCCCCATCCTGCCTCTAAAGCTGTGGACTTCAGTGAAGTGGCCCGAGCCCGCTGAAACTAGCTCATCTGTAAAACGGAAGACAAACTCCTCGGCTCACACACACGCACACGTGCGCACACACACACACACACACACACACAGGCACACAGACATACATGCACATACATACACACACATACACAGGCACACACGCAGGCACACAGACATACGTGCACACACATACACACACAAGCACAGGCACACACGCAGGAACACAGACACACTCACACACAGACACATGCACACACAGGCACACAGACATACATACACCACAGACACATACAGATCAGACACACACAGATCAGACACACGCTCACACACAGACACATAGATACACACAGACGCACACAGACACACATGCAGACATACACGCATACATAGAGACATACAGACACACAGAGATGCACTCACATACAGACACACAAACACAGACACACACAGACATTCACACAGACACACAGGTACATAGACACACACAGACACACATTCACACACCCAGATGTGCGCACACACACACACAGACACACATGCACAGACGTACACGCATAGAGACATATAGACACACAGAGATGCACTCACATACAGAGATGCACTCACATACAGACACACAAACACAGACACTCACACAGACACACAGGCACAAGGACACACACAGACACACATTCACACTCAGATGCGTGCGCGCGCGCACACACACACACACACACACACACACACACACACACACACACGGCTCCCGGGACTGAGCGGGGTGGAGCTGCAGGTTCCAGTAACCACGCTGGAACAGAGCCTCGGACTAGAGGCTGCTCTGTCTCTTCTGTTCTCATTTTTTCCAGCTCTTCATCAGTAACTATCTGCCTCCATCGCGTCTCAGTCTTTCTGCCTCTCCCCTCCCTTTTCTGTATCAAGGCCACTACAGTGGCCCAAACCTGTAAAACCAGTGCTTGGGAGGCTGACAGGAGGATCGCAAGTCTGAGGCCACCAGCCTCAGCAACTTGGCAGAACCCTCCACAACCTAACAAGACCCAGTTTCAAATATATATATATTGGAGCTGGGCGTGGTGCCACATGCCTGCAATCCCAGTACTTGGGAGGCCGAGACAGGAGGATCGCAGGTTCAAGGACAGCTTCAGCAAGCACTGTGACATACAACTCAACCTAGTGAGACCCTGTTTCAAAATAAGAATAAAATAGGGCTGGGGTTGGCTCAGAGGTAGAATGCCCTTGGGTTCCATCCCCAGTACCCCCTCAATACATACATACATACATATATACATATATATATATACATATACACATATACGCATATACGCATATACACCCCCCACACACACACATATATATTGGGCTGGGAATGTAGCTCGAAGATAGAATGCCCCTGAGTTTAATCCCTAGTACAAAAAAAAAGGCGCTTGTCAGCCGGGTGTGGTGGCGCACGCTTGTAATCCCCCTGCTTGGGAGGCAGAGACAGGAGGACCGTGCAGGTTCGAAGCCAGCCACGCTGGCTTAAGAGGCCCTGTTTCCAAATAAAAATATAAAAAATAGGTATCTGGGAGTGTATCCCGGAGGTAGAAGGGTTTCCAGGAACCCCAGCACCACTAAAAAAATAAAAAATAAAAAAAACAAAGAATAAAAAATAAGGCTAGGGGTGTCGCTCAGAGACAGAATGGCCCTGGGTTCCATCCCCAGTACCACAAAAAAAAAAAGAAAGAAAAAGAAAGAAAGAAAGAAAGAAAGAAAGAAAGAAAGAAAGAAAGAAAGAAAGAAAGGTGGGTGTCATATACAGTTGTGCAGTATAACACCAGGTGAGGCTGTCTTGCCCGTACCTCTCCTGTCTGTCTGTCTGTCTGTCTGTCTGTCTGTCTGTCTGTCTGTCTGTCTGCCGGCCTCTCCCTGTCTGGGTCCCTCTGGGCCCCTTCCTAACCTATCTTTGCCTCGGAGGCCGGATGGCTCAGCAGCTGTCTGCATCCAAGGGCCCTCTCCTCCCTCCCACCCGGAGCCCCGCAGCCCTGGCACACACCTGTGCCTCCCGCACACGCAGGCGCAGAGCCCCTGCTGCAGCCAGCCCACTGTGCACGCCAGGCATGTCTGCCGGATGGAGGGACAGGAAGCCTGCACGCGGCCAGGGCCAGAGGGCGAAGAGCGGCCCGCACTCTGGGTGGCTCAGGAAGCGGAGCTGGAGGGTTCTCGGTCCGAGCTGTTTACTCATCAGGAAATAGAGAAGCTACAGGGTTCCGATTGATTTACCAAACATCACTGCAGGTTGACGCCAGTGCCTGTCCCCCGCCCTCGCCACCTCCCCAGAAGACGCTGGCCATCGCGCCTCACCCCACAGGTGACACAGTCCAGGGTCCTGGGGAAGATGACCCGCCCGCTAGGTGCCATGGTGCACACCGGTGATCCCAGTACTTGGGAGGCTGAGGCAGGAAGATTGCAGGTTTGAGGCTAGCCTCGGCAACCTAAGCAAGGCCCTCAGCAATTTAGAAGGACTGTTTCACATCAAAACATAAAGAAAGAAAAATGCCTGAAGGTATAGCTCAGAGGTCCAAAATCCTTGGGTTCAATCCCCAGTATAGATAGATACATAGATAAACAAATAAATAAATAAACAAATGGGATGAGAATAAGGTTCTGACCACAAAGTGGCGGGTACGGTTACACAGGCCAACCTTGCTCACCATCACTCTAGGTTATTTTTATTTTTTATATTTTTATTTTTTGGTGGTACTGGGGTTCCTGGAAACCCTTCTACCTCCGGGCTACACTCCCAGACCTATTTTATATATATTTTTGGAAACAGGGTCTCTTAAGCCAGCGCGGCTGGCTTCAAACCAGCGCAATCCTCCTGTCTCCACCTCCCAAGTGCAGGGATTACAAGCATGTGCCACCACACCCGGCGGTTATTTTTATTTTTTATCTTTTTTTTTTTCTTGCAGTTCTAAGGATGACACCCAGGGGCATTATACCTCCAAGTCACAACCCCAGCCCTATCTTTTATTCTTTATTTTGAAACAGGGTCTCACTGAGTTGCAGAGAGCCTCACTAAGTAGCTGAGGCTGTTCTCAAACCGAGATCCTCCTGTCTCAGCCTCCCGAATGCTGGGATTATAAGGGTGCGCCACCACGCCAGGCTCCCCAGCCCCATTTTTAATTCTTTATTTTGAAACAGGGTCTTAGCTACTTAGCTGAGGCTGGCCGGGAACCTGGAATCCTTCCGTCTCCGCCTCTCAAGTACTGGGATTCCAAGCGTGCGCCTAGGTTACCTTTAGGGTGTGTGGCTCTGCTCGGTCACTGCCCCCTCTACCACCTTCAGTGGCTTCCCACACAGGCAGGAATCAAGCACACAGCCTCACATCCATAGGATGCGGTCCCCACATAGCTCTGGGCACACGGCACCTCTGCGCAGTCCCCAGAAGCCAGAGCCGCCACCTGGAGGCTCCCCAAGATAGCCTCAGCCTCTTCTCCCTGACCCCCGAGGCCCCTGCAGGGAAGAAAGAGACGAGTTTTGTTCCCCCTCTACTCTGCCCTGAGGCTGGCTCCAAACAGGAGCTGGAGCAACCATGGTCCACTGCACAATGCTCCTGAGTTCAATCCCCAGTGCCACAGACAGACAGACAGACAAACGGACAGACAGATAGCGTGCCATTGGTGGAATTCAGGAAGCGCTTCATGCCGGGCTGGCAGCAGTTCCTCAGGGCTGGCCTCCAAGTTCCTACGGGCTGAGTGTAAGTACTGCAAGGAACTGACTCAACTCCAGGCAGGGGTGTGGTGTGCGGCCCCTGCCCTGGACAACACCCCCTCGCGCCCACTCCACACGCCCTTCTCAACGGAGGGATGGCGCGCAGCCAGGGCCCCGCCACAGCTGCCTCCCCCAGGACTTCCATCTTGCCGTGGGCGGGTGCTGTACCACTGGTGACCATGCTTGTCAAATGTGTAGGGAGGTGGTGGTACACACCTTTCACCTCAGTACTTGGGAGGCTGAGATGGAGGAGCCCAGGCTCAAGGCCAGCCTCAGCAATCTGGTGAGACCCTCGGCAAGTAAGTTTCAAAATAAAACATAAAATAGGATTGGGGTTTTAGCTAGGAGGTAGGATGCCCTAGTACCACAAAAAGCTTTTTAAAAGAAAATATGAAGCTGGGCATGGTGGCGCACGCTTGTAGACCCAGCATTTGGGAGGCTGAGACAGGAGGATGGTGGTTCGCAGACAGCTTCGGCTACTACTTAGTGAGCCCCTTTGCAACTCAGTGAGACCCTGTTTCAAAATAAAGAATAAAAAAATAGGGCTGGGGGTGTAGCTGGGAGGTAGAATGCCCCTGGGTTCCATCCCCAGACTCACAACAAAAGAAAAAGAAGAAAAAATGAAATAGCCCAACTAGTGGTAGCGTATCCCCGGGTTCAGTCCCCAGTAACGGAAGGAAAGAAAGAAGAAAATCCCAGGAAGGTTAAGTCATCTCCCTGAAGCCACACAGCCAACCTGCGGCACAGCAAGGCTTGGAGCAGGCCGGTGCTCCCAAACCGGTGATCAGTGCTCAGTGTCCGGGCCCTGGGCTTCTCTTTGATCTCCTAACCCTTCTGCTCTTCTAGCCTTTGCCCTATTTTCCAAGCTGGCCCTTCTCCCCAGGGCCCTGTTGCTACTCTAAGTCTTTGCCTCTGCCTCTGCCTGCGTGTGTGGGCCTCTGCTTTGATTTTTTTTTTTTTTAATCTCCCCTGGTACTGGGCAATCTACCTCCGACCTACACCCCCAGCCCTATTTTTTTATTCTTGATTTTTGAAACAGGGTCTCGCTGAGTTGCAGAGGGCCTCCCTAAGCAGCTGTGGCTGGCCCTGAACTGCGATCCTCCTGTCTCAGCCTCCTGAATGCTGGGATGACAAGCCTGCGCCCCCACGCCCGGCTTTTACTTTGATAGTGAGCCCATCAGGAGCTCCCCGGCCCCCTCTTCCCCTTCCTAGTGGCTTCTCCCCCATCCATAGTTGGGTGCCAGTAGCAGCCTCCTTCCCAGAGCTCGGATGAGTTCCCAGGGGTCTCAAGAGGCTCCTCAGAGGGGAGGCTGGGAGGCCGTGGAGGCCAGGTCTGGCCTCAGCCCTCTCCTGAAGTGTGTACTTGTGGGAAAGGCCAGTGGCCTCTGTCTGTCCAGTTTCCCTGCAAGTGGTTGGAGCTGCCTGGGGAGCAAGTTTCCTCTTCTGGAAAAGTCTGATAGGGAACGTTGGGGTGGGTGCGGTGGGGAGCAGATGTCAACCCCCACTCCCCGCACAGAAAGAGGGAGGCAGGCGGGCAAGCCTGGCTGACCAGGCTCTGGGCAGTGCCAGCCGCCGCGGGGATGGCCGGGAGGCCTGCCGGTGTGGGATGCAGGAGACAGGAGGCCCACTGCGCCCCGGCTCATGCACACACGCACACACACAGGTATTCTCTGTGGGTTGGGCGGGCTCAGGGTCCAGCCTCCTGCCGCCAGCTTGGGCCAGGGTTGAGAGTGACCCCTCATCCAATCCTGCCTGGGGCCCAGGCTAGGCTGAGCCTGGGAACTTCAGTCTAGCACAAGCTGTTCTCATCCCCCAGGGGACCAGGGTCACAGCCCAGCTCCCGGAGACGCCGCTCCTAAAAGGCCAGCACAGGGAGGGCAGTCGGGGGTCCAAGGCTGGCGTGGCGCGGTGCGGTGGCGCAGGCCTGCAATCCCAGCCACTCAGAAGGCTGAAGCTGGAGGATTGCGAAGGAGAGGCTAGGAGAGGCAAACTTAGCAACATCCTGCCTCAAAATAAAAAATAGAAAGGAGCCAGCGTGGGGGGCATGCTTATGATCCAGCATTTGGGAGGCTGAGACCAAAGGATCATGGTTTGAGGACAGCCTCAGTTACTACTTAGTAACTGAGTGCAACTCAGTGAGACCATTTCAAAATAAAGACTAAAAAATAGGGCCGGAGCTGGAGCTCGGAGGTAGAATGCCCCCTGATTTCCACCCCCAGTACCACACATACCCACACACACACATATACAAAGAATAAAAAAATAGAGCTGGGGGTGTCACTTAGAGGTAGACTGTCCCTGGGTTCCATCCCCAGTACTGCAAAAAAGAAAATAAAATAAGCTGGGCGTGGTGGCGCACGCTTGTAATCCCAGAATTTAGGAGGTTGAGAAGGGAGGATAGTGGTTCGCGGACAGCCTCAGCTACTACTTAGTGAGGCCCTTTTGCAACTCAGTGAGACCCTGTTTCAAAATAAAGAATAAAAAATAGGGCTGGGGGTGTAGCTTGGAGGTAGAATGCCCCTGGGTTCCATCCCCAGTACCGCAAATAATAATAATAGTAACAATAATAATAATATAATAAATAAAAAGGGCTGGGGTGTGGCTCCGTGATGGGGGTAGGAGGGGAGGGGTGACCCCGCTGGGTCCTGGGCCCAGGGGCCCAGCCACCTGCTCACGCCCCACAGCCCTGCCCCGGTCACCCACCCACAAAGCTTTGCAGGGCCTGCTCCACTGGATACTTCCTAGTCCTCCTCCGGGCAAAGATGGGAGCCAGGGATCTGCAAACCTGGTCCCTGTCTTGCCCCTGCCCCTGTTTCTCCCTGCGGGCTCTGTACTGGTCCAAGTGGGAGACACCACCTGCCCACCCAAGCCTCAGAGTCGCCATGTGCCGTCTACACTGCGTGGAATCCGCCTCTGGAAAGAAGAAACCGAGGTACCAAGTTGGAGCTTGGGCGGCCGCGATCTGAGGGCTGCACCTCCCTTAGGCCTGGTGCGCTCCGGCCGGCAGAGCCTGTCCCTGGACATCCCGCTCACCAGTAGCCTCGGCAGAGTTATTTTCATTCCAACCCCCCTCCCACCCCCCAGTCTCTGTCCCACGGTCCCGCAGGGTCGGGGAGGGACCCGGGTCTGCAGGCCCTTCCCCGGGCGCAGGGTGGCGCCAGGCAGGTCACTCACCTGCCTCGGGGCTCCGCTCTGGGGCCTGGTGGGGACGGGGCGCGGGGCGCGGGCGAGGGTCCCTGCCCGGAGCCCCCGGCTGCTGCGGAGCGGCGGGGAGGCGGCCGCCTCGCAGGGCGGGAGCGCAGGAAGGGGGTGGGGACTCGGGCTCTCGCCAAGGCAGGAAGTTTTGACAAGGAAACTGGAGCCGGGAGGGGAGGTCCAGAGCGCCGGAGGGAACCCTGCTGGGGGTGGGGGCACTGGAGCAGAGAGGGGGCCAGGAGTCAGGGAGGCCCGGGGCCCCCCTCCCGGGCCGCCGGGGTTCCTGGACCTCTCGTGCCCACCTGCCCACCTGCGCAGCATCCGCGTCGAGCATCACTCCGCGCTGCCCACTAAGCGGGATCTGACTCAACGCCCTCCCCGGAGCCGGGACCAGGACCAGGACCAGGCCCGGCCCCTCCTCGCCTCCCGCCGCCCGAGATCGCCTGAGCTGGGACGCGGGCCCTGGCCCCGGGTCCCGGGCTCTGCCGCCCAGCAGCCCCGAGCTGAACCCGTCCAAGGGGCGCGCGCCACCCCGCGGCCAGCGGCGCAGCCCGGGGCGTCTAAGCCTGATAACAAGGCTGGCTTGTGACCACAGCGGCCCACAGGTGTGTTGCTACATGGAGCCCTTAGCGCCTGGCTGGGCCTCATCCTTACATCCAGGGAGCAGGGGTGGTGGTGCACGCTTGCAATCCCAGCATTGGGGAGGCTGAGACAGGAGGATCGCAGGTTTACAGCCAGCCTCAGCTAGTTAGTGAGGCCCTGTGCAACTCAGTGAGACCCTGTTTCAAAATAAAGTATACGAGCCAGGTGTGGTGGTGCACGCTTGTAATCCCAGCATTCGGGAGGCTGAGACAGGAGGATCATAGGTTCGAGGACAGCCTCACCAAGTAGTGAGGGGACCTAAGGAGACCCTGTTTCAAAATAAAGAATTAAAAATAGGGCTGGAAGTCAGGCATGGTGGCACACACTTGTAATCCCAGTACTTGGAAGGGTGAGACAGGAGGATCGCAGGTTCACAACCAGCCTCAGCTACTTAGTGAAGGTCTTTGCAACTCAGACCCTGTTTTAAAATTAAAAATAAAAATAGGGCTCAAGGTGTAGCTCTGAGGTAGAATGCCCCTGGGTTCAATCCTCAGTACCATACACACACACACACACACACACACACACACACACACACACAGACACACACACAGACACACACATAGGGCTGGGGTGTAGCTCAGAGTTAAAATGCTCCTGGGTTCAATTCCTAGTACCCCCCCAAAACAAAAATCATTGTGGGGATGGGGTGACATGGGAATTGGGGTTCAGTGGTCCTGGGTTAGATTCTCCAGCACCACACACAAAAAATTTAGAGCAGGGCATGGTGACACAGGTCTGCAATCCCAGAATTTGGGAGGCTGAGACAGGAGATCAAAGGTTTGAGGCCAGCCTCAGCAACTCAGCAAGACCCTGTCTCAAATTAAAACAATAAAAAGGGCTGGGGGTTTGACTCAGCAATAGCATGTCTCCAGGTTCAATCCCCAGTACTGGGGAGCAGTATCCAGTTAAAGGATACTTGGGAGACTGAAACAGGAGGGCCACAGGTTCAAGGCCAGTGTCAGCATTTAGCAAGACTCTTAGCAACCTGGTGAGACTCTATCTCAAAATAAAAAGGGCTGGAGTTCTGGGCATGGTGGTGCATGCTTGTGATCCCACCACTTGGGAGGCTGGGACAGGAGGATTGCAAGTTCAAGACCAGCCTCGGCATCTTAGACTCTCAGCAACCCTGTGAGATCTTGTTTCAAATTAAATAAGTAGGGCTGAGGGTATAGTTCAGAGGTAGAATACCCCTGAGTTCAATCTCCAGCAAAACACACACACACACACACACACACACACACACACACACACACAAAGCTACAGGTGTACCTTGGAGGTAGAATGATCCTGGGTTCAATCCCCAGTACTACAACATGTATGTGTATATATAGCCTTTGTGCATGTGTGTGTGGTACTGGGGGGTTGAATCCAGGGGCATTCTACCACCGAGCTACACCCCCAGCCCTATTTTTATTCTTTATTTGGAAACAGGGTCTCACTGAGTTGCACAGGGCCTCACTAACTAGCTGAGGTTGCCGTGAACCCAGATCCTCCTGTCTCAGCCTCCCTTATGCTGGGATTACAAGTGTGCAAATAACGCCTGTCTTCAATCATGAATTCTTTGGGTATTCTAGCTTTAAGTCCTTTGTCTAAAATATGCACTGAGACTATTTCTTATCTGGGAAATTTCCATCTGAGAGCCAAGCTCTGTTTTATCTGTTGCTTTGAGGGGTAAGGGATGTGTGGGGACAGGGGATGAGATCATGCTGATTGATGGCTTTCGGAAAGAAAAAGGTCACTTTCACAAATTCGGCATTACCAAGACTCTCCAGTAGGGGGCAGCAAAAGCCAGCGCACAGCTCAAGGACCAGAAGCCAAAGATCACAGTTGCAGCATGAATTCTAATGTCAACATTGGCCACGCCTGTAATCCCAGCACTTGGAGGCTGAGACAGGAGGATTGCTGGTTTGAAGCCAGACTCAGCAACTTAGCGAGACTCTCAGCAACCTAGCGAGACCTTGTTTCCGAATAAGAAATAAAATCGGAGCCCGGCCTGGTGGCGCATGCTTGTAATCCCAGCATTCCTGAGACAGGAGGATCGCGGTTCGCAGACAGCCTCAGCTACTTAGGCACTTTGCAACTTAGTGAGACCCTGTTTCAAATAAAGAATAAAAAATAGGGCTGGGGGTGTAGCTCAGAGGTAGAATGCCCCCGGGTTCCATCCCCAGTACTGCTAAATAAATAAATAAATAAATAAATAAATAAATAAATAAATAAATAAATCGGGCAGGCTGGGGGTGTAGCTTGGAGATAGAATGCCCCTGGGTTCAATCCCCAGCACCACACACAAAAAAAGTCATCTAATCCAGCAAACTCAAGATGCAAATGGGGAGACCAAGACCCAGAGAGGAAGAGGAACAGGCACTCCTCCCTCCCGTCTTCCTGGGAGGCTTTCCAGACCCTACTCCTAGCATCCCCCCTCTTTCTTTTTTTTTTTTTTTTTTTTTTGGTTGTACTGGGGGTGGAACCCAGAGGCTTTCTACCTCCGGGCTATACTCCCAGACCTATTTTTTAAAAATATTTTATTTGGAAACAGGGTCTCACTAAGTTGCTGAGAGCCTCACTAAGTAGCTGAGGCTGGCTTCGAACCTGTGCGATCCTCCTGTCTCAGCCTCCCAAGCGTGGGGATTACAAGTGTGCGCCACCATGCTCGGCTCCCCCTCTTTCTTCTAGAAGTGTGACACTTGCCCTCACCACAGGCTCTTGAATTCTTTAGGGCATGAGACTTCTTCTTCATCATCATCATCATCTCCTCCTCCTCCTCCTCCTCCTCCTCCTCCTCCTCCTCCTTCTCCTTCTCCTTCTCTTCCTTCTTCTTTGTAGTACTGGGGATGAAACCCCGGGGCCTTCTAACTCCGGTATACACTCCCAGACCTAATATATATATATATATATTGAAACAGGCTCTCACTAAGTTGCTGAGAGCCTCACTAAGTATCTGAGGCTGGCTTCGAACCTGCACGGTCCTCCTGTCTCAGCCTTCCAAGTACTGGTATTACAAGTGTGCGCCACCACGCCCGGCTGACCTTTTCTTCTTTGAGGACAAATCATCGTTTTTCTCCAAGGGCCTGGCACTAATTAAGTGCTCAATAAACATTAGGGTGAACCAGGGCCGCTCCACACAATTCTCTCCCAGCTCCCTGGACCTCAGTCCCACCTCCTGAGCCTCGTTCTCTAGTCAGAAGCCCAGAAGTCCCCCCGAGGCCCCGCAGGAAGGTGTGAGAGAGCCCACAGTTCTCATTCACACCACGGTTCAACATCCTTCCTGTTTACTTCATGCCCAGAACACAGAGAAAATAATGGTGATGGTATTGATAGCAACTACTTTTATTGAATGAATATCTACTGACGACAGGGCACTGAAGACCTTTACACTTCAGAACTTGTTTATGTGATCATTTAAAGTTCCCAGCTGGGTGTGGTGGTGCACACTTGTAATCCCAGCAATTGGGAGGCTGTGACAGGAGGATTGCAGTTTGAGGACAGCCTCGGCTACTTAGTGAGGCCCCGTTTCAAAACAAAGAAGAAAAATAGGGCTGGGAGCCGGCGTGATGGTGCACGCTTGTAATTCCAGCATTTGGGAGGCTGAGACCAGAGGATCATGGTTCATGGCCAGCCTCAGCTACTTAGTGAGGCCCTCTGCAACTCAGTGAGACCCAGTTTCAAAATAAAAAAATTGGGCTGGGGTGTAGCTCAGAGTTAGAATGTCCTGGGTTCCATCCCAGTACCGCAAAAAAAAACAAACATATATATATGTAATACATATATTATATATATATATATATATGGGGCTGGGGGTGTAGCTCGGAGGTAGAATGCCCCTGGGTTTCATCCCCAGTACCACAAAAAATTAAACAAGTAATAAATAAATAGATAATTTAAGTTCCCTGCTCTAAAGGAGCTCATATTCTAACTGGGGAAAGAGTCGAATATCCATTTGTTCATGAATAAGGATTTTTTTAGTGTCTACCATGTGTAAGCTTGGGAGCTACAGCTATAAAATAGGCAGTAATTTCTGCCTGGGCCTGGGGGTGTATCTCAGTAGTGGAATTCCCCTAGGTTGAACTCCCAGTAAAGAAGAAGAAGAAGAAGAAGAAGAAGAAGAAGAAGAAGAAGAAGAAGGAGGAGGAGGAGGAGGAGGAGGAGGAGGAGGAGGAGGAGGAGGAGGAGGAGGAGGAGGAGAAGGAGAAGAAGAAGGAGAAGAAGAAGGAGAAGAAGAAGGAGAAGGAAGAAGAAAAAGAAGAAGAAACTATGAAGAAGCAGTTGCCACTGGATGTGGAGGCATATGTCTGTAATCCTAGTACTTGGAACACTGAAACAGGAGGATTGCAAGTTGCAGGCCCGCCTGGGCAATTTAGCAAGACCTTGTCTCAACACAGAAGAAGAAGAAGAAGAAGAAGAAGAAGAAGAAGAAGAAGAAGAAGAAGAAGAAGAAGAAGAAGAAGAAGAAGAAGAAGAAGGAGAAGAAGAAGAAGAAGAAGAAGAAGGAGAAAAAGGAGGAGGAGGAGGAGGAGGAGGAGGAGGAGGAGGAGGAGGAGGAGGAGGAGCAGCAGCAGCAGCAGCACTGGGGGTGTAGTTCGATGGTAGGGTGCTTGCCTAGCATGCACCAGGCCCTAGATTCAACTCCCTAAATTCTGAAAAAGAAAAACAACCCAGGCACGGTATTGTACACCTATAATCCCAATACCTAGGAGGCTGAGACAGGAAAGTCACAGGTTCGAGGCTACCCTCTGCAAAGTAACAAGACCTTCAGCAACCTAGAAAAATGCTGAACAACCTAATATGATCCTGTTTCATATTTCTTTTTCTTTGGGGGGTTGGTACTGGGGTTCCTGGAAGCCCTTCTACCTCCGGGCTACACTCCCAGACCTATTTTTACATTTTTATTTGGAAACAGGGTCTCCTAAGCCAGCGCGCGGCTGGCTTCGAACCTGCGCGATCCTCCTGTCTCTGCCTCCCAAGCGCGGGGATTACAAGCGTGCGCCACCACGCCCGGCCCTGTTTCATATTTCTAAAAAATTTGAGCCAGGCGTGGTGGCGCACGCTTGTAATTCCAGTACTTGGGAGGCTGAGACAGGTGGATCACAGGTTCTTGACCAGCCTCAGCTACCTACCTAGCAAGGCCCTTTGCAGTTCAGTGAGACCCTGTTTCAAAATAAAGAATGAAAAATAGGGCTGGGGGTGTCGCTCAGAGGTAGAATGCCCCTGGGTTCCATCCCCAGTACTGAAAAAAAAAAAAAAGACAGTGACCGAGACCCCCACCTCTGCCAGGCCTTCCAGAGCCCAGTAGGACGGCTGGACCGATCGCTGCGTTGGAAAGAGGCTGTAGGGAGCCAGGGAGGGACAGTGCTCCTAACCTAAGCCGACGGGCGTCCGGCTCCGGGGCAAGGCTCCCATGGGCCAGCAGAGGGCAGCCGAGACCCGGCAGGAGGCGGCTCCCACGGTCTCGGGCGGAGCATCCTTCAGCCAGGCAGGTGGGACGTCGATGCAGCCCAGCGCGCCATCCTCCCGCCGCGGCCCCGCCGACCTCTCAGGAAAGCCCTGTGCTCGGCGTGATGCTGAAGCCCCATTCACGGGGCTGTCTGCCGCCCATCCTCCTCGGTCTTACAAACCAGGACTTGAACCTGGCCTCCCCGCTGCATCTCTGGCTCCGGTCCGGCCCCTGGATGCTCCCGGGTCACAGCCTCCCCCAGGGCCCCCAGCCCGGCCTCCCCCAGCCCGCCGGGCACTCAGATTCCTCTCTGCCCCTCCACTCCAGCTGTGATTACAGCTCAGCCCAGATCCCCCCTCCTGTGAATAATTGGGGCTGATTTCAGGAGGAGGGGGACTAATGGAGTTCGTGGGGGGCCGCCCTGGTGCAGGGAGAAAGCTGAGAGGCAATTAGCTGGCTGACAGCCCGGGAGTCACAGCGGGCGGGAAGGGCCAGCCAGGAGGGGCCTGCCAGGGCACCCCAGGACCGACCTGGACTTGAGGAGCGTCGTCACACACACACCCCCACCCCACCCCAGGAAGGTTGGATCAGCCCGCGGGACTTGCAGAAAAATCAGGGCAGGGACGGGAGGGCTGAATGGGGAGGGGAGCCCCCACCCTAACACACACACACACACACACACACACACACACACACACACACACACACACAGTGCCCCAGCTGAATCCTGCTCCTCGCTGGGGACCCGCTCCTGATTAATACCAACATTAGCCCTGAGCACTGGCCCCTCCTGGCCTCCCCATCATTAATTACCTCCTCTCCCAGCCCAGCAAGGGGAAGCTGGCTCCTCTGGGGGCCAGAAGGAACCAGAGCTTCTGACCCCCTGCCCAGAGGAGCCGCCTCCCCCTCCTGCCTGCTTCCGAAGGAAAGGGAGGAAGAGAGGATTGCAAACAGCAAGAGAGGGACGGAGGGAAAATTTGTCTTTGGTTCCCCCATCCCCACATCCCAGTCCCAGCAGTTTGAGCTCCATCAACCCCCTGGAGGTGCTCAGCCGGGAGCTGTGAACACCAGAGGATCCTTTCTTTCTAATTTTTTTTGGGGGCAATGGAACCCAGGGGCACCCTGATTTTTTTTTTTTTTTTTGCAGGTCTGGGGATGGAACCCAGGGGGGCATTTAACCTCTGAGCTACACCCCCTGCCCTGTTTTTTATTCTTTATTTTGAAACAGGGTTTTAGTAAGTTACTGAGGGCCTCACTAAGTAGCTGAGGCTATCTGCAAACCGCGATCCTTCTTATCAGACAAAACCAGACACACATCGGGCATGGTGGCCCATGCCTGTAATTTCAGTATGTGGGAGGCTGAGACAAGAGGATCTCAGGTTGGAGACCAGTCCCAGCAACTTAGAAAGAGATTCTATTTCAAAGTTTAAAAATAAACCCGGGTGTGGTGGCACATGCTTATAATCCCAGTACGTGGGAGGCTGAGATGGGAGAATCAACTGGATTTCACGGCCAGTCTCAGCAATTTAGTGAGGCCCTCTGCAACTTAGTGAGACCCTCTTTCAAAATAAAAAGTAAAATAAATAAAATAGGACTGAGGATTTAGCTCAAAGGTAGAATGCCCCTGAGTTCAAACCCCAGTACCACAAAAATAAATAAATAAAACCAGGTGTGGTGGTGCATACTTGTAATCCCAGTGTTTGGAAAGCTGAGCTAGGAGGATCCCAAGCTCGCGGCCAGCCTCAGCTACTTAGTGAGGCCCTCTGCAACTCAGTGAGACCCTGTTTCAAAATAAAGAATAAAAAATAGGTCTGAGGGTGTAGCTCAGAGATAGAATGCCCCTGGGTTCCATTCCCATAAATAAAATAAGTAGGGCTGTGTGGTGGGGTTCAAAGTTAGAATGCCCCTAATGTCCCTGGGTTCAATCCTCAGTATTACACACACACACACACACACACACACACACACACACACACACACACCAAACTTACTCGACTCCTCACCACCACTGGAAATAAAGGAGAACATCCCATCCAGAGGCACAGCAATGATGCTCCCTGGAGGGCCAGGTGACTGCTACAGAGCTTCCCCATGCCGGGATGTTGGGGACAGCGCTCTGCCTGTGTGAAGGGGGCTGGGGCTGGAGGACCAGTTGCCCACACATGAGAAGGGGCCATCTCCTCTCCTTTCTCCCTGGTGGCTGCCATCTTGAATTTCTCTAGCTCAGTTGTGAACTTCCTCTCTCTCTCTCTCTCTCTCTCTCTCTCTCTCTCTCTCTCTCTCTCTTTCTCTCTCTCACACGCACACACACACACACACACACACACTTATCGCACTCATTCTTAGGGCCAAGTGCAGTGGAGAACCAATTCCCGTTCCAGTTCACCCCTTGCCCAAGCACAGAGCCCCAGCTCCCCTCTCAGCCCCTCTCCTCCCTTTCCTCCCTGAAGCCCTACTCCGCAAATTGTTTTCACAATATTGTCCTTTGAGTAGACCTGGGAGCCCAGCTCCCACTCTGAGATACGGGGCAGGGGGCTCTGTGAGATCTCTCTGCGCCCCTCCCAACACCCCCGTGTGCCCCATTATAAGACCAAGTGAGCCTGGAGACCTGGACAATCGATATCCCTCAAAGATGAAGACGCTAATAACTTTATCCCCTCTTGTCCTCCGACTCTAGCCTACATTAGCCCTGACCACAGGCCCCAGGCAGCTGAGACCTGCAGTGGGCAGGCCTAGAACTGAGTAACCCCTTCAGATCCAGGTGGGAAGAGGAAGGTAGACCACAGGAAGGACTTCCTCGAACACAGGAACAGGAGGCCATGGGGATAAAGAATAGAAAGTCTCAGAAGTAAGCCAGGTGTGGTGGCATGCTCTTGTAATCCCAGCATTTGGGAGGCTGAGACAGGAGGATCTGGGTTCGTGGACAACCTCAGCTACCTAGTGAGGCCCTCTGCAACTTAATGAGACCCTGTTTCAAAATAAAGAATAAAAAATTGGGCTGGGGGTGTTGCTTGGAGGTAGAATGCCCCGAGTTCAATCCCCAACACCACACACACACACACACACACACACACACACACACACACATACACACACACTCTCTCACACACACACTCTCTCTCACACACACACACACACACTCACACACACACACACACACACACACACACACACACACACACACACACAGGAATGTGAGTGGAGCTCAGTGGTAAAGCACTCCTGACCCTATTTGCTACTATCAGAGACCTGACCGAGGGTCACTGAGGATTTGTGACCCAGGAGCACCCTACAGAGGGGCCAAGGTCCCTGAGCGCTGCCCAGAGGAGGTGAGCCGGGAGGGAAGTTCCCACTAGGGAAAATCAGGGAGTCAGAGGCCTGAGTTAAGAGGACACCTGGCCAGGGATGGTCTGGCTCTGGCCCTGCCTTCTATGTGGCACCCCAAGCTGTCCCTCCACTGGGGCCTCCTGAGGGGCGGCATAGAGAGACCCCTCTTTCACACCTCACTCTCTGAAGCAGCTGCAGTTCAACGGCATGGTTGGTATCAGAAGTTTCCCAAGCACTGTCTCCCCCCAAAACATACAGCATGCCCCACCCTAAACAGCGGAGCCAGAGCCAGATGGGGCGGCCAAGACCTGGGGCAGGACAGGGAGAAAGAGGAAGCAGGGGAAGGGCAGGTGCAGGGGACAAAAGCATCGTCACCCGCCCTGGGATGCAGGTGGCCAGTGGAGCATGCTAAGGCAGAGAGGCTGAGGAACCTGCCTGATGCCACACACCTGGGAAGCGACAGAATCGGCCCACCGAGGCTCGAAGCTGCGATGCCAGGCAGCACAGCCCCGTGTGGAGGAGGGGCTGTTTAGAGGGAGGGGAGCCGCAGAGCCTCTGGCTCCCAGGATTCCAGGCAGTGCGTGGAGGTCAGGTATCCTCACTGCAGGGGCTGCCGAGCCCTGGCCTCTCCTCTGCGTGGCTCCTGCGCTTCCAGCCCTGTCTTGCCTGTGTCTCCTGGCTTACGACCTCTCTTTTCACTACCCAGAACCATGGCTGTGCACTCCTCCTCTTAGCACTGGAGGGTGGGATGGGGCAGAGCCCCCAGAATGTGAGACGAAGCCACCCCTCACCCCCAAAAGGTGCTGGGATTGTCTGGCAGATCAGGCTGAACTCGGGGATCCTTGACTCAGGGATTCTCCAAGGATGTGCCCTCCTTCCTCCTGCGCTGGGCAGCCTTTCCAAGGGCTCTTCAGGACGTTAGCAAGACAGCTCCCTCAGCTGGTACCTCAAGGGCCCAGGGCCTGGGCAGTCTGGAATTCTCTCCAGGACCTCCTTTTTTTCCCCTTTTCTTTTCTTTCCTTTTCTTGTTCTTTCTTTCTTTCCTTTTGTGGTACTGGGGGTGGAACCTAGGGGCTTTTCTACCTCTGGGCTACACTCCCAGACCTATTTTATATTTTATTTGGAAACAGGGTCTCACTAAGTTGCTGAGAGCCTCACCAAGTAGCTGAGGCTGGCTTCAAATCTGCGTGATCCTCCTGTCTCAGCCTCCCAAGCACTGGGATTACAAGGGTGGACCACTGCGCCTGGCTCACGACCTCTTTTCTATCCAAGGCCCTGGGGCTCCAAGGTGGGCTTCCTCCTCCTGCAGCCCCAAAGTCCTCCTGGCCCAGCCCATTCCTGGAAGCTGAGCTTCTAGAGACTGTGTCCTTCTGTCTGTCGGGAAGCCATCCCAAGGGGGCAGGACAGGAAGAATAAGAGCGTTTAGTGTCTCTGTGTGTGTGTGTGTGTGTGTGTGTGTGTGTGTGTGTGTGTGTGTGGTACTGGGGATGGAACCCAGGGGCATTCTACCTCCAAGCACCACCCCAGCCCTGTTTTTATTTTGAAACAAGGTCTCACTGATTTGCAAAGGGCCTCACTAAATAGCCGAGGCTGTCTGCAAACCCGGATCCTCCCGTCTCAGCCTCCCGAATGCTGGGATGACAAGCGTGGGCCCCCACGCGCGGCTCCCTGGCTTTTTTAGCAACCTCTCCTGCTGCGTTCTCCGCAGATCATGAGCCTAGCCTGAGCAGGGAGCCTGGCTTCTTCTCTCTGCTGCTCACTCCTGGGGGCCCCCCCACATCTTTTTGGAGCCCCTCTCCCAGCTAGGCAGCCCTCTCTTGGAAGAAATTGTGGAGGCCGGGGCTGCGGCCAGCCGCCCCCCCCCCCCACTGCCCCAGGTTGCTGTCCTGGTCCCGGCCCTCTCAGGGGTCCCCAGGGCCCCTTCCATCGATCCCCCGCAGCCGTCCATCTCGGCTGGTGCTTGGTCCCCGGGGTACGTGTGGGGGCAGTTAATGGACTTGGCACCGCCAGGAGGTAATTAACGGGGAGGGGGCAGGGGCCAAAGTAGGGGGAGGGCCTTAATGATAGTGGAATCCAACAGCAGTGTGTGTGTGTGTGTGTGTGTGTGTGTGTGTGTGTGACAGAGGGAGACGCGTTTGCAGCTGGGTGTGAGTGTATACGGTAGGCCTGATGACTTGCACCCCGTCCATCAGTAAATGGGAGCGGCCCTCAGGCCACAGGACCCTCCTGGCCACGACAAGCCCCCTGCTGCCTAAGGGGACTGGTGTGCAGGCTGCAGCCCCTGTTCTCAGACTGATGGCAGCTGCCTGGCTCTCTCTGCACGGCCTCCTGGAATTTTCCTTTCTTCTGTCCTTGTTCCCAGAACACCTCACCTCACTTGCCCACATTTTCTTTCTTTTTTTATTTTTTTTTGAGGTACTAGGGATGGAACCCAGCGGCATTCTACTTTCGAGCTACTCCCCAACCCTATTTTTTCTCTTTATTTTGAAACAGGGTTTCACTGAGTTGCAAAGGGCCTCACTAAGTAGCTGAGGCTGTCGTGAACTGCGATCCACCTGTCTCAGCCTCCCAAATGCTGGGATTACAAGCATGTGCCACCATGCCCAGTTATTATTTATTATTATTATTATTATTATTATTATTATTATTATTATTATTTCTATTACTATTAGTTACACTGGGGATTGAACCCAGGGGCATTGTACCTCTGAGCTACACCTCCAGCCCTATTTTATTGTTATTTCTATTTCTTTTTTTCTTTTCTTCCTTTTTTTCTTTCTTTCTTTCTTTTTTTTTTTTTTTGAACTCAGGGGCTTTCAACCTTCAGGCTATACTCCCAGACCTGTTCTATATTTTATTTGGAAACAGGGTCTCACTAAGTTGCTGAGAGCCTCACTAAGTAACTGAGGCTGGCTTCGAACCTGTGTGATCCTCCTGTCTCAGCCTCCCAATTACTAGAATTACAGGCATGCGCCACCACGCTAGGCTAAGAATTTTTTGTTTGTTTGTTTGTTTGTTTTGTTTTGGTACCAGGGATTGAACCTAGAGTCATTCTACCTCCAAGCTATACCCCCAACCCAATTTTATTTCTTTATTTGGAAACAGGGGCTCGTTAGGTTTCTGAGAGCCTCCCTACAGTGCCAAGGCTTGCTTTGTGCCCTAATTTATTTGGAAACAGGGTCTCACTAAGTTGCTGAGGCTGGTCTCAAACCTAGGCTCCTCCTGTCTCAGCCTCCCAAGTACTGGGATGACAGGCCACGCCCGTCCTGCCTGCCATCTCTGCCTCCCTTTCTCTCTGCTCACAAGTACCCACCTCTATAGCAGCCTCCTAGGCCACCAGAGACCTGTCCCCTTCTCTGCGCTCTCTCCTCGCCTGTCTCTGCCTCACCTGCAGGATCTGCTTCCCTGATTGCGATTGCGTCCTGCGCAGGTCCCCAGGCTGTCCCTCACAAGGGCGGTGCCGCACCAGCGCTGCCACCACAGAGCAGGGGAAGAGAGCCTGTGAACTTGGCCCTTGGGGACCAGGACACCCCGCTCCATCAATCAGCCTTCCGCCCTGGGTGGACCTCCATTAGCAGTAAGCAGCTTGGACAAGAGGCAGACGCACACCGCTGGGCTGGGCCTGGGGTGATAAGACCCAGATTGAATCACCAGGGCAGGGGAGGCTGGCACTCAGGGACGGAGACAGCCATGATTAGCCCCGAGGAGCAGTGGGAGCGTGCGCTACTGCAGAGCTGGCCAGGTGATTGGAAGTGATGGGGCCGCAGTGTTGGGGGGAGGGGAGCTGCTCCTCGCTGGCCCCAGGGCAGACTGTGAGGTTTCCTGGAAAGATGGAGACAGGGCTCGAACGAAAAACTGGCTCCTTCCTTAAGAAAAAGCCACCCTGCCCAGTGTCTGGCCTCCCGTGCCAATCTCAAAGTATTTAGAGCCCAGACAGAGCCAGGCATGGTGGCACCCAAGCCTGTAACCCCGGTACTTGGGAGGCTAAGACAGGAGGATCACAGGTTTGAGGCAAGCCTTAGCAACTTAACAAGACCTATTTCCTTTATTTATTTATTTATTTATTTATTTTTATTTTTATTTTTTGCAGGGGCAGTCTACCTCTGGGCTACACCTCACCCCTATTTTTAATTCTTTTCTTTTTTTTTTTTTTTTGCGGTACAGGAGATGGGGATTGTACCCAGGGGCATTCTACTTCTAAGCTATGCCCCTAGCCCTATTTTTTTTATTCTTTATTTTGTAGTCTTAGGAATGGAACCCAGGGGCATTCTACTTCCAAGCAACACTCCCCCAGCCCTATTTTTTATTCTTCATTTTTGAAACAGGGTCTCACTGAGTTGCAGCCCTCTAAGTAGTTGAGGCTCTCAGAGAACCTGCAATATTCTTGTCTCAGCGTCCCAAATGCTGGGATTACAAGCGTGGGCCACCATACCCTGCTATCTAATTTTTTTATTTTGAAACAGTGTCTCACTAAGTTGCAGAGGGCCTCACTAAGTAGCTGAGGCTGGCTATGAACCTGCAATCCTCCTGTCTCAGCCTCCCAAGTACTGGGATTATAAACATGTGCCACCATGCCCAGTTTAGTGAGACCCTATTTTTTAAAAAAATAATAATAAAATAAAATAGGCCTGGAGGTGTGGCTTGGAGATAGAACACCCCTGAATTCAATCCTAGTAATCCTAGTACATGTACATTTAAAGGGCTGGATGGAGGTATAGCTCGGTGGTAAAGCGCCCCTAGATTTAATTCCCAGGACCACTAAAAATTTTTAAAAATATAGAGCTTTCTTCTAGAGTGACAGAAGGGGAAGAAATGGAGACCTGCTTAAGCCTGCTCCTTCCTGCGTCTGGACATACGCGTTCAGGAGAACGGCCTCTCCTCCCGTCGGTCCCTCTGCGTCCTGGGCACACTGGCAGCAGGAACACTCACCCACCACAGCCTTGGTCCTGTCCACCAGGAAATCAGACTTGCATCCCTCCCCGCATGCAGCACCAGCCTCCCCAGTGTGAGAGGGGCAGAGGCAGACAGTCTGGGGGTCCGGGAGGCTTGACCGGACGCAGCCTCACCACCAGGTGAGCCAGGCGACCGGAACCCCAAGGCGGGGTGACGGCTGCCCAGAAAAGGCTGCTGAGGTGAACTAGAGCACCCCCCACCTGAGTCCCCACACCCCTCTCCCACGGCGACATCGTCCCAAGAACTGGCAAGAGACTCGGCCAGGGGATAATAAATATAATTGCTATAACGGAACCTGGCGTGGAGCAGCAGCCTCCGTGCCCAGCCCAGCCTGTCCCCTCCCGCATGCTGAGGGTGAGCTAGATGCTTGGAGATCACCCTGGGGCCTCTGGGAGCTACGGGGGTGGTGGAGAGCAGGCCCCAATATCTGCGCACCCTGGCCCCAGGTCCCCGGACGAACCCTAGCCCAGGACGTCCAGGTAGACGGGCGGCGCCTGGGCCAGGGCTTGCAGCCGGGCGTGCACATCCTTGATGCTATGGCGTTGCTGCGGCTCCCGCTGCCAGCAGCCGCGCATGATGGCGTAGACCTCCGGCGGGCAGGCCCGCGGCCGCTCCAACTCGCGCCCTTGCGTGATGCACTCGATCGCCTGGAGCCACCGGAGAGACAGGAGAGAGCGCTGGTGGAGGCCGAGAGCAAGGCTGCCCCAGGCCGCCCGCCTTGCCGAGGTGCATCCTACACCCAGTCAGGCCTGCCCGGGAGGGCGCTGGAAGCTCGGGAAGGACTGCTTCCAGAATCAGCCCAGAGAAGGCTTGTGGTGGGCACTCAGGTGCTTGCCAATGACGATCATGGCAAATACCTTGGTACTGCACTGGGGGCCGAGAGCAGACAGAAAACGCTAGGGCCAAAGAAAAAAAATCAAGCTGAATTGCAGTTAAAGGCCTTTTAAAATGGGTGGTTTGCCTTTTCTAAATCAATCTTTCTTTCTTTCATTCTTTCTTTCTTTCTTTCTTTCTTTCTTTCTTTCTTTCTTTCTTTCTTATTTATTTGCAGTATTGGGAATGGAACCCAGGGCATTCTATCTTCAAGCTACACCCCCAGCCCTGTTTTTTATTCTTAATTTGAAACAGGGTCTCTCTGAGTTTCAAAGGGCCTCACTAAGTAGCTGAGGCTGTCATTGAACCTCGATCCTCCTGTCTCAGCCTCCCAAATGCTGGGATTAAACGTGTGTCTTTCTTTCTTCTTTTTATTTTATTTTTTATTTTTTTATTTTTACTTGGTACTAGGGATTGAAACCAGGAGCATTTTGCCTCCAAGCTATATCCCCAGCCCCAGCCCCAGCCCCTTTTTGCGATACTGGGGATGAAATCCACGGGCATTCTACTACCAAGCTACACCCCCGGCCCTATTCTTTATTCTTTATTTGGAAACAGGGTCTCACTGAGTTGCAAAGGGCCTCACTAAGTAGCTGAGGTTGGCCTTGAACCGTGATGCCCCTGTCTCAGCCTCCCAAGTACTGGGATTACAAGCTTGCGCCACCACGCCCAGCTCCCGGGTCCCCCTTTTTATGTTTTAATTTTTTTTGTGGTACTGGGGTTCCTGGAAACCCTTCTACCTGCAGACTACACTCCCAGACCCATTTTTATACTTTTTTATTTGGAAACAGGGTCTCTTAAGCCAGCGAGGCTGGTGTTGAACCTGCACGATCCTCCTGTCTCCACCTCCCAAGAGTGTGCCACCATGCCCAGCTTATGCTTTAATTTTGAAACAGGGTCTCGCTAAATTGCTAAATTGTCTCAGGCTTGCTTTTTTTTTTTTTTTTTTTTTTTGTACTGGGAATTGAACCCAGGGGCATTCTACCTCTGAGCTCTACTCCCAGCCTTATTTAATTTTTTTAGTTGGAAACAGAGTCTAAGTTGCTGAGGGCCTCACTAAGTCAGAGGCCGATGGCAAACTTGCAGTCCTCCTGTCTCAGCTTCCCAAGTACTACAATGTACACCACCAGCATGCCTGGCTGGGCCTGCCTTTTAAAGTAGAAGGCAACTCCACTTTCTTCTCCTATAGGGACCTAGCTCTTCTGAAAAGAGATGGTGGAGAGATGGGGGGGAAGGGAGAGAGAGAGAAAAAAAATTAGACATTGACAAGGACTGCTACAGCCGCTGAGATATCCAAAGAAGGAGAGACAGTGGAAAGGAGATGTTTGGAGCAAAAGGCCTTCCCACCAGAGGACCTGGGTTATGTATGGGCGGCACTAATTCCATTCCTTCTCTCAGTGCTTGAGAAAATTAAAATCTATAACCCTCTCCCCCACCCCACCAGCCTCCAGGGAGCAGACTGCATTAGGAGGAGAAATGGAAGCTGACAGCTGTGAGCCAAGGAGGGCTCAGGAGCTGGTCTGGGAGACAGAACACCTGGGGTCTGATCAGGCTGTGGCCAGCCAGAAGGGCAGGGAAGGGGGCAGGGCTGTCCTTCCGAGAGTCCAACCTCCAGCCCTCCTGCTGCAGGGCCCGGCCTTCCTTCCCACCCCTCTCCCTTCCAACCTGACCATGTCCTGTAGGTTTGTAAAATGAAGTTAGGACTGGGTGGGAGATAATCTGGGCTCCAGTTACAAAAGTGCTTTGAGGGCTGGGCCTGGTGGCGCACGCTTGTAATCCCAGCGCTTGGGAGGCCGACACAGAAGGATCACAGGTTCAAGGCCAGTCTCAGTTACTTAGTAAGGCTCTCCACAATTTAGTGAGACCCTGGTTCAAAATAAAAAATAAAAAACAGGGCTGGGGTCAGGCGTGGTGCCAAAGGCTTGTGATCCCAGCATTTGGGAGGATCACAGCATTTGGGAGTTTGAAGAGAGCCTCGGCTACTTAGTGAGGCCCTCTGCAACTCAGTGAGACCCTGTTTCAAAATAAAGAATAAAAAATAGGGCTAGGGGTATAGCTCAGAGGTAGAATGCCCCTGGGTTTCATCCCTAGCACCACAAAAAAAATGAAAAAGAAAAAGGAAAAAGAATGACTTGCAGAGCCAGGCATGCTGGCCCACACCTATGATTCTAGTACTTGGGAGGCTGAGACAGGTGGACTGCAGTAGGGCATGGTGGTGCAAGCTTGTTATCCCGGTTCTTGGGAGACTGAGACAGGAGGGTTGTGGTTTGCGGACAGCCTCAGCTACTTAGTGAGGCCCTCTGCAACTCAGGGAGACCTTGTTTCAAAATAAAGAATTAAAAAAAGGGCTGGGGGTATAGCTCGGAGGTGGGACACCCCTGGGTGCAATCCCACTACCACACACACACACACACACACACACACACACACACAGTGCTTTGAGGTCCCCCTAGGATCCTGCTGGGTCTGGTTTCAGGAGTAAATGGAGAAAGGTCTGGGAGAGACAGGAGACAGCAGGGTCTACAGGATTCTGGCAGAGGTGGAAAGGAGCTGCCCCAGGGCGGGGCTGACCTCGGTGTTGGAGAGCTGGTACCAGGGCTGCTTGCCGTAGGTGAAGATCTCCCAGAGCACCACGCCGAAGCTCCACACGTCGCTCTCCGTGGTGAACTTGCGGTACAGGATGCTCTCGGGCGGCATCCAGCGGATGGGCAGCATCGTACGGCCTCCCACCTGTGGGTGTGCGTGCGTCGTGCCACCTCCAGGGTGCGCCCGCGCGGGCAGCCGGGCCCTGAGAAGCCCCGTCCACCCCAAGGCCAAAGAGAAACTTCCCAGGAGGAGGACGGGACAGGGTCTCAGCGGACTCGGGTTGGCAGCTGGGGACCACAGGCCCTTACGCGGTAATAGTCGGTGCTGTAGATATCTCTGCTCATGCCGAAATCCCCGATCTTGACCACCAGTCCCTGGCCCACCAGGCAGTTGCGTGTGGCCAGGTCCCGGTGCACAAAGTGCAGACTGGCCAGGTACACCATCCCGGCCGCCACCTGACTAGCCACGGCCAGCAGCTGGCCGAGGCTCAGGGGGCCTGGAGCCGCGTCGTCCCCGCCAGCCAGCAGCTTGGCATCCGGCCCGTGGGACCTGAGAGAGAGACCAGAGGCTGGGAGCGCAGCTCCGCGGGAAGCAGAGGAGACTAGATGCCGGGATGGAGGGAGGACCAGGGGAGGCAGGTGTCTGGAGGGGCCGGAATGCAGGGCCAGAGGGGAATGCTGACCTCCAGGCCTCCCTGAGCCTCAGCTGTGAAGCCACCTTTGCTTTATCTCATGGTACCAGGGATGGAACCCAGGGGTGCTCTGCACTGGCCCTTTTCACTATTTACTTACTTACTTTTTTTTTTTTAGGTACTGAGGGTGGACCCCAGGGGCATTCTACCTCCGAGCTACATGCCCAGCCCTATTTTTTATTCTTTATTTTTGAAACAGGGTCTCACTGAGTTGCAAAGGGCCTCACTAAGTAGCTGAGGCTGTCCTCAAACTGCCATCCTCCTGTCTCAGCCTCCCAAATGCTGGGATTACAAGCGTGAGCCACCACGCCCGGCTTACTATTTATTTATTTTTGTGATACTGGAGATGAAACCCAGGGGCATTCTACCTCTGAGCTATACTCCCGGTCTCCTACTTTTTATTCTTCATTTTATTTTTTTAATTTTTTAATTTTTTTGTGTGGTACTGGGGGTGGAATCTCAGGGCCTTTTCTACCTTCAAGCTACACTCCCAGACCTATATTATATTTTTTATTTGGAAACAGGGTCTCACTTAGTTGCTGAGAGCCTCACTAAGTAGCTGAGGTTGGCTTTGAATCTGTGTGATCCTCCTGTCTCCGCCTCCCAAGTGCTGGAATTACAAGCGTGCACCACCATGCCTGGCTTCTTCGTTTTATTTTAATTTTTTTTTTGTGTGTGTGTGTGTGTGTGGTACTGTGGATGGAACCCAGGGGCATTCTACCTCCAAGCTACACCCCCAGCCCTATCTTTTATTCTTGATTTTGAAACAGAGCCTCACTAAGTAGGTGAGGCTGTCCGCAAACCACAATCCTCCTGTCTCAGCTCCCCAAATGCTGGGATTACAATGATGCGCCACCACACCTGGTGCTTTATTTTTATTTTGAAACGGGGTCTCACTAAGTTTCAGAGGGCCTCACAAGTTGCTGAGGCTGGCTGAGAACCTGCAATCCTCGTGTCTCAGACTCCCAAGCACTGGGATTACAAGCGTGCACCACCATGCTCGACTTATTTTTATTTCGAAGCAGAGTCTCACTAAGTTCTTGGGGGCCTCATGCTAGGTTGCCAAGGGCTTCAGGCTAGGCTGCTGAGGCTGGCTGAGAACCTGCAAGCCTCCTGTCTCAATCTCCCTAGTACCTGGATTAGAGGTCTGTGCCACCATGCCTGGCTTCCTGATCCTTCTTGGTTTAAGGAGGAGCTTGGTGGATGTGCCCGTAGGAGAGGGACCAGGGGGCTCAGAGCCAGGGCCGGGGGCTCCTACCTGAGGAAACGGTTGAGGTCCCCATGCCGCATGTACTCAAAGACCATGAGCAGCGGACGGCCCTCGGTGCAGACGCCGAAAAAGCGCACGATGTGCCGGTGCCGCAGCATGGTGAGCAGCTCAGCCTCACGCTGGAAGTCCTGCCGGGCGCTCTCCGACACCTCCTTCAGTGCCTGGGGCAGCAGTCCAGCCGCACCTTCCTGCCTCCATCCGGGCAGCCCAGCCCAGCCCAGCCCGTCTGGAGCTGGTACAGGCCCCCAGCATCCCGCCCCCCAGCCAGAGCATCCTGTCTTAACATGATGCCCCAGGAGCTGGACCTGGGTGGCAGCACCGAAGCCAGCGCTCACCTTAACGGCCACCAGCATCTTGTCCTGCTCAGGTAGCAGATTGTGGCACTCAGCGAGGAAGACCTTCCCGAAGGCGCCCTCGCCCAGCTCCCACTTGAGCACAATGTCGCGGCGCTTGATGTGGTGGACACCTTGAGAAGGGACGCTAGTCATGCAGGAGCCCTGGTGGGCAGGGCTGCACTAGGGTGCCCAGCCACGGGGGCCACGGGGACTGAAACCCAGCCCACAGGCCTCCCCCAGCCCCGTATCGCAGCATGCACCTGCCCAGACCAGACCCCTGGGAGCCGTGGCCCCGGGTAGCCAGGCCGAGCCAGGCCCTCAGAAGGTGTGCCGTAGCAGGGACAGGGATGGGGACAGGAAGGGGTGCACCGGGCAGGGCTGGAGAGGGCGAACCCCTTACAGGCTTCACTGAAGTATTGCGGGTTCTCGATAATGTGGCCTTGGAGCCCGGAACCTTTGCTCTCAGAAGGGGAAAGAGAGCTGCCACCCAATGTCATGAAATGCAGGGACATAGCCAGCCCGTCCTCGGGAGCCAGCACGGCAGGGCCTGGGGAAGAGACACAGCCACAGGAGACATCTTGGCCGGCCCACCCCCCACTTCATACCTTGCAGGAGCAGGAAGAGGGGTGGAGGAGGAGGAGGGGCAGAGGATTCAGGGCAGAGCCAGGGAGCAGGACTGCAGGGGGTGGGGGACCAGGGCCTCTCTCTGTCTGGCTCCTGTCCAACCCCTGCCTCATGGGCACCAAAGAACACCCCCCCCAGAGCCCAGACCTCCCAGCCCCACTTAGTATTTGACTAGAATCCAGCCACCAATTAGCAGCTGCTCCCTCTGAAACCAGCCCCGCAGTGCACGCACACACACACTCGGCATGCCCCGCACCAGGCCCGTCTGCACCCCACACAGACACACTCGCACACCAGCACCCCTCAACACACACACACACACACACACACACTCGGCATGCCCCACACCAGACCCGTCTGCACCCCACACAGACACACTCGCACACCAGCACCCCCTCAACACACACACACACACACACACACACACACATACACACACAGTCGTGAAGAGGCAGGACAGACGGGCAGCCAGCCCACTCACGATTGATTCCAAACTTGTTCCTCCGGCCACATTTGTTCAGCACAAGGAGCAGCGCAGAGAGAAAGAGGCAGGCAAAGACAGCCAGGCCCACGGCCACCGAGACCTGGGGAGGGACATCGGAGGCTCCTCCAGCACCCCAAAGCTCCCAGACCCACTGTTACTCACCCCGCATGGGTGCCACAGCCAGGCTCCCGGGCCGCCTCTTGCTCTCGCCCCAGGGGACCTGGCCTGGAGGGGACACTGGTCTCCCTGCTCTGCCCAGAGACAGCAGGCAGACTAGCTGTGTGTGTGTGTGTGTGTGTGTGTGTGTGTGTGTGTGTGTGTGTGTGTTACTGGGAATTGAAGCCAGGGGCATTCTTCCTCTGAGCTAATCCTCAGCCCTATTCTATTTTTATGTTGAAAAGAGTCTCACTAGGTTGATGAGTCTCACTGCTGGCTGAGGCTGTCCTCAAACCTATGATCCTACTGTTTCAGTCTCCCAAGTACTGGGATTACAAGCATGGGCCACCACACCGGGTTTAGCGTTTTTTAAAGTGTGTATGTGTGTGTGTGTGTGTGTGTGTGTGTGTGTGTGTGTGTGTGTATTAATGAAGATTAAACCCAGGAATGTTCTACCTCTGAGCTAAACTTACAGCTCCATCTTATTTTATTTTATCTTATTTTATTTTTTACTTTTTTGCGGGTTTGGGGATGAAAGCCAGGAACATTCGACCTCTGAGCTACACCCCCCCCAGCCCTATTTTTAATACTTTATTTTGAAACAGAGTCTCACTAAATTGCGGAGGACCTCACTAAGTAGCTGAGGCTGTCTGTGAACTGTTGATCCTCCTGTCTCAGCCTCCCAAATGCTGAGATTACAAGCGTGCGCCACCACGCCCCGGTCCATTTTATTTACTGATTTATTTATTTTGCGGTACTGGGGATGGAACCCAGGGGCATTGCACCTCCGAGCTACACCCTCAGTCCTATTTTTAAGCCCTTTAATTTTTGAAACAAGGTCTCACTGAGTTGCAAAGGGCCTCACTAAGTAGCTGAGGCTGTCCGCCAACCGCAATCCTCCTGTCTCAGTCTCCCAAATGCTGGGATTACAAGTGTGCGCCACCACGCCCGGGTCCATTTTATTTTTTATTTTGAAACAGGGTCTGGCTAATTTGCTGAGAGCCTCACTAAGTTTCTGAGGCTAGCCTCAAACCTGAGCTCCTCCCACCTCAGCCTCCTGGCCCCAAGTCTGGGCCGAGTGGCCACTTCCCAGGCTCACCCCAAATGGCGTCTCGTCCTTCTTCTCCACGGGATCTCTGGACGTGCTGTTCGTGTCTACCGGGGCACAGGGCAGGAAAGGTGGGCTTTGGTGTTTCCGCCAGCAACTCCCTGCCCTGGTCCCCACTGGCCCCCAGGAATCGGTGAGCTGCACCCTCTAGCCACCCAGCGGGAGAGGGGTGAGGGGCAAGGGGCGAAGGGCAGGGGAGGGACCAGTCAGGCTACTCACCTACCGGGGAGAAGGACACTGCAGCAGGAGGGCGAAGAGAAGCCAGTGAGACAGAGGAGGGCAGCGCCTGGTCCCTGTCCCTCTGGGGCTCATCCCTTTACAGGACGGGGGCAGGAGAGGCAGGGCCATGGGGGCCTCAAGGGAGAAGATGTTGTGGCCATTTTCCAGCTAGGCTCTGGGTGGCTGTCTTTCGTGGATGGGATTGGCACAAAGATGCCAGCTCCTAGCTGGGCACCACCAGCCCCTTTCTACCCAGGACCAAGCATTTGAATTTCTAGGGTCGGGGTCCTAGCAAGAGGGGAGGCCAGTGGGTCTGGATCTCCACCCTCCGACGGAGCCCAGGAGCAGAGCGGGGCTTAGAGGGGCTCTCACACCTGGGATGGGGTCCTCAGGGTTGAACTCAAAAGGGTTGTCCATGAAGGCGGCCATGACCCAGTCAGCTGCCTGGCCAGAGGGATTGGCGGCCAGCAGCGTGTAATTGCCGTTGTTGACGTGGGTGGGCTGGTTGAGGCGAAGGCAGCCGTGTCGCACGGTCTCGTTGGCGGCCGCCGGCTCCAGGAACTGGGTGAAGATGAAACTGGTCTCGTTGAGCACGGAGCCATTGAAGAGCCAGCGCAGGGAGGGCGCCGGCTGGCCGTCCACGGAGAAGGGGATGCACCAGTGGTGCATCTCCACCGCCGAGTCCAGGTGCACGCTGGCCGGGACTGTGGGCCAGAGGGCAAGGGCTTCAGCACCTACACAGACCGACCCCGCGGGCCTGGGGTGGTGGGGCAGAACCCGAGGAACAGTCCAGGAGGCCCGCAGACATTAGGAGGGGTGTGGGAAGAAAGGGATGGGACATCTTTTTTTTTTTTCTTTTTCTTTTTTGCAGTGCTGGGGATGGAACCCAGGGGCATTCTACCTCCGAGCTACACCCTAGTCCTGTTTTTGTGTTTTTGCATTACTGGGGATGGAACCCAGGGACATTCTACCTCCAAACTATATCCCCAGCCCTATTTTTTAGTCCTTTATTGTTTATTTATTTATTTATTTATTTATTTATTTATTTATTTATTTGCTGGTGTGGGGATGGAACCCAGTGGCATTCGACCTCCAAGCTACACCCCCTGCCCTATTTTTTATTCTTTATTTTGAAACCGAGTCTCACTGACTTGCAGAGGGCCTCACTAAGTAGCTGAGGCTGTCTGTGAACCGCGATCCTCAGGTCTCAGCCTCCTGAATGCTGGGATGACAAGCGTGCGCCACCATGCCCGGCTAGTCTTTATTTTGAAACCGGGTCTCACTGAGTTACAAAGGGCCTCACTAAGTAGCTGAGGCTGTCTGCAAACCGCGATCCTCCTGTCTCCGCCTCCCAAGTTCTGGGATTACAAGCATGTGCCACCACGCCTGGCAAATAACATCTTAAATAAATGCCACAACAGGCACGCAAAATTCAAAGGTGTCAGGAACTCCAGTGGCAGGCCAAAATGAATAACAGCTCTGGAGAAGTGGGGTACCAGCCTGTAACAAGTCAACGTGAAGTTTTTTGGATAAGGGATCTTATCAGATGGAAGCGAGTTTAAGATGGGGCGGGCAAACAGGAAAAAATATGAACTGCATTGTTAAAAAGTATTTTGAGTTGGGTGTTGTGGTGGCGCACGCTTGTAGTCCCAGTACTTGGGAGGCTGAGACAGGATGATCACAGGTTCAAAGCCAGCCTTGGCTACTTAGTGAGGCCCTTGGCAACTAAGTGAGACCCTGTTTCCAAATAAAAAATAAACTAGGTCTGGGAGTATTACCTGGAGGTAGAAGGCCCCTAGGTTTCATCTCCAGTACCATAGGAAAAAAAAATCTGGGCATGGTGGCACATGTTTGCAATCTCAGTACTTGGGAGGCTGAGACAGGAGAATCACAAGTTCGAGGACAGCCTCAAGAAGTAGAGAGACTCTCATCAACCTAGCAAGACTCTGTTTCAAAATAAAAATAAAATAGGGCTGAGGGTGTAGCGGAGATAGAATGCCCCTGAGTTCAATCCCCAGTACAAAAAAAAAATTTTTTTTAAGTTTGAGCTGGGTGCAGTGACACATGCCTATAATTCCAGTGATTCAGGAGGCTGAGGCAGAAGGATGCCAAATTCGAGGCCAGCCTGGGCAACTTAGTGAGGCCCTATCTCAAAATGAAATAAAAAGGCTAGGGGTGGCCGGGCGTGGTGGCACACGCTTGTAATGCCAGCATTTGGGAGGCTGAGACAGGAGGATCACAAGTTCACAGCCAGCCTCAGCTACTACTCAGTGAGGCCCTTTGCAACTCAGTGAGTTCCTGTTTCAAAATAAAAACTAAGGCTGGAATAAAAAAAAAAAAAATAGTAGCTCGGAGGTAGAATGTCCCTGGGTTCCATCCCCAGTAACGCAAAAAAAGTCATTCCCAAACCTCAGATAAAATCATCATTCCCAAACCTTGGATAAAATCCTAAATGAAACGGGAAGATAATAAAAGTAGTATGTGGAACAAAAAAAGCTTTACAGGGTGAAGGAGGTAAAGAAGTCTTTGGAGTGGTGGGGATGACCCAGGAACTGGAGTTGAAGGCCTCAGGTAGCAAGCCTTGGGCAGGGGGCCAGGAGGAAATCCATCTGCGTCCCCTGGCCTCCATGAGCCCCCAGGACTTCCCCGGAAGGATCAGTTTTCGTGGGAATCTGAAAGCAGCTGGGAAGGAATCCCCCAACCCCGGAAAAACACAAGCCCTGCCCGCCCCTCCAGCCCCTACCCTACATATCTCCGTCCCCGGGCACTCACAGGAGACGTTGATCTGGACAGGGTACTCTGTCCGGCCCACGTCATTTTCTGCCCAGCACGTCAAATTCTTCCTGTTCAGGTCTCTGGTGACATTGGCCAGGATCAGTCTCAGGGACGGCAGATTCCCAGATTTCTGGGTCAGGGGAGAGAGGGAATCAGGAAGGATTTCCGCTGGCCTGGTGCTAGACCCCTTTGGGTGGGGGGTGGGATGTAGCTCAGTGGCAAAGCGTCTGCTTTGCAGGCGTGGTGCTCTGGGTTTGATCCCCGGTTCCAAAAAGACAAAAAAAAAAAAAAAAAAGAATCCCTTTAGACCCCTTTGGGAGGGGTCCCTTGGGCTCCGGTGGGCAGGAAGAGAGGGCTGGGAGAGGGTATTGCAGACAATGGCTTCTGCCTTTACTACTTCTTTGTACACTGTCTCCCAGATCACTTATTTAGTGATCTCAGAAATTGCAAGCGCCAGGCATGGTGGCGCACACTTGTAATCCCAGCATTTGGGAGGCTGAGACAGGATTGCCGTTCAGGGGACAGCCTCAGCTATTTAGTGAAGCCCTTTGCAACTCAGTGAGACCCTGTTTCAAAATAAAGTGGTAGCCGGCCATGGTGGCGCACGCTTGTAATCTCCGCGCTTGGGAGGCTGAGACAGGAGGATCAGGCAGGTTTGAAGCCAGCCTCAGTTACTTAGTGAGGCTCTCAGCAACTTAGTGATACCCTGTTTCCAAATAAAGTATAAAATGGGTCTGGGAGTATAGCCCAGAGGTAGAAAGCCTCTGGGTTCCACCCCCAGTACCACCAAAAAAAAAAAAAAAAAAAAAACAAAGAAAGTATAAAATAGGTCTGGGAGTATAGCCCGAAGATAGAAAAGCCCCTGGCTTCTACCCCCACTACCACCAAAATAAATAAATAAATAAATAAATAGGTAAAAATAGGGCTGGAGGTGTATCTTGGAGGTAGAATGCCTCCAAGTACTGCAAAAAAAAAAAAAGAAAAGAAAGAAAAGAAATCGCAAGCATAGCCAATAATAAAACACCCAAACCAACACTCAAGCCACCCATCTGCAGCTTAAACAGCTGGCACGAATCCCAATACTACCTTCACACACCGCCCATTAGGGACGCAGTAGACACTCCCAGCGAGTAACTTTTGCTGTTACTGTTGGGTGATACCAAGGATTGAACCCAGGGTAGGTAAAGACAAGAGTGAGGTCAGAGAGACGAGGTAACTTGACTCTGAATTATCTCAAGACATTGAGGTAAATTGGGATTTCCTTCCCAAGAAACCATAGACCCGTCACGTGTAAATAATAAGAGCTGGAGACAATTCTTAATCTTGCCGAACCATGGGGGGCTTTGTTTGTCTGGTGAGCTGAAGAGGCGGACAAAATGATCTCTTGACATTCTGAAAGCTGTTCTCATAAAATGACGAAAGTCAATGAGGTGGTAAACAGACCACATTTATCTGGAAACTTCATACACATGGACTCCCTTGAGGACAGGAGAGAGGAGGTGCTTTCCTGGCTTTCCACAAGGACGTGTGAGTTTGAAGACGCCAGAAGAGCTCCTAGGCTGTCCGCAGGCTGGAGCTCTGCCACCTCCCGGGGAAACCCTGCCGCCACCCTGGATCACCTGGGGTCTGCGCCTGCTGCTCCTTACTCCTAACGGAGGGGAACCCAGCGCCGGGCTGAGGGAACGCAGGTGTCAGCAAACATGTAAATTTCCCAAAGAGAAACCGAAAACCTGGAATTCCCCAAAGCAAAGAGCTAATTTAAGGTGTCTGCATGCCCAGCCTAGCCAAATCCTTGCAATATATATAATTATATATATTGTATATATATATGTGTTGTATATATTATATATTATATTATATATTGTATATATTATATAGTATATATATTGTGTGTTTTATATAGTATGTATGTATATATTGTATATAGTATATATATTTTATATTATATATATGTGTATATATATATATATATTGTTTGTTTGTTCTGGGGATGGAATCCAGGGTCATTCTGGGTTCAAGCCAAGCTATACCCCTAGCCCTTTATTTTAGTTTTGAAACAGGGGTCTTGCTATGTAGTTAAGAGCCTTGCTGACATTGCTGAGGCTGTCCTCAAACCTGTGATTCTCCTGTCTCAGCTTCCCAAGTACCAAGATTACAGGTGTGCGTCACTACACTTCCACACCTGACTTGTGTGTGTGTGTGTGTGTGTGTGTGTGTGTGCACGCGAGCATGGAGTAATGAGGATTGAACCCAAGGTCATTCTACCTCCAAGCTATACCCCCAACCCTATTTTTTTAATTAAATTTTTTTTCAGTACTGAGGATGGAACCCAGGGCCATTCTACCTCTGAGTTACACCCCAGCCTAATTTTTTATTCTTTATTTTGAAACAGGATCTCACTGAGTTGCAAAGGGCCTCACTAAGTAGCTGAAGCTGTCCATGAACCATGATCCTCCTGTCTCAACCTCTCAAATGCTGGGATCACAAGTGTGCGCCACTATGCCCGGCTTTATTTTTATTTTGAAACAGGGTCTTGCTAGGTTGATGAGAGTTTCACTACTTGTCCTCGACATTGTGATCCTCCTATCTCAGCCTCTCAAGTACTAGGATTGCAAATTTGCACCACCGCACCCAGATATTTATTTATTTATTTATTTATTTATTTATTTATTTTGTTGTTTTGGTGGTACTGGGGTTCCTGGAAGCCCTTCTACCTCTGGGCTACACTCCCAGACCTATTTTTTATATATTTTTATTTGGAAACAGGGTCTCTTAAGCCAGCATGGCTGACTTCGAACCTGCACGATCCTCCTATCTCCGCCTCCCAAGCACGGGGATTACAATCGTGCGCCACCACGCCCAGCTATTTATTTAATTATTTATTTATTCTTGCGGTACTGAGGATGGAACCCAGGGGTGTTCTACCTCCAAGCTACACCCTCAGCACTACTTTTTTTTTTTTTCTGGTGGTACTGGGGTTCCTGGAAGCCCTTCTACCTCTGGGCTACACTCCCAGACCTATTTTTTATATGTTTATTTGGAAACAGGGTCTCTTAAACCAGCACGGCTGGCTTCTAACCTGCACGATCCTCCTGTCTCCACTTCCCAAGCACGGGGATTACAAGTGTGTGTCACCACGCCCAGCATCAGCCCTACTTTTTTTTTTTTTTTTTTTTTTTGTGGTACTGGGGGTGGAACCCAGAGGCTTTCTACCTCCGGGCTATACTCCCAGACCTTTTTTATATTTTATTTGGAAACAGGGTCTCACTAAGTTGCCGAGAGCCTCACTCAGTAGCTGAGGCTGGCTTCGAACCTGTGTGATCCTCCTGTCTCAGTCTCCCAAGCACCACCACACCCGGCATCAGCCCTACTTTTTATTCTTTATTTTGAAACAGGGTCTTACTGAGTTGCAAAGGGTATTTATTTATTTATTTAGCTACTGGAGATGAAACTCAGGGGCACTGTACTTCTGAGCTACAATCCCCAGCCCTAATTAGTTAATTAGTTAATTTAGTATTACTGGAGATTGAGCCTAGGAGCAGCCCATCTCTGAGCTACAACCCCAGCTCTGTTTTATCTCTTATTTTATTTGGAAACAAGGTCTCATTAAGTTGCAGAAAAATCTCTTGCTAAATTGATGAGACTGTCCTCAAACCTGTGAACCTCCTGTCTCAGCCCCCTAAGTACTGGGATTACAGACACGCACTGTTGTGCCAAGTTAATTCCTTGTCCTTTATTACTCTTCTTGGCATCCTTGAACTCCGGAGTGGGAGGACATGCTCAGCAGACATAGCCCTTTTACCATGTCTGCACCTGCAAGCCCTACTGGGCTCCAGGGTCTGTCTGTCTGTCTGTCTGTCTGTCTGCCTGTCTGTCTGTCTGTCTCTCTCTCTCTCTCTCTCTCTCTCTCTCTCTCTCTCTCTCTCTCTCTTGGTACTGAGGATGGGACCCAGGAACATTCTACCTCTGAGCTACACCTTCAGCCCTATTTTTTATTCTTTATTTTTGACACAGAGTCTCACTGACTTGGAAAGGGCCTCACTAAGTAGCTGAGGCTGGCAGTGAACCATGATCCTCCCGTCTCAGCCTCCCAAATGCTGGGATCACAAGCATGCACCATGCTTGGCTCCAGGGTCCCTCTCTACAGATCCAAGGAGCCTCTAGCGATTCTGGGATTGACTGAGCGAGGGCCTCCCAACCGAAACTCACATCCCACTGGCCCACAGTGCTGGTCCCTGGATGCCCACTCCTGCACCGGGTGGGGCGCCTTCATGGGTGGGCACAGCTCACTGTCTGGATCCTGGAGACCTTGTACACAAGGCCTCCTGAGGCAACCTAGGGACAGAGGACAAGGCCTGGGACGTGCCCAGAGACATGTCTGGCTAACAGACAAAGAGGCCAAGAGCGCCCGCGGCAGACAGGATGTCAAAAGCCATCATCATGTCCACCGTCTCAGCTTGCAGATAAAAAAACATAAGCCAGGCATAATGGTGCACGCTTGTAATCCCAGCATTTGGGAGGCTGAGACAGGAGGATCGTGGTTCGCGGACAGCCTCAGCTATTTAGTGAGGCCCTTTGTAATTCAGTGAGACCCTGTTTCAAAATAAAGAATAAAATAGGGCTAGGGGTATAGCTTGGAGGTAGAATGCCTCTGGGTTCCAGCCCCAGTACCAAAAAGAAAAAAGAAAATCATAGTGCAGGCAGATTAAGGGACTTTTTTTTTCTGAAAATCTCTCTGAGAAGTAATTAGTGAACTAGACCTGTGCCTCCCTAACTATATTCAACACACCCCAAAAATGCTGCTTCATCCCCCCAAAAAAGCTTGCTCTGCCTGCAGGACCACAGATATTTCACCACACACACACACACTCACACACACACACACACACACACACACACACACACACTCAGTTTTCTTTCCTTTTTTGTGATACTAGGGACCAAGCCCAGGGGCATTCTATTTCTGATCTATACTCCCAGCCCTATTTTATTTCTATTTTGAAACAGGGTCTTGCTAGGTTGATGAGAGTCTGACTACTGGCTGAGGCTGTCCTCCAATCTACGCTCCTCCTGTCTCAGCCTCCCAAGTACTGGGATTACAGACATGCACGACTCAGCTTTCTTATCTGGAAAGGCAGTACATGGAAGGGATGGTCTGTCCCTATCCTCTCAGCTCCCCCTCTCTACATCAGCCAGCTCTGTGCTCCCAGGGGGGGGCCTAAATTCTGGAGGTCGAGTAGAGGGGGGGGCTGTTGAACCAGCACCTGCCCTAGTTTTATTTTTTAATTTTTTATTTTTTTCGGTACTGGGGATGGAACTCAAGAGGCACTCTACCTCTAAGTTATACCCTCAGCCCTACTTCTTATTCTTTATTCTGAAGCAGGGTCTCACTGAGTTGCAAAGGGCCTCACTAAGTAGCTGAGGCTATCCCTAAACTCTGATCCTCCTGTCTCAGCCTGGGATTATTACAAATCTGGGATTACAAAAACTGGGATTACAGGCGTGTGCCACCATGCCCGGCTCTGCCTTAGTTTTTGTGTGTGCCCTGGGCTGCCCCACAACACCGGCATGAACCCGCAGGCACCCTCCTAGCACTCCGCACCCTCTCTGCTGCCCCTCTTTCCCTGACGCCCCCCACCCCTCCCAGGGTCCTCACCATCACTGTGGCTGACCCTTCCAGCTCCGTGACGATCCAGCCGGCCCGCTGCAGGTCCGGCCCCTCCACGTGGCAATGCAGCGACACGTTGTCCCCCACTTCCACGGACGCATTGGGCATCTGGACCTTCAGCGTGGGCAGACCTGGCACCCAGGAGCCCCGAGGGGTGTCAGGGTGGGACAGGGCCTGTGCCGCCCCTGCCCTTCCCGTCCCACCCCAGGCCGTGGGCGCCCTAGCACCTACCGCAGCTCGAGTTGTGCTGGAGGAGGGCCAGCGGCTCCCCCCGGGGCCCCGGACACCGCAGGGACGGGGCGTGCACCGAGCCGGGCCGCTCCTCCTCCCAGCGCAGCAGCCAGAGGACAGCGCAGGAGCAGCGCAGCGGGTTCCCGGTCAGGACCCTGGCAGGACAGAGAGTCAGGGATGGAAGGAGCCCTGCTGGGCAGGAGGAGGCGCTGGAGGTTACAGGTGGGGATGCAGGACGGGGTCCTGTTGTGACCCAATAAGCCGAAGGGCTGCCCCGGGGATGCCAGGGACAAGCCAGACCAGGGCTCTCAGTGGGAGGACAAGGGCGCCCCAAACCCATGCCCTGTGCCCCCGGGGGGTGCTGCAGACACGAATCTGATGGGGGGTCCACAGGCATACAATAGTCCCCAGCCTCAGCCCACAGGAGAACATGGAGTCCTAAGGAGGTTCCCCGCAGATTCTGGCACACCTCATGGGGATGCTGGCACCTGTGGCCAGAACCCCCACGGCCCCCCACCCGGCCCTTGAAGCCCCACTCACAGCTCCTGTAAGGGAAGCCCCTGCATGGTTCTCCAGGACAGAGACTCCAGAGCGTTGAAGGAGAGATTCCTGCACCAGTGAACAGGGCGAAACGGACCCCAGACCTGTGAGTCACGGGGTGGGGGGGGCCAGGAGGAAGCTGGCCTCTGCCCCCACCCCAGGCAACTGGACCTAACGGGGAGCCCCTGACGGAGGCAGCAGGTGCCTGACTGTACCATGTGGAGTTGGGGTGACAGCAGGTGAGGGGTTTTGTGTAGCCCTCTGCTTGGAACTACAAGGGTTAACCCCACTTAACCCCCTCCGAAGACCCCAGGGAGGCATCCAAGGGAACAGCCGTTCCCCCTTCCCCCACCTTCAGCCCCAGCTGGCAAATGCGGGGACCACAGCTGGGGGAGGGGCTCCATCTGTGCTCCCCACAGAGGAGGGGAGGACTGAAGGTCCCACACTCCTCTGCCCCCGTCAGAGGACAAGGATCTCAAAGTACTTCCTGGGTCCCCGGCCCTCTCCTCCTCCCCGCTGGTCTCCAGGGACTAAGGAACTTTGGGTAGAAATAGACCCCAGGGTTGCTTCTCCCTAGATATGGAGATGGAGAAAGTGGTCCAGCAGGGGGTTTGCTCTGGGCCAAAAGGGACGCTGGTCCAGGGGCCCCAGTGCTCTGTGCACGGGCCAGGCTGCAGCTCCTGGGAGCCTCATCCTCAGAGGGTGTTCCTTGGCCCCTCTCCCTGCCCAGCCAGCCTATGGTTTATGGGGTCACAGAGGCACCAGAAACATAACAAAAACCAGAACCATGGCTACTGTGGAGCGGGAGCAGAGTGAGGATGAGTTCTGTCCTGCCGCTTGCAGCTGCATGACCTCAGCCCAGACATTTAATCTCTCTGATTCTCAGAATCCTCATCCACAAAATGGGGGCAGCCCTAGCTGTCACCCAAGTTGCAGGTAAAGATTTGCTGACATAATAACTGAAATGTCAGCCGGGCGTGGTGGCACATGCTTGCAATCCCTGTACTTGGGAGGCTAAGACAGGAGGATCAAAGGTTCAAGGTCAGCCTTAGCTACTTAGTAAGGCCTCTGCAACTTAGTGAAATCCTGTTTCCAAATAAAGAAATAAAAAATAGGCCTGGGGGTGTAGCTCAGAGATAGAATGCCCCTGGGTTCCATCCCCAATATCGCAAAAAAAAAAAAAAAAAAAAAGTACTCATGGCAGGTGTGGTGGTGCACACTTGTAATCTCAGTTTTGGGAGGTTGAGACAGGAGGATTGCAGGTTTGGAGCCAGTCAGAGCAACTTAGTGAGACTTTATTTCAGAGTAAAAAATAAAAATTAGGCTGGGGGTATAGCTTGGAGGAAGAATATCCCCTGGGTTCAATACCTAGCAACACACACACAAAAAAAATTCTTATGCTAGGTGTATTGGTGCACAGCTGTAATCCAAGTACTTGGGAAACTGAGACAGGAGGATTGCAGGTTTAAGGCCAGCCTCAGCAAGGTGGCAGATCTGATGCCCCTGGCCCAGGTTGGCCCGGGGCTGGTCAGAGCTCGCCCACCAGGGATGCAGTGGGGGATGAGATTCCAGCCAGAAACAGGAGTCCTCGCCTCCTGGCTCCCTTTGGGCTGCTGTGTACGTGAACCCCAGGAAGAGAGACTGGGCAGACACCTAGACAAAGTGAGATAGCCAGAAGGACCTGCGGCCTGCGGGGGCGAGGCTGAGAGCAAGGTCTCCTTTCCAGGGGGCTGGAGATCCTCTCCCTGAGTGGACTAGGACCTTCCTCAGAACCAGCAGCCCAAGGCCGGGCGGCCTCCCACCCCGGTGCCCAGCCCAGGCCACTCACAGGCGACTAAGCTGAGGGGTGAATCGGAAGGCATCTGGCGCCACGAAGCGGAGACCACTCTGTACGATGGAGCTGAGGGGGTGCGGGAGGAGGGAGGGTCAGCCCCGGCCTCGGCTGCTCTGAACGCCCTCTGTGCCCATGCCAGCCCCCCACGGCTTCTCTGGAGCCCTCATGCCTGAGCTCCCCGGCCCCTCGGCCCTTAGCCCCAAAGGTGCTCCCCAGCCCTAGACCCTGGCCCCTCCCTGGCCCACTGGCTCCATAGCCCTGGCCCTCACAGGTTCCTCAGCTGCCCCAGGCCCTGCAGGTCCCCAAGCTCCAGGCGCTGCAGATCCTGCTGGTTCTCCATGTACCTGTGGGCAGAGGGTTGGTCAGGGCGGTGGTCAGGGCCGCGCTGGAGTTCCCGTGCCACCACCCACCGCCTCCCCCAGGATCACACACATGCAGACGCGCGTGTGCACACAGGCACAGGGATGCAGAGACAGATCCCACAACTTACCCATGCATGCATGTGCTTCCTCACACGCTCACGCATATGCACACACTCACACGCCCCTTGCACCATGCACACACTCAAGCATGCACACATGCACACAGAGGCATCGACACATGCATGGGGAGGCTTGCTCGCGCCATTCACGCGTGCACGTGTGTGTGCAGAAACACATGTGTGCACACAGATACATGCTCGCCTGCAAGGCTCACATAGACCTCTCACTCACATGCACACACATGTATGAGCATGTGTGTGTGTGCACTTAAGTGCACACCCATCCATTCTTTTTTTCTTTTGCGGTACTGGGGATGGAACCCAGGGGCATTCTGCCTCCGAACTAAACCCCCAGCCTTATTTTTTATTCTTTATTTTGAAACAGGGTCTCACTGAGTTGCAAAGAGCCTCACTAAGTACCTGAGGCTGTCCGCAAACCGCAGTCCTCCTAGCTCAGCCTCCCAAATGCTGGGATTACAAGCGTGCGCGCCACCACGCCCGGCTCACCCATCCACTCTCGGCTCGCTGCCCTGCATTTATGCCTTCCTTGCACACCTCAACCACAAGGGCCCAGCCTGAACACTCGCTCCCACCAAGGGCCCAGGATCATGAAGCCACAGCTCCGCCCTGTGCAGCACGTTTTCCAACATGCCTATGCAGGGGCTACTGTGCGGACTCGCTCCCAGCCACACGTCCCACCCTCTGTGCCCCTCAAAGCCTCCGGCCCCTCCCCACGCTCCAGCAGCAACCCCCTCTTTCCACCACAGCAAGCCAAGTGCAGAGAGAGAGGCTGTCAGCCAGGACCCCTGGGCCCCTCCCTGCCCAGGAGGGACTCAGGAAGGGGGAGCGGGTCAATCAGAGGTGCTGTCAGATATGGGGTGGGAGGGACCGCCTGGCTTGACGCTGCCAGAGAGGGGGGGAAGCTAAATGGCAGTGGGGGGAGCAGAAAAAAACAAAGATTGAAACAGAGACAGAGGAGGAGACTGGCACAGAGTAAGAGAAAAGCAGGCAGAAAGACAGATAGAGAAAGGAAAGGGAGAGAAAATGAAAGAGACAGACCAGCCAGCGAGTGGGCGCTGGGTGGAGCTTTGGGTCTGGCGTGCTGGAGGGTTCCTGAGAACTGTGCTGCCCTGCGGTGGCAGGTCTGCCCCACCCCTACCCAGCACACATGCCAGGGGCCCCTGGCTGCCTCTGCTTCCCAGAACTCTCCCCCTCTACCTCGGACTTTCCCTAAGGAAGGACTAAGGAAGGGAACAAGGACCTGGGTCGGGGACCCCTTCTCCTCTCCTCTCCCCGCCTTGGACAGCTCAGTCCCGGAGGCCCAGGGAGTACTATCTAGACTCCAAGGGCAGACCCCTGGGCAGCTTGCCCCCGACCCAGCCCCTGCCCAGAGTGTTTCAAACTGTAGGGACAGAGGGAGCTGGTCAGAATGTGTGGCCCACGGGTGCGCACGCTGTCAAGCGGCCTGCCCAAAGCTGCCTCGCTGGTTTGGATTCATAATCAATCTGTCTATGGGAGCCCATTATCTCCTCGTTAGCTCTGCGGGTGAGGGAGGAGGAGGGGAGGGCATCGTGCTGGAGGAGGTGGGGGATCGGGCCGCTGCCCCACCCAAGGAGCGGCTGGGTTCCCCATCCTGCGTGCCCCCTAGTTCTCAGCCCCGGCCAGTCCGCTCTCCCTACCCCTGGGCTGCACACACTTGGGGCTTGGAAGGGAACTAGGAAATTAGAGCACCTTTGGGGAGCACTTAGGCGGCTAGAGACCCTGGTTTAAAGGCCTGTCGTGATGAATGGTTGGGAGTGGGGGTGACAGCCTGGATCTTAGGCCCCCTCCCATCATGCAGAAATCTAGGCTTGGACCCAGACAAGGCCATCTCCTCTCCTCCTGGTCTCCCTAGGGCCATTAGAGTGAGAGATATTGAGTACCTTCCCGTTAATTACCACAAGAGGCCCGAGTAACTGAGTGCCAAGTACTGCAGGCTGCTCCAGTAACTCCCAGACAGTCACAGCCCCCACCTCGGCCGGCCTCCTCGCTGTCACTGTGCAAAGCGGAGGAGCCCAGCCCAGCCTGAGCCCGGAGCACAGGACCGGGATTTTCTAGGGGTTTCTCCCTCATCTTGAAGTCGGGGCCCTCCAGCCACAGAATACTCAAGTATTTTCCAACCACCATTATGTGATGCTTGAGTACCAATTATTAAGGCATACTCCCATAGGCTTCGCCAGCTGCTGAAAAGTACTTGAGTATTTTGTAACCAATTATTGCAGAATGCCTGAGATTCCTCCCAGCTTTGGACCTGGAAGGGAGAGAAAAAAAATCTCTCAGCAAATAGTTCTGACTCGGACTCCCTGGCCCAAGTAAGGGGACAAGATTAGAGAAAGAGAAGGGAGTGGGGTGGGGTGAAGGGTTCCCCTTTCCGAGTCCAGATGGGAGGGTCCTGACGTGAGGGATAGTGGAAATGCAGGCAGGAGAGATCAACCAGGCAGGTCGGCCCCACACCACCAATTCCAGCTCAATCCCCAAGTCCAGGGGCAGAGCTGGGGTTGCCTGGTCAGGCAAGGAAGGAGTTGGGGATTGCTTTTCCTCCCCAACACACACACACACACACACACACACACACACACACACACATCTCCACCAGACAGAGCAGGGGCTCCAGAAAACAGCTTGTGGACGGCTAGGCTCTCTCAGTCCCCAGCTGCCCTGAGTCCTACTGGACATCCAGAGAGTGAACTCGGGGCTGGTTGGGGACAGCGGCGGCCGAGGAAGCCGGGTGGGTGCCCCCAAGGACTGCCCAGTGCCGCGCCCGCCCAGCCGGCCCCAGCAAGTGGTCCGCGCCCTCGGGGCAGGGCTAAGGCCTCGGTCCCGCGCCCCCTGACCCGCCGGACACTCACAGCTCGGTCAGGTTCCCGGCGCCCTGCAGCTGGCGAAGGCTGTTCAGGGCCCCTGCCCTGGTGCAGCGCAGCCCCGAGGGGCCGGAGGGGCAGCAGTCGTAGGGACAGGACGCAGCGCCCGCGGACGCCAGCACCAGCCAGGCCAGCAGGCCGCCCGGCCCCGCAGCCCGACGGCGCCCTCCGAGCTGCCCGCGCCGTCCGCGTCGCAGCATCGCCGCGGCGCCCGCCTCGCTCAGGCCAGGCGGCCGCTTGTGCTCGCCCAGCTGCCGCTGGCCAGCCTCCGGCGACATGTGCTCTGGGCGGGGTTAAAGACCTGGCCTCCAGGAAAGGGCGGAGCCTGCGGCTGCCCGGCCCCGCCCCCGGCCGCGGCCCCGCCCCTCTCCCGGAGCCCCCAAGGCGCCCCCTCCCCTCCCGGGGGTCCTCAGTGCCAGGCTTCTGCCCAAGAGTGCCCCACCTCCAGGAGGCTGGGGGGGGAGAGCCTCACAAGTGTCGTCTTTTGGGGGTGGGGGACTGGGAAGTTGATACGATATTTCTCCCAGAGCAAAAAGCAGCTGCAGGTTTTAGATGGGGGGGAGGGGAGATGATGGATCTGGGGAAAGGTTGGCGCCCAGGCCATGCCAGCCAGCCCCCGCCCCACGCCGCGCGGGCCGGCCTGGGAGCGTGCTTGTCGCCTGGGCTGGCTAGGTGAAAAGCTCTCTAAAACCTCGTAAGAAAAGGAGAGGAGCCCCTCCGTCCCCAAAGCGCCAAACGCAGACCCCACGGAGGAAAATCAGAAGCGGCAGAGGACAGAGGAGTTGTCTTAAAGACAGCTGAAGAACGCCAGGTGCTGGGGCGTTTGTCTGTAATCTCAAGATTTGGGAGGCTGAGACAGGAGGATCGCAGATTCCAGGCCAGCCTCGGCAACTTGGCGAGACCCTCTGCTATTGATTGATTGATTGATTGATTGATTGATAGTTGGGGACAGAGTCCCGCTAGTTTGTTTTTGTTTTTGTTTTGCGATGCTAGGGGTGGAACCCAGGGAAATTCTACCTCCGAGCCACACCCTCAGCCCTATTTTTTATTCTTTATTCTGAAACCGGGTCTCACTGAGTTGCAGAGGGCCTCACTAAGTAGCTGAGGCTGTCCGCGAACCACGATCCTCCTGTCTCAGCCTCCCAAATGCTGGGGTTACAGGCGTGCGCCACCACGCCGGGCTGATCCTCAGCAAGTTAGCGAGACCCTGTTTCAAAAAAAAAAAATTTTTTTTTTAAAGGTTAAATTGATGGAGTGTAGGTTGGAGGTAGAATGCTCCTGGATTCAATCCTCAGTATCTAAAAATAAAATAAAAAGCCGGGCGTGGTGGGGCACGCTTGTCATCCCCGCATTTGGGAGGTTGAGACAGGAGAATCGTGGTTTGGGAACAGCCTCGGCTACTTAGTGAGGCTCTTTGCAACTCAGTGAGACGCTATTTCAAAACAAAGAATAAAAAATAGGGCTGGAGGTGTCGCTCGGAGGTAGAATGCCCCAGGGTTCTATCCCCAGTACTGCAAAAAATAAATAAATAAAAATTAAATTTAAATTTAAAAACAGCCGGAGGGAGACCCGGGAGCCGAGACCCCGACGTCCCCGAGATGCCACAGGGTGGCGCTAGACACCCCTTCGCAGGGTGCGCGCTCAGGGCCCGGGTCCGGTGGGCGGGGGCTCGGCCTGCAGCTCTCGTAAAGCTGCCGCGCGGGTCCTGGGTAAGTCCGGGCCCCGGCCAGCCCGCGGGAGCCCCAGGGCTGGGTCGGGCCAAGCTGAGCAGTGCTGGCATCGATCGCCGTCCTGACAAGAGCATCGATTTCTGCGCTTAGAAATTAATAGATCTTCTCTTAGCTCTTCGGACGCGGGAGCCGCCCGCGGGTGGAGCTGGGGACGCGTCGGCCCTGGGAGGCTGCGCATCTGGAAAGCCCGGGATCCCGGAGCCCGGGCCCGCAGGCCGGGTCTCAGCTCCTCGCACCAGCTGGCTGCGGGAGCCGGTCGGTCTCAGGCCTAGGGGGGAGAAGGAAGCGGGGTCCTAGAGGAGAGACCCCCGGGGAGGGAATAAGCCAGGCCCAGGGAGCGGGCGAAGAGCCCCCCTAGAGGCAGGCGGGTGGGTGTCCTCCCAGCCAAGGGCTCAGCAAGGCGGCCCCCAGAGTCCCCGAGACAGGCGTGCACAGGTAGATGGATGGAGCCGAAATTCAGGAAAGTGAGACCGCGGAAGCGGAGCCCACGTGGCGACCGTCCTGCTCCAGCGTCGCTTTAAAGGGGCCGGGGCAGGCCTCCTCGCCAGGCTCCAAACAGCGGGCTCTGGCGGGGCGAGGCCACCAGGAGCTACCCCGCAGGTGCCCAGGCACCTGTCGGTGTCATCTAGAAACACACGCTCGCTGGCTGCCCCTCCCACCCTGCGCTCCTCTAGGGAGAGGTCAGCCCCGAGGAGACCAGCCCCCAGGCCCCCGACGTCCCCTTATTTCCCCAACAGATCAGGCTTCCCTCAGTTGTCAGGCTAAATATTTTGGCTTGGCGGGAGGGGCGGGGAGATCTGAGAGGTGCCCGCAAACCAATCGGTTTCCAGGGGGGGCGGGGAGGACCGGAGCTGGGCGCGGCTGGTGGCCTCTGAGGACATTGAAGCGGGTGCAGTGGACTGGGAGGCCCCCTCGGTGGAGTGGGGTCCGCTGCTTCCTGCCCTGGGCGAGCTCGGGGCGGGGGGGGGGGGGGGGGGGCCCTCCGGTTCTGCCTCGCCTGCCCTTTTGCTCCTGACGCTGTCACCCCCATGTCGCTGGCTGAATCTCTATCTCCATCTCTCAGTCTATAGATTCCCGCTGTCTCTCTGCCTCCAGCTGCCTGTCACTGACTGTGTCTCCAAAACCCGAATTTCTTCTGGTGTCTCAGCAAGGGTTTCCTAATCTCTGGGCCCTGCCCTGCCCGCCCTTTCCCCCAGGTCTCTGTGTCCCCTCGGATCTCTGTGTCCCTTACAGGCCCTTTTCCTTTCTGGAGCTTCCAGGAAGAAAGCCAGGACCATGGCAGGACCCAGTCCGTGGCCCTGGGGAGCGTGCCTGCTTTTGATTCTCCTGTCCTTGGGAGTTGGCCTGGACACGCCAGAGGGTGAGTGCCCTGGATTATCTCCAGACACCTTTCTCTCTCTCTCTCTCTCTCTCTCTCTCTCTCTCTCTCTCTCTCTCTCTCTCTCTCTGCAGAGCAACAGGAAGAATGGAGAAGGACATCCCATAGGAAGAACAGTTAGCTGCCTGCATCTAGGTCGGGGAAGTGGGGATTTGGAAATGTGGGAGAGGGGGATAAATAGATGTCTTCCAGTTCATTCCTGCTTCTGGAATCAGCATCCCAGGAAAGCCTGAGAAAGGAGGCTTTGGGAGCCTTAGATGTCACTTGTAGAGACACTGAATAGAAAGAGACAAGGCTGGATGGGTATCTGAGAGCCAGACACCATTCAGCAACTGACTCTGTGGGGAAGGCAACGAGCTGGGAGAACTGAGTGGCACGCCTCCTTGGATCCTGAGCTCCTGTGCCCAGGGCCCTGTCTCATGGCCCCCACCCGCAAGGCCCTTCCAGTGTGGGGAAGGCGCTGGGTTGTGGGGGAGGACTACTTTCACATAGGGTTTGGAGCCAGGCTTGATGGCACACGCTTGTAATCCCAGTATTTGGGATGCTGAGACGGGAGGATCGCAGGTTTGTGGCCAGCCTCAGCTACTTAGTGAGACCCTATGCAACTTAGTGAGACCCTGTTTCAAAATAAAGAATAAAAAACAGGGCTGTGCATGGTGGCGCACGCTTGTAATCCCCGCGCTTGGGAGGCAGAGACAGGAGGATCACGCAGGTTCAAAAACAGCCGCGCTGGCTTAAGAGACCCTGTTTCCAAATTAATAAAAAGTATAAAATAGGTCTGGGAGTGTAGCCCAGAGGTAGAAGGGCTTCCAGGAACCCCAGTACCACTAATAATAATAATAATAATAATAATAATAATAATAATAATAATAAAAAACAGGGCTGTGAGTGAAGCCCAGAGGTAGAATGTCCCTGGGTTCCACCCCCAGTGCAGAAAAAAAATAGTGTTTGGGAAGTTGGGATGGGACCATAAAGACCAAATAGCATTTGTGGGATATTGGGGGGCTCAGATGGGAAAGGGGAGGTGGTATGATCCCCTTCCTGAATCCAGCTTCCTTTCCAAGCGGAAGGAGCTCAGGAAGACAGTGGTGCGTGCTTGCCCTGGACTCTTACAAGGGCAGGGTAGGGTCTCCCACTCCTACAGAGGCAGAGGAGTGGTACAAATAGGTCAGGAGAAGGGGTCCCTTGCAAACGGTGCTAGCCAGGGTGCCTGCAAAGCCTGACTCCCCTCCCCTGCCCCCTGCCATTGCAGGACCCGGCAGATGCCAGCCTGAAGCAGGTTTGTCAGGACAGGAGCCTGTCCCAGGGGTTCAGTGTTTGGTCAGGGTACACAGGTGTTCCGTTCCCAGTGCAGTTCTGCGCAGAGCCGGGTCATGAGGGAAGGCAGGGGTTAATTTGCAAAAAGGTCTTAGATTTGTTTTTCCAAATGACTCCCATCAGGGGAGCCCTGAAGAGGCTAGGGCATGATGGGAAACGGAGCCTGCCCAAGAGAGCCCCCATCTGCCTGGAAAACCCTGATTGGCTCACCTGGAGGGGATGCTCTCATTCTCTCTCTTTGGTGTGCGTACCTGCCTGGCCCAAACACACACACACACACACACACACACACACACACACACACCTGCAAGCACACACTCAAAGTCAAGCTCAGGACCTTTAATGACAATAGAGGCCTTGCCGCCCTCCTCTCTCCCAGCTCATCAGAAAATGGGTATTCTACCTCTGAGCTACATCCCTAGCCCAATTTTTTATTGTTTATCTTGAAACAGGGTCTCACTAAGCTGCAGAGGGCCTCACTCCACAGCTGAGTCTGTCTGAGAACCCAGATCCTCCTGTCTCACTCTTCCAAGTACTGAGATTACAAGAGTGCATCATCACACCAGGCTTCAGGAGTGAGATTCTTACCAACCCAGCCAGACCTTGTTTTAAAATAAAAATAAAATAGGGCTGGGGGTGTAGCTCGGAGGCAGAATATACCCCAGGACCAAAAAAAAAAAAAAAGGATAAAGTTGCTAGTGGCTGGGTGTGTGGTTCAGTGGCTAGCGCTTGCCTGGCATATACAAGGCCCTTTGATCTCCAGCCTTGGAGGAAAATAATAATAATAATACTAAGCTGCTATTAATTACCAGTGGGAGCTGGGCATGGTGGCGCATGCTTGTAATCACAGCGTTTGGGAGGCTGAGACTGGAGGATCACGGTTTGAGGACAGCCTCAGCTACTTAGTGAGGCCCTCTGCAACTCAGTGAGACCCTGTTTCAAAAATAAAGAATAAAAAATAGGGCAGTGGTTGTAGCTCGGAGGTCAAATGCCCTTGGGTTCCATCCCCATACCCGCAAAAAAAAAAAAAAATTACCAGTGGGAAGTGGTTTTGGGAGGGGAGATGGGCAGAGGGCAGGTGGGCCCCGAGGAGGAGGCCACTCCTGGCCAGAGCACAGCCTGGCCCTCTGCCCAGCTTCCTGCTGCCACTGTGGCTTCCCTTCCCCAAAGCTGTGAGGGTGGGAAGGGGCACTTGGGCACAGTGTGCTCACGGTCCGCTCCTCCGGCGCCCGCAGTGTGCCCCAGCCTGGACATCCGCTCCGAGGTGGCCGAGCTGCGGCGGCTGGAGAACTGCAGCGTGGTGGAGGGCCACCTGCAGATCCTGCTCATGTTCACCGCCACGGGGGAGGACTTCCACAGCCTCAGCTTTCCACGCCTCACCCAGGTCACCGACTACCTGCTGCTCTTCCGTGTCTATGGCCTGGAGAGCCTGCGTGACCTCTTCCCCAACCTGGCGGTGATCCGCGGTGCCCGCCTCTTCCTGGGCTACGCGCTGGTCATCTTCGAGATGCCACACCTGCGCGACGTGGGGCTGCCTGCGCTGGGGGCCGTGCTGCGCGGGGCCGTGCGCGTGGAGAAGAACCAGGAGCTCTGCCACCTCTCCACCATCGACTGGGGCCTGCTGCAGCCCGCGCCGGGCGCCAACCACATCGTGGGCAACAAGCTGGGCGAGGAGTGCGCGGACGTGTGCCCAGGTATGCTGGGCGCCGCCGGCGAGCCCTGCCCCCGGACCACCTTCGGCGGGCGCACCGAACACAGGTGCTGGACCTCCAGCCACTGCCAGAGAGGTGGGTGCTGGCACAGAGACGTGACCGGAAGCCCCGGGATGCAGGGCCAGGTAGGGCGGGCGGCCCTGGGATGGCGGAGGTCAGAACTTGACTCTCCAAGATCGGGGATCCCATTTTACAGAAGAGGAAACTGAGGCAGAGCTAGCAAAGGGCAGTCAAGGAGCAGGTAAAGGAGAGGTACACGATGGACATGAGGAGCCGGGCGTGGCGGCGCACGCTTGTAATCCCAGCATTTGGGAGGCTGAAGCAGGAGGATTGCGGTTCGCAGACAGCCTCAGCTACTTAGTGAGGCCCTTTGCAACTTATGAGACCCTCAAAATAAAGAATAAAAAAATAAGGCTGGGGGTGTGGCTCAGAGGTAGAATGCCCCTGGGTTCCATCCCCAGTACTGAAAAAAAAAATAAATGCATTGATGCAGAAGAAAGGGCAAGGAGTGGGTAGAGGAAGGGAGGGGAGAGGGTTCCAGGGGAAGAAGGAGCTTGCAGAAGCCGGGCAGACCTGGGCTTCCCCCAACCTGGGAGCTTCCCCACCAGCTGCTAGAGGTCAGCGCCTCTCACCTCCACAGCCCAGCAGCCCAGTGGCCCAGAGGCAGGCAGGAAAGTAACCGGATCCCTGCTGTATCCACTGCAGCCTCCCCAGGCCCCTCGCTGTTGGCTGTAAACACAGCCGCTGAGCGTCCTCCAGTGTACACTGTCAACAGGCCCGGCTGACCCCACCCCGCAGTCACTCCCACAGACATCCAGCTGCATCTGTGGGGTATCCAGGCGACTGTGTCCCAGCCCAGAGCTCAGCACTCCTCCTGCCTGGGTTGGGAGCTGGAGAGGCTCGGCCAGCGGCCTCCCCTCCCCACACACCCCCAGGCCCACCTTGCCCTGGGGGGGGGGGCTTAGCGCTCAGAGAGGCGAGTTGGCTCAGCCTGGCCCTGTGCCTGGGGATTTTGCGGGCATCAGGCGTAGAGAGGCCAGTGGCAAGGTCAGGGTGCTGTCCAGAGTTCTGATATCCCCAGCTAGGCACTGTGAGGGTGGGGAGCCTCCAAGGGGGGGCCAGTCCTTCTACATTGGCCCCCTCCAAGGGAAACAGCCAGCACCCAGTGTCATCTGACCCCCGGAGGGCAGCGTGGAGCCAGGCTGATGGGTCATGAGTGAGACTTAAGCGGAGCTCTGTCTGCAGTGTGTCCCTGCCCCCAAGGGCTGGCCTGCACAGCAGGAGGGGTGTGCTGCCACCCCGAGTGTCTAGGGGGCTGCAGCCAGCCGGAGGACCCCCGTGCCTGCGTGGCCTGCCGCCACCTCTACTTCCAGGGTGCCTGCCACCGTTCCTGCCCTCCAGGCACCTACCAGCACGAGTCCTGGCGCTGTGTCACGGCAGAGCACTGTGCCAGCCTGCGCTCAGTGCCCGGCCGCACCTCTGCCTTTGGCATCCACCAGGGCAGCTGCCTGGCCCAGTGTCCGCCGGGCTTCACCCGGAATGGCAGCAGGTGAATGAAGGGCGGGAGGCCCCCTTGGGTCTGCGGGGAGGCCCAAGGCTCATGCAACCCTGCTTGCCCCTGACAGCATATTCTGCCAGAAGTGTGAGGGGCTGTGTCCCAAAGAATGCAAGGTGGGCACGAAGACCATCGACTCAGTCCAGGCGGCCCAGGATCTGGTGGGCTGCACGCACGTGGAGGGAAGCCTCATCCTCAACCTCCGCCAGGGCTGTCAGTACATCCTCTGGGGCAACGCCTTCCTCCTTCCAGCCACGCCCCCTCTCCTAGCCACGCCCTCCCGTCCAATTCGGTCCTTCCTCCGTCCGGCCACGCCCCTTCTCCCAGCCACGCCCTTCCATCCAATTCGGTCCTTCCTCCGTCCGGCCACGCCCCTTCTCCCAGCCACGCCTTTCCATCCAATTCTGCCCTTCCTCCACCCAGCCACGCCCATTGTCCCAGACAAGTTTCTGCAATGGCCTGGCTGAGTGCCACTTTCCTGGGTCCAACTCTGAGGGTCCGTCCCCTGGTCCCCTCTCCAGTCCACCTGCCCTGTGGATCTGTCACTCTCCCCCACCCCTCCTGCTCCAGTCCTCTCTTTCTCAACCTCAGACAACCTGGAGCTGGAGCTGCAGCACAGCCTGGGGCTGGTGGAGACCATCACCGGCTTCCTCAAAATCAAGCACTCCTTTGCCCTCGTGTCTCTGGGCTTTTTGAAGAACCTCAAGCTGATCCGAGGAGACACCATGGTGGATGGGTAAGGGGTCAGAATAAGCCCTCTTCCCCAACACTCCCGAGACAGTGGTGAACAGAATGGGCTCTGGAATCTGTTCAGCCCTTTCTAGCTGCGTGACTCCAGACAGGTTACTCAACTCCTCTGGCTCTCGGTTTTTCCTTCAATAAAATAGGGCTAATATAACACCACCTACTCCTTAGGACTGTTGCGAATATCCCTTAAGTTATGGTGAAGTATTTGAAACAATGCCTAGAACACAGTATATACAATAAAAATTAAAGTTACATGTAAGTCCACATGGGTTGGCCATAATTGTTACTATCTAATCCTCTCAGCTGCAGAATTTGACTGCCTAAAATTCAAACCAGTTCCTACCACTACCAGACCAGGTCTGCCCATAATGTAACAAGTATTTTTCAAAATAAGAAGAATGTCTTAGAGACTGTCTTGGTGGTGCACTCTTGTAATCCCAGGACTTGGGAGGCTGAGACAGGAGGAGCACAGGTTGACATCAGCCTCAGCAATTTAGGGAGATCCTGTTTCAAAGTACAAAATAAAATTGGGCCAGGCGTGGTGATGCACACTTATAATCCCAGGACTTGGGAGGCTGAGACAGGAGGATCGCGGTTCGAGGCCAGCCTCAGCTACTTAGTGAGACGATTTGAAACTCAGTGAGACCCTGTTTCAAAATCAAGAATAAAAAATAGGGCTGGGGGCATAACTTGGAGGTAGAATGCCCCTGGGTTCCATCCCCAGTACTGCAAAAATAAATAAATAAATAAATAAATAAATAAATGAATTAAAAAAATAAAAAGTCTGAGAATGTAGGTCAGTAATAAGCACCCCTGGGTTCCATTCCCAGTATCAAAAGAATAAATAAAACATGTGGTACATTTTTGTTAGTTTATATACATATACACATGTACACATATATGTATATATCATATACATGTATGTATAGTTACCACCAGTCAGGTGCTGCCTGTGATTTTTCATGACTCCTGGCACACTGTCACAGCCCCTAGAGTGTCCACACCCCGGCCCCAAGAAGAGTACCATTCCCCTTGCGTCTCTAAGGCTAGCACAGAGTCTGGTCCAAGGCAAGCCCTCAAGTGAACTGAAGGAAGCCAGGAGGCTAGGCTGGCGTGGTGGCGCACACTTGCAATCCCAGCATTTGGGAGGCTGAAACAGGAGGATCGCAGTTCGCAGACAACCTCAACTACTTAGTGAGGCTCTCGGCAACTTAATGAGACCCTGTTTTCCAAATAAAGTATAAAATAGGTCTGGGAGTATAGCCCGAAGGTAGAAAGCCCCTGAGTTCTACCCTCAGTACCACACACACACAAAAAAGAGAATAAAAAATAGGGCTGGGGGTGTAATTTGGGGGTAGAATGCCCCTGGGTTTCATCCCTAGTACTGCTAATAATAATAATAATAATAATAATAATAATAATAATAATATAGGAAACCAGGAAGCTAGACATCACACTCATAGTCAGGGCCCAGAGTGGGTGTATCCAAGCCCACTCTTGTGTGATAGGTGCCGCTGGGCCCAGCACAGCGCCTCCGGGAGGAGCCCATAGACCACCCCCTTTCCCACCCGCTGCGCCCACCTCCCTGCAGAGCAAGGTCCCCTGGCCTCCCCCAGGAACTACACTCTGTACGTGCTGGACAACCAGAACCTGCAACAGCTGGGGCCCTGGGTAGCGGCCGGGCTCACCATCCCGGTGGGCAAGATCTACTTCGCCTTCAATCCGCGCCTCTGCTTGGAGCACATCTACCGCCTGGAGGAGGTGACCGGCACGCGAGGTCGGCAAAACAAGGCTGAGATCAATCCCCGCACCAACGGAGACCGCGCTGCCTGTGAGGCCCAGCCCCCAGCCCCAGGGACACTGCCGCGGGCGCAGGAGGGGAGGCCCCGTCTGGAGGGTGGGATGCGCCGGGGTCAGGGTGGGCGCTCTGGGAGCAGGTGTTCGCCGCTCACCCTTAACGCAGGCCAGACGCGCACCCTGCGCTTCGTGTCCAATGTCACGGAGACCGAGCGCATCCTGCTGCGGTGGGAGCGCTACGAGCCCCTGGAGGCCCGCGACCTGCTCAGTTTCATCGTGTACTACAAGGAGTCGTGAGTACCCTGGGCGCGGGCCGATTCCTCCAGGACCGAGGGCAGGTGAGGCTGGAGCCCAGAGGAGAGCGGGGATCGCAGAGCTCTCTGCCTCCAGCCTCCACCCTTTGTTCCTCAGTTTCCCCACACCAAAAGAATGGAGAGGACTGTCAGGGCTTCAGGGGCCCAGGAGATCGTTCTGCTGGAAGGCTTGGATAATTAAACTTCAATTAACTATGCTAATGTTCTATACTGACCACACGGTCCTGCCCCTGCAGTGGTTTGGGGAGCGCCCACTAATTTGGCCAGTTTTATAAGCAGCTCTGCCAAGGTTTCATTTAAGTCTGAGGAAGGGAGGGAGCAGAGAGCCAGGGACCTGCTGCCTGTCTCTTTGAAGAGAGTGGATTGACCCTAGTAAGAAGGATCGTGGTTATAACACAGGAAGGGCTACCCCGCCCAAAAGAATGTAGAGGAATCAAAAATAGGTCTCTTAGGCGGGCATGGTGGGGCACACTGGTAATCCCAGCATTCGGAAGGTGGAGACTGGAGGATCGCAGTTCGCAGACAGCCTCAGCTACTTAATGAGGCCCTTTGCAACTCAGTGAGACCTGGTTTCAAAAATAAAAAGACCAAGCCAGGCATGGGGGTGCATGCTTGTAATCCCAGCGCTTGGGAGGCTGAGACAGGAGGATTGCACAGGTTTGAAGCCAGCCTCGGTTACTTAGTGAGACTCTCAGAAACTTAGTGAGAGCCTGTTTCCAAATAAAGTGTAAAAAATAGGTCTGGAAGTATAGCCCAGAGGTAGAAAAGACCCTGGGTTCCACCCCCAGTAACACACACACACACACAATAAAAAAAATAGGGCTGGGGATGTAGCTTGGAGGTAAAATGTCCCTGGGTTTCATCCCCAGTACTGCAAATAATAAATAAGGCTCTGGGTAGCTTAGTGGTAAAATGCCATTGGGTTTGATCCTCATTGCCGAGAGAGAGAGAGAGAGAGAGAGAGAGAGAGAGAGAGAGAGAGAGAGAGAGAGAGACCCATGCATAGAACTGTGCCTGTGGCCTAGGAGGCTTATAGACCTCCAAAGTCTATGCATGGGCTCAGGTTAAGACACCTTCCTTGAGAAAAGAGTGGTCTCTTGGTTCCAAGTTCCAGGCAATCCCACTTGGTTGTGTGTGTGTGTGGGGGGGGGGGGTTGAATAACCTCATATCCATCTTCTAGGTTGTTTTTTTGTTGTTGTTGTTTTCAGTACTGGGATGGAACCAAGGGGCACTCTACCTCTGAGCTACACCCCCAGCCCTATTTTTTATTCTTTATTTGGAAACAGGGTCTCACTAAGTTGTAGAAGGCCTCACTAAGTAGCTGAGGCTGGCCGCGAACCGCAATTCTCCTGTCCCAGCCCAAGTACTGGGATTGCAAGCATGCGCCACCATGTCCGACTTCAAGTGTAGATTTTAAAAAATGTTTACTGTGACTAAACCTCAATATTTCCTACTAAGGATGAGCTATTTTGCCACAAATTTGGCTGGTGACAGACATCTCAGAGAGCACAGTGTACCAGTGGAGTTATGGTCTTGCCCTGGTGCTTAGTGAAGGAGACAATGGAATCCTGGGGTGATTCAGAGAGAGGCCTGTGTGCTAGGCCCTGAGGAAGGGGCTGGGCCATCCTCGAGCTTGGGGACCGGGTGTTCAGCCCCTTCCAGAATGCCACAGAGTACGTGGGTCCAGATGCCTGCGGAGCCCAGAGCTGGAACTTGCTGGATGTGGAGCTGCCTCTAAGCCGCACCCAGGAGCCCGGAGTGACCCTGGCCCCCCTCAAGCCCTGGACACAGTATGCGGTGTTTGTGCGGGCCATCACGCTGACCACTGCTGAGGACAGCCCCCATCAAGGAGCCCAGAGCCCCATAGTCTACCTGCGAACCCTGCCTGCAGGTAGGCTGGAGTATGGGGGATGCCTGTCAGGTGCCTGCATCCTACTGAGGGTGCATCCCAGGTGGGGACCTGGGTCCCCACAAAGAATCCGGGGCACTGAACGCCCTTGGGGGTGGGAGACCCGATGCTCGGGTCCTAGAAAGAACAGAGGCATTCACCTAGGACCTAGGGGTTGAAACAGTACCTTGCATAAGCTGAGTGACCTCAAGGGCCTTTGGAGACGGGGAGGACAGGGTGCTGATGTCTATCTAGGAAGAGGAGGTCAAAGATCACCTTTCCTTGGGAGATGGGGGCTTGGACCCCAGCGCGGGTTCCCGCGGCCCTTGAGTCGTACCCCCTTGCGTCCGCAGCTCCCACGGTGCCCCAAGACGTCATCTCCACGTCCAACTCCTCCTCCCACCTCCTGGTGCGCTGGAAGCCACCCACCCAGCGCAACGGAAACATCACCTACTACCTGGTGCTGTGGCAGCGACTGGCAGAGGACGGGGACCTCTATCTCAATGACTACTGCCACCGCGGTGCGCGGGCGGGCGGGCGGGCGGGGGCGGCGGGCGCCGGTGGGCCGCGGGACCCGTCCCCTAACTCGCCTCTTCCCCGCCGCGGTGCCAGGCTTGCGGCTCCCCTCCAGCAACCACGACCCCCGCTTCGACCGCGAGGACGGCGAACTGGAGGCCCAGGCCGAGCCGGGCTGCTGTCCCTGCCCGCACTCGCCTCCAGGGCAGGTGCTGCCCGCGCTGGAGGCGCAGGAGGCCTCCTTCCAGAAGAAGTTTGAGAGCTTTCTGCACAACGCCATCACCATCCCCAAGTGCGATCAGGGGCGCGCCCCTGGCCTGACCGGCGGGCGAGCAGGAGACTGGGTGGGGAGGTGGAGTTTTATGGGCGGGCCTTGCGCGTATGGGCGGAGCCTGTAGTTTGGGGCGGGGTCTTGGGTTTGTGGGCGGGTCTTGTGTGGAGCGTGGCCTGGACCTGGAGGTGCGGCTTTTTGGGCGGGTTCTGGGCTTCGTGGGCAGCTCTTGCGTGTGGACGGAGCCTGGACAGGAGTGGGGCTTTATGGGCGGATCTTGCGTATATGGGCGGAGCCTGGAGTTTGTGGGCGGGTCTTGCGTATGTGGGCAGGACCTAGGTTTTGTGAGCGGGTCTAGGCTTTATAGGCGGGTCTTCGGTGTGTGGGCGGGGCCTAGGCAGGAGCTGGGGCTTTGTGGGCGGGTCTTGTGTGGGCGGGGCCTGGGTTTGTGGGCGGTTCTTGCGTGTAAGGGGGTCCTGGCGGGTTTGGAGGAGGTGTGCAGCTGCCGAGGGTGCTGAGGCTCGTTGCAGTCAGTCCTGATCGGGCCTCCCTGGCCTCCTCAGGTCCCCTTGGAAGGTGACATCTATCAACAAGAGTCCCCAAAGGTGAGCCGGGCCGGGGCGGGGCCTGAGGGGCGGGGCTCCGCAGACGGGCCTCGTCTGACTTACGCCTTCCCCAGGGACTCAGGGCGCCACCCGCGGGCCACCGGGCTCCTCCGACTAGGGGGCAACAGCTCGGATTTTGAGATCCAGGAGGACAAGGTGCCCCGCGAGCGAGCGGTGCTCAGCGGCCTGCGCCACTTCACGGAATACCGCATCGACATCCACGCCTGCAACCACGCGGCGCACACCGTGGGCTGCAGCGCCGCCACGTTCGTCTTTGCGCGCACCATGCCGCACAGTAGGTGCCCCCACGCTCACCTCCACCTGTACCGCCGGCCCCAAGGACCTGGCCCATCGATGCTCCCTCTGGGGTGTGTGCCTGTGTGTGTGTTTCTGAGGATGGAACCCCGACGCATTCTACCTTCGAGCTACACCCCCAGCCCGATTTTATTTATTTGAAAACAGGATCTCGCTAGGTTGATGAGAGTCTCATTACTTGCTGAGGCTGTCCTCGAACCTGTGATCCTCCTCTTTCCGCCTCCCAAGCTTCCCCTCTGGGATATTTGACCTCCCGCCCACTCCAGAGCACCGCTCTGCCGGCTTTTCCCAGTTCCTGCAATCCCAGAATGTTCTCAACCCTCCGGGTTTAGCCCATTTTAGTTTGGGTTTGAATGTGGAAGGGAGAGGAGCTACTTGTGGACGGTTGCCAGATGCCCCCTCCCACAGGAGAGGCCGACAGCATCCCGGGGAAGGTGGCCTGGGAGGTGGCCAGCAAGGGCAGCATCCTCTTGCGCTGGCTTGAGCCGCCTGACCCCAACGGACTCATCCTCAAGTATGAAATCAAGTACCGGCGCTTGGGAGAGGTAGGTACCAGGCACCCCCATCCCAGCTCGCCCCATTTGGTGCCTTCATCCCCCATCCAGCAAGCTGCCCTGTGCTTCTCTCAGGAGGCCACTGTGCTGTGCGTATCCCGTCTTCGATATGCCAAAGTTGGGGGGGTCCACCTGGCCCTGCTGCCCCCCGGGAACTATTCCGCTAGGGTGCGGGCCACCTCACTGGCTGGCAACGGATCGTGGACAGACAGCGTTGCCTTCTACATCTCTGGCCCAGGTACCCCCAGACAGCCACACCTGGTCCACAGCCCCCTCCTCCCCAGCCCATCCCAGGTCACTTTTCCAGGGTTTAAAGAGAAGGGCCCCTAAACTGGGCCTTGTGGCGCACACTTGTAATCCCAGTACTTGGGAGGCTGAGACAGGAGGATCGAGGTTCCTGGCAGCCGTATCTACTTAGTGAGGCCCTTTGCAACTCAGTGAGACTTGTTTCAAAATAAAGAATAAAAATAGGGCTGGGGGTGTAGCTCGGAGATAGAATGCCCCTGAGTTCCATCCTCTGTACTGCAAAAAAGAAAGAAAGAAAGAAAGAAAGAAAGAAAGAAAGAAAGAAAGAAAGAAAGAGCTCTCACCCTCTGATTTAAAAATCTTTCACCTTGAGCCGGGCGTGGTGGCGCACACTTGTAATCCCTGCGCTTGGGAGGCTGAGACAGGAGGATGCACAGGTTCGAAGCCAGCCTCAGCTACTTAGTGAGGCTCTCAGCAACTTAGTGAGACCCTGTTTCCAAATAAAATATAAAAAATAGGTCTGGGAGTGTAGCCCGGAGGTAGAAAGACCCTAGGTTCCACCCCTAGTACCACCAAAAAAAAAAAAAAAAATCTTTCACCTTGCATTCTGCTGTCCCCCAACCACAGAGGAGGGAGACTCCGGGGGGCTGCACGTCCTCCTCACCGCCACCCCCGTGGGGCTTACGCTGCTCATCATTCTGGCTGCCCTTGGTTTCTTCTACGGCAAGAAGAGGTGATAAGTCCCACCCGTTGCCACCCCCTCCCCCATCCTCATGGTGTCTGTGCAGTCAGAGGTGGGAGATCAGACAGCAGAAAGCACTTCTCTACAAGCAGTAACTCACTTGGCATAGTGGCACACACCTGTAATCCTAGTACTTGGGAAGCAGACAGGAGGATTGCAGGTTCACGGCCAGCCTCCGCAGTTTAGCGAGCCTCTCAGCAACCTAGTGAGACCCTGTTTCCAAATAAAAAATTAAAAGGGCTGGGGGTGTAGCTCGGAGGTAGAATTCCCTTGAGTTCAATCTAGGAAGGAAGGAAGGAAGGAAGGAAGGACGGACGGACGGGCCAGGCATGGTGGTACACACTTGTAATCCCAGCATTTGAGAGGCTGACACAAGATGATCGTGGTTCGAGGACAGCCTCAGCTAGTTGGTGAGGCCCTTAAAAAATAGGGCTGGGGTGTAAAAAAAAAAAAAAGAGGGAGAAATAGCATGGAGACAGACCCCTCATCTAGGCTGACCAATTCATCCTGGTTAGCCTGGGATTTTCCCAGCGTTAGCAGGGATCCCCTTGGCCTGGACACAGGAGGACTGTCGGTCACACACTCTTAGCGCAGTTGAGAAATAACAACTGGCCACAGCAAGAGGCAAGAAACTCAGGACACAGTGTCAGATCCCTCTGGGGCCAGAGGCAAGAGGGAAGCGGGCGCAGGGCCTCCAGACCCTGAGGGCAGGGCCCCTTCACTTGGCGTCACGGTCTGCTCATTCCTGACCTTCCAGGTCCCAGGACTAGGACCAAGCGCAGCTTGGAAAGTGCTTAGACTCTCCAGGGGCCACCTCCCTGGGCGGGTGCACCCAGTACCCTCCTCCTTGAGATGGCCCTCCCTCTGCTTCCTGGCTTTATTCCTTCCTTCCTGAAGCCCCTTCAGCCTGATCTCCGTGTCTTCCGTTGCAGAAACGGCACCCTGTACACTTCTGTGAATCCCGAGTACTTCAGCGCCTCTGATAGTAAGTCTGGGGCTGGGCAGGCAGGTGGTGTGGGAAGAGAGAGAGATTCCAGGGGACCTCCTGGGAGAAAATGGCCTCGGGATGAAGGGGGTGAAGAGCGGTGGGGGTGTGGCACAGAGCAGCAGCCTCCACACGGCCCTGTCTCGTCCCAGTGTACATCCCTGACGAGTGGGAGGTGCCCCGGGAGCAGATCTCCATCATCCGGGAGCTGGGACAGGGCTCTTTTGGGATGGTCTACGAGGGCCTGGCCCAAGGACTTGAGTCTGGGGAGGAGCCCACGCCCGTGGCCCTGAAGACTGTGAATGAGCTGGCCAGCCCCCGGGAACGCATCGAGTTCCTCAAGGAAGCCTCTGTCATGAAGGCTTTCAAATGTCACCACGTGGTGAGGACGGCCGGCAAGGGTGGGGGCAGGATTTGGCTAAAGGCAACTTAAGAGAGAAAGAGTGGAGATTAGGGGCAGGGTGGGAACTGTGGTTAGGATCCTAACTGATGCAGAGCTGAGGGCTGTGGTTGGGTGGAACAGGGTCGGGGGAGGGCCACAGCAGGGTCATGGCTAGAACTGAGATCAGTCATGGTGGGGTCAGCACTGAGTGTCCACAGGATGATGAGGAACATGCTTGGAGGCAAGCACAGAGTTGGGATAAGTTCATGGCAGTGATGACTGTCAGATATGATCGAGGTTGCCCCTGGAAACAGAAGGTTTCCAGGTTTGAGGCCAGCCTCATCAACTTCACAAGAGCCTCAGCAACTTAGTGAGACCCTGTTTTAAAGTAAAATATAAGTCAGGTGTGGTGCTGCACGCTTCTAATCCTAGTACTTGAAAGGCTGAGACAGGAGGATCTGGGTTTGCAGCCAGCCTCAGCTACTTAGTGAAACTCTCCACAATTTAGTGAGACCCTATTTAAAAAATAAAAATAAAAAACAGGGCTGGGATGTAGCTCGGAGATAGAATGCTCCTGAGTTTAAAATAACTAAATTAAACCGGGCGTGGTGGCGCATGCTTGTAATCCCTGCGCTTGGGAGGCGGAGACAGGAGGATCGCGCAGGTTCGAAGCCAGCTGCGCTGGCTTAAGAGACCCTGTTTCCACATAAAAAAGTAAAAACTAGGTCTGGGAGTGTAGCCCATGGGAGTGTATCCCGGAGATAGAAGGGCTTCCAGGACCCCAGTACCACCAAAAAAAATTAACTAATTAATTAATTAATTAAGTTAATTAAATAAAATATAAAATAGGCTGTGGGTGTAGCTTAGAGGTAAAATGCCCCTGAGTTCCATCCCTAGGACTCCTCGACCAAAAAAGATATAATCAGTTGGGCATGGTGGTACACACCTGTAATTCCAGTACTTGGGAGGCTAAGCCTGGAGGATTAAAACCAGCCTCAGCAACTTAGTGAGATTCTGTTTCAAAATAAAAAATAAAATAGGGCTAGCTGGGCGTGGTGGCGCACGCTTATAATCCCAGCGCTTGGGAGGCTGAGACAGGAGGACTGTACAGGGTCAAAGCCAGCCTCAGCTACTGAGTGAGGCTCTCAGCAACTTAGTGAGACCCTGTTTCCAAATAAAATAGAAAATAGGTCTGGGAGTGTAGCCTGGAGGTAGAATGCCCCTGGGGTCCATCCCTAGTACCACGCACACACACACACACACACACACAAAAATAGGGCAGGGGGTGTAACTCAGAGGTAGAATGCCCCTGGGTTCAACCCCTAGTACAAAATTATATATCTATATATTTATATAGATAGATAGATGATCAAGGCTATGATCATATGGTTAGGGTCAGGATTGGGGTTAGGGTCACTGATGAGGATTGGGGTTGGGGTCACTGATAGATCAGGATTGAGGTTTGGTTCACTGATCAGGATTGGGGTTAGAGTCATGGCTGGAGTCGGGGTCCAGGTGGGTGTCTGGGTCAGGTTCTGGTCACAGCAGGTCATGGCTTTGACTCAGTAGACTGAAGGGAGATGGGAGAATTGCAGCCAAGCTGTCTGTCCATCCCAGGTACGCCTCCTAGGTGTGGTGTCCCAGGGCCAGCCAACTCTGGTCATCATGGAGTTAATGACCCGGGGGGACCTCAAGAGCCATCTTCGGTCTTTGCGGCCGGAAGCAGAGGTGGGGACCAAGGAAGGCCCTGGGCTGAGAGGCTGGGAGTTGGAAAGGACTTGGGCAGAGTGTGGGCCTCACCAGCTCTCTTCTTTGGCCCTAGAACAACCCAGGGCTCCCCCGGCCGACGCTGGGGGACATGATTCAGATGGCCGGCGAGATCGCGGATGGCATGGCCTACCTAGCTGCCAACAAGTTCGTGCACCGTGACCTGGCAGCTCGCAACTGCATGGTGTCTCAGGACTTCACCGTCAAGATCGGAGGTACAAGCTGGGCGTGCTGGTGTACGCTTGTCATCCCAGCATTCAGGAGGTTGAGACAGTAAGATTGTAGTTCGCGGACAGCCTCAGCTACTTCCCGAGGCCCTCTGCAACTCAGTGAGACTGTGTTTCAAAATAAATAATCAAACCGGGCGTGGTGGCGCACGCTTGTAATCCCCGCGCTTGGGAGGCAGAGACAGGAGGATCACGCAGGTTCCGAGTCAGACGTGCTGGCTTGAGACCCTGTTCCCAAATAAAAGATATAAAATAGGTCCGGGAGTGTAGCCCAGAGATAGAAGGGCTTCCAGGAACCCAGTACCACCAAAAAAATAAATAATATAAATAATAATAAATAGGGCTGGGGGGGGGGAAGCTCGGAGGTAGAATACCCTTGGGTTCCTTCCCTAGTACCACAAAAAATAAAAAAGATTAGGGGTACACATGGTTACGGGGCAGATGAGGGCAGCCAGGAGTCTAGAGACCCTTCCCTAGCTAGGCATAGGACCCCCGGGTCCGGCCCATAAACTGTAAGAATGTTGGCAAATCAACTCACAGATGTCAGCATCCTGCATTGCGGGGCAGAGAAGACCTGGGGCAGGGTGAGAGCCCATGAGCCTGTGGAGATGACAGTTAATTGGGAGAGGAATTCCCAGGGCGAGAGATGGGGCGTGACTCCCGTACCTGCTGCCCCCCACTTTCCAGACTTCGGGATGACCCGGGACGTGTATGAGACAGACTACTACCGCAAGGGCAGCAAGGGGCTGCTGCCGGTGCGCTGGATGGCTCCCGAGTCCCTCAAAGATGGCATCTTCTCCACCCACTCGGATGTCTGGTGGGGCCTGGCTGTTGCAGAGGGCCGGGAAGCATCTGGGGAGGGGTCTGGGCCACTCCCTTCTCTTGGGCGCTGGGCTCAGGTCCCCTGTGCATCCCCCAGGTCCTTCGGTGTGGTCTTGTGGGAGATTGCAACACTGGCCGAACAGCCCTACCAGGGTCTGTCCAACGAGCAGGTGCTCAAGTTTGTGATAGACGGCGGGGTCCTTCAGGAGCTGGAGCAATGTCCCCTCCGGCTGTGAGTCACCCCGCCCCTGCAATTCTGGCCCACCCCCTCTCATGCGTCTACATCCACTGACCCCCCAACTCTGAGCTACCTATCCTAAACTCTCCTCTGACCCTCTCAGACTTCATGCCCCATGAATCCTACCCCCACTGTCCAGCCCTCCCAGTGCAGGGGGTGTGGCTGGGGCCCCAGGCCGCCGCTGATGCTGCCCCCACCCCCGCCAGGCAGGAGCTGATGAGACGCTGCTGGCAGCAGAACCCACGCCTGCGCCCGACCTTCACCCACATCCTGGACAGCATACAGGAGGAGCTGCGGCCCTCCTTCCGCCTCCTCTCCTTCTACTACAGCCCAGAGTGCCGCGGAGGCCTGGGCACCCTGATGCCCATCGAGACAGAGCCCGACTCCCCACCAGCCCCCACAGGGGCTTCAGACTGCAGCCCCCCAAATGGGGGACCCGGGCCAGTGAGGGACACCCCAGCCCCCAGCTGACTGGCCTCCCATGGGGAGAGAGGAAGGCACCCGACCTTTGGGGCCCTGAGATGGCCAGATGTTCAGGTGGCCGAGAGTGGGTGGGTGTGGAGAATCTCACCCCTAGCCGGGGGTCTCCTGCGTACTTCTGGGGCTGTGGGCGTGCTTGCAAACAGCGCAGGGCCTCAGGACCGGAAGTGCTCCCTCCTCCTTTGATGGCAGCCCCATCTTTCCCTGTTTTGACCTTTTCCCCCCTGTGGGCACCCCATGGGGTGTAGGGAGGACTCCGGCTGTCAGCCTGGCCCTGGTGGGCTGCCCCAGCTCCTCCTCTCCCCTGGCCCCACCTAGGGGACCCCAAGCTTGGTGCTCCTCCTTCCTCTCCCCCGGGGGCTTCCCTTGGTGCACATCGGCCCCTCTTCCCGGTCCTCCCTCGGTTATTAGCTTTAGATCATTAAGGCCTTAAGAGCCTGTCTTAGCCCCCGCCCCCTGCCTCTCGCGGGGAGCCTAGAGAAGGCACAATAAATGCCGAGGTCTGTGTGCGCCCTGGTCCTGCGCAGCCCATTAGCTCTCCATCTACATGGCGTTAACGCGGGTTGAACTTCCTCTAGCCCTCCTTTGGGACCCGAGGTGGTGACCCGAAGGCGGTGAGATAGGAGAAAACTACTGCTGACAAGCAGTCCTCCCTGAGGACCGGAGCAACCCGGGATGGCGTCGGGAGCCGAGCAGACAGCCTCACTCTCATCTCCCGCTCAGGCCGGAAGTGGCTGAGCCCAGCGCAGTGCCAACCTGTCCCCTACACCTCATTTTTTTTTTTCAGTATCGGGGATAGAACCCAGGGGCATTCTACCTCCAAGCGACACCCTCGGCCTTATTTTTTAGTCTTTATTTTGAAACGGGGTCTCACTAGTTGCAAAGGGCCTCACTAAGTAGCTAAGGCTGGCCTCAAACCGTGATGCTCCGGTCTCCGCCTCCCGAATGCTGGGATTACAAGCGTGCGCCACCACGCCCGGCTTGCCCACACCTCAGCTTTATCTCCTGCCTATCCACATCTGACCACCGGCCGGGCATTTCCTTCCAGGAAATCACAGGACAGACTTTCAGTGGGCAGAACAGAGGGCAAGGGAGGGACCCTGATACCACAGATCTACGCCAGATGCCCCATCCCAGCCTGCCAGCACAGGGTCTGTATCCAGCTCCCTGTGGATATTCTGCGAGGTCAGAGAGCCACTGACACCTGCGGTTGCAGGGGGATTGGCTGACCAGGCTTGGATGTCACCGTCAGGGCATCTGAAGGGGAAGAGGCACAGGAGATTTCAAACCCCCGTGAAGGGCGGCCGTGGGAGGGGCTGACCGCTCAGATCGCTCAGGTTATGGGGTGAGGGCTGGGGACAGAACCCTGGGGCTCACACTTTGCTGAGTACACGCCCTACCGCTGGGCTACAGCCTTGCTCCTCAGGGTTTCTTGGTTTCCAGCGCCTGCGTCCTTGGGACCCCAGCATTTAAGCAGCCACCCCGCTGCCTGCAGAGCACTATTTCTGCTTTGGCAGAACAAACCATGGGCCATCGCCAGGCCTGAGTACAGGGGCGTGAGTCCGAAGGCTTTCAAGTCAGGGTGGGCAGAGGGGGTCACCACTGGGACGCTGCTTCCGTTACCCTTGCCCAGCCATGGAGGTTGAAGCAACAGTGACCCCTAATGGTTGGCATCAGAATGGCGGCGATGGAGCCGGGCGTGGCAGCAAAGGTTTGTAATCCCAGCATTGGAGAGGCTGAGACAGGAGGATTGCGGATTGTGGCCAGCCTCAGCTACTTAGTGAGGCCATCTGCAACTTAGTGAGACCCTGATTCAAAATAAAGATTAAAAAATAGGCAGGGGGTGTAGCTTGGAGGTCAAATACCCCTGGTTTCCATCCCCAGTACTGCCCAAAAAAATGGCGGCTATGGGAGAAAGGGGGGCTTGTTCTGGCCCCCACCCCATCTTCCTTTTCTGTTGCTAGGTCTCCTTGAGGCCTCGAAAGTGGAAGAGAGGAGGCGCCACAACAAAGCCCTGGACCTGAGGTCTCACACACACAGCACGCAGGCATACTGCGCTTGTACACATGGCCGGGGGAGGGGCAGCAGCAGTGGAGTCGCCCTCTCCCCCAACCTCCCGTGCTCAGCACTGCATGCTTGGGAAGCACTGGTCCCTGGATGTGGAGGAGCTTAAGGAAGGGATTGGGAACTGAAGACAAGAAAGAGGGCTTCAAGCTTGGCACGGTGGCTCACACCTGTAATCCCAGTGCTTGGGAGGCTGAGACAGGAAGATGGCAGGTTCCAGGCCGGCCTCAGCAATATAGCAAGGTTCTCAGCAACCTAGAAATAAACAAAGGAGGGATGCCCAGCATTCGGGAGGCTAAGACAGGAGGATCGGTGTTCAAAGACAGATTCAGCTACTTAGTGAGGCCCTTTGCAACTCAGTGAGATCCTGTTTCCAAATAAAGAATAAAAAATAGGGGTGGGGGTGTAACACAGAGGTAGAATACCCCTGGGTTCCATCCCCAGTACTGCAAAAAAAAAAAAAGAAAAGAAAAGAAAAGAAAAGAAAGAAGGATCAAGGGAGGGAGGAAGAGAGGGAGGGAGATTTAACAAGGTAGCAAGACATTTGGAGGTCGGACTTCAAAAACGATTTCCCAATCACGCAGGGAATCTTTGAGAAAGGAAGATGTGTCATCCCTCTCACAGACAGCAAAGGACAGACAATAGGTGGCCTGGGGTGGGCGGGGGGAGGCCACCTGGTACATATTAGGAAAGGCAAATGCATGACTAAGACAGAAAATTCAGAAGTGCCCTTCTGGGCCCCTCTTGTCTTCCTGATTTGCACAGAGCTTAAAAATAAATAAACACCTAAGCTGCTGCAGGCGGGAGGGTGGAGGATGAAGACAGGTCAGCATCAAGAAGGGCACGAGCCAGGCGTGGTGGCGCACGCTTGTAATCCTAGTACTTGGGAGGCTGAGACAGGAGGACCACAGGTTCAAGGACAGCCTCGGCAAGTAGTGAGACTCTCATCAACCTAGTGACACCCTGTTTCAAAATAAGCATAAAATCAGGCTAGGAGTATAGTTTGGGGACAGAAGGCAAAAAAAAAAAAAAAAAGAATAGTTGCTTATTCTCTGTCTCCTTGGACTGTCTCTATGACCTTGTGGCAGGTCCCTATCACCTGGGCTGAAGAGGGCTGGGCAGTGTGGGTCTCATGTCCCAGCCCCTCCAAGATCAGGAATAACTGACATATCTTGTATTTTCATAGAAGTAGGGAGGACAGGCCGGAGACCTCCCTGGGGAGAGGCCCAGGGGCCAAGGGAGGGTAGAGCTGTGCCCTGAGCCGGCCTTAGCCTCGCTCAGTGGAAGCTGGACCTAGTGAGGAGTCCACAGCCTCTCCTCCTCTAACCTTAAAGAGCAGAGAGGTTTTTCCTCTCTTTTTTGTTTGTGGTACTGGAAATTGAACGCAGGGGCATTCTACCTCTAAGCTACACCCCAAGACCTATTTATTTATGTATTTATGTCTTGAACCAAGTTCTCATTAAGTGACTGAGGGCCTCACTGAGTTGCTGAGGCTGGCCGAAAACCTGGCATCCTCCCGTCTCAGCCTCCCAAGTACTGGGATTACAGATTCATGCCACCCAGCAGGTTATGAGTTAGGATGCCCTTGCTATTGAAAGGAGTGGTGCAACCCTATCATCCCAGTGATTTTGGAGACCAGGGCAGGACTCGGGAGGCTGAGGCAGGAGAATCCCAAGATTGAGACAATTTAGCAAAACCCTGTCTCAAAATAAAATAAATAGGGTTGTGAATGTAGCTCAGTGGTAGTGTGCTTCTGGGTTCCATCTCAAGAAGAGGAAGAGGAGGAGGAGGAGGAGGAGGAGGAGATCGTCAAGAGAAAATGAGACAACTGCCGGGCGTGGTGGGCACGCTTATAATCCCCGTTCTTGGGAGGCAGAGACAGGAGGATCGCACAGGTTCGAAGCCAGCCGTGCGCGCCGGCTTAAGAGACCCTGTTTCCAAACAAAAAAGTATAAAAATAGGCCTGGGAGTGTAGCCCGGAGGTAGAAGGTTTTTCCAGGAACCCCAGTACCACCAAAAAAAAAAAAAAAAAAGAAAGAAAAGAAAAAGAAAAAGAGACAAGAAGGACAGAGGCCAATGCTGGGGAAGAAAGGAAGTGGAGCTGGAGAAGAGGCCCGGCCGGCCTCCGTCTCTCCAACAGCAACCGAGTGGACATCAACGGCTTGGGAAGCAGGAGGGATGCAGTGGGGATTCGGGACTTCCACGAGGCGGGAGGCCCGGGTGAAGGGGCAAGGGGGCCTCTGTTGGAAGCAGAAGTTCCTAAGAGAGAGACCAGGTGGGAAGAACAGGGGCTGAAATGAGATAATGTCCACTAAGTGCTTCGTAAGCAGCGGAGGCGCACTATACAGATTAGCGGTGTTACCTAAGTGTGATAGCGCTTAAGAAGGCACTGCACACGTGCATTTGGAGACCTGGGAGGCCGGCGGGGGCGCACTGGGTAATGAAAACAGCAGACTTCAGAGAACATAAATGATGCCTTTTTTTTTACTTCCGCCTGTACAAATTCAGAAAAGTGCCTGCGAGTGTGAATATGTCTTGGGGAGATGGGATTGTGAAGGATTTATAGCCTTTTCTTGCTTACCTATATTTTCTCTTTATGTTTTATAAAGAACATACATTATTTATGCAGGAAAAAACAAGAAGTTTACTTTTTGAACATGTGTGGTACTGGAGATTGAACGAGGGGGTGTTCTACCTCTGAGTTAGACCCCCAGCCATTTATTTATTTGTTTGCTTTATTCTGAAACAGGGTCTCATTGAGTTGCAAAGGACCTCACTTAGTAGCTGAGGCTGGCCACAAACTATGATCCTCCTGTCTCAGCCTCCCAAATGCTGGGATGACAAGCGTGCGCCACCACGCCCAGCTTATTCTTTTTATTTATTTATTTATTTATTTATTTATTTATTTATTTATTTGCGGTACTGGGGTTCCTGGAAGCCCTTCTACATCCAGGCTACACTCCCAGACCTATTTTTTAATATATTTTTATTTGGAAACAGGGTCTCTTAAGCTAGCGCGGCTGGCTTCGAACCAGCGCGATCCTCCTGTCTCCGCCTCCCAAGCGTGGGGATTATAAGCGTGCGCCACCATGCCCAGCTTATTCTTTATTTTGAAACAGAGTCTCACTAAGTTGCAGAGGGCCCTACTACATAGCTGAGGCTGACCACATGGCGCTTAGTAACTGGCACCATACATGGTCTAGACATTAGTGTCAGGAGTCCCCTTCAGAAACTAGAAATCACACCAGGATTTCCTCAGAGTACTGAATAGGAGGGATTGATTTTCCTGGTGTGAAAGGCTGAAAACCAGAAAGGAGACACTGAGCTACACAGAGACGGTGCAGGAAGAAGCTACCACCGCTGCTGTCTCCGCCTCCCAAGTCCTGGGGTCACAGGTGCACTACCACGCCGGCCTGGACTGAATTTTAGCTAAACGTACTCACTAGTTTACTCAAGCAAAGTTGTCAGCAATTCGCTTTCCTTACTCAGTTTCCCTCATCTGTCAAAGCGGAGGTCTGCCTGTACCTCACAGTGCGATGCCTGCCTCGGACATCTGCAGGGCGCCCTGCCTCTTCCTGGAGGCAGTCGGGCGAGACTCGGTCTACACATGAAGACCGCGGCCTCTGGGGCTCCTCCAGAAAGTCTGCAGTCTGCTTCTTCTCAGCTACAGGGTCTACACTCTGGACCAAGTTAGAGGGCAGAAGGCAGGAACCCTTGAGACCTCCATGCCCCCAGCCCTCCGTGTCTGCGAGATCCTGGACTCTGATACCTCTCTACCCTGACTGCAAATCCTCTGGTTCCTTTCAATGGCGCAGGTCTCTCAGACCATCTGGAACATTCTTGGGTCCTCGGGGTCCCTGGAGGCCACAGGATCTTCTACATTTCCCCACTGCTCTCCCTCCTCCGGCACCCCCGGGCCAGTTCCAGAATCTGAACCTCAGGAGAGCCTCAGCCCTCCTCTCCCAAGATCCCTGGATCACTTTGCAATCCCTCCCCACGCCCAGGCCCTGCCAGCTCCACCACCATCTGCACGGGGCCACCTGGGGCCAGCGGGGGCTCCAGCCACTCCAGCTGCAGCAGGCCCCCACCCTCCGCCCTCCTGCCATGCCGCCCCAGCAGCTTCTTACTTTGCTTTATTGCAATTTGCTGGGATAGCAAAATTCAGCCTGCAGAAACTTCTGGCAGCAAAGTGCCCACAGCAGGGGGTGAATAGCCGTGGGGTGGGCCCACGGATCTGACCCGGCGTGCTTCTACGGGCTGCAAGTGACCCCCTGCCTCCCAGTCTCTGCCGAGGCCCCTCCCTGCACCTAGATGCCATCTCCACTCTGGAGTTATTTGGCATCTGCTTGCCTGCCTGCCTGCCTGCCTGCCTGCCTGCCTGCCTGCCTTTTTTCTTCCTTTCTTTCTCTTTCTCTCTTTCTCTCTTTCTTTCTTTCTTTTGTGTGGTACTGGGGACAGAACCCAGAGGCCTTCTACCTCCGGGCTACGCTCCCAGACCTATTTTATATTTTACTTGGAAACAGGCTCTCACTAAGTTGCTGAGAGCCTCACTAAGTAGCTAAGGCTGGCCGCAAACCCAGATCCTCCTGTCTCAGCCAAGTACTGAGATTACAAGCGCGCGCCATCACGCCGCTGGGCACCTGCTCGGCTTTCAAGGTTCCGCCCCGATTCCCAGGCACTGCACTGCATCTCCTCAGTATCCATCACCTCTCGGGGACCAAGCCCCTGAAGGGGAGATGCTGCGCTTTGACATGTGGAAGCCCTCCTGTGGTTGGCCCAGTGCAGACAGAGGCCCTGACCCTACAGTGGAGGCAGCCACTGTATGTTTTCATCACAGTTTTAGGAACTGGTAGCATAGAAGGGGCTCACCGCCAGAAAGAGGTAGGTGCGATGGCAGCACCCGTAGTCTCAGCTGCCAGGGAGGGTGAGGCTGGTGAGATCCTGTCTCAAAAAAAAAAAAAAATGCTGGACATGTTGGCCAAGCCAGTAATCTCAGTACTTGAAAGACAGACAGGAGTATCATGGGTTCAAGACCTTCAATGACTTAGCAAGACCCCGTTCCAAAATTTAAAAAGGGCTGGGGTAGTGGCTTAGAGATAGAATGCCCTGGGTTCCATCTCCAGTACAAAATAAGTCAGTAAATAAAGTCAGGTGTGGTGGCACATGCTTGTAATTTCAGTACTTGGGAGGCTGAGACAAAAGGATCGCATGGTTTGCAGCCAGCCTCAGCTACTTAGTGAGGCTCTCAGCAACTTCATGAGACCCTGTTTTGAAATAAAAAATGAAAAATAGAGCCGGACATGGTGGCACATGTTTGTAATCCCAGCATTTGGGAGGCTGAGACAGGAGGATCATGGTTCACAGACAGCTTCAGCTACTTAGTGAGGCCCTTTGCAACTGTGAGACCTTGTTTCAAAATAATGAATAAAAAACAGGGCTATCAGTGTCGCTCAGAGGTAGAATGCACCTGGGTTTCATCACCAGTACTGAAAAAAAAAAATAGGGCTGGTGTAGCTTGGAGGTAGAATGCCCGTAGGCTCAATCCCCAGCCATGCAATTAATAATAATAATAATAATTTTAAAAATTAAAAAATAAATAAATTGGGCATGGTGGCTCATGCTTGTAATCAGTACTTGGGAGGCTGAGACAGGAGGATCATGGTTTGTGGCCCTTCACAACTTAGTGAGACTCTGTTTCCAAATAAAATATAAAATATGTCTGGGGGTGTAGCTCTGAGATAGAATGCCCCTGGATTTAATCTCCAGTACCACACACATATACACAAAAAAAGATAAGGTCTAGGGATATAGCTCAGTGGTAGTGCCCCTGGCTCTAATTCCTGGTACTGAAAAATAAATAAATATTTTAAAAGATTAAGCAGTTCTAATCCTCTTGGTGTCTCCCTCGGAGCTTGAGGCATGCTGGAACCATCCCCAGGATCCTCCCTCCAAAGAACTGCACTCGGAGGCAGGGTGACCAGGATTCTGGGCGAGTAGGGCCCCGTGCGGCCTCTCCCCTCTGGGCATCTTCCCCAAGCCCTCTCGGCCTTGCTCTGCCCCCACAGATGCAAAAGAAAAGTCACAGTAGCAGGAGGCTGGAACAGATCAGCGCTGGCCCAGGCCCCAGGCCCCCACCAGTGCCGCTCGCAGGTGGAGGTCTGCAGCCGGGTGATCAGCTGCTTCTGGGCTAAGAGAGAGAACGTGGAGAACCAGGGAGCCTAGTCCCATGACTCATATGGTGCTCTAAGCCCGCGGTACCACGAAGCAACTCTCCTCTACCACGCATGCCCTTCTGCCACGGCGTTCTGTCTCACCCAAGGCCCAGAGCAATGTAGCTGGCCAACCGTGCACTAAAGCGGGGACTGAGTGCTGACCAGTGAGCACTCGGCATCCAAGCGGACTGAGCTGCCCATCACAAGTCAGAGATGCCATTCACCTGAGTCACAGAGTAGGCCACACACAGCAGCGATCCAGTGTGTGATGGAAATGATGCTTAGACCAGAATCGGCTGATCCATAATGCATAAGTGAGTTCCCATGAGCAGGCGGTGGCCAAGTCAAGGCCTGTATTGCCCCACTTCTCCCCCTCCTCCTCCTTCTCCTCCTCCTCCTCCTCCTCCTCCTCCGCCTCCTTCTTTTTCGGTACTGAGGATAGAACCAAGGGGCATTCTACCTCTGAGTAACACCCACAGCCCTGTTTTTTATTTTTTATTTTATTTTATTTTTTGGTGGTGGTACTGGGGTTCCTGGAAGCCCTTCTACCTCCGGGCTACACTCCCAGACCTATTTTTTATACTTTTTTATTTGGAAACAGGGTCTCCTAAGCCAACGCGCGCGGCTGGCTTCAAACCTGCGCGATCCTCCTGTCTCTGCCTCCCAAGCGCGGGGATTACAAGCGTGTGCCACGACACCCGGCTTATTTTTTATTTTGAAACTGGGTCTCACTGAGTTGCAAAGGACCTCACTAAGTAGCTGCGGCTGTCCACAAACCATGATCTTCCTGTCTCAGCCTCCTGAACACTGGGATTACAAGCATGTGCCTCTATGCCCGGCTCCACTGTTCCTTCTTTAACCCACATGTACATCCTCAGGGGCTGGCTACATATAAGCAACTGACAGATGTGCCTGCAGGATATGTTGTCGCTACAAGCAGTGTGGCCCCACTCAGGGCGGCTGGAAGGAGCGAGGTAAAGGGGGGTCCCCTAGGAATTAGAGATGCAAGCATTGGCTCCTCCATCCTGTATGCAGGGAGCTGTCATCCAGAGTAAAGGTATGCACGGACTACGGGAAGAGCAAAGAGCCAGCCATTGGTCAGGACCCTGGACAGAGGAAAGCAGCCAGACCAGAGAATGACGGGCATAGGGCAAGGTCAGAGCTAAAGAGCATGTGTGTAGCTCAGAGGGAGAGAGAGAGAGAGAGAGAGAGAGAGAGAGAGAGAGAGAGAGAGAGAGAGAGTGTGTGTGTGTGTGTGTGTGTGTGTGTGTGTGATCGAACCACCCAAGGGCATTCTACCTTCAAGCTACACTCCCAGCCACATTTTTTTTTTCCTTTGCAGTACTGGGGATGGAACCCAGAGGCATTCTACCTTTGAGCTACACCCCCAGCCCTATTTTTTAGCCTTTCTTTATCTATTTCTTTCTTTCCTTTTTGGTACTGTGGATGGAACCTGGAGGCATTCTACCTCTGAGCAACACACCCAGCCCTATATTTTATTCTTTATTTGGAAACAGGGTCTCACCAATTTGCAAAAGGCCTCACTAAGTAGCTGAGGCTATCTGTGAACCGCAATCCTCCTATCTCAGCCTCCCAAATATCGGGATTACACGTGTGTGCCACCACACCCAGCTTATTTATTATTTGGAAACAGGGGAAGAAGAAGAAGAAGAAGAAGAAGAAGAAGAAGAAGAAGAAGAAGAAGAAGAAGAAGAAGAAGAAGAAGGAGGAGGAGGAGGAGGAGGAGGAGGAGGAGGAGGAGGAGGAGGAGGAGGGAAGGAAAGAAAGAAAAGAAGGGGCCATGGTGAGCTCAGAGGCAGAATGCCCCATCCCTAGAACAAAAATAAAAAAGGAAGAAGAGGGCTGAGCCTGCACACAACCGCTCCTGCTCTTGGCAGCTTGGTTTGAAGCAGTAGCCAAGGGTAACATGGTTCCACAGCTGGTCCCTGGCTCAGCCTCACCACGCAGCGCCAGAGCCCTCTTCTAGAAACACCTTGCCTCAATTCCTCTTCAGCCATGTTTATTCTTCTCAATTCAGCTCAGTGACAGCCTAGCCCCCTACACAGGTGCAGCGCACACTCATCCAGCTCCATCATCCACTGGAGGAGGGAGGCCAGGCCCCTCCCCCAACCCCTTGCCCACAGACTCCAGATGACCTCAAAACATCCTTCAGAAGTTTGACCCACATCCTTCCTGTGGCCACCTGCCCCTCTCATGTCTCCTCAAAGTGTACTTTTTTTTTTTTTTTTTTTTGCGGTACTGGGGATAGAACCAGGGGCATTCTACAACTGAGCTCCACCCCCAGCTCTATTTTTTATTCTTTATTTTAAAACAGGGTCTCACTGAGTTGCAAAGGGCCTCACTAAGCAGCTGAGGCTGTCCTTGAACCCAGATCCTCTTTTCTCAGCCTCCTAAGTACTGAGATGACAAGTGTGCACTGTCACGCCCGGCTGCAAAGCCTAATCTTGAGCATGGGTGTCTGAGAAGCCCTGGGGACCCTAGAGAGCTTGTGTAGGGTGAGGAGGCAGAGAAAGAATCAGCACTGACGGAGGGCAGATAGCAGGAAGGACTTTCAAACACCTAAACACAGAATGGTACAGTTACCCGCCGCCGCCCTCAGCTGTCTAGTTTCCGGGTGTGGGACGGCTGTCTATGGCTTTCCATGACGTGGGTCTTCTGCCGGCTGTAAGGCTGCGGTGAAGCCACACTTCCTGTCCCGGGCTGGGGTAGGAGGGAGATGAAGCCCTGAGGGTGCGCACCTTTTAAGAGCATCAACCACAGCCTGCCCTGGGGGCCTTCCCAGGTGCCCCCATGGAGCCGCCTCTGACCTGGATTAGCCCTCAGGGTAAGTGTTGGGTTCAGGAATGTGGATGGAAGCCAGGTATGGGGGTGCATGCTTGTAATCCCAGCATTTAGGAGGCTGAAATCGTGCTTCGAGGACAGCCTCAACTACTTACTGAGGCCTTTTGCAACTCGGTGAGACCCTGTTTTCAAATAAAGACTAAAAAAAAAAAAAAAAGGAAGGCCAGCCAGTCCAACCCCAGGCTCCCTTCCTGGCAGCCATCTCCCTGACAAAGCCCGGCCACATTGCATCGGCCCTCTGGCACACCTCGGCTCACCGGCTCACCGTCCATGAAGTCCACCCCGCACCCGCTGTCTCCCTGTCCCTGGTCGGAGGCTTGCCAGAGGAGGGGCAAGCAGAGAGAGGGGCAGTCGTTGAGAAACCCAGAAGCCCTCTTTGTGCTAACAGGAAGTCACAAAGCCCCCGCCCCAACCTTCAGCACCTTCCAGATCATGAACTTGACCCGCAGGAGCTGCCAGGGCCTGGGCTTTCCCCCGGAGCCCCAGCCCAGCCCTGGGGGCCCAGCTGTCCACACTGTGGTGAGTAGAGTGTGTGTGTGTGGGGGGGGGGGAGTGTGGCTCCCTCATCTGCTGCCACACTGTGTGAGGATGTACCTAAGAACAAAGGTCATCAATAGAGAAAGGAGGGCCCGTGCGGTGGCCCATGCCTGTAAGCCCAGTACTTGGGAGGCTGAAACAAGAGGATTCCAGGTTTGAGGCCAGCGTCAGCAAGTTGGTGAGACTCTCAGCCACCTAGTGAGACCCTGTTTCAAAATACAAAAATAAAATGGGGCTAGGGGTATAGCTCGGAGATAGAATGTCCCTGGGTTCAATCCCCAGCACCATAATAGGAGCAGGAGGAGGGAAAAGGAGAAAAGAAGGAGAAGGAGAAGAAGGAGAGGAGAAAGAAAAAAGGGGGCTAGAGATGCAACTCAGTCATAGAGTGCTTCTTGGGTTTTATCTTTGTGTGTGTGCGGTACTGGGGATGGAGCCCAGGGGCATGCTACCTCCGAACTCCATCCAGCCCTATTTTTTATTCTTTATTTTGAAACAGGGTCTCATTGAGTTGCAAAGGACCTCACTAAGTATCTGAGGCTGTCCCCGAACCGCGATCCTCCTGTCTCAGCCTCCCGAATGCTGGGATGACAAGTGCGCACCACCACGCCCGGCTGGGTATCATCCTTGGTACAAAAAAAAAAAGGATAATGGAAAGAAAAGAAAGCAGGACTCGATGGCCTGGGGCTGCAGACAGAGGCAGGAAGGGAGCTGAGGAATCCTTTCTCCTGGGGCTGAGTGGCCCCCGCCATTGCTCAGACAGCCCGCAGGTGCCGGAGCACAGAGCGCTGAGCCCCCAAGCAGGCATCTGTGCCTTCCTCTGCCCTGCGTCTCCCAGACCCTTCTTGGCCCTTCTCACCCACCCAGTCAGCGGGCAGCTCTCTTGGAACCTGCTCAGCCCTGCTATGGTCAGGAAGCACCCGCTCATCAGGCTCCTGGGGCGACTTCCCCGGGGCTCCCTCCTCCCCCAGGCCAGGATGCCCGTTCTGCCCATCTGGAAGACCTCCCCTCGTCTCTCCTCCATTTACCAGTTATTACTACTAGGTCAGAGACTCAGACTCGGGGGAAGTGGGGGAGGGTCTCTGGAAACCGAACAGCTGGAGCTGAAGAAGCAATTGAAGATGTAACCTTGGGAAGGGCTTTCTGGGCAGTTCTACCCCAAAATAGACGGAGGGGCTGGTACAGATGAGAAAGTGCCCACTCATCATGGCGCCGCCTGCCTCCTTGAACTCTTCCCCTCCGCAGGCGTCTCCCCTGGCCCTGGGGGCAGCGTCCATCCCAGAGGCTGAGAGGGCTGAAGAGGTCCCTGCAGAAGAAGGTGGCCTGTCCCTGCAAGCAGAGACCCGAGCGTGGTTCCAGAAGACCCAGGCCCAAGGGCTCTTGCAGCACGGGGCAGCCCCAGCCTGGTTTCACGGCTTCATCACCCGGAGGTGAGTCACGGAGCAAGAAACAGGCCCAGAGAGCCGCAGGGCCAGGTCCCGGGTCCTGCCGCCAGGCAGAAGTCGACTGAGGCCTGGCATGTGGCACAGGCCCGTGATCTCAGCTACTGCAGAGGCTGAGGCCAGACGACCAGGATGTTGGAGGCCAGATTGGGTAACTTGGCAAGACTATGTATAAAAATAAAATTAAAAACGGCTGGGAAGCCGGGCATGGTGGCGCATGCTTGTAATCCCCGCGCTTGGGAGGCGGAGACAGGAGGATCACGCAGGTTCGAAGCCAGCCGCGCTGGCTTAAGAGACCCTGTTTCCAAATAAAAAAGTGTAAAATAGGTCTGGGAGTGTAGCCCGGAGGTAGAAGGGTTTCCAGGAACTCCAGTGCCACCAAAAAAAAAAGAAAAAAGAAAAAGGGCTGGGGAGCTGGGCGCGGTGGTGCACACTTGTAATCCCCACATTTAGGAGGCTGAGACAGGAAGATCGCTGTTTGCGGACAGACTCAGCTATTTAGGCCCTTAATAAAAATTAGGACTGGGGGGTGGGTGTAGCTCGGAGGTAGAATGTCCCTGGGTTCCATCCCCAGTACCTCACACACACATACTAAAGAAGACTGAAGCTCTACTCCAGCTCCTAGACTTCCCAGGCCTTCGTCACTGCAGAGGCCACAGTCCAGCCTCAGTTTTCCTTCTCCAGGCTCCCACATCCTCTGTCTCTGTAGCCCAGTCTTCATATTTTCTGCTTGTTTCTTTCTCTCTCTCTCTCTCTCTCTCTCTCTATCTATCTCTTTGGTTTTGGTACTGGGGATTGAACGCAGGGGCATTCTACCTCCAAGCTACACCTCCAGCCCAATATTTTATTCATGTTATTTGTTTATTTATTTATTTTTGTGGTACTGGGGTGGAACCCAGGGGCTTCTCTACCTCCGGGCTATACTCCCAGACCTATTTTTTATACTTTATTTGGAAACAGGGTCTCACTAAGTTGCTGAGAGCCTCACTCAGTAGCTGAGGCTGGCTTCGAACCTGTGCGATCCTCCTGTCTCAGCCTCCCAAGCGCTGGGATTACAAGCCTGTGCCACCACGCCCGACTTATTCTTTATGTTTGAAACAGGGTTTTACTAAGTTGCGGAGGGCTTCACTAAGTAGCTGGGGCTGACAATAAATTCAGATCCTCCTGTCTCTCAACTTCCCGAGTCCTGGAATTACAAGCATGCAATACCATGCCGGGCTTCTATTTTTTTTTTATTATTCTTTATTTTGAAATAGGATTTCACTAGCTGGGTGTGGTGGGGCATGGTTGTAATCGCAGCATTTGGAAGTCTGAGAATGAAGGATTGTGGTTTTTGGCTAGCCTCAGCTACTTAGTGATGCCCTTTGCAACTCAGTGAGACCCTGTTTCAAAATAAAGAATAAAAATTAGGGCTGGGGGTATAGCTCGGAGGTAGAATGCCGTTGTATTTTGCATCCCCAGTATTGCAAAAAATATAAAAAATAAAATAAAATAGCCGGGCGTGGTGGCGCACGCTTGTAATCCCCGCGCTTGGGAGACGGAGACAGGAGGATCGCGCAGGTTCGAAGCCAGCCGCGCGCTGGCTTAGGAGACCCTGTTTCCAAAATGAAAATGTAAAAATAGGTCTGGGAGTGTAGCCCCGAGGTAGAAGGGCTTCCAGGAACCCCAGTACCACCAAAAAAATAAATAAATAAAATAAAATAAAATAAAATAAAAAGAAAAGGGATCTCACTAAATTGCAGAGGGCCTCACTAAGTAGCTGAGGCTGGCCGCGAAACTGCAATCCTCCTGTCTCAGCCTTTCAAGTACTGGGATTACAAGCGTGCACCACCATGTCCGGCTTAGTCTTTATTTTGAAATAGTACCTCACTAAGTTGCGGAGGGCCTCATTAAGTAGCTGAGTCTGGTCACGAACCTGTGAGCCTCCAGTCTCAGCCTTCCAAGTCCTGGGATTACAAATGTGCGCCACCACGCCCAGCTCTTCTCTGCCATTTCCCGACCCTGCTTTTCTCCTCTCTCTTTCTTCACCTCTTCTGTTCTGCTTGTGATTGCTGAGATCTAGAAGTCTAATCATCATCCCCGTGGCTGCAGCCATAGCCTTCCAGACTGTGCTACCAGGATGAGGCCTGCTAGAACCCAGGGGAGGATGCTGGACTGGGCGGATGAAAGTCAGCACTAAATCCTCTCCTCCTCCTCCTCCTCCTCCTCCTCCTCCTCCTCCTCCTCCTCCTCCTCCTTCTCTCCCTCTCTCTCTCTTTCTCTCTTTCTCTCCCCATCACCTTGCTCCTGGGGATGGGGGGTCCTCCTGCGAGCCAGCCAAGTAGAAGCGAGGCTGGAAAAGTCGGAGTAGGGTCCCAACCACTTCCCTCCCTCATGCAGAGAGGCCGAGAGCTTGCTGGAGCCCCAGCCTCAGGGATGCTACTTGGTACGGTTCAGCGAGAGCGCCGTGACCTTCGTGCTGACTTACAGGTGAGTGGCCAAGACACATGGAGGCGGGGCTTCGGGTTAGCCGATGGGCGGGACTCGATATTGACCACGCCCCTTCTTAGTGTGGCCCTCCTGGCTCCGCCCACTAGCTGCTCAGGGTTGGAGAACCTGTAGCCTGGCAAGTAGGGTTCCCGGCTGCACTGAAGGCCCCGGCCTGGGACAGGGAATGGCGACTCTAATTCCTAATGGCGCCCTCCAGGAGCCGGACTTGCTGCCGCCATTTCTTGCTGGCCCAGCTCCGGGACGGACGCCATGTGGTCCTGGGCGAGGACAGCGTCCACGCGCGGCTGCAGGACCTGCTGCAGCACTACACCACCCGCCCGCTCGGCCCCTACCGGGAGATGCTCACCCAGCCCCTCGCCCGCCAGGTGAGCCCCAGGGACTCAGGCCAGCGTCCCTCCCGTCCAGTGCCGAGTCCCAGCACCCAGCTCCCTCAGTACCCGCAACACGACCAGCCACGCCCCCTCGCCTGTGCATCTTCAGAGTGCTGGAGGAGCCCTAGAGGGCCCAGGCCAGGCACAGAGGCCCCAGGGCTAGAGTCATTGCTTTGTAAGTTAGGAGATATTCCTATCATCCCAGTACTTGGGAGGCTGAGATAGAAGCATCACAGGTTCATCTCCAGCCTCAGCAACTTGTGAGGCCCTCTGCAACTTAGTGAGACCTTGTTTTTGGTGTTGGTGTTGGTGGATTTTTGTTTGTTTTATACTGAGGATGGAACCCAGGGGCATTGTACCTCTGAGCTACACCCCCGGTCCTATTTTTTAGTCTTTTTATTTTTTGAAACAGGGTCTCACTGAGTTGCGAAGGGCCTCTCTAAGTAGCTGAGGCTGCCCACAAACCACCATCCTCTTGTCTCAGCCTCCCAAATGCAGGGATTACAAGCATGTGCCACCATACCCTGCATGAGACCTTGTTTTAAAATACAGAACAAAGAGCTGTGCATGGTGATGTATGCTTGTAATCCCAGTACTTGGGAGGCTGAGACAAGAGGATCGCAGGTTCATGGCCAACCCCAGCTACTTAGGCCCTCTGCAACTCAGTGAGACCCTGTTTCAAAATAAAGAATAAGAAAATAGGGCTGGGGGTATTGCTTGGAGGTAGAATGCCCCTGGGTTCCACCCCCAGTACCACACACACACACACACACACACACACACACACACACACACACAAATATTTACCACAGGAGAGTGTGTGCATGTGTGTGTGTGTGTTATTAGAGGTTGATCCTACAGGCATTCTACCTCTAAGCTACACCTCCAGTACTATTTTATTCTTTATTTTGAAACAGGATCTCATTAAGTGCTGAAGGTCTTGCCAAATTGCCAGGGCCTCAAATCTGTGATCCTCCTGTCTGTCTCCAAAGGGCTGGGGTAACAGATGTGAGCTTGGCTTGACCACTGGATTTTTTGTTGTTGTTGTTGTTGTTGTTGTTATTGTTGTTGTTGTTATTGTTATTGTTGTTGTTTTTCAGTACTGGGGATGGAACCGAGGGGCATTCTACCTCTGAGCTACACCCCAGCCCTATTTTTTTTCTTTCTCTCTTTCTTTCTTTCTTTCTTTCTTTCTTTCTTTCTTTCTTTTTTGGTGGTACTGGGGTTCCTGGAAGCCCTTCTACCTCCGGGCTACACTCCCAGACCTATTTTTTATACTTTTTTATTTGGAAACAGGGTCTCCTAAGCCAGCGCACGTGGCTGGCTTCGAACCTGCGCGATCCTCCTGTCTCTGCCTCCCAAGCGCGGGGATTACAAGCGTGCGCCACCACGCCCGGCTTTTATTCTTTATTTTGAAACAAGCTCTCACTGAGTTGCAAAGGGCCTCACTAAGTAGCTGAGGCTGTCCAGGAACCATGATCCTCCTGTCTCAACCTCCCACATTTTGGGATTACAAGCGTGCGCCACCATACCCATCTTGACCACTGGATTTAATGGAGCTGGTCACTAGAGATCGACATGAAGTTTCATGGAGCTGGTCAGGGATCATGCCTGTGAATATTGTGTCTTTTGCAAGGACTAGGCAGGAAACCCAGAGACCCCGAGCACCTGGAGCAGGGTATCAGCAAGCTTGGGGTTAGGAGTCGGGCGGAAACCAGAGGCTGAAGGTAGAGGTCTAAAAAACCAAAGTGTAAGCCGGGTCACAGGGGTTTGGTTTATCCTGGGGCTGCACATGAACCAGAAGCAATCCTACAGGTTTGCTAGGGGATTTTTTTGGGTGGAGACTGCAGAATGGGCTGAGAGCAAGAGGAGGCTGGGGGATTCCGAGGCCTGAAAGAGGGTGGTGGCTGTAGGCTGGAGAGAGCGGGCAGATGGGAAGGACAGGAAGGCTGTGGGAGAAGGGCCCCGAGCCAGGTTTGCTGTGGAAGGGGATGGGCATTCACGTGCACGCCCAAGGCACTATTTGGAGGACTTGATGGAATCGCCACTTTTTATTCAAGAAGCAAAAGCTGAGGGAGAAAGGGCTGGGGACCAGAAGAAAGACTTGTGATTTGCATCTAGGAAGCCTGTAGTTGCTTGCAGGAACACGGAAAGGCCCTATGGCCCTGGAAGCAGAGGGAGCATAAAAAGAATTCTCAAAATTTTTATTTATTTATTTGTTTGTTTATTTATTTATTTGCAGTACTGGGGATGGAACCCAGAGGCATTCTACCTCCGAGCTACACCCCCAGACCTATTTTTTATTATTTATTTTGAAACAGAGTCTCACTGAGTTGCAAAGGGCCTCACTAAGTAGCTGAGGCTGTCACAAACTGAGATCCTCCTGTCTCAGCCTCCCGAATGCTGGGATGACAAGGGTGAGCCACCACACCTGGCTCTGCCTCTACATTACTTAGCTTTTATCTCAGATGTTAAGCTTCTCACAACTGCAGAAATAAACAAGGGCACAGCTGCCCTGGAGATCCATCCGCTTGTGGGTGATTTTGTAGCTAAAGATGTGTGTGATAGTAATGGCGCACGCTTGTAATCCCAGCATTTGGGAGGCTGAGACAGGAGGATTGTGGTTTGTGGACAGCTTCAGCTACTTAGTGAGGCCCTTTGCAACGCAGTGAGACCCTGTTTCAAAATAAAGAATTAAAAAATGGGACTGAGGGTGTAGCTCGGAGGTAGAATGCCCCTGGGTTCCACCCCTAGTACCATAAAAAGAAGGTGTGTTTGCGTGCATGCGTGCGTGCGTACTGCGTGCGTGCGTGTGTGTGTGTGTGTGTGTGTGTTACTGGGGATTGAACCTAGGGGAGCTACACCCGCAGCCTATTTTTTATTCTTTATTTTGAAACAGGGTCTCACTGAGATGCAAAGGGCCTCACTAAGTAGCTGAGGCTGTCCGCGAACCGTGAGCCTCCTGTCTCAGCCTCCCAAGTGCTGGAATGACAAGCTTGCACCACCCTGCCCAGCACTTGATCCTGGTAGATCATCCATCCCAGCCCTCCTCCACCAAGTGCCTCAGACAGACCTCTTTCTTTCCTGGCAGACTCCTGAGCCTGCAGGGCTTTCCCTAAGGACTGAAGAACCAGACTCTAGAAGTAAAACGCAGGACTCAAGCCCCCAGCACAGCCCAATCATGAAACAGGGGCCAGCTCTAATACACAAAGAAGGGGCCTGGGAGTCCAAGGAGGTGCACACAGGACCAGAGGGCCAGGAGGAGGGCCGAGAGCCCCGGCCAAGGGGGCGGGGCCACCGAGGGGCGGGGCCACCGAGGAAGGGGAGGGACCACCGAGGAAGGGGAGGGGCCACCGAGGAAGGGGAGGGGCCCCGGGAGAGGTGCGGGGCCTGGCGGGGATGGAGTCCAGGCTGGAACACCTTGGGCTTTGGCTTTGCCTAGGCCGATCTCACCGGCTCTCTTCTCTCTTCTCCCCTCCAGCCGCCCAGACCCAAGCCCCCCATCCCCCGCAAACTTCAGCTGCCCCCCGAAGTCTACACAAGCCCTGCCCGGCGGCCCCGCCCGACCCCACCCCCCGAGCCCACGCACCCTATCTATCACGAGCCCGATGAACCCATAGCCTTCTACGCCATGGGCCGGGGCAGCCCGGGCGAGGCCCCCAGCAACGTCTACGCCGAGGTGGAAGGGCCGTCAGCGCCGGGGTCCACCTGGCACCCCGTCCTCCGGAAGTGCCGCTCCAGGCCCGGCCCAGGAGGCCAGGTAAATGCGGGTGTGGGCAAAGCTACAGCCGAGGACTCCTCAGCCCGGATTGAGCCTGGAAAAGGCGTTCCGAGTGGATGTTGAGTCAGAATGGAGGTCAGAGGTGCTATGGGAGGGACAGAATGGTGCAGGCTGCCTGCCAATCTTTTCCCGGGGGTCTCTTAGACCTGCCTCACCTTGGGCAAGCCACGCCCCCTCCTTTGAGGCCACGCCCCACGGAGGCCCTATAGATGCTCCCGCACCCCGGGGTCCTCTCTTCCCTGAGCTCACACAGGACCTGAAGCCCTCTCCCCTCAGCTTTCTTGGTCCTTCCATCCTAAGGAGCGCTTCAGGCCCTGTGTGAGCTCAGGGGAGAGGCCCAGGGCCCCTCCGGCTTGAGGGTCCTCTCCTCACCCTTGTCCCTAAAGGCCCCTTCCTTTGGTGTCCCATGTCCTGACCCCAGCCCTCCAACCACCCAGTTATCCAAGGAGAATTGTAGGGCTATGGCAATATATCGTCCCTCTTCACCCCACCCTCATAAGCCACTAATTCCTGCTGGGCCTCTTCCTAAGTGCACCCCAAGCCCCCTCTAGGCCCTATCCTGAGACATTAGGACTTTCTCAAGAGCTTCTGAACTGGTCTCCTAGCCACTAACCTTGCCACTTCCAATCTACTCTGTCCTGAGGCACCAGGATGTGAGGCCCTGCGTCCTAGCCTTAACCACCAGTGTTTATCCAAACCTTTTTTTTTTTTTTTTTTTTTTTTTTTTTTGCGGTACTGGGGATGGAACCCAGGGGCATTCTACCTCCAAGCAACACCCTCAGCCCGATTTTTTATTCTATATTTTGAAACAGGGTCTCACTGAGTTGTGAAGGGCCTCACTAATGAGGCTCTCTGTGAACCATGATCTCAGCCTCCCAAATGCTCGGATGACAAGTGTGTGCCACCACGCCCGGCTGACTAACTCTATTAAGACCAGATTTCTTCCCTTGAAGCTGCAGGGAGGCCCAAGAGACAGAGGGCAGAAGTCGTGATCTGGGGCTATCCTTCTCTCTGCAGAATCCTGGTGGTCCGCAGCTGTACTCTGAGGCTGGACAAGGCCCTCCCCAGCCCCACCAGCCCCCACGCCCCTGGAGGCACACCCTCCCCCACAACCCGTCTAGACACCTGCAACAGGCGTGGCTCCCCCTTGGGCCTTCTCAGTAGAAGGTGGGTCTGGGGGGGTAGATAACTTGAGGCTCCAGGACCAGACACGTGGGTGCCCTTCTCAGGAAATGAGTCAGGCCCAACCCAGGTGGTCAGGGCTGGAAAGGGCCTCGGCCCTCATCTGTTGCAAGAATGGCAAAGAGGTGTCATCTTGCATGCCAACTCCAATCCATTGGTCGTGGCTGCCTAGAGTGCTGTGCTGGAAAGGATGCTAAGGTCACACCTGAACTCAGCAGAAAAGAGCATGGTGATTGATTAGTGATGTCTGCCACTGGCGCGGGCGGCAACGGGAGCAGCATTTCATTAGCCTTTATGGATGGAGGGATGGAGTCCAACTCTTTCACTACTCAGATAAGGAAACAAAACCAGAGAGGGGTAATGAATCGCCCAAGGTCGAGGACTGAAACCCAGCCTTCCTGAGTCCCCTGTTCTGTGCTGTTCCTTACCCCATACCCTCTAACTTCTCCACAGGAAACAGAAGATTCCTCAGACAGGAAGCCTGGCTACTTTCTGGAGTTCTGCTGCGCGAGGGCCTGGGTGCTGGGTTCCTTCTCTGGATCCCAGCTTAGCCCCCCTGGACAGGTCTGTCCCTCAAAATGAGAAGTGTGGAGCCGGGTGTGGTGACGCACGCTTGTAATCCCAGCATTCGGGAGGCTGAGACAGGAGGATCATGGTTTGTGGCCAGCCTCAGCTGCTTAGTGAGTGCCTTTGCAACTCAGTGAAACCCTGTTTCAAAATAAAGAATAAAAAATAGAGCTGGGGGTGTAAGTCAGAGGTAGAATGCCCCTGGGTTCCATCCCCAGTACTGAAGAAAAAAAAAGCGTGGAGGTCAGAGGAGCAAATGTGGAATCCACTGCCTCCTCTTGGGGACACAGCATCAGCCCCCTTCTGAGAGTCCCCGGGAACGCAGGCGCTTGGCAGTCCCGGGGACAGCCGAGGAGTGCGCTGGGAGGGCCCCGTGGTCCCCGCGCCCTGGTTTCTTCTCCTGGAGTCTGGTTTCCTGAGCCCTTTGTGCCTCAGCCTGGGCCCTGGGCCAATGCTGCTGTTGTCTGAGGAGTGCTTTGGTGAGAACAGATGTTAGGACTTGTTTGTTGATTCTTGTCTGGCTAATAAATCATCACCAACAACCTCCCCCAATAGGGATCCAGGTCCTCCAGGCTCCTTCTGCCTGCCCCTCCCCACCTCCACTTTCTCATATACTGTGGTTGAACTGCCACTGAAATGGGGGAGTAGAGGGATGGGGAGTTAAAAGACACCTGGGCAAGAGTCACAGATCTGCTGCCGGGGGCCAGGAGACCCCAGGGCCAGCGTCAGCAAGCTCTCCTGCAGTGTGCCTTCCTTAGCTGGGAAGGGTTTAGGCAGTGAGGGGCAGAGTGGCTGCCTTCCCTGGAGGGGGTGCCAGGAAGAAAGAAGGCAGGAAGGACAGCAATAGAGGGGTAGGTAGCCCCTTCACCTCTCCCCAGGCCCCGCCAAGCACAGGACTGGGCAGGAGGGTGCTTTATACGGCCGTGTGTGAGCTTACAGGATGGACGCCCAGAACTCTCTTGGGATCAGGCCCTTGCCTTGCTCGGGACCCCGTACCCTCCCCTGCCCCTCTATTAGGCCCCCCTCCTCTGCTCAGGCCCATTCACTTCAGGGCTCCCCACTAGGACTCCTCCTAGCTGGAAAAACTGGCCCATGGCTTTATTTTGTATGCCTGCCCCTGGAGCCGCTGGGGCTGGGTTCTGCACGGCCCCTCTGGTTCCGTCCTGCTTCCTGTCAGGGGGCCCTGGACCTGCCTGAGACACAGCCAGTGTCCTGCAGCCCCTTCCCTCAAGCCAGGTTCCCCAGGCCTGGGCAAGGGACCACCACGCTGCCCCCAGCGTGGGCCCTGCACCAGCTCCAGGGACAGGCTGACTCTCATTTCCACTCCAGTGTGAATCCGCTCAAGGATGCTGAGTCAACAGAGTCGGGGTTCCACTTCCTTCCTGTGGAGGGCTAAGCCCCTCCTGAGCAGGAAGGAAGCAAGGAGAGAGTGGGGAGCAGAGAGCTCTGCTGAGATCCGGAGGAGCTGATGGTGCCCGAGAGGTCTCAGGTTAGACTTAAGAAGTCACCTGGCGCCAGGCGTGGTGGCGCACACTTATCATCCCAGCATTCGGGAGGCTGAGACAGGAGGATCGCGGTTCTCAGACAGCCTCAGCTACTTAGTGAGGTCCTTTGCAACTCAGTGAGACCCGGTCTCAAAATAAAGAATAAAAAATAGGGCTGGGGGAGTGGTTCAGAGGTTGAATGTCCCTGGGTTCCATCTCCAGTACTGCAAAAAAAAAAAAAGAAGAAGAAAAAGCCACCTGGTGCAGGGAGAAGAGGTAAACAATGGCTTGTGTAGAAAGACAGGATCAGGAAGTCAGAAAATAGATCTGGGAGCCGGGCATGGTAGCGCACGCTTGTAATCCCAGCATTCGGGAGGCTGAGACCGGAGGATCTCGGTTCACGGACAACCTCAGCTACTTAGTGAGGCCCTCTGCAACTCAGTGAGACCTGGTTTCAAAATAAAGAATAAAAAATAGGGCAGGGGGTGTAGCTTGGAGGTCGAATGCCCCTGGGTTCCATCTCCAGACCCGCAAAAAAAAAAAAAAAGAAAAAGAAAGAAAGAAAGAAAGAAAGAAAGAAAGAAAGAAAGAAAGAAAGAAAGAAAATAGATCTGGGCATGGTGGTGCACACCTGTAAGTACTTGGGAAGCTGACACAGGAAGATTGTGAGTTCAAAGCTAGCCTTGGCAACTTAGTGAGGCTCTCAGCAATATTGTGAGACTGTTTCCAAATTAAAAAAAAAATAGAGATGGGCGTGGTGAGGCACGCTTGTAATTCCAGTACCTTTGTTGGAGGTCAGCTTCAACAACTTAGTGAGGCCCTCTGCAACTTAACAAGACCCTGCCTCTTTTAAAGTAAAAACTAAAAGCTGGGCATTGTGTACGCTTATAATCCCAGCTGAAACAGGAGGATTGCAGTTCGAGGACAGCCTCAGCTACTACTTAGTGAAGCCCTTTGCAATTTAGTGAGAGCCTATTTCAAAATAAAGAATAAAAAATAGGGCTGGGGGTGTAGCTCGGAGGTAGAATGCCCCTGGGTTTCATCCCCACTACTGCAAATAAATAAATAAATAATAAATAAATAAATAAATGATAAATAGCTGGGCGTGGTGGTGCACGCTTGTAATCCTAGTACTTGGGAGGCTGAGACAGGAGAATCCAGGTTCTCAGCCTCAGCTAATTAGTGAGGTCCTCTGCAACTTAGACCATGTTTCAAAATAAAGAATTAAAAATAGCGCTGGTCGCCGGGCGTGGTGGCGCACGCTTGTAATCCCCGCGCTTGGGAGGCTGAGACAGGAGGATCGCGCAGGTTCGAAGCCAGCCGCGGGCGCTGGCTTAGGAGACCCTGTTTCCAAATAAAAATGTAAAAATAGGTCTGGGAGTGTAGCCTGGAGGTAGAAAGGCTTCCGGGAACCCCAGTACCACCAAAAAAAAAAAAAAAAAAAATAGCGCTGGTCATGGTGGCACACACACACTTGCAATCCTAGCATTCAGAAGGCTGAGGCAGGAAGATTGCAGTTCGCAGACAGCCTCAGCTACTTAGGCCCTTTGCAACTCAGTGAGACCCTGTTTTAAAGTAAAGAATAAAAACTAGGACTGGGGGTGTCGCTTGGAGGTAGAATGGCCCTGGGTTCCATCTCCAGACTGCAAAAAATAAAAAGTTAAAACAAATAATAATTTAAAAAATCAGCCAGGCATGGTGGCGCACGCTTGTAATACCAGTATTCAGGAAGCCGAGACTGGAGGATCACAGTTCACGAACAGCTTCAGCTGCTTAGCGAGGCCCCAGGGGCAACGGGGAGTCCCTGGAAAGTCCGCATTATGACAGCTTTGCTGTCTGGAGTTTGAATCCCGTGGACCTCTAGCATCCTCTGCTCAGTGACGCTGTTTGACTGGGCTTTGCCCTGCTTCCTCCCATACCCCCCGGGCCTTCATGGGTCCATTTCTGACCAAAGCCATCACACCTTCTTCCTCCCACCCCTGTTCAATCCCCAGTACCAAAGAATAAAAATGTAAAATGTGGCTAAGACTTCTTGAGAACTATAGGAGGTGGGCTTCTGCCTTCAAGATCCCTAGCCTAGCCAGGCGTGGTGGCGCACGCTTGTAATCCCAGCATTCCAGAGGCTGAGCCAGGAGGATCGTGGTTTGTGGACAGCCTCAGCTACTTATTGAAGCCCTTTGCAACTCAGTGAGATCCTGCTTCAAAATAATCAAAAATAGGCCAGGCATGGTGGCGCACGCTTGTAATCCCCACCCTTGTGAGATGGAGACAGGAGGATTACGCAGGTTCGAAGCCAGCCTCGCTTGCTCAAGAGACCCTGTTTCCAAATAAAAATATAAAAATAGGTCTGGGAGAGTAGCCCGGAGGTAGAAGGGCTTCCAGAAACCCCACTACCACCAAAAATTTTTTTTTAAAAATCAAAAATAGGGCTGGGGGTGTAGCTCAGAGGTAGTAAGCTGCCTGGGTTCAGTCCCCAGTGCCACAAAAAGAAGAAAAAAAGAGGTCCTAGCCTAACTCTGCCCAGCCCTAGAAGACACTGGGACTCTCCCTGCCTGCCCAGAGCCCTTCCTGCTGTATCACGGTGCAGTCCCTGGAATAAGAAAGCTCAACTACTGAATCCCAGGAGGAAGGCAGCCCTGGTGGAAAGGCTGTGTCTTCCGCACGGCCATGTGAGCATGTGACCCATGGGGACCCAGGTGTCCGGGCCGTGCTGGGGCCACCTCACAGCACAGGGGCAGGCCTCAGCCCCGGCCCACGTACCTGTGCAGACAGCAGGCGCGAGGCCCGGGCTGGCTGGATGCACGGATTTGGACAACTACAGGCCGAATGCCCCATGGGATGCAGGAGCCCTGTCTGGCTCCAACCCAAAGTAGGTCAGATTTCAGATAAGCGGGTGGTTTTCCTGTAAGTGATGAAAACCTCCAATGTGCTTAATGAGAAACAGACTCCTCAACTTACCCCAGCGCACAAAACCAGAAGCACAGATGTCTCGTCCTGCCTCTTCCCTCTCACCGAGGTCCCACACCTCTTCATGCTTGCCCCTCTGGCCTGGCCTCCCTATAACCAGGACACTGATTCTCCCATGTTCTGGGTAATGGTAGACTGGACACATACATCTGGCCCCCAGCTCCTCTGCCTGGCATCCAATGCTTTCTTGGAGAAGTTTCTTCAACATCCCCCTGCTATAGGAACCATGAGCTAGGTCCTCCTGGAGTCCCGGCATCCTGGAGTCCCGGCAGGCAGTTCACAGCATGACTTGCACGCTGTTTTTGTGACCATCCCTACCCGAACTTTACCCTGAGGAATGAACCATGCCACCTGTCCTGTCCTGGCTGTCATCACCATGCCCCAGCTGGCTGAGGCCTACAGACCGCCACCTCCGTCCCAGAACGAAGGCTGAGGATCTGCAAACGAACTCCCCAGCTCCGTGCCGAGCTTCCGCACGGGTCCTGGCCAGAGCACATTTGATTCACCTTTAGGAACAGGACTTTCACTTTACCCCTTGCTGAGTGTGTGTGTGTGTGTGTGTGTGTGTGTGTGTGTGTTTACTAGGGATTGAACCCAAGGGCATTCTACCACCAAGTTAAACCCCCAACCCTATTTTATTTTGAAACAGGGTCTCACCAAATTGAGGAGGGCCTCAATAAATTGCCAAGGCTGTCTTCAAACCTGTGATTCTCCTGTCTCAGCCTCCCAAGTACTAGGGTTACAGGTGTGAGTCACTATACCAGGCTAGGATGGCACTTATTTTTTATTTTTGAGGTACCAGGGATGGGACCCAAGAAGCATTCTACCTCCAAGCTATGACCCCAGCCTTATTTTTTATTAATTAATTATTTATTTAGTGGTGGGGTTGGAACCCAGGGGCATTCCACCCCCGAGTTATGCCCCTAACTGTATTTTTTATTTTTTATTTTTTATTTTAAAACAGGGTCTCACCGAGTTGCAAAAGGCCTCACTAAGTAGCTGAGGCTGGCCGCAAACCACCATCCTCCTGTCTCAGACTCCCAAATTCTGGAATTATAAGCATACACCGCCATGCCTGGCTTTTATTTTATTTTGTGGTACTAGAGATTGAACTCAAGGGCATGCTACCTTTGAGCTACCCCTTTTTTATTTGTATTTTGAAACGGGATCTAAGTTGATGAGAGTCTCACTGCTTAATGAGGCTATCCTTGAACCTGCCATCTTCTCGTCTCAACTTCCCAAGTACTGGGATCGCAGAGTATAGCACCACACCCAGCTTGAGGATGGCATTTTGTATCTAACACCGCTTTAATGCCTCAGAAAGAAACCCTGACGTCCCCCTCCCCCTCCCCCATCTCCAGAGATACCTGGGGCCAGCAATGTTTTCTACATCTGGGATCAGACCCCTCTGAAAACCATCCTGCCCCGGGCAGAAGCGTGCACAGGACTCTCAGGTCTTCAGTGACCCGCTGGGGAGGGGGGCAAGAACAAGGCACCCTGTGGGCAGCTCCGGGCATCAGGGTGCTGGGCACACGCTGAGCACCAAGATCCAGGCACAGGGCAGGCGGCGGCTGTCAGACTGAATGTTTTATTTCAACAGACATCCCTGGTTTAAAAAAAAAAAAAAAAAACAGAGGGGAGAGCTCCACATTTCATCACAGCTGACGGGGAGCGAGATTCCCAGGAGAAGGCGAGCCCTCAGAGGCAGCGCTGTAGTCTTTGCGAGCTCCCGCACTGAGAGGAGCCGAGTTTTCTAACCGGTTAAGAAAAATCTATCAAATATGTTCATTCTCGCAGAGGCGAAGGCTGGGTCCTCCGAGTCCTGGGCTGAGGGCAGCCGGTCTCCCGAGGTGAAGTCGGGCGGCCGCCGGGGCTGGCAGGGGCCTGGGCGTCGCTTCCAGGGCCCTAGAATCCGTATTTGGCCTGGGTCTGCCGGCGGCTCAGCTTGTTCTCCGACCAGGTGTTCTTCAGCTCCAGCTCCCGCTCCTTCGCCTATGGCAAAAAGAAGGGCAGGGAGTCACCATGGGATCTGTGTGTGTGTGTGTGTGTGTGTGTGTGTGTGTGTGTGTGTGTGTGTGATGCTGGGCAAGGCAGACACTGCCACTGAGCTACATCCTCAGGCTGAAACTGGAATTCTTTTTTTTTTGGGTGTGTGTGCGGTGCTGGGGATTGAACCCAGGGGCATTTTGCCTCTGAGATATACACTATTTTATTTGCAAACAGGGTCTAAGTGACTGGGCTGGGTTTGAACCTATAATCCTCCTAAGCCTCTCAAGTACTCTCAAGTGTGTCAAAATGCCTGGCCTAAAATAGATTTTTTTTTTTTTTTTTTGGTGCTGGAGATTGAGCATTTCCCTCCTGCCTCTGTGAGCTTCCCAATTTAAAATCTTTCTCCCATCGTAACAATTACAGGGGAACAGCAAACCCCTTGAAAGACTCGATTTGCTCTTAAGGGGAAGACCCAAGAAAGCAAACTCCTGTCTTTGGGGAACTGACAAGGCTTCAGCAGAACAAAGATCAAGACTCCTCACGCCTGCTCCGGCAGAATGAAACCCCGAGTGTTCACGAGGGAAGTGGACAAAGAGAACGGGAGACAGGACAGCCGCCTCAGCTGCCCAGCCAGCAGAGCAGGGCAGGGTGGCTCAGCGGCTGCCCAGCCATGGTGGGACACCAACGAGCCCTAAATCATCTGGAGTTGCAGTTTTGCTGTGGAGTCCGATACAGTCGACGTGGCTGAGCTGTGAAAAACCGAGAGGTCCAAGAAGAGGAAGCCCTCTCTTCTGGTCTCAACACCTCCTGCCACTACATCGCATTCTGGGAATGTGTAACCACCTCTGAGAAAGGGGGCCCCACCCCCCAGAGTTATCTGATGCCTGCTTATTCCTCCCTGAATTATGGGGAAGGGCAGGAGAGTTTGGGTTTAAAAAAAGACCCTACCAGCCGGGCATGGTGACGCATGCTTATAATCCCAATACTTGGGAGGCTGAGACAGGAGGATGGCAGGTTCGCGGCCAGCTTCAGCTACTTAGTGAGGCCCTTGGCAACTCAGTGAGGCTGTGTTTCAAAATAAAAAATAAAATAGGGTTAGGGGGTATAACTAAGAAGTAGAATACCCCTGGGTTCAATCCCTAGTAAAATACACACACACACACACACACACACACACCACACAGTACCAAGACATATTTCTAAAGACATTTTGAATTATGTGAAATTTGTGTTGGTACAAAACCAATCTCATCAAGTAGATTTTTTTTTTTTTTTTTTTTTTTTTTGGTGGTACTGGGGTTTCTGGAAGCCCTTCTGCCTCCGGGCTACACTCCCAGACCTATTTTTATATTTTTGAAACAGGGTCTCTTACGCCAGCGTGGCTGGCTTCGAACCTGCGCGATCCTCCTGTCTCCGCCTCCCAAGCGCGGGGATTACAAGCGTGCGCCACCACGCCCGGCCTCAAGTAGATATTTTAAATTGGTGAATTAACTTTTTCATTTTTTTTTAGCATTGGAGATTGAACCCAGGTGCATTCTACCTCTGAGCTACACCACTAGCCTCCCAAGTACTGGGATTATAGGCATGCACCACCATGCCTGGATTAGGGTTTTTTATTATGAAACTTGCTACTTAAAAGAACCATATTAGCTGAGCATGGTGGCGCACACTTGTAATCCCAGCACTGGAGAGGCTGAGACAGGAGGATCGCAGTTTGTGGGCAGCCTCAGCTACTTAGTGAGGCCCTCTGCAACTCAGTGAGACCCTGTTTCAAAATAAAGAATAAAAAATAGGGCTGGGGGTGTCGCTCGGAGGTATTATTAAAAGCAAAAGAACCACATGCTAGGCCGGGCGTGGTGGCACACGCTTATAATCCAAGCACTTGGGAGGCTGAGACAGGAGGATCACACAGGTTTGAAGCCAGCCTCAGCTACTTAGTGAGGCTCTCAGCAACTCAGTGAGACCCTGTTTCCAAATAAAATAGAAAATAGGTCTGGGAGTATAGCCCGGAGGTAGAAAGCCTCTGGGTTCCACCCCAGTACCACCAAAAAAAAAAAAAAGAACCACATGCTAAGCCATTTCACTCTCCTCTGTAACTGTTTGGACATGTGAATTTTACTGACAGGGTTTACTCTAAGCACCTGCACCTGAGCAGTGAACTGAGGGAGCACAGGACAATGCTGAAGGACACACGCCCCCTGGCGACCACACAGAGAACACAGGAGGAGCCTGTTGGAAGTGGGTCCCATGGCCCCATCTCAGCCTTCAAATCCCCCGGTTTTAGGGGTCCCGCCTGGGCCAGGGCCCCCAGCGTTCTCACCTGATGAATCAGGTACGTGATCTGGTGTTTCCGCCGCTGCTGGCCCGTGGGCTGCTCACCTTTCTTCTGCAAGGGAAGAAAACACAGTCCTTAACCCGCAGGAAAAGCTCAAGTTTCTCCATGTATAGACAGTAAAGGTTGGAGACTGAGAAATACCCTATACAGTCCAAATCCTGGGGGAGAAGAGTCAGCTTGGAGCTGTTTTTATGTCTCTCTACTAACAAAACAGTTATTTTTATTAAAGCCATTATGCAAAGAAGCCAAGCTCAGGACGCCTCCTGAAATGGCCTGCTGTGTGCATTAGACTGGAAATACTCTGAGGTCAAGACTGCCTGGCTTCTCTGGTAACCCTGCCCCCCCAGCAGCAAGCTCGGGGCTTCTGCCAGGTGGACACTGGACACGCGTCGCTGCCTGCAGCAGTCCGAGACAACTTCTGTACCGGGTGACCTGCCCTCCCTCCATCCCCCGCCACCCCCGCCCACCTCCCCTATGCCCTCTCCATCGCTGTCGCCTTTCCCCAGTCAGGCCAGATGTCTAGCCGTCTCCTATTCATCACTTTGGCTGAAACCCCTGCCCAGGCCAGAAGCGCCACCGGCTTCCCTGGAATTCCAGTTCTGTTTCACAATCACTCCGCCTCTCTCCAATCTCCCAGCCTTGCCGGTCCACAACTGTACTGAACTCCTAACCAGAGCCTGATGCAAAGGATTTCCTGAGAAAGCAGAGCCTGGCCAGGGCTTTTGTTCTGGGTCTTTGTGTCTCAGGCTAGACCTGTCTCAAGCTTCCCCGTCGGCCCCACCCAACCTTACAACTCGAGAGCCCCTCAGCACTATACCATCAACCTGCGCCCGGTCAGTTCTCCTCAAGGGTCCTCAAGCCTCATCTTTCTGCTACACTGTCAACTCCCAGAGGACAGGGACCGTATATTTTTCTTCTTCTTTTCTCTTCTTTTTTCTTTCTTTCTTTCTTTCTTTCTTTTTTTTTTTTTTTTTTTTTTGTGGTACTGGGGATGGAACCCAGGGGCCTTCTACCTCCGGGCTATACTCCCAGACCTATTTTATATTTTATTTGGAAACAGGGTCTCTTAAACCAGCTGAGGCTGGCTTCGAACCAGCACAATCCTCCTGTCTCTGCCTCCCAAGCACGGGGATTACAAGCCTGTGCCACCACGCCCGGCTTCTTCTTTTCTTTTTGCAGGATGGAACCCTGGGACATTCCACCTCTGAGCTATCTCCCAGCCCTATTTTTTTTTTTTTTAATTCTTGATTTTGAAATTGAGTTGCAAGGGACCACACGAAGTAGCTGGAGTTGGCCGAACCGCGATCCTCCTGTCTCAGCCTCCCAAGCGCTGGGATTACAAGCGTGCGCCACCACGCCCGGCTTCTCTTCTTTTTTAAAAAAGCTAGTCCAATACAATGAGACCATAGGAAGAAAAACAGGAGCTGGAAAAACACACATTCTAAGTCCTTGCTGCTAGCGCAGGTCATTCAGCGTGACAGCAAGGAGGGTAAGCCTCAAGACCCAGCGCCATCCCGGCCCACGGAGGGTGCTAACAGCAGCAGCTACTGCTCCGTGATGGTGTTTCTCGGCCCGCAGTTTGCAGAGCATGCCTCTTAAGTGGCTGTTCCAGTAAACAGTGATGGATCTCTGCTGATCTAACCACAATCCTTTGCTCTGTCCTGTATGACCGCCAGCATTCAGTTAAAACAAACGGCTGGGGCTCCGACGGCCATCTGTGGCTCCAAACAAAGCAAAGCAAATGGCGGGGCACGGGGAGATAAAATCCTCGACCTTGGCCTTGCGGTGCTGGGCTCGGATCCAGGGCCTCCCCACGCTGTGCCCCGGCGGCATGCTCATAAATGTCCGCATTCGCTATACTCAGCTACTAGGCGGAATGATGTCCATCACACTGACCGAAAAAAGCAACACAGCAAGACGGGAGCGTGGGCTGGGAGTGTGGGAAGAAACGCTTCTGCACGGCCCACAGCTGGCCGGAGAGGAAGGGCGAGGAGCTGCACGGGAGCCAGCACTTCACCCCGAAGGTGTGCAGAGCCGGGCCCGCGTCCCAGGACCGAAAGAGCCACCGACTGCAGCAGCGGGCTCTGTCTCTGGGGAAGGAGATCTTGGGCACAGCCCGAGTGCTCGCCCTCACCCAGCTGGAGCGCGGTGCAGGTGTTGCAGTATTCCAGAGCACGGCTGGCGCATGCTCCAGGACTGTGAGCCATGGCGTCTGCCCCAGTCGGCAGGCCAGGACGCAGCGCGGCTTGGCGGCCACCCACACGGCCTTTCTCACTTACTTTGCTGAACGACCTCATGGTTTTCTCTTCCGTCAACGACTTGGTCATCCACTGCTGAGCCCCGCTGAGCTGGTCATCCCCTTTGATCTCCACAAAGTTGATTTCTTCCCTCCCTCGGTTCCTCTTGCCCTGCAGCCGCTTAAACTTGAAAGAGAAAAAAAATGCAGGTGTGTTGAACCTGGTGAGATGAGATGTCATGGAGGACCCAGGGACTCGTGACAGCCCACCGCACCCTCAGTTCTCTGACACATGTTCTCTCGCCTGCCATCTACAATGCCCTCTTCATGCCAGATGAAAGGTGGCTTCTTAGGTCTCCGGGTCGCAGGCCAGGGAGGCCCAGAGGTGTCCCCAAACACAATCAAGTCCAGAGACCTACTGGCACCTATGTACACTCAAGTTACAGATAAACTATATCTGCTTAAAAGGACTGCATGCAACTTTATTTATTTATTTATTTATTTATTTTGCAGAACTGAGTATTGAACCCAGGGGCATTCATTCTACCTCTGGGCTATACCCTAGTCCTGTTTTATATTTTTTGTTTGTTTGAAATAGGGTCTTGCTAGTTTGTTGAGAATCTTATTAAGTAGCTGAAGCTATTCTTAAATCTACAATCCTCCTGTCTCAGCCTCCCAAGTACTGGGATTACAGGTATGAGCCAACATGCCTAGCTCAGAATTCTTAATTTTAAAAGTTGTATGCAAAGCCGGGTGTGGTGGCACCCACTTGTAATCCCAGCATTTGGGAGGCTGAGACCAGAGGATTGCAGTTAACAGACAGCCTCAGCTACTTAGTGAGGCCCTCTGCAACTCTGTGAGACCCAGTTTCAAAATAAAGAATAAAAAAATAGGGCAGGGGATGTAGCTTGGAGGCCAAATGCCCCTGGGTTCCACCCCCAGACCCGCAATAAATAAATAAATAAATAAATAAATAAATAAATAAATAAATAAATAAAGTTGTATGCAAGCCAGGCATGGTGGCACACCACCTTGTAATCCCGGCCTGTGGGAGGCTGAGACAGGATTGCAAATTCACAGACAGCATCAGCTACTTAGTGAGACCCTCATTCAAAATAAAGAATAAAAAAATTGAGCTGGGAAGCCAGGCATGGTGGCAAACACTTGTAATCTTAGCATATGGGAGGCTGAGACAGGAGGATTGCAGTCCATGACCAGCCTCAGCTAGTTAGTGAGGCCCTTTGCAACTCAGTAAGACCTCGTTTCAAAAAAAAGAATAAGAAATAGGACTAGTAGTTCAGAGGTAGAGTGCCCCTGAGTTCCATCCCCAGTACCAGGAAAAAAAAAAAAAAAAATTCTGGGTAAACCTGGCATTGTAGCACATGCCAATAATCCCAGTTCTTGGGAGGCCGAGACAGGAGCACTGTAGGTCAAGGCCAGCCTCTGCAAGTTAGTGAGGCCCTATATCAGAATAAAAAGTAAAAAAAAAGAGCTAAGGGAGGAATGCATCCAGGTTCAACCCCAAGTGTAACAAAAATAAGTAAGTAGCTGGGCATAGTGGTGCACACTTGTAATCCCAGCATTTGGGAGGCTGAGACAGGAGAATCATGGTTAGCAGACAGCCTCAGCTACTACTTAATGAGGCCCTTTGCAACTCAGTGAGCCTTGTTTCAAAATAAAGAATAAAAACTAGGGCTGAGAGTGTAGCTCGGAGGTAGAATGCCCCTGGATTCCATTCCCAGCACCAAAATAAATAAATAAATAAATAAATAAATAAATAAATATTTTCTGTTAGCTTCAGATTTGAAGCCTGATGATTTATTTATTTATTTATTTATTTATTTATTTATTTATTGGTACTGAGGGTAAACCCAGGGGCTTTTCTACCTCCAGGCTAGGCTCCCAGACCTATTTTATACTTTATTTGGAAACAGGGTGTCACTAAGCTGCTGAGAGCCTCACTCAGTAGCTGATGCTGGCTTCGAACCTGCGCTATCCTCCTGTCTCAGCCTCCCAAGCGCAGGGATTACAAGCGTGCGCTATCATGCCCGGCTCCTAAGTGAGACCCTGTTTCCAAATAAAGTATAAAATAGGTCTGGGAGTAGCCATTTTTACTGCAAGAATCTCAAGATTCTCAGCCAGGCATAGTGGCGCACACTAGTAATCCCAGTACTTAGGAGGCTGAGATAGGAGGATCACAGATTTGACGATAGCCTCACCAAGTAATGAGAATCTCAGCAACCCTGTTTCAAAATAAAAAATACAATCAGGCTGGGAGTATATGTAGAATGACTCTGGGTTCAATCCTCAGTACCAAAAAAACAAAAAAACGATAAACTAAAGCTAAGAGTAGGAGTAGTGACGCACGCTTACAATCCCAGTACTCGGGAGGCTGAGACAGGAGGATCGCAGGTGCAAGACCAGCCTCAACAACTCAGTGAGCCCCTCAGCAACTTAAGACCGTTTCTAAATAAAAAATAAAACAGGAGATTGGTGGTGCACGCCTGTAATCCCAGTACTCGGAGGTTGAGACAGGAGGACTGCAGGTTCCTGGTTTGAGCCTAGCAATACAAAAAACTAAAAGTAAATAAAATAAGGAGAGCATTGCATTGAGGCTTTGTCAACTTACTGCTTCATCATCAATGAAGGAGGCATCGGGGGCGATTTCCTGGGCAGAGACCAGAGCTGGGTCTTGTGCAGGATAGTAGCCACCACTGTAGTAATCCTGCAGAGAAGAGGAAAAGCACGCCATAGAGGGCACAGTGCTGAGGGCGAGGGCGAGCAGAGAGGGAACCTCGCCGGGCAGCGGCAGCCGCTCCCGGGCCCCGCGGCTTCATCAGCGCCTCCCACAGACGGACGACTTTAGGGAAGGGTGACACGAGAGAGATGCCCTGTTCCGCTTCAGTCTGTCCTGTTTCAGTCTGTCCGGCTCCCCAGCAGCAGCTCCTCCCACCTCTCCCGAGCCTGCAGGGGGTTCCTCCAGCTCCCAAGCCCCAGCGAGCATCGGGCTCCAGTCGGGGCGACAGGCATCCCATCCCAGCGTCTCCCCTTGCATGCCCTCTGGACACAGGAGGCTGAACATCAGGGAGGGGAGGCTGTGGACTTGGATACAAAATTCACCTCTGTTAGACTCTTGGGAGATTACAAAACTAGGGGCAAACTAGGTTTGTGTTACTCCATTTTTACTGCACACTAGTAATCCCAGTGGCGCACACTAGTAATCCCAGTACTTAGGAGGCTGAGAGAGGAGGGTCACAGATTTGAGGATAGCCTCAGCAAGTAATGAGACTCTCAGCAACCCTGTTTCAAAATAAAAAATACAATCAGGCTGGGAGTATATGTAGAATGACTCTGGGTTCAATCCTCAGTACCAAAAAAAAAAAGAACCAGGTATGGTGGCACACTGTAATCCCAGCTTTCAGAAGGCTGAGAGAGGAAGATGCAGGTTCGCGGACAGCCTCAGCTACTTAGTCTTTTGCAACTCAGTGAGACCCGGTTTCAAAATAAAGAAAAAAAAGAGGGCTAGGGAGGTAGCTCGGAGGTAGAATGCCCACAGGTTCCATCCCCGTTATTACCAAAAAAAAAAAAAAAAAAAAGGGCTGGGATGCAGCTCGGTAGCAGAGCCCCCATCCTGCTTCCATCCCTCGCACCAGGCCCTGGGTTAATCCCTAGTATCACAAAACAAATAGCAAATAAGAGAATGAAACCCGCCTCCCCTTTTTAAATGATACTGAGGATTAAAGCCAGGCATGTCCTACCTCTGAGTTATACCCCTAGAACTACTTTGTATTTTACTTTACAGTAATGGGATTGAACCCAAGACCGCTCTACCTCTAAGATACACCCCCAGCGCTTTTCTTTTTTTGTAGTACTTGGGATGGAACCCTGGGGCATTCTACCTCTGAGCTACACCCCCAGCTCTATTTTTTTATTCTTTTTTTTTTTTTTTGGTGGTACTGGGGTTCCTGGAAACCCTTCTATCTCCGGGCTACACTCCCAGACCTGTTTCATACTTTTTTTATTTGGAAACAGGGTCTCTTAAACCAGCGCGGCTGGCTTTGAACCTGCGTGATCCTCCTGTCTCCGCCTCCCAAGCACGGGGATTACAAGCGTGTGCCACCATGCCCAGCGCTATTCTTTATTTTGAAACAGGGTCTGAGTTGCGAAATGCCTTACTAAGAAACTGAGTTTGTTGTGAACTGCAATCCTCCTGTCTCGGCCTCCCAAATGCTGGGACTGCAAGTGTGTGCAATCCACCATGCTCGGCTGGCTTATTTTTATGTTCTGGTTTGGAAACAAGGTCTCCCTAAGTTGTTGAGGATGGCCTCAAATAGTCCTCCTGTCTCAACCTCCCAAGTACTGGGATTACAGGCGTGCATCACCACTCCTGCCTGGGAAATTCTTTCGTAAGCCTACCTACAACCTGGCATCCTATGCTCTCAAGCTGGGGTCACACAAACATCTAAATATCTCTTCCAAATAACACTGAATAAAACATGTGAATAAAAAGTTCTAATAAACACTTACTGAGCGCCTACTATGTCCTAGGCCCCATGCTAAGCTAATGAGACCCTCTGAGCAAGTCTGTAAAGCTGCTACTAAATCTTATTCTATAGCTGGGAAATCTGGGTCCTGATGAGGTAATGAATAGGTAATTTACTTGGAACCAGGCTGCGCACCATCAGGACAGGACCCACGCCCTCTCACCAAACCACACGGGGAGGGGAGGATGCTTTTCCTTCCAAGGGGCTTGCCTTAGGCCTTCCAAATCGACTCAGTCCAGGCCTCTTGCCATCCTCCCATCGCCCCTGTGCAATCAAATGTGGAGATTCCAGCTAGGCCCTGGGGTGCACGCCTGGAATCCCAGTACTTGGGAGGCTGAAACAGGAGAACAGCAGATTCGAGGCCATCCTCAGCAATTAAGTGAGATCCTATTTCAAATTAAAATAGGGCTGACTGGGTGAGGTGGTGCCTGTCTGTAACCCCAGTACTTGGGAGGCCCAGATGAGGAAAATCACAGGTTCACAGCCAGCCTCAGTAACTTAGACCCTCCACAATTCAGTAAAACCCTGTTTCAAAATAAAGAATAAAATAAGGCTGGGGGTTAAATCCTCAGTACCGCAAAATAAATAAATAAATAAATAAATAAATAAATAAATAAATAAATAAATAATAAAAATAAAAGGCCAGGTGTGGTGGCATATGCTTGTAATCCCAGTACTTAGGAGGCTGAGACAGGAGGATTGCAGGTTCGCAGCCAGCCTCAGCTACTTATTGAGGCCCTCCGCAATTTCGTGAGACCCTGTTTCAAAATAAAAAATAAAAAATTAGGCTGAGAGTGGAGCTCAGAAGTAGAATGCCCCTGAGTTCAATCCCCAGTACCACAAAAAAAAACATGATAGGGCTAGGAATGTAGCTTGGAGGGAGAACACTCGTGGCTCGTGGGTTTAATCCCCAGTACCAGAATTCAGTTAAAAAAAAAAGTCGATTCCCTCTTTCTTCTCAGGCCTGACCCTCTCCCTGCTCTGTTCTTCTTCGTGGGGAAGCTGAGCCCCGGGCCTTGCACTCGCTACACTCCTGAACCATGTGCCCGGCCCCTTCTAGTGTTTACTTTGGGACAAGGTCTCACCAAGCTGCCCGGGCTAGCCTCAAACCTGTGATCCTCCTGCCTCAGTGTGTCCCGAGCTGCTGGGATCATGGACGTGAGCACCGCACCTGGCCCTCCCTGTCTCTCAAGTCCCGACCTCCGGTGTGCTTCCTGGCCAGCCATCTAGGAGTGCCTGCCCTAGACCTCATCCTCCACCTCTGCAGAGGCCATCTTGTAGCTCTAAGACTGGAAATGGCTCGTTCCCCCCTTCTCCGGAGCCTCACAGGCTCCCATGGCCTTTCTGTGCTCAGCAAGCTGGAGACCCAGGTTACAGGTTGGGTGGCCAGCCTCCGGCGCCATCAGGAGCGGGCTCAGCGGGAGTGCGGTGCATGCTCAGGAGGGGCTGCAGCAACCCTGGCCCTCCCCCTCTTTCCTCTGCTTTCCAGCTGCCTTGAGGCCAGTGGCTCCCCTGCACACCACCCACTCCCATGATGTGCTGATACCACAGGGCCCAGAGCAACGGCACCAAGCAAGTGCAAGTGTGGGCTGAAACTTCTAAACCAAGAGCTAAAATAAACCTTTCTTCTTTTTAGTTGAATATCTCAGGTATTTTGTCATAGTGACAGAAAGCTAACAGAAAAAAGGTGCCATTTACGTAGTTCACCATCAGATTTCCCGTCTTCGACAACTTAGATCCATCAGATTCAGAACAAAGGAGTGTGTCTTAAAGCCTGATAGGTATGGGAAAATCACTGGCTCGAGCCCACCCTTGGCACTGCCTACCCACCTGATAGTAAGCACCAGCGGCATTGGCATCGCCGTATGTGGAGAACTGACCGTAGCTGTAGTCGTCCCCAGGCTTGGGCATCCAAGGGGCCCCGCTCGAGCCTGCCGCCATCTTGAACTCAAGGGGGGCATTGGCTGCATCGTCCTGGAAAGCCGGCTCTGGCTCGGTGCCTGGAGGCAGCTCTTCGGGGATGGCAGGGACAGGGTAAGGGTATGGCTCAACTCCGGGAGGCTCGGCCTTGTCGGGGAGGGAGAAGAAGTTCTCGGGAGTCACTTCCTCGTCGCTGTCGTCCTCCTCCTGGGTGATCTGCTTCGTCACCTGCAGGGCAGCACTCTTGGCGGCAGCCTTGATGGCAGAGGGCGATGGAGTGGTGGTTGTGGTGCCCACGATGGGCACAAGAGAGGAAGGCTTGGTCTTAGGAGCCAGTCTGGAGGGCTTGGGGTCAGAGGAGCCATCTGAGGGTTTCCGGGAGAAGGCATGGGGCAGGAGCAACCTGTTAGTCTCTTTCACAGTCAGGTTTTTAGGTTGGGGAAGCAAGGCAGACAAACCAGTCCCCTCGCCGGATCCCTGGTGAGCCCGAGTTTGGGGCAGGAGGGAAGAAAGGTGACAAGTGAGATTCTGCATTATACCGGCGACATCAAAACACGAGAACTAGTTACTAGCTATGTGCTCTGTCCTGAATCTTCCGGGCACTTGCTGCCTCTGCCTCCGCCCACCCTGGCCGACCCCGGCCTTGAGTCCTCCTGCCTCAAGCCCCTCTGCAGCTGCTTCCCCCAAAGTCAGATGTCGCCCTCCACTCCCCAGCTCCAGCCCAGCTCCAGTGCCCTCCACACTGATTTCATTTCTTACTGGAAACAAAGTCTCACTAGGTTGCTGAAAGCCTTGCTAAATTGCCAAGGCTGGGTTTGAACCTGTGGTCCTCCTGTCTCCGCCTCCCAAGGACTGGGATAACAAGCATGCACTATCATGCCTGGCTGACAAGAGAATGACCTTATAAAGGCAAGGCTGCTTTTCTCTGAGACAGAAGGTCAACAAAAGACCAGAGAGTGTGTAAATCATGAGTGTGGAGAGAACAGGAAGAAACTCCGGGGCCAGAACAACGGTTCTGGGGCAAGGGGAAGCAGCAGGAGGTAATCATGCGGAGGACGTCCAGCCTTGGTGACACAGGAGCCACCAAGTGCTGCAGCTGCTCAGCCTCCTGTCTTGGGCTGTCCGACAGAACCGTAACCCAGCTCTGCCCCTGGCCCCAGGCAAGATCCTGGGTTTCCTCTGGTGTGGACCAGGGATGCTAATGACACTGAGCGGGGCATGAGCAGAAGGACGGGGCCAGCTCAGTGCTGAAGGACGTGAGCGCTGTGTGAGCGCTCATGTCCAGGTTAAGAGTGAGACGGAGCCGGGCGTGGTGGCACACGCTTGTAATCCCCGCGCTTGGGAGGCGGAGACAGGAGGATCGCGCAGGTTGGAAGCCAGCCGCGCTGGCTTAAGAGACCCTGTTTCCAAATAAAAATATAAAATAGGTCTGGGAGTGTAGCCCGGAGGTAGAAGGGTTTCCAGGAACCCCAGTACCACCAAAAAAAAAAAGTGAGGTGGAGAAGACAGACGATGTTCAACAGACCTCCGTAACATCGCTCTCCAGCGCATCTCTCTCACCCGCCCTGAATAACCCTTTCACCTGGAATGGAATGAACTGAACTGAGTTACAATCCCATGCCCTGCTACGGCCTCATCTAGAGGCGTTAGCGCTGTCGTGCCAGGCCAGGAAGCAGCTAGCGCAGGGCAGGGAAGTGCCAGGCCTCCAGGTACAGAGACCACACCACACGCCAGCCATCTCCAGGCCATGCGCGTGCACTGAACCCGACTTGAAACCTGCTGGGCCTTTTAGTCCTGCCTTTCAAAAATGTGGGAAGAGAAGAACTGGCTTACATGGCCAGGCTTACCTGAAGGACAACTTTCTTCTTGGTGGGTTCATCTTCCTCAGAATCTGACTAAGAGAAAAGAAACGGAATAAGGCCTCACTGTTTTAGGAGAGCAGAAGAAACATCCACGTTAAACGGGAGCATCAGAGGAGGGCTGGGCCGCAGAGGCCACCCACCCCCACGCCGGGGGCAGCGACCCCGGCCCAGACAGCAAGCAGAGCTTCTGTCCTGATGGCAAATGCCTTTGGAGAATGGGGCACACCGGCCCCCCACTTGTTGCCGCCTTCTTGGTGCCAACTTCCATTCTGTTAAATTGAGACCGTTTCCTCCCATTTGGTCCTTGGCGGAAAGAAAAGGCTCTACCCATTCTTCCTCCTACAAACCTGTCCACGAGAAGATGAATGAGATTTGGCCCACAATCTCACCCAATCTCAGCTTCGGCTTCACTTTTAAAACCACTTACACAGACTACATAACCACAGGGCTGGGCAGCTCCAGGGGGATTGAGTGGTGTGTTAACTACTCTTCGAGGAGGCATTAAAGGTCAAAGCCATTGGAGAAATCCACTCCCTCTCCAGTATGATCTATTGTCTGCCAGACAGGCCTTCGTGTCCAGGAAGAAAGCAGACGAATGATGACTACGAGGACTTGGGCAAGACAGGAGGCCGTTTGTGTCTTGTGTCTGATTCAACAAGACAGCTTCTAGGATGAGCTGTCACAATGAAAACATCTAAATTTTATTAGCTCAATGCCAATTCCTCAGCAGCACAAGCTGAGAAGCAAGCACTAATGTTCTTTTTAAATTACTCCCAAACCAAGAACCTTTATTAAAGCTCCTCATTTATTCCCCAGGCCTTGGTCTAGGCATCTGTAAATAAAGGTGACCAGGTAGGAACTGGGAATCCTACCATCCCCAAGAAAGAGTCTGTAGAAACTCAAATCCTCTATCTGTATTTCTCAACCGACTCTCATACCACCCAAGTCCTTTTTGAATTTGCATTCTACCAGGATCTTTTGATCTCAATTACAGAGGACACTGCGCTAAGCACTACAGTCCCACTGGCATCCACTAAGCCTGGACCGTTCGCTCTAGTGTGCCTCAAAGATTTTCTGTGTCAGAGCCCGCCCACAAAGAGCTTACAATCCAATAAGAAAAACAACAAGTATCACAAGAACTGTAAGAAAATGCAGCAAAGGGTCAGAGCTTCAAATGTGGTTCCAACATCCCACCAAGTACCACAGCCATTATGAAAAATTACGTATTGAGAGGTTCTTTAAAAAACTAGCACAAGCCAGGAGCAGTGGTACAGATCTGTAATCCCAGTATTTGAGAGACTGAGACAGAAGAACCCTAAGTTCCAGGCCAGCTCTTTCCAAGAAGCCTGGCAGGCCACCGGCTCGTTTTAGCTCAGTGTCCCTGCACTGCTGTGTGAGGGCGGCATCCCCTCAACTCTGCTCCACTGGAGCTTGCTCTGTAAGGAAGGTGTCTTTTTCTCTTTCTCTCTCTCTCTCTCTCTCTCTCTCTCTCTCTCTCTCTCTTTCTTTCCTTTGTGGCACAGGGGGTTGAACGCAAGGATATTCTACCTGACTCACACCCCCAGCCCTAGTTTATTTTTATTTGAAAAGAGGGTCTCCCTAGGTTGCTTAGTCTCACTACTTGCTGAGGCTATCCTTGAACCTGTGATCCTCCTGTCTCAGCCTCCAAAGTGCACCACCAGACCTGGCTTACCAAATACATTTTATTATTTTTTTTATTATTTATATTTTGGGGGTACTGGGGATAGAACTCAGGGGTATTCTACCTCCGAGCTAAACCCCCAGCCATATTTTTTATTTCTCTCTCTCTCTTTCTTTCTTTTGCAGGTATGAGGATAGAACCCAGGGGAATTTGACCTCTGAGCTACACCCCCTGTCCTATTGCTTTTTTTATTCTTTATTCTGAAACAGGGTCTCACTAAATTGCAGAGGGCCTCACTGAGTAGCTGAGGCTGTCCGCAAACCGCGATCCTCAGGTCTCAGCCTCCCAAATGCTGGGATTACAAGCATGAGCTACCACGCACAGCTTTTATTCTTTATTTTGAAGCAGGGTCTCACTGAGTTGCAAAGGGCCTCACTAAGTAGCTGAGGCTGGCCTCGAACCACGATCCTCCTGTCTCAGCCTCCAGAATGCTGGGATTACAAGCATGCGCCACCATGCCCAGCTCTATTTTATTTTTTGTGGTACTGGGGATGGAACCCAGGGGCATTCTACCCCAAGCCCTATTTTTTATTCTTTTATTTTGAAAAAAGTTGCAAACTGCCTAAGTAGCTGAGGCTGTCTGCAAACCGCGATCCTCCTATCTCAACCTCCCACATGCTGGGATTACATCACCACGCCCGGTTCCAAATACATTTTAAACAAAAACAAAAGGGAAATCTGTCTTGGCACCTACACATGCCAAGGAACAGGCAGCAAAGGGAAGAACAACCTACTACCAAGTACCTAATGTGTTGGGCATTTTACTCACAACTTTTCACACAATCCTTACAATATTAAAGGCAGGCACTGGGACTGCACTTACAGATCAGGAAGTCAGCACTGCCCAGGGCGCGGCACCACCCAAGGCAGCTCTGACCCCGCCACACTGGGCTGTGCTAGTCCAGCCTGAGCCCACACTGACAAGGTCACATCAGAGCCTACAGCACAGCAGACAGAACCAGCACAAAGCAGGAAACATGAATGGAAGGCTCAGCTCTGTCATGAGCCAGCTGGAGGACCCAGCTGTTTCATCTCCACAAGCCTCAGCTGGAATACTGCTCATCCATGTCCCGGTGATGGTACAGAGACTGCCCGAACCAGGCATGCTGGCCTGCAGCCCCAGGACTTGGGAAGCTGAGAGAGGAGGACCAAAGTTTTAAGTGCCTTGGCAAGCCGAGTGTGACGGTACACACCTATAATCCCAGAATTGGGAGGCTGAGACAGGAGGACTGCAGGTTTGAAGACAGTCTCGGCAAGTAGTGAGACTCCCATCAACCTAGTGAGACCCTGTTGCTAGATAAAAATAAAAAAGGGCTGGAGGTGTAGCTCAGAGGTAGAATGCCCCTGGGTTCAATCCCCAATACAGAGACAGACAGACAGACAGACAGACAGACACAGAGACACTGAGACTGACTCAGCAGCCTAAGGAGACCATTTCAAAACAAAAAATAAAAAAGGCTGCAGGTATAGTTCAGAGGTAGAATATCCCTGATTCCATCCCCAGTACAAAAAAAAAAAAAAAAAAAAAAAAGATTATTAATCTTGGCTAAATAATGGTGACTCGCCTTTGAGAGAGAGGTAGAAATAAGTGTTTTAACAGTCAGGCGTGGTGGCGCACACTTGTCATCCCAGCACTTGGGAGGCTGAGACAGGAGGATGGCAGTTCATGGCCAGCCTCGGCTACTTAGTAAGGCCCACTGCGATTCAGTGAGACCCTGTTTCCAAATAAAGAATAAAAATTAGGGCTGGGGGTGTAGCTCAGAGGTAGAACATCCCTGGGTTCCATCCCTAGTACTGCAAAAATTAATTAATTAATTAACTAATTAAAAAAACATAGGGCTAGGGGGTGTAACTTGGAATGCCCCTGGGTTCAACCCCCAATTATGCAAAAAAAAAAAAAGAGTGCTGGGGGCCCACCTCAGTGGGAGTACACTTGCCTCGATTGTGTGAGGCCCTGGGTTCATTGCCAGGACTAAAAAAAAAAAAAAAAAAAAAAGAGAGAAGAAAAGCAGAAACTCCAGTTTAGAGTACCAGAAGCAGAGAGACCAGGGAGGCAAATGCAGGCTGAGGTGCGGCACAGTCCCGGGGGGATTCAGCTGTCCTGCAGCACTGACAGGCAATCAAATCAGCTCCTATCGCAGGCCCGGCCAGGGGCAAGAGGCTCAGCCTAAGCACACGGGATTCAATTTAGACCCAACGGAGACAGCCCTGATGCTGAGGGGAGGAAGCAATTTTTTTAAGTTTTGTTTTTTCCAGCTATACGACTCCTGGGGATCCTTCCAAAGGGACTGAAACCAGGATCACAGTGACAGATGCATATTCATGCTAAGAGCAGCACAATTCACAACAGCCGAATTAAGGACCCAACCGAGGTGTGTCCATCAACGGGTGAATGGATTACACCACCGTGGGCTACACACACAACATTGGGATTCTACTCGGCAATAAAGAAGAAAATAGGGTCATTTGCAGGAAAATGGATGGACCCGGAGAACGTTATGTTAAAGTGAGATCAGCCAGGTACGGAAAGTGCAGGGTCTTGTGTTTTCTCTATGTGGCACCGAAGGATGAAGTGGGCACCAGAGGGGCTCCAGACAGCGGAGGAGGACTCCACCGGGGCCAGGGAGGTGGGCCAGGGCGGAAGAGGGAGGCTCAGTGGAGGAATCCCTTCCACGGACTAAGTACACACCTGAGAACACCGGTGCCAAAAGGGGGGACGGAGAGGGAGCCGAGGGAAAGCTCCCCAGTGCTGCAGGTGCCGCCGCCACCACGACTACGTTATGACGGGGACTACAACGCGCCAACAGACGTGCGTATAGAACAAGTGAAACAAGCCGGCGTGGTGGCGGCGCTTGTCATCCCAGTGCTGGCGGAGACAGGAGGACGCGCAGGTTCGAAGCCAGCCTCAGCTACTTAGTGAGGCTCTCAGCAATTTGGTGAGACTCTGTTTCCGAATAAAATATAAAGTAGGTCTGGGAGTATAGCCTGGAGGTAGAAAGCCCCTGGGTTCTAACCCCAGTACCACAAAAAAAGTAAAATAAAAGGGTTTTCTTCTTCTGTATTATAATAAAAGGCATACATATATAATTTACCATTTTAACCATTTTTAAGTGTGCTCTTCAGCGGCAATAAGTACATTTACAATTTTTTTGTCTGTGGATGATGCTGGGGATTGAGCCCAGGGGCACTCTACTTCCAAGCTACACCCCAGCCCTATCTTATTTTATTTGGAAACTGGGTCTCACTAAGCTGCAGAGGGCCTCACTAAGTAGCTGAGGCTGGCCTCGATCTGCAGTCCTCCTGTCTCAGCCTCCCAAGTGCTGGGAGTATAAGTACCTGTCCACCACGCTCAGTTTACAATTCGATGCAGCCATCACCACTATTTCCAGAACTTTTCCGTCATAGCAAACACACACTTGGTACCCATTAAACACTGGCTCCCAGGCCCTCCCCAGGCCACAGGCTCAGAGCTATGTTCTGCCTTTACCTCTCCTGGGCACCTTTGTAAGTGAAGCCCAACTCCATCCTTTCATCTCTGGTACTGGGGTCTGAACCCAGGGGCATTGTACCTCCAAGCTACACCCCCACTCCTTTTTATTTACTTATTTTGTGGTACTGAAGATGGAACACAAGAGCACTGTACCTCTGAGCTACATCCTCAGCCCTATCGCCTTTTTTTTAAAACAGGGTCTCAATAAGTTGCAGAGACTCTAAGTTGCTGAGGGCCTAAGTTGCTGAGGCTGGCCTCAAACCCGCGGTCCTCCTATATCAGCCTCCCAAGTACTAGGATTTTAAGTGTGTCACCACGCCCATTTAAAAAAAAAAAAAAAACAGGGTTTCTCTACGCTGTTGAGTCTCACTCAGTTGCTAAGAGTGGCCTCAAACCTCCTGTCTCAGCCTCCAAATATAGGGATTACAGGGTACCAGCACACTGGCAGTATTTGTCCTTTTTAACTAGATTAACTTTTCGTAGCACAAGGCCTTCACGGTGCAGTCCTGCTGCCGCTGTGTGGAAATGCCATTCCCTCTGACGGCTACATGCTGTTCCGGTATCTGTCTGGCCACGCTGTTTGGCCACTATTTGTGATGGACCCTTGGGTGCTGCCCCTTTGGCTACTGAGAATCACTGCTCTAGCACTGCGTGCTGCTGTTTCAGTCTTTAAATCTACCCGTCAATTAGTGAATCACACAGCAGCGCTGTTTGCCTCTGTGAGAACAGCTAAACTGCTGTCCTTGAGGTATTACATGCAGGTCAGGAGCTAACTCCCGGCAGCAGGTACTCAAGGCCTGTGTGGGCCTGGGCCATCAGACCAGGAGAAAAGGACGATACCAGGAACTGGGCTGGAGAGTGCCCGGGCCAGGGCAGGCACAGAGGCTCAGAGGTAGAAAGGGCTGTGTCTATTAACAAAATGTCATATTCCCCTGGGCTGGTGGCAAAAGGCTGTAATCCCAGTACTTGGGAGACTGAGACAGGAGGACCACAGGTTCAAGGCCAGCCTCAGCAATTTAGCAAACCCTGTCTCAAAATAAAAAAATAAAAGGTCTGGGGATGCAGCTCAGAGGTAGAAAAAAAAGAAAAGAAGGAAGGAAGGAAGGAAGGAAGGAAGGAAAGAAAGAAAGAAAGAAAGAAAGAAAGAAAGAAAGAATCCTATTTCTTCTTGGCCTCACAAGACCTGAGCCTCAGTGGCCAGCACTGTCCTCTCTGTTCCAGCTGCCAAGAGTGACAAGACACACACGCCCCGAGACTGCTGAGCAAGACGGAAGCAGACATATTCCATTAAGCCGGCCCAGTGGGATCTGCTAATCTATCAGAGCCTCGTTCCCCAGGCAGCCTTCCTCTTATCTCCACAGACTCTGGTTTAGAGACTCCCTCTCCAAAAAGCAATCACCAGCTGCAGGGCTGGGAGCCAAGGAAGAAGGCAGGGTCCAAAAACAGACCCCACGCCCCGCACCCCTCAAGTTCTCATCACTGCTGCGCCCCTGACCGGGTAGGCCGGTGATGGTTTCCACCCTTCGGTCTCAGGCACCGTCTGCTGCGCAGCCCTCGATTAGGGTCCTCGATTAGGGTCCGTGTCCTCTCCCATCTTTGTGCTCTGAAGCTGACTCCTGGCTGCCTGTGGCTCTTCCATTTATCTTTCCGGTAGGCACAGAACAAAGCACATCTAGGTTCAACCAACCTCGCTGCCCCTACGTGGTGTGATGGCGGGCGGGCCACTCTCGCCCTTGTCAAGAGAAGAGCCCAGCCCAGCGCCAGGCATCCAGCAGGTTCCCCAAAGGGGAGCAGCCCTCCCTTCCAACTACGGCTAACACGCAAATTCAAGCCGGTGACTTCGTATGTGGTCACTAAAATGACACAGATTAGTGAACACTTGGTCTCAGTTTTTTGTTGTTCTCTTTGTGGTACTGGGGATTGAACCCAGGAATGTTCTACCTCCAAACTACAACCCCAGTCCTTGTTTCTTTGCTTGTGGTACTGGGGATGGAACCCAGGTGTATTATACCTCTCAGCTATAGCCAACAACCATATTAGCCATATTTTTTTAGTCTTTTTTTTTTTTTTTTTTGGTACTAGGGTGGAACCCAGGGACTTTCCACCTCCGGGCTATACTCCCAGGCCTATTTTTTTATATTTTTTATTTGGAAACAGGGGCTCACTAAGTTGCTGAGAGCCTCACTAAGTAGCTGAGGCTGGCTTCGAACCTGTGCAATCCTCCTGTCTCAGCCTCCCAAGCGCAGGGATTACAAGCGTGCACCACCACGCCCGGCTAGTCTTTTTATTTTTGAAACTCACTGACTTACAGAAGGCCTCAGGCGCCACCGTGCCCAGCTCTATTTTTTGTTTTTGGAAAACAAACCCCAGCATTTGGGAGGTTGACACAGGAGGACCGACCGGGGTTCATGGACAGCCTCAACTATATAGTGAGGCCCTTTGCAAGTGTCAGTGTCAGTGAGACCCTGTTTCAAAATAAAGAATAAAAAATAGGCTGGGGGCGTTGCTCAGAGGTAAAATGCCCCTGGGTTTCATCCCAAGTACTGCAAAAAAAAAGGAAGGAAGGAAGGAAGGAAGAGAGAAGGAGAGAGAGGGAGAGAGAGAGAGAAAGAGAGAGAGAGAAGGAAGAAGGGAGGGAGGGAGGATCCAGAACTGGGTGTGGTGGCGCACTCTTGTAATCCCAGCATTTGGGAGGCTGAGACAGGAGAATCGCAGTTCGCGGACAGCCTCAGCTACTGCTAAGTGAGGCCCTTTTGCAACTCAGTGAGACCCTGTTTTAAAATAAAGAATAAAAAATAGAACTGGGGGTGTAGATTGGAGGTAGAAAGCCCCTGAGTTCCAACCCCAGTATTGGAAAAGAAAAAAAGAGAAAAAGGGTCCTGGGTTCCGTTTCTGGTAAGCACACACAGACAGACACACACACACACACACACACACACACACACACACACCACTTGCATGTAGAGGTTGTAGAATTTTCCACTTAGCGTGCCTAAAGTGGCAGAAAGCTGAAAACTTAATTCTATTGCTCCCTTGTAAATATCTTAAATATATATATATATATATATATTTTTTTTTTTTTTTTTTTTTTTTTTTTGCTGTACCAGGAGGGAACCCAAGGGCATTCTGCCTCCGAGCTACACCTTCAGGTTATCTTTATTTTGAAACAGAGTCTCACTGAGTTGCAGAGGCCTCACTAAGTAGCTGAGGCTGGCTGCGAACCGCCATCCTCCTGTCTCAGCCTCCCGAATGCTGGGATGAGAAGCGTGCGCCACCACGCCCGGCTGACATTCTACCTTTGAGCATACCCTAGCTATGTTTTACTTTTTGTTTTGAAACGAGGTCTTGCTAAATTGCTGAGGCTGCCTTGAACCTGCATTCCTCCTCTCTGTTTCCCAAATACTGGGATTACAGGTGTGTGCCACCATGCCTGGCCCAATTCTGGTTTTCTAGAAGAGAGAATTTGATTTGATTTGGGTCAGGTCATCCTATCATGGTGAAGTAGTACTAAGTTCTCCCTGGGGGCATTTTAAAATCAATTTCAGTCAGCTCTTGATTTAAGTGAGGAAATGGGGATGAGCCATAGTATAGATAAGATGATGGCCATCCCTCCTTTTTCTTTCTTTTTTTTCTTCTTGTGGTACTGGGGATTGAATCTAAGGGCTTTCTACCTCTGATCTACCCCCAGCCCTATTTTACTTTTTGTTTTGAAACAGCTTCTCACTAAGTTGTGGAGGTCTTTGCTAAGCTGCTTAAACTGGTCTCAAACCTGAGATCCTCCTATCAGCCTCCCAAGTACTGGGATTAAAAGTGTGCCACTACATTTAATTACCTTTTCCCTTCTTAACTTTGCTTGGGCCCAAGGTTCATTAGTTGATAACATAGACTCAGGGAGGATATAGTGATTGCTGAAATTAGGATACAAAAGGCCATAATTAGAGCCGGGTGTGGTGGTGCACCCTTGTAATCCCAGCCTCTGGGAGGCTGAGACTGGAGGATTATGGTTCATGGCCAGCCTGAGGACATCCTCAACCATGTAGGACACTCTCAGCAGGACCCTTTTTCGGGGAGGGTCTGGGGATGGAACCCAGAGGCATTTGACCTCCGAGCTACACCCCTGCCCAGTTTTTTATTCTTTATTTTGAAACAGAGTCTCACTGAGTTGCAGAGGGCCTCACTAAGTAGCTGAGGCTGTCCGCAAACCGCAAACCGCGATCCTCCTGTCTCAGCCTCGGGAATGCTGGGATTACAAACGACAAGCGTGCGCCACCACGCCCAGCTATGATCTGGAGCTTTTGAGCCAATATTGTTATATTACATATCAGTACTATTAAATATTATAAATTATGCAATAATACACATTATAACACACTAAAGTATTTTAGTTTTTAACTTTTTAATTTTTTGATACGGGGGATTGAACCCAGAGGCATTCTACCTCCAAGCTACACCCCGAGCCGTATTTTTTTATTTTTGGAAACAGGGTTTGCTAAGTTACTGAGGCTGGCCTCGAACCTGTGATCCTTGCTCAGCTCTATAGTGAAGCTTTTATAAGTGCTCCATGTCTAGGAAGACTTCCCTAGATAGACGAAGAAAGGAAGTTTTCACTAGGAACACACCGTGTGTGTGTGTGTGTGTGTGTGTGTGTGTGCGCGCGCGCGCGCATTACTGGAGATTGAACCCAGGGGCATTCTACCTCTGAGCTCTATCCCCAGCCCTATTTTACTTTTATTTTGAAACACAGTCTCACTAGGTTAATGAGGGTCTCACTACTTGCTGAGGCTGTCCTCAAACCTGTGATCCTCCTGTCTTTGCTTCCCAAGTACTGGGATTACAAGCGTGCTCCACCAAGCCCCACAGAACACACCTTTTACGCCAAGTCTCGAGGGAGAGAATGTTAGAGTATCTGAAAGAAGAAAAGGAAGAGACCAGCAGGTGCTGGAAGGCTAAAGAAAAGCAAGAGCAAGAAAGTTATCACAGATGAGCCAGGAATGGGCCAAGTCCCTTTTCAGAAGGGAAAAAAGAAAGAACTGGGGCAACTCTCCTGGTCCCTAGGAGGCTTAATGTCTCCTTTATCCCCAAAACCTTTGCTCTGGAAGCAGCAGCCTTGTAATACCCTTCTGCTCCAACATCTAGACACATCAGTTTGGCTGCCTCTGCCGGAAACAAGACCCAAGCATCCTAAGTCACTTACTCTTAAAATACCTAAATGGTGAAGCGGCGGCATAGGTCTGAAATCCAGACAGCTACAGTTTTGTTTTGTGGGTTTGTTTGTTTGTTTTTTATACTGGGGATGGAACCCAGGGGCATTCTACCTCAGAGTTACACCCCCATTTTGAAAAAGGGCCTCATTGAGTTGCAGAGGGCCTCACTAAGTAGCTGAGGCTGTCCAGGAACCCCGATCCTCCTGTCTCAGCCTCCTGAGTGCTGGGATGACAAGCACACGCCAACACGCCCGGCTAGCCTCAGCATGGAACCCAGGAGTATTTGACCTCTGAGCCACATCCTCTGCCCTATTTTGTATTTTTATTTTGAAACAGGGTCTCACTGAGTTGCAGAGGGCCTCACAAGTAGCTGAGGCTGTCCACGAACCCCGATCCTCTGGTTTCAGCCTCCCAAATGCTGGATTATAGCCTCAGCTCTTAATATCCACGCTGCCCTTTACCATCTTACGATCCTGCATGCCAGACTTCCTGTTTCTCATCTTTATTTAAAAAAAAAAAAAACAGTACGGTTATAAACAGTATGATTTATAAAGATTGAAGGCAAGGGCCAATGCCAGGCAATCAATAAATATTCAGTATCTTCTCTAAGCCCCCTCAAAAACAGAGTCCTGGGATGCTACTCTCGTCCTCCAGGACCTGCTGATTTTAAGATCAGAGGCAAATGAAAAGGTTGCGCTGGCGTCCCGTTTCCCTGTCATTCCTTAGGGCGCTCCACTGCATCCTGTTCTTGGTGGGGTCGTGGGGAAGGGTGCAGCCTGAGGCCAAGCCCCTGAAGCGGGAGAGGAAGCCCCTGTCCCTGGCCAGGTGATGTGATGGGCGCCCTGGCGCAGGCGAGCCCCACTTCCAGAACCCCGCACGGCCAGACACCCCAACGCCGCCAACTTGGCCAACTGCAGCCCAATCGACCGCACTGTCAGAGCGCTCGGCGGCCTGGGCTGCACGGCCGCGTTTCTGGGGGGCCTGGGCGCCCTCCCCGCATACTCACATCCCCCGGCCGCAGCTCGGGCGCCGCGATCTTCACGGGCTCCGTCCTCTTCTTTGGCTTGGGCAGCCCCGGGGCGGGCAGGCCGAGGCCGGGGGCTCGGGGCGCCGGCGGCCCCAGCCCCTCCCCGGCCCCCGCCGCCTCCGCGGGGCTCAGGCCGGGCGGCGGCGGGAAGCCCCCCAGGCCGAAGGGCAGGGGCGGCGGGGGCGGCAGCCGGGGGTCCGCGGCGGGCGGGGGCAGCAGCGGCGGCGGGGGGAAGGCCGGGGCCAGCAGCGGCGGGGGCGGGGGCAGCAAGGCCGGGCCCTTGGGTGCGGGGAGCGACGCGAACAAGCCCCCTAAGGCGGGCCCGGGCGGAGGGGCGCCCGCCTCCTCTTCCTCCGGCTCCGGCTCAGCCTCATCCGGCTCACTCTCATCGCTGCTGGCGTAAGCAACCAGCGACATGGCGCCTCCCGCCTCTGGGGCGCCCTGGCCGGCAGGCGAGGCCTACGCGAGACCGGGGATGCCCGGAGGCCTCGTAGGCCCCGCTGCGGGGCGGGGAAAGACACCTAAAAGGCCGCCTTGCTCCGTGCCCTAGGACGAGCCTTGGCGGGAGCCCATAGCCACGCTTGATTTCTACCGAATAAGGCGTCCCTCTTCACTTAAGCTCCCAGTCCGGGGCAACTACACACAGCTAATGGCCGCCGAGTCACTCCGCCTCCTCCTCGCCTCACCAACATCGGGACTACAACTCCCAGGGAACGCTTGGGAGTCGGCGCCATCCTCGCCCGCGGGAGCTCCGCGCAAGGCACGCCGGGAGTTGGAGTCCGCGGGCGGCTTGAGGGCACGCAGATAGGCTAGAGGGTAACCCGCCTCTGACGCGGGGGCCCCTGGGAGGAGCAGTTTTTTGGGGTGGCCTGACAACTCCTAGGTGACTACGAGCCCCATCGGTCACCGCGGGAAACCCAGCAACAGGTTCAGGAGAGCATTTCGGGACCTGAAGTTTCCTGGGGTAGCCCTTTGCGCGCTAAGATTTGTGGGAGATGTGGTGCGCTTAAAGGCTGCAAGTGATGCCGGGAAAAAGAGGGAGTCTGGGAAAGTGGAGGTGAAGGGGGGGGGAGGCTTAAAGAGAAAGTAATCTGTAAATGAGCTGATGAACCTCCCGCTGGGCTTGGGAGTTAGAATTAAAAACAGAAGCCAAGCGTGGTGGCTCACGCTTGTATTCCCAGCATTTGGGAGGCTGAGACAGGAGGATCGCGTAGGTTCGAAGGCAGCCTCAGCTACTTAGTGAGGCCCTTTGCAACTCAGTGAGACTCTGTTTCAAAATAAAGAATAAAAAAGAGGGCTGGGGATGTAGCTGTGAGGAAGAATGCCCCTGGGTTCCATCCCCAGACCTGAAAAAAAAAAAAAAAAAAAAAAAAAAAAAAAAAAAAAACAGCCCAGCCCAAGGAGAGCTAGGACCCGAGAGACCTGTAGGAAATTGGACTGCAAGCCGGGAAGAAGGGGAGCTTCAGGCCGATTAATAAAAATTTGAGAGCTGAAGCCGGGCGTGGTGGCGCACGCTTGTCATCCCCGCGCTTGGGAGGCTGAGACAGGAGGATCGCACGAGTTCAAAGCCAGCCTCAGCTACTTAGTGAGGCTCTCAGCAACTTAGTGAGACCCTGTTTCCAAATAAAATATAAAAAAGGTCTGGGAGTATAGCCCGGAGGTAGAAAACCTCTGGATTGCGCCCCCGGTACCACCCAAAAAATTTGAGAGCTGAAATCAACGTGACAATAGAAAGAGGTGACCTCCCTGCTCAGGGTGCACGTCCAAGAACAAGCCTTACCCGGGAGCCCGAGGACGAGGCTTCCCCAGCAGCAACCAGTGAGACTGAAAGCTGGGCAGGGAGCAGGAAGGAGGCCAGGAACACTGCGGCCCAGGCCCCTTCAGTTCTGAGCAGTCGCCATGTGTGTCCCTCCCCTGTCCCTCTCCAGGTGTCCTCGGTTCACTTTATGTCTGTGCGTGGCGTTTGTGGCGCCTTGGCGTGTGACCTTGCTACATCTGTAATGCCCTCCACACTGACCCATGTGATGGGTGCCCCAGCTCACTCGTGCCTCCATGCACAGGTCATTCCCCTCCACCTATTACTTCGGGCCCTTTCCTTGTTCAGCATCTCTGCCCCTTCCTGTCTGCCTGTAACCACCGAGTGCCTTCTATTTGTCAACCCTGAACGTGTCCTTAATTACGAATACTCCTCTGTGTGAGCACCATGGTCTGCTCTCAGAGACACAGCTCAGACAGTGAAAAGGCTGTTGTGTTGTAATCCCAGCATGGGAAACTGGACCATCAAGCCTCACCTCGCAGGCGATGCGCCTTGAACCACCACGCCCGCTTAGAGAATCCAGGTCTCCAACCTGCTCCCTGGTGAGCGGGCGCCCACTTCTCTCCTCTGAGCCTCTCTTTCCTCCTTTTCCTTTCTTTCTTTCTTTCTTTCTTTCTTTCTTTCTTTCTTTCTTTCTTTCTTTCTTTCTTTTTTTTAACAAAACTGGAGATGGAACTCAGGGACATTCTACCTCCAAGCTCTAATTAATTTTTATTTATTTATTTATTTTTGTGGTACTGGGGGTGAAACCAATGGGTTTTCTACCTCTGAACTACACCCCCAGCTGTGTGTGTGTGTGTGTGTGTGTGTGTGTGTGTGTGTGTGGTACTGGGGATGGAGCCCAGGGGCATTCTACCTCTGAGTTACACCCCAGCCCTATTTTTGATTCTTTATTTTGAAACAGGGTCTCACTAAGTTGCAAAGAGCCTAGGTAGCTGAGGCTGTTGGCGAACCACAAACTGCCTGTTTCAGCCTCCCAAATGCTGGGATTACAAATGAGTGCCACCACACCTGACTCCCAGCCTTATTTTTTATTTTTTTATTTTTTTGCAGGTCTGGGGATGGAACCGGGGGCATTCAACCTCCAAACTACACGCCCTGCCCTATTTTTTATTCTTTATTTTGAAACCAGGTCTCACTGAGTAGCACAGGGCCTCACTAAGTATCTGAGGCTGTCCACGAAACCACAATCCTCCAGTCTCAGCCTCCTGAATGCTGGGATTACAAGCGTGCGCCACCATGTCTGGCCTTATTTTATATTCTTCATTTCGAAACCGGGTCTCACTGAGTTGCAGAGGGCCTCACTAAGTAGCTGAGGCTGCCTGTGAATCATGATCTTCATGTCTCAGCCTCCCAAATGCTGGGATTACAAGCCTGCGTCACCGCGCCCGGCTCACTTTCCTCCTTTGAAAAATGAAGAGTCCTAGGAGCCCTGTACTCCTTGTGTGAGAAACACCTGATATTGACACCCAGTGAAGTGTTTTAGAACAAATAGGTAAGACTATGCTGCCTACATATTAGCACCGCTTGCCATCCTGGGCAGAAGCAGCCCTGAAAGGACAGGGGAATGTCTTGTTTAACAAACATTGTCCAAGTCTGGTCCTCTTACTCAAGATTAATTATGCCTCACTGCATATATATCCTACCCTCAAAAGGGTGTTTAAAGCCACGCATGGTGGCACACACCTATAATCCCAGTTCTGGCGAGGCAGAGACAGGAGGATCACAGGTTTGAGATCAGCCTCAGCAATTTAGCAAGACCCTGTTTCAAAATAAAATATAAAAAAGGCTGGGCATAGCCAGGTGTGGCCCACATTTATAATCCCAGTACTTGGGAGGCTGAGACAGGAGGATTGCAGGTTAGAGGACAGTCTCAGCACGTAGTGAGACTCATCAACCTAGTGAGACCCTGTTTCCATATAAGAAACAGGTGGGCCGGGGTAGTGCACGCTTGTAATCCCAGCATTCAGTGTAACAGTGAGCTGTAACCGCGGGTCCTTTTCTTATCTATTTGTAGAAAACAATAGCCAGAACTCCTTTTTGCTGTAAGCTTAAGCAATTTTATTATTACAAAGGTAGAAAAATAGGACAGAGATTAGATTAAAGCACTATGTCATAAAGAGAGAGTGACACAGGGGAGTGACTTGAAAATAAGTCACTGACATTTTGTTTTGTTTTGGTGGTGCTGGGGATGGAACCCAGGGGTCTTCTACCTCTGGGCTACACTCCTAGACCTATTTTATATTTTATTTGGAGACAGGGTCTCTTAAGCCAGCTGAGGCTGGCTTCGAACCTGCACGGTCTTCCTGTCTCAGCCTCCCAAGCGCGGGGATTACAGGCGTGCGCCGCCACGCCGGTATCATTGAAGTTTTTGGATACAGAACAGTTTTATAGATACATGGTCCTTCATCTTGCTCGTCCAATCATCTTCTGACCTAGGTGTAAGCCCGCCCACTAACTTGTACAGGCCCTTTTTTATGATTATGGGGATTATGATTATGGGGATTTCTAACCTTATTCCTGCCTTCCTGCAGGTATGAGCCTAGGTTTCTTTATTAGGACCAGAATGATTAACAAAATCAGGGTCACGTGGTATCTGCTCCCCTTTGACAGAGGTCTGTACCCTCCTCCGTACTTTGAACCCTCTTCCCACACTCTTGGGAAATTCTGGCATTTCTGCTAGATGTCGTTTATTTATTTATTTATTTATTTATTTATTTATTTATTTATTTATTTTGCGGGTCTGAGGATGGAACCCAGGGGCATTCAACCTCTGAGTTACGCCCCCTGCCCTATTTTCTATTCTTTAATTTGAAACAGTCTCACTAAATTGCAAAGGGCTTCATGAAAGCCAGGCCGTGGTGGCGCATGCTTGTAATCCCAGTACTTGGGAGGCTGAGACAGGAGGATTGCACAGGTTTGAAGCCAGCCTCAGTTACTTAGTGAGGTTCTCAACAATTTAAGGAGACACTGTTTCAAAATAAAATATAAAATAAACCAGGCATTTGATGGCCCATGCTGTAATCACAGCATTCGGGAGGCGGAGACCAGAGGACCACAGTTTACAGACAGCCTTGCTACTTAGAGAGGCACTTTGCAACTTAGTGAGTCCCTGTTTCAAATAAAGAATAAAAAAATAACAGAAGGTATAGCTCAGAGGTCAAATGCCCCTGAGTTCCATCCCAAGTACCACAAAAAATAAAAAATAAGAAATAAATCAAATAAAATATAAAATATGTTGGAGGTGTAGCCTGGAGATAGAGGCCCCTGGGTTCCATCCCCAGGACCATACACACGCACACATATAGGCCTGGGAGTGTAGCTCAAAGGTAGATTGTTCCTGGGTTCCATCCTCAGTACCGCATAATAAATAATAAATAAATAAATAGACTAAAAAACAGGGCTGGGAGCCGGGCGTGGTGGCACACGCTTGTAATCCCAGCATTCGGGAGGCTGAGACCGGAGGATCGCGGTTCGCGGACAGCCTCAGCTACTTAGTGAGGCCCTCTGCAACTCAGTGAGACCCGGTTTCAAAATAAAGAATAAAAAATAGGGCAGGGGGTGTAGCTCGGAGGTCAAATGCCCCTGGGTTCCATCCCCAGACCCGCAAAAAATATAAATAATAAATAAAGTTTACACACACACACACACACACACACACACACACACACACACACACACAGGGAAGGATGAAATTTGAAGAAAAGTGGACGTTCCAGAGCAGGATGTGCCTGGTGACCAGTGGGACCCACGGCAGGGACCATGCTGAGTCCTCCTGGCCTCTGCCTGGTCCTGTCTGGACACCTGTCTTTTCACCAGCTGTCCCCAGAGCCTGGTGTCAGCAACGCCCAGGGAAGATACATGAGAGTGAACGAATGAGATGCCAGGCCGATGAATGGAGACCAGGGCAGTGTGGAAGCAGAAGGACCCTCCAGCGCCCCCAAACTCCATCTGTCCTCAACAGAAACCACAAGCTAGCCGGCTTTGTGGCACACACTAGTAATCCCAGCATTCGGGAGGCTGAGACGGGAGGATCTGGGTTTGTGGCCAGCCTCAGCTACTTAGTGAGGCCCTCTGCAACTCAGTGAGGCCCTGTTTCAAAATAAAGAATAAGCCGGGTGTGGTGGCGCACACTTATAATCCCAGCACTTGGTAGGCTAAAGCAGGAGGATCGCACAGGTTTGAAGCCAGCCTCAGCTACTAAGTGAGGCTCTCAGCAACTTAGTGGGACCCTGTTTCCAAATAAAGTATAAAATAGGTCTGGGAGTACAGCCCGGAGGTAGAATGTCCCTGGGTACCACCCCCAGTACCACAAAAATAAAAGAGAAAGAAAAAAAAAAAAGGAAGGAAGGAAGGACAGACTGAAGAAGAAAAGGAGAAAGGGGAGGAAAGGACGGGGAAGGGCAGAGAGTCCCCTAGTGTTCAATTTTATCAGTTCACAAAAGGAGCCGCAGACCCTCCCCAGCCTGGAAACTCCAAAGTCCTTGCCTCCCCAGGCCTCTGTCCCCACGGGTCTGAAGAAACATCTTGGTGGGAAAGGTCTGAAAGGTTTAGCCAGACTTGTCCAGAGCCAAGGGAAATCTGACCCCCTCACTCTGACCCCAAACCTTATTATTGTGTGGGCGTGGGTGCATTGGGGATTGAACCAAGGGCCATTCTACCTCTGACCTACACCTCCAGCCTTATTTATTTATTTATTTATTTATTTATTTATTTATTTATTTATTATTGTGGTACTGGGGTGAAACCCAGGAGCATTTTACGCTTGTAATCCCAGTATTTTTTTTTTTTTTTTTTTGCGGGTCTGGAGATGGAACCCAGAGGTATTCGACCTTCTAGCTACACCCCCAGCCCTCTTTGTTATTCTTTATTTTGAAATAGGGTCTCCCTACGTTGCAAAGGGCCTCACTAAGTAGCTGACGCCATCCAAGAACCTGTGATCCTCCTGTCTCAGCCTCCAAAGTACTGGGATTACTGCTGGGCGTGGTCAATCCCAGCATACGGGAGGCTGAGACCCAGAGGATTGCGGTTCGCGGATAGCCTCAGCTACTTAGTGAGGCCTCTGCAACTCAGTGAGACCCGGTTTCAAAATAAAGAATAAAAAATAGGGTAGGGGGTGTAGCTCGAAGGTCGAATGCCTCTGGCTTCCATCTCCAGACCCGCAAAAAAAAAAAAAAAAAAAAAGTACTGGGATTACAAGCGTGCACCACCATGCCCAGCCTTATCTTTTTTTTTTTTTTTAAATAGGCTCTCACTAAGTTGCTGAGGGCCTCACTAAATTTCTGAGACTGGCCTGGAACCTGTAATTCTCCTGTTTCAGCCTCCCAAGTACTGGGATAACCAGCCTGCAGCACCACACCCAGCTCCCAAACTTCATTACTTGAATCCTCAGGAACCAGGGAAGGCAGATGGATGCATCTGGCTTTGGGGCTGTGTGGAATGGCAGTATTCTCATGTATCTGTGCACCCACCCAACCTGTAGGTAGCAAAGCTCCTGGTCAGTAGTGCAGGCATCAAAATCTGCAAACAGTGTTGCCTGGGAAGGCCTCAGAACTATTTCCCTTTTTTTTTTTTTTTTTTTTTGCTAGGGGGTATGGAACCCAAGGGCATTCTACCTCCAAGCGACACCCACACAGCTCTATTTTTTATTCTTTTTTTTTTTTTTTTTTGGTGGGGGTACTAGGGATGGAACCCAGCAGCATTCTCTGAACTACACCCCCAGCCCTATTTTTTATTCTCTTTTTTTTTTTTTTTTTTTCTTTGCGGGTCTGGGGATGGAACCCAGGGGCATTCAACCTCCGAGCTACACCCCCTGCCCTATTTTTTTATTATTTATTTTGAAACAGGATCTCACTGAGTTGTAAAGGGCCTCACTAAGTAGCTGAGGCTGTCCGTGAACCGCCATCATCCAGTCTCAGCCTCCTAAATGCTAGGATTACAAGCGTGAGCCACCACACCCGGCTCTATTTTTTTTTTTTTTTTTTTGGTAGTACTGGGGTTCCTGGAAACCCTCGGGGCTACACTCCCAGACCTATTTTATATGTTTTTGGGGGAAACAGGGTCTCTTAAGCCAGAGAGGCTGGCTTTGAACCAGCACAACCCTCCTGTCTCGGCCATCCAAGCTTGGGAATTACAAGCGTGCGCCACCATGCCCGGCAATTTTTTATTCTTTATTTGGACACAGGGTCTCACTGAGTGGCAAAGAGCCTCACTAAGTAGCTGAGGCTGTCCGCGAACCGCGATCCTCCTGTCTCAGTCTCCAGAATGCTGGAATGACAAGTGTGGCACCATGCCAGGCTTTCTTTTGTTTTAGATTCTTACTAAACAGTGGTAGTCAATAGCAGGAGAAGCCGCAGCAGCAGGAGCAACACTCTAGAAATTGCTAGACATGCACCCCCCCAAACCGACTGAATTAGACTCTGCTTTTGAAGAAAATCCCCGAGTGATCTGTTTGCACATTAATGTCCATAAAGCACAAGCTGGGTGTGGTGGCGCACGCTTGTAGTCCCAGTGCCTGGTAGGCTGAGACAGGAGGGTCACAGGTTCGAAGCCAGCCTCAGCTACTTAGCGAGGCTCTCAGCAACTTAGTGAGACCCTGTTTCCAAATAAAGTATAAAATAGGTCTGGGAGTAGAGCCCAGAGGTAGAAAAGCCCTTGGGTTCTACCCCCAGTACCACAAAAATAAATAAATAAATAACACACATAAGTGCACAAAGGGAGGCCTGGGTCCCAGGGGAGCCGACCTGGGCCCATGTAACTGCCGCTCTGGGCAGAGGGATCGGTTGTTGGGGCAGCTGTGAGTTGGTCGATGGTGTAAGGAGAACTTAGATATTAAATTGCAACGGAGGCCTGAGAGATTATGGGAACAAAGAGGACCACGCTTGTTTATTGCAACCGGCATCTGCATCCCAGAGTGAGAGGCCCAAGAGATCTGGGCAGTAAGAATCTAGAAGCCTTATTACTACCTCCAAAGTGCAGAAATGAGCAGGACCCTTAGACTTAAAAATAAACCGGGGTGTGCGCAATTGGAAAAGAGTTGAGATACATGTTTTTTGCATTGAAACTGTGCATATTTATAATACTGGCCTAGACACTTACCAGGGAGTGTGTTCTGGCAGTGGACTTTCTGTTTTTTCTTTTTTTTTTTAAGGTACTAGGGCTGAAACCCAGGGGGCATTCTACCTCTGAACTACAACTCCAGCCTTATTATTTATTTATTTATTTATTTATTTATTTATTTTTTGCAGGTCTGGGGATGGAACCCCGAGGCATTTGACCTCCGAGCTACACCCCCTGCCCATTTTTTTATTCTTTATTTTGAAACAGGGTCTCACTTTTAAAGGGCCTCACCAAGTTGCTGAGGCTGTCCTCGAACCGCGATCCTCCAGTCTCAGCCTCCCAAATGCTGGAATTAGAAGCGTGTGCCACCACGTCCAGCCCTAGCCTTATTTTCAATTATTTATTTTGAAACAGGATCTCCTACTTAGTGAGACTTTCAGCAACTTAGTGAGTTGCTGTTTCCAAATAAAATATATAAAAAAAAGGTCTGGGAGTATAGCCTGGGGTAGAAAGCCTTTGGATTCCACCCCCAGTACCACCAATAAATAAATAAATAAATAAATAAATAAATAAATAAATAAATAAAAATAAAAAAAATAATAATAATGAAACAGGATCTCACTGAGTTGCAAAGGGCCTCACCAATAGCTGAGGCTGTCCTCGAACTGCGGTTCTCCTGTCTCAGCCTCTCAAATGCTGGGATTATAAGCATGCAGCACCATGCTCTGCCAGCTTTAAGAACTTTTTGTGTGTGTGTGTGTCTGGAGATGGGACTCAGGGGCATTTGACCTCTGAGCTACACCCCCTGCCCTATTTTTTTAGTCTTTATTTTTAAACAGGGTCTCACTAAATTGAGGAGGGCCTCACTAAGTAACTGTGGCTGTCCTTGAACCACGATTGATCCTTCCCTCTCAACCTCCTAATGCTGGGGTTAAAAGCATCCACAACCACGCCCAGCCAACTTTAAGAACTTCTGACAAGGATCACAATTCGCAGATAACCTCAGCTACTTAGTGAGGCCCTCTGCAACTCAGTGAGACCCTGTTTTAAAATAAAGAATAAAAGCTGGGCGCGGTGGCGCACCCTTGTAATCCCCGGGCTTGGGAGGCTGAGACAGGAGGATCGCGCAGGTTCGAAGCCAGCCTCATCTGGCTTAAGAGACCCTGTTTCCAAATAAAAATATAAAAAATAGGTGTCTGGGAGTGTAGCCGGGAGGTAGAAGAGTTTGCAGGAACGCCAGTACCACCAAAAAAATAAATTAATTAATTAAATTTAAAAAAGAATAAAGCCGGACGTGGTGGCACACACTGAGTTCCACCCCCCAGTACCAACAAATAATAACAATAATAATAAATTATAAATAAAGAATAAGCCGAGCGTGGTGGTACACGCTTGTAATCCCCGCGCTTGGGAGGCTAAGACAGGAGGATCACACAGGTTCACAGCCAGCCTCAGCTACTTGGTGAGGCTCTCAGCAACTTAGTGAGCCCCTGTTTCCAAATAAAATATAAAATAGGTCTGGGAGTATAGCCTGGAGGTACAAAGCCCCTGGTTCCACCCCTAATAACACACACACACACACACACACACACACACACACACACAAATAAAAAATAGGGCTGGGGGTGTAGCTTAGATGTAGAATGCCCCTGAATTCCATCCCCAGTACTGCAAAATAAGTAAATGAATGAATGAATGAATGGCAACAGGGCTGGGGGTTCAGAGGCAGAATGCCCCTGGATTTATTCCTCAGCACACAGGAAAAAAAAAAAAAAAGGAGGGGGGCATGCATACTTTACCTATTCAAACCTAAGATATTGTATTGGAAAAAAGTTTTTTTGCGGGTCTGGGGATGGAACCCAAGAGCATTTGACCTTCGACCTCCAAGCTACACCCCCTGCCCTATTTTTTATTCTTTATTTTGAAACAGGGTCTCACTAAATTGCAGGAGGCTTCACTAAGCAGCTGAGGCTGTCCACCAACCGTGATCCTCTGGGATTACAATGGGGTGCCACCATGCCCAGTTTCGTATTCTAAAAGAAAAAAAAAATTTTTTTTGGTACTGGGGATGGAACATTCTACTTCTAAGCTATACCACCATACCTATTTATTTATTTATTTATTTATTTATTTATTTATTTATTTATTTATTTATTTTGCAGTGCTGTGTAGTTCAATTCAGGGGCATTCTACCACCAAGCTACACCCCCACTTGTATTTTTATTCTTTTATTTATTTATGTATTTATTTTATTTTTGTGGTACTGAGGTTTCTGGAAACCCTTCTACCTCCGGGTTACGCTCCCAGACCTATTTTTGTACTTTTTAAAATTTTGGAACTGATCTCTTAAGCCAGCTGGGCCGGCTTCAAACCTGCCCCGCCACGCCCGACTTTTTTTTTTTTTTTTTTTTTTTTTGCGGTACTAGGGATAGATCCCAGGGACATTCTATCTCGGAGCTACACCCCCAGCCCTATTTTCTATTCTTTTTTTTTTTTTTTTTTTCTTTTTTGAAATAGGGTTTCAGCCTCCAAAATGCTGGGATTACAAGCATGCGCCACCACGCCTGGTTTATTCTTTTATTTTTAAACAAGGTCTAAATTTCAAAGAAGTGAAACTTCTAAGAGCTGAGGCTGTCTGGGAATTTGCGATCCACCTGTCTCAGCCTCCCAAGTACTGGGGTTATAAACTTGCCACCACGTGGGGTATTTTACTTCCAAGCTACACCCCCAGCCCTACTCCCCCTCCCCCCGCCCCGTACTGGAGATCCAACCCACAGCCATTCTATCCCCGAGCTGCATACCAGCCCTATTTTTTATTCTTTATTTTGAAATAGGGTGTCACTTAGTTGCAACGGTCCTAAGTAGCTGAGGCCGCGAATCGCGATCCTGCGGTCTCACAAATGCTGGGATTACAAATGTGCGCCACCACGCCCTGCTATTTATTTATTTATTTATTTATTTGAGACACAGTCACAAAAGTCACCACCTTTGTGAAGCCCTTAAAAATCCACTCAGGTCCAACCCCCCATGAAAAGTGGGGCCGGATTCCTCTGTCCTTGGGCAGAGTCTGGATTTCCTGGTGTTCGCTCTTCTTCCCTGGAGCACGGGGCTCATCTTTTCGCAGCAGGTAGATGTGGAGCCCGGCTCTCTTACTGGGCAGCAGCATGGGGAATCGAGGTCGAAGGCACCAGGGAACCCGCCGCTCGGTGCCACTACCCAGGGCACTGGCCGCCAAACTGGAGCCGTAACTCCTGGCCAAGGCCCACGCGGGGCTCCAGCGCCGACGTCTGCAGCTCACCCCGCAGACTGCACGTCCGGGGCGCGCTGCCCACGCCTCCCGCCCTGAGCCCCCAGCACGTGCCCAGCAAACACACTAGTGGACTGGGATGGAGCCGGGGGCGACCCGGACCCCGTGCGCCTAATCGTCCGCGCTCGGCGGCGTCGGGGCCGCGGCGGCGAGCGCCCCGCGGAGCCGGGGGAGGGGCGGCGGCCGCTCCGTCCAGCCGGGCGCCAGCTCCTGGCGGGCGGGCACCCACCGACAGCGGGCACACAAAGCCCGCTCGGCGCGCTCGGCGCTCGGCTCCTCCGGTCTGAGCCGCCGCGCGCCGCCAGGCGGCTCCGGATTGGACGCCGGTCCGCGGCAGACCCTGGGCGTCGAGCGGCTGCACGCATCGAACCTCCGCGGGAGGGAGCGCGAAGAGGGAGGAGGAGGAGGAGGAGTGGGCCCGGAGGAGGCGGGAGGAGGAGGAGGAGGAGGAGTGGGGACCGGGCGGGGGGTGGAGGAAGAGGCCTCGCGCAGAGGAGGGAGCAATTGAATTTCAAACACAAACAACTGCACGAGCGCGGCGGCACCTCCGCGCCCGAGCGTTGACCGATCGGCGCCCGCCCCGTCCGTGCGGCGCGCGGGCGGAGACGCCGTGGCCGCGCCGGAGCTCGGGCCGGGGGCCGCCATCGAGGCGGGGGCCGCGCGAGGGCCGGAGCGGAGCGGCGCCGCGCGCGCGGACTTGGGCTCGCGCTTCCCGGCCCGGCGCGGAGCCCGGGGCGCCCGCGGCCCCGCCATGTCGCGATCCAACCGGCAGAAGGAGTACAAATGCGGGGACCTGGTGTTCGCCAAGATGAAGGGCTACCCGCACTGGCCGGCCCGGGTGAGCAGCGCGCCGCGGCCCCGCGCCCGGGGTTGCATAACCGGGGGGAGGGGGGCGCGGGGCCGCCGAGGGGCTGGGGCCGGGCCGCGGGCCCCGGGGCGCCCCCGAGCCCCCGCCCGCTCCGTCCTGGGGGCGCGGGCCCCGCGTGCTCGGCGCCGCCCCCGGCCCCCATACTCGGGGCGCGCACCCGGGTTGGGGTCCGTGACCCTCCCGCCGCCGCCCGGCCTGGGACCCCCGCGAGGTCCCCAGTTGCTCCGCGGATTGTCGCCCCCTCCCCCAGTTCACACTTCCCCCCCCCCCCCTGGGTAAATGGTCGCGCAGGGTCCAGGTCCAGAGAGGGCGATCGGAGGCGGAGTTCGCTACTAGAAAACTTTGGTTTGGGGCAGGGGAAGTTGGGAGGGTCGAGGGATGGTTGGGGGGCGGCGGGCGCAGGGATCTACCCGAGTGGGTAACTTTGCGCCAGAATCGGCCGGCTCTCTGCTCTACAGAAATGCTCCTCTTTATGGCGCCAGCTCGGATTTGGGACCCAGGGCAGCCAGGCCCCCTGCGGGATGGGGAAGTCCGGTTGTGACTGCTTTAGTCGCGGTGGGGAGAGCCCGTCTCAGCAGCCCCAACCCCCCATATGAGCATCTCCCGCCAGAATCCTCCCGACTTCGCCATGTGGTTGACTCAGCCCGCCAACAGAAGGGCCTCCCCCCTTCCAGCACCTGGCCAGGTGGGAGGGTGGGGCCCCAAAGCCAACCTGGATGTTTATCAAGCTTTTCCCCTAAGGACTGAGATAAGTAAGGCGAGTGGGAGGTTGCCAGTTGTTGGGGAGGGTGGGAGCCGCGCGAGGGGCAGTGCCTTTGGGAATTTATTTTAAAGTTGGTGCGGAGGGGCCTTTGGTGTCCGGGGAGGATATGACTCAGCCCCCTACAGTGTGGGACTCCCAAAGAGTGAGATCCAGGGTGGAGGGAGGGAGGGAGCCTCGTGCAGGAGTACTTGTGACTTGGGGTTGCTCTTCTTAGACTAAGGCTGTCTGTCCATTAGACCCTACGCTGGGTCCTGTTTAGGATGTCGGGTCAGCTAGGCTTCTCTGAGAAAATCTTAAGAGACCCTTCTTCTTTCTGTCCCCTCTCCTGAGGCATGTGCCTTGAGCTCCTTGGCCCCCTGAAAGTTTCTGCTGGGCCTGGCCTCTGGGATGGGAGTGTGGAGACAAGCCGGGCCCCCCCAGGTACCAGGGCCTCTTGATAGACTCACTGGGGCAGCGTGGAGAGGCGGCCGTAGACTGCCTCAGTGTGCGTGTGTGAATGCTCATGTACTTTACCCTGCACCCTTTGATCCACCTGGCTTCTTGGCCCGAGTGCCAAGGCCCTGGTGGGCAGGGCAAGAATTGAACCCCAGTCTGCACTGTTTCTCTCTCCTGGGGGTGAGACAAAGTCCAGGCTGGGCTCAGGCCTGGGGAGGAAGTGTTAGCTGGAATGTGGGTTCTGGGGAACCCTTCTGGGTCAGAGGAGAGGAAAGGGGTAGAGACACAGAAGGACCCATAGTGACCCCGGTGAGAAAGGGCCTGGGGTTTCTAGTGGCCATTGGAATGAGGGCAGTGTCTGGAACTGGGGAGGTCATCCATTTCTGGGTCTCCTGGGCCTCCAGAACGGAAGGCCTTGGGGGAAGGCGGCGGGGGGTGGGGGGTGGTTTCTTCCCCCATTGAGGTCTGGCCCTTTTAGATAAAGTTGGAGTTCTGGTAGGGAGGGCAGACTGGATCCCCAAGAGGTGGAGCCCCACGCTTTGCCTGGCTCTGGGTACTGGTTGTGATAATTGGGTCAGGGGTGCCCCCAAGCTGTTACCTCCCCCACACAGCCCTCTTGAGCCCCCAGAAACTGACAAAGCTGAGTCTCTTGGGCGTTCCTGTCCCTAGAGTGGCAGAGCCTGGGGGCCCAGCCCTTCCTGAGATGGAGAGGAGGAGGAGGAGGCCTCCAGTGTAGCCAGCTTGATAAGGCCACGATGATTCTGGGAGGGCCTGCTAGGCCTGGTGCTGGAGAAGGCAGCCAGAAGGGCCTCGCGCTGAGGCCCAAGGATGGAGTGACTCCTTAACCTTCTCCCTCCCCTCTCCTCCTGCTTAGCTTCCCCAGAGCACTTCACAATTAACCTCCAAGATTTTCCCCCCAGGTTCCTTCCTCCTCTGTCTGCTTCCTGTTTCACAATCCCAGAAAACCGCCTGTTCCCCAGGACCTCCTCCTTCGCCCTCCTGCTCTGCCCCTTGGCATGCCACACTTCCCTGGCCCCAACCGTCTTGCCCGCCTGCCGCCCAGATCTTCTGGTTGCTGGGGCAGGTCTGCCCGGCTCTGGGCGTGGTGGTCAGAACCCGCCTGCCAGCCAGTGCCGGGCCTGCACCCTCCTAGGAGCTGGCTAGGTGACCTGAGGCTGGGGGGAGCTGTGTGCAGTCGCCCTACCCCACACACACACCTCACCAGCACGAACTTCCCACCCTCTGTGGGACTGGAAGGGTTTCCAACAAGCCAGGCCTGTCTGATGGGACTCGGGCAAATGCGGAGGAGAGGGTGGCAGGCCTGAGAGGGAGGTGTCTTGAACCCCTGCAGTGGTGCAGAGCCCCCTCCTCTATTGGCTGGTGGGGGGCTGCCGGGGTCTCCAGCACATCTGGCCCCACCCTGACCCACTTAGCCTTGACTCACTGGTTCTGAGTCACAGCCTGAATTCAGAGGCACCACCTGGGAAACAGACATCTGTATTGGGGTTCAGGGCTCCCCTGAGGCCTCAGATCCTCTCCTTCTAGGAGGAGCTGCCCTTGGCTTCCAAGAAGACACTTATTTCCTTTGGAGCTTGAGAAAATGATGTGCTCCTACAGAAGAGATCTCTCTTCTTTGAGGGGCTGGAGATTCCATTAAAAGAAAACAGGAGCCAGGCGAGGTGGCTCGTGCTTGTAACCCCAGTACTTGGGAGCCTGAGATGGGAGAACCACAGGTTAGTGGCCAGCCTCGACAAGTGAGGCCTTCCACAACATAGGGAGACCCTGTTGCAAAATAAAGGATAAAAAAAAAGATAAAGAGGGCTGGGGGTGTAGCTTAGAGGTGGAATGATGCTGGGTTCAATCCCTAGAACCCCCCCCCAAAAAAAAAAAAAAAGAAAAGAAAACAGGGACCCCAGCGTGGAACATAACCTGTAATCTCAGTACTGGGAGCCTGAGACTGGTGAATCGCAGGTTCTGGGCCAGCCCCAGCAAGTTCTTAAAGCTCTCAGTAATTTAGCAAGAACTTGTTTCAAAATAAAAATAAAGTAGGAGCTGGGCCTGGTGGCACAGGCTTGTAATCCCAGCACTTGGGAGGCTGAGACAGGAGGACTGCAGTTTGTGGACAGCCTTAGATACTTAGTGAGGCCCTTTGCAACTCATTGAGACCTTGTTTCAAAATAAAGAATAGCCAGCTGTGGTATTTTAGGTTTGTAATCCCAGCGCCTGAGAGGCTGGATGGCACAGGTTTGAAGCCAGCCTCAGCTATTTAGTGAGGCTCTCAGCAATTTAGTGAAACCCTGTTTCCAAATAATAAAGTATAAAATAGGTCTGGGAGTATTGGGAGGTAGAAAAGCCTCTGGGTTCCACCCCCAGCACTACAAAAAGAAAAAAAGAAAAAAGAGAAAGAAAGAAATAGGGCTGGTGGTGTGTAGCTCATAGGTAAAATGCCTCTGGGTTCCACTCCCAATACTGAAAAAAATAAAAATAGGAGCGGGTCTAGGTGGCACATGTTTGTAATCCTAGTACTTGAGAGGTTGAGACTGGAAAATCACAGGTTCAAGAACAGCCTCAGCATTATCAAGGCTCTCAGCAACCTAGTGAGACCCTGTTTACAAATAAATTAGTCTGGGAATGTAGCTCAGAGGTAGAATGCCTCTGGTTCAATTCCCAGTGCCACAAAAAATAAATAAAATAGGGCTGGAGGTACTGGGAGACAGAATGCCTCTGGATTCAATCCCCATTAACGCACGCACACACAGAGCTTTCCTGGACCTTTCTCCAGGCGTAGCCACTCAAAGGGGAGGTAACATTGGGGGGAAGGTGCCCATCTTCCCAGGCCCGGCCTCTGCCCTCTTTCATGCCCATCCTTTTTGTAGCTGGAAGTCAGCAGGCGGGTGTATCTGGTGTGTCTCATTCTATTTTTAATTCCATCCGTTCTTTTATTTCTCCCCACCCCTGGGGCTGAGCAGCTGGTGGCCTCCAGGGTCCCCTGCAGTGCTGTTCAGCTTCGTGGGGGGGGGGTCAGGTGCTTGGCTGTCTGTGCTCCGGAGGAGAGCCTCATGTTCTGTGCCTCCCTTCCCCCAGCCCCTCTCCCCCAGCCTCAGTTTCTCCTCTTCCAGCAACAGGGGTGAAGCGTGGGCCCTGGAAATGCGGTGACCTGAGACCCCTGGCCCCCACCCCACCCAGTTCGCCAGAGCACCGAGAGAGGCCTTTGCTATTATGGTCCCACTCGGGTCTCCAGGGATCCTTAAGCCCTGGAGGCCCTCTTTGTTTGGCCCCCACCCCCCAGTTAGCTGGTAACTGGAGCCAGGTGTCCGGTCCGGCCACCACCCCGCCCCCACTCCAGGTCTGTCTTTCTAAGAGCAAGCCCCCCCCCCCCAGCCCAAGCTGTGCTCCCAGGCCCAGCCCACAGCTAGGGACCCAGGTGTGCGATTCGGGGATTGGGGGGTAGGGTGTGAGTGTCCCCTCCTCCCCAATCCCGATTGAGGGCCTGGGGGGAGGGGCGGTCACATTCCTGGTTGCTGAGTGGCCCTGGGGGCGGGGTTGGGTTGTCATGGCGATGGGGATCGTGTTTGTGGGGGGGGACTGCGTGCCTTTCCACCCCTGCTCACACCCCAGCGATTCCTGGTTGTGGGGAGGGCCCAGTTTGTGCTGGCCTTCCCAGGGGGAGGGGCTGGACCTCTGTCCCCAGAGGCCACGGGGCAGGGGGGGAGGTGCCCCAAGCCTGAAGACTTCGGGGTCTGGGGCAAGATGCCCCTCGAGTTCCTGCCTAGGGCCCCACTCCCACACTGGGTGTCTCCTACCTCCCCGTGCCCCCCAGCCAGACCTCTTGTCCCAATCTCTGTGCTAATCACTGCCTTGGCCTGTCTCTCTCCTGTCTGCGCCTGAGGCCCTAGTTAACATGGCCACCTGGCCTCTGTCCGGCGGGAAGCCAGCCTGCCGGGCTGATGCAAAGATTGCTGGGAGTTGTAGTCCGCACCCCAAGCCCCAGCTCTGCTTCGCCTGGGCTTCCTGGGAGAGGCTGGGCAGTTTCCCCCACCCCTCCATCCCCATTTGCCTGACCTCAGACCTCTGCCTCCCCCACCTCCGCCATATCCTCCTCTGGGGCCTGGATACCTTGGGAAGGGATCATGTCAGGAGCTCTGGGTCAGACCTGGCCCTCACTGCCTTGCTCTGTTAACAGTTTGGGGATTTGGGGCTCAGTTTTCTCATCTGTAAAATAAGGATTTGAAAACTTTTGTGGCTCAAAGCATTTCCCTGCAGCCTTTGGGGGCCGCTACTAAAGCCAAGTCTTGGCTAGGCCGCCCTTTGGCCTTATCCCTCACTTGAACCAGAGGAATCAAATTTATTTGTGTTGCAACGTTTATTTGGCAAGTATTTATTGCATGCCTACTGTGTGCTCAGAATAAAAGCAGACCTGGGCTTTGACCTGGGTCCAGATAGTCCACAGAGACCTCAGTCAAGTAATACTTGGTGAAGTTGGAGCTGAGGCGAGGAGCTGGGGGAGCTTTCCCCGGGTACTTGCTGGAGGAGCTGGTGGGTGTCCTGTAGGAAGCAGTGTCAGACCTGGGGTGGTCAGGACTTAGCATGAGAGACTGAAGGACAGTGCGGCCGGGACAGAGGGGGCAGCTTCCTGAGAGGCGGTAACGGTCACACTTGAGGGGCATTTCCTGCCCAGTTAGTGTCAGCTCTCACACCTAGGGCCTGGCCTCATGTAGTGCTCACCTGTAATTCCAGTACTTGGGAGGCTGAGACAGGAGGATTGGATAGCCTCAGCAAGTCGTGAGATTCTCATCAATCTAGCGATACCTTTTTTTTTATTTTTTGAGGGGGTTGGTATTGGGGATTGGACCCAGAGGTATTCTGCCTCTGAGCTACACCCCTAGTCTGATTTTCTTATTTGGAAACAGGGTCTCGCTAGGTTGATGAGAGTCTCACTATTTGCTAAGTTGTCCTCAAACCTGTGATCCTCGGGTCTCAGCCTCCCAAATGCTAGGATTACAAGCGTGCCCCACCACGCCTGACTTTATCATCGAGGATCCTGAGGCAGAGGTTCAATAAGTTGCCCGAGGTCAACAACTCTGGGTGGCAAAGTTGAGATTCAGACCCTGCCACTGTGGGGTGGAGGTGGAGCAGGTGGGCACCAGTCCCAAGAGGGTATGAAGAGGGCATGAGATACTTAGGTTGACATTTTGAAAATGTAGAGGGGCCAGGCGTGGTGGCGCACACTTGTAGTCCCAGCATTCGGGAGGCTGATACCAGAGGATCATGGTTTGCGGACAGCCTCAGCTACTTAGTGAGGCCCTCTGCAACTCAGTGAGACCCTGTTTCAAAATAAAGAATAAAAAATAGGGCTGGGATGTAGCTCGGATGTAGAATGCCCCTAGGTTCCATCCCCAGAACCGGAAAGAAAATTTGTACAGGGGCAAGAAAGGAGACTAAAGCCTGGTACAGTGGTGCACACCTATGATTCCAGTACTTGGGAGGCTGCGACAGGGGGATCACGGGTTCGAGGCCAGCCTCAGTAATGTGGTAAAGCCCACAGCAACCTACCAAAACATTGCTTTGAAATAAGAAATAAAAAGGGCTGAGGGTGTAGCTCGGAGGTAGAATGCCCCGTAGTTCAATCCCCGAAACCAAAAAGAGGGTTCACAAACCGGCGCGATGATCCCGGGGCCCTGTGGGTCTGGCTTCACCGAAAGGAAAGTGGGCTGCGAGGCTGCTAGCCAGAGCCTCCAGCTTACTGCCACTCTCTTCATCCTCCCCAGATTGATGAGATGCCCGAGGCCGCTGTGAAGTCAACAGCCAACAAATACCAAGTCTTCTTTTTCGGGACCCACGAGACGTGAGTTGAGGGGCCACTGGCAGGGTGTGGGTGGGCAGGGTCACAGGGCTGGGGACCACCTTGGGGGGAGAGAGGTGGCGTCCGTGGGGAGCTCTGCAGTTCAGGGCAGCAAGGGACACAAGCGCACAGTCTCTCGTCTCTCTCCAGGGCATTCCTGGGCCCCAAAGACCTCTTCCCTTACGAGGAGTCCAAGGAGAAGTTTGGCAAGCCCAACAAGAGGAAAGGGTTCAGCGAGGGGCTGTGGGAGATCGAGAACAACCCTACTGTCAAGGCCTCTGGCTACCAGGTGAGCTGCCTTCTGCCCCAGAGGTCCCCAGAGAGCAGGTGTCGAAGCCCGGCCTCAGGGGATGGATGCTCTGTCTCAAGGACCTCGGGGCTGTGGGTAGGAGCTCTAGGGGTTACGCAGGGCCTCCTGCAAGAGGGGATGGGCTGCGGGCTGTTGTGTCGCGGTGGTCAGGGCCACTGTCACAGGGACGGCAGCCGGGGGGCGGTGGGGGCCAAGCAGATGGAGCGGTAAGTGGGGCCAGGCCGTTGTTAGACAGGCTGCCAGGAGGAGGTGCTCGTGAGCCGGGCAGGGCCAGGCGGGAGGGCGGGGGCGGGGTTGGCGGGGAAAGGGTCCTAGCTCCCTCCAGGAGAAGTTGACCCGAGGTTTTGCCTCCTGCTCCATCCAGCCCTCCCCCCTCCTGCACAGAGCCCTGCCTGCCCGGCCAGTGGGTTTACCCCGGGGCTAATCCGACCGAGGTGGGTCTCAAGTCACTTGTGAGGCTGGGCACCTGGGTGGGGGCGGGGCGAGGCGGGAAAGGAAGGCGTGAGTGGCCGAGGGGGGGTTCCGGGGCGGGGCCAGCACACCGGGGCCTCCGCCAGGCCACTCAGCCGCCGCGCCCTGTCCCTCTGCTGTAGTCCTCCCAGAAAAAGAGCTGTGCTCCGGAGCCCGAGCCCGAGGCTGCGGAGGGTGATGGGGATAAGAAGGGCAGCGCCGAGGGCAGCAGCGACGAGGAGGGGAAGCTGGTCATCGATGAGCCGGCCAAAGAGAAGAATGAGAAGGGCGCGCTGAAGCGGAGAGCGGGGGACCTGCTGGAGGTACGGTGCCCACAGTGGCGGGGCTCTGCCGGGCCTGCGGTGCCTGTCTAGGCAGGGGGACCTCTCCTACTCCAGCCCCTAGATTGGGGAGTCCCTGGGCCGAGGATGGGGCACAAAGGCGGCTTTGTAGGCACCCTGGGAGGACTGGGGACAGGGAGCACCTGTGGGCGACAGTGGCCTCCCCAGCCTCAGCTCCTCATCTCTGCCAACCCCGCCCAGGACTCCCCTAAACGTCCCAAGGAGGCCGAAGACCCTAAAGGGGAGGAGAAGGAGATGGCAGTCTTGGAGGGCGATCGGCCCCCAGCGGCGGAGGTAGAGAACAGCACCCCTTCTGAGCCCAGCTCGGGCAGGGGGCCTCCTCCAGAGGAGGAGGTTGAAGACGCTGCCAAGGAGGATGCTGAGGCCTCGGGCGTCAGAGATCACGAGAGGTGGGTGAGCCCCTCTGCAGCTGGGCTGGGGGGCCAGCCGCCCACGGAGAGGAGAGGGGCCTGCAGTGGTCAGCCTCTCTCGGGAGGCAGGGTGGGCTCTCCCAGGAGACCGGTGCCGTCTGGGGTGAGGCCAGGCTGAGGCCACGCATTAACCCTTCTCCCTCCAACCCTCCCCTGCAGCCTGTAGCCACCAATGTTTCAAGAGGAGCCCCTGCCCCGTTCCTGCTGCTGTCTGGGTGCTACTGGGGAAACTGGCCATGGCCTGCAAACTGGGAACCCCTTCCCACCCAGCCCGCTCTCCTTCCCCATTCACTTTCCCCACTTTAAGCTCAGCCCCCGAGACTGGCCTGGTTTCATCTCCAGGTTCCTACGAACCCCTGTGATCAGAGTCTGGGCCATACCTCCTTGGGATGAGATGAGGCCATTGCGTCCTTTCCTGCCCAGGGCTCCCATGGGGCCCAGGCCGGCTGTTCCCACCTGACATTCCTCTTGCCCTCCCCTGGGCGTTCCTGACCTCCAGGTTGGCGTCAAGGGTAGGAGTGGAAAGTAGGGTAGGAGTAGGGTGGGCTCCTGGGGGCTGTGAGGGGCGGTCCTCGAGGACGGGAGAGTGGGCATCTCTACCTCCTGTCCCTTGTCCCCCACCTGCTTTCTCAGCTGCCTAGATTCAGGGAAAGTGGGATAGCTAGTGGGGGAGGGGCTCCCTTCAATAAATCCTGATGATCAGCCACTCCCATTCTCCTTTGGCCAGCCCCCCAAGAGTTCTGGTAGTTGTAGTTTATCATCAAAAGACGTTGGGGCTTCCAGGTTGCTTGGGCCAAGGACCTGAGACCTGAAGGGTTGGCCTCGCCCGCTTAGGTGGGAGTGCTGAGCACCTGTTCCCCTTTGGACCTCTGGGGCCAGAGATGGGATGCCCTAGGGAGATCCCACGCTCTCCCGTTGCCCCTCCCCACAGTGCTCAAGGCCAGCCTACAGTCACATATACCACCCAGACATAAAGGACAAGACACATTTTTTAGGAAATGTTTTTAATAAAAGAAAATTTACAAAAAAAATTACCCCCCCACCCTCTGTGTGCTCCACATTCTGCTCTTCCCCATTGTTGCCCACATTTCTGAGGTGCACTGGGAGGCTCCCCTTCTGTTTGGGCTTGAGGACTTTCTTTTTGTAGCCGGGGTTTTGGTGTTCCTTCTGGTGTCGTTTCCCATCCACATAACCCAACTCGGTCCCCTCTGGTGTCGCCACGGGATCCCATGTGTAACTCAGAGAGGACACGAGTGCCCTCGGCCAGCCTCTGCCTCGTCTCTCTCTTCGTCTCTCACCTTGCCCCTCTCCCTTGGGCTCTGATGAAAAATTGCTGACTGTAGCTTTGGAAGTTTAGCTCTGAGAACCGTAGGCGATTTCAGTTTTAGGAAAATAAAACCCGTTGATTACTATCTTGGATTCTGGCTGATTCTTTGTGGGGGTGGTTGGTTAATCGAAGAAGGGCTATAGGGAAGGGAATGCAAATGATTTACAAAATACCCCCCTGGGCTGAGGTAAGTAGAGGGTTGTCAGACTCCTCCATTCTCAGGCCAAGCCTCCACGAGGGCAGTCCAGTGGAAACTACCATCCGGTCTGCCTCTCCTGCCCAGCCACTGCTTGACACAACTCTGTCAGCATCTGGGAGGGTTTAAAAAGATTACACGAGAAACGGGTCGTAGGAAGATGCCAGTATCAGCCACAGCCCATGTGGTCACGGAAGTGGGTGTTTGGGCTGGTTGTAGAGACAAATTTGACCCACAAGGGCAGGCTGATTAAGATAACCTTTTCTCCTTGCTAACGAGAGCTGCCAGGCTTAGACTGTAGGTCGCAGAACAGTCCAATTAAGTCAAGACGGTTTGGGCAAGGAAGACATCTGGACTAAAAAAGCCAGCTGATCAAGATGGAGGAGTCTTGTCCATAGCCCACCTTCCCAGGAGGCTGCTTTAGGGGCAGTTTATATAGGAGATGGGTGGGCACCTTCCACGGAAGGTGGGAGTTTGTGGCCATAAAATGCAGTTGTAGTTCTAATCATCTAGTTGGGAGATGCTTTCTGAGTTCTGCGCATTTCAGCAAGGAATATCAACTGTTTCCTGGGGTTATTTATGTCTTTAGTTTGCCCACCTGCAGTTCCTGAGGTTACACACTGTACAGGCTAGCAGGGTGGCTGCCCAAGGCCTCTTGGCTGGTAGTGATGGGAGAACACAGTAAAACCTGATTATTGTGGAAGTCTTGGGTCAGTGGCGCTAAGATAGGGTCTCAATGCTCGGCCTCATTAGTGGTGCCTCCCACCCTTAGCTGGTAATACAAGGGTAGGGGAAGTGGATGGGTAGAATCCTCCCAGTATCCCCCAAATTATGCGGGCCGATAGGATTAAAACATCTGAGCTTTCTGGATCTGACATTTTGTGTCTAGATCCTCTACTAGCATTGAAAGGGCCCACGTTTCATCCAGTCCTCTAGAAAACCTGTAAGAGTTTTTGAATCGCCCCTCGGACCCTCCACCAGAGAGGGGCGAGGACACAAATGGGTGTGGCCTTGCTTGGAAAAGAGAAGTGACTGCTTTGAACTAGAAATCCACAACCACCTAGAAAATGGAGCTATTCTCCCTAGAAACTGCAATTCCCAGCGGCCTCCACGCAGAGCACACGCAGGAATGTGCCCGGCGCACCAGCCTACCTCCATTCTCCTGCCGTTCCCGACGTGCTTCACGGCGTTCTTACACGTTTCTGATTTGCTACTCCCGTCCGAACTTCCTGTTTCCGCCTTCCTTTATAGAGGCGGACTACAACTCCCAGCATGCAAAGAGGCTAGGTTTGCGGTTGGGCTTCCGGTTAACGGTTAGACTACATTTCCCAGAAAGCCCAAGGGGCGGGCGGGGCCGAGGGCCCGTGTGCAGCGGTGACCCGCGGAGGCTCGGCGGTGCTGGGGAAGGGAGGTGCGCGCCGCCAGCCCCGAGGTGCTGCGGCTCCTGGGTGCGTCGGGACGCAGGTGCGAGATGGGCCCTCCTTTTCCTTGGCTGAGGCTCAATGGCCTCCCCTGAGTGTCTCTGTACTGGAAGCTACGAGCGAGTGGGTACTAATGGCTGCCGCGTGCGCTGGCAGGGGAAAGGCTTTGGAGCGGCGATCTGAGAGGTGGTCAGAGGTTCGGACCCTGCTGGCTTGCATGACGCCTCCCAAGCACGCAGTCGAAGCACTGCTGCGGAAGGGACACGGGCTTCTGCAAATGGTGGAGGGAACAGAAGGGCAGGGGCGGGGGGCGCAGTGCTGGGACTGGGCTGGCTGCTGGGATCTCCTCCCCGGGATGCAGGCATGCAGTGACTTAAGAGGGTGGGAATCATAGTACAGAGCGTATATATTAGTTAATATGACATTACAAGCCGGGCGTGGTGGCGTACGCTTGTAATCCTAGTACTTGGGAGGCTGAGACAGGGGAATCGGAGGTTCGAGGCCAGCCTCAGCTACTTAGTGGGGCCCTCTCCAACTTAGTAAGACCCTGTTTCAAAATAAAGAACAACAACAAAGAAAATGGGGCTGGGAATGTAGCTCGGTGGTAGAGTGCCTCTGGGCTCAATCCCTTCTCCCCCCCCCCACACACATTATAGTTATAGCTTTATTCTTATATAATTGTTTAACTTTGTGTATGTAGGGGTACTGGGTTTATTCTACTTCTGAGTGACACCTCAGCCCTATTTATTTAGTGGCATTGGAGACTGAGCCCAGGGACATTCTACCTCCGAGTCACACCCAAGCCCTATTTTACTTACTTAACTTTTTGCGGTACTGGGGATGGAACCCAGAGGCATCCCACCTCCGAGCTACACCCCAGCCCTATTTTTTATTCTTTATTTTGAAACTGGGTCTCACTGAGTTGCAAAGGGACTAAGTAGCTGGGGCTGTCCCCGAACCAAGACCCTCCTGTCTCAGCCTCTGAAATCCTGGGATTATAAAGTGCACCACCACCCCCAGCTTACTTATTTTTCCTTTTCAAAACAGGGTGTCACAATGCACCAACAAAAAAAATTTTTTTAATAATAAAATTGTATTAGTGATGATTATGATATGTAAGCCAATTTGAACTAACTTTGAAATTATAACCAAATAAAATGGGGGAAAAAACAAAACAAAGCAGGGCGTCACTAAGTTGCAGAGGGCCTAAGTAGCTGAGGCTGGCCGTGAACCTGTGATCCTCCTGGCTCAGCCTCCCCAGTAATGGAATTACAAGCGTGCGCCACCGTGCCTGGCTCCTTCCCTTGCTTCTTTGTGTACCGTTCCTCTCTTCCCAGTGCTGACAAGGAGTTCCGGGTTGAACACCGACGGGATCCCTGGCAGCCTGCAGCCATGCGTCTCTCTGCCCTGCTGGCCTTGGCATCCAAGGTCACTCTGCCCCCCCACTACCGCTACGGGATGAGCCGCCCGGGCTCCCTGGCGGACAAGAGGAAGAACCCACCGTGGACCAGGCGGCGCCCCGTGCTTGTGGAACCCATTTCCGATGAAGACTGGCATCTGTTCTGTGGTGACACGGTGAGAGCCTCAGATGGGATAGGGTGACCGGGAGGCTCCTGGCAAGGCTCCCGGTCCCTGAGCCCCTGTCCTCCCGCAGGTGGAGATTCTAGAAGGCAAGGATGCCGGGAAGCAGGGCAAAGTGGTGCAAGTCATCCGGCAGCGAAATTGGGTGGTCCTGGAGGGGCTGAACACGGTAAGTGAAGAGAGAGGGTGGCTGCTCAGGAAGGCTCTGGTCTTCTCCATTAAGCAGCATGAATGACGGGAGACTGGCTGCAGGGATGGTTGGACAGCTAGAACCTTCTACTTTTCAGCTTGGGTGGCACTTGCTGAGCAGTAGTGGACGAGCCCCTCCACACCCCTTGCTTTTTTTTTTGTTTTTTTTTTTTTGTTGTGGTACTGGGGTTGGGACCTAGGGGTTTTCTACCTCCAGGCTACACTCCCAGCCCTATTTTATATTTTATTTGGAAACAAGGTCTCATTGAGTTGCTAAGAGCCTAAGTAGCTGAGGCTGGCTTCGAACCTGCGTGATCTTCCTGTCTCAGCCTCCCAAGTGCAGGGATTACAAGCGGGCGTTACCACACCCGGTACCCCTTGCTTTCAGTGCCCCCTCTCTTGAACAGCATTACCGCTACATCGGCAGGACCAAGGATTACCGGGGCACCATGATCCCCAGCGAAGCCCCCTTGCTGCACAACCAGGTCAAGCTTGTGGATCCTGTGGACAGGCAAGCATGTGGGCCAGAGGCTTCTTTCTGAGTCCAGTGAGATCGTGGATCATAGCCAGGGCTGGGCAGCCCATGTACCTGGGAGGCATGGCCAGTTGCGGGGGGGTTGCCTTCTAGACAGGGTTCCTTGGGGTAACATCAGCACAGCAGTGGAGGAGCAGGTCAGTGGCCTTGACGCTTCCTCTCGTTAGGGTGGGCTTAGCTGTGGGGCCTGGCTCCGAGGCCGCACTGATCTTTTCTACCCACCAGGAAACCCACTGAGATCGAGTGGCGATACACGGAGGCAGGAGAGCGGGTCCGAGTCTCTGTGAGATCAGGAAGAATTATTCCCAAGCCCGAGTTCCCCAGAGCCGACGGCATCGTGCCTGAAACGTGGACTGGTGAGGCGGGTTCTCAAGAGGCAGAGGAGAGTAAGGGTGCCCCTGGGAGTTGGCAATCCCATCCCATCTCCTTCCCTACGGCTCAACAGACGGCCCCAAAGACACATCAGTGGAAGATGCTCTGGAAAGAACTTATGTGCCTCGGCTGAAGACGCTGGAGGAGGAGGTGATGGAGGCCATGGGCATCCAGGAGACCAGGAAGCACAAGAAGGTCTACTGGTACTGAGTGTGGGAGAGCAGCTCCCTCCTGCTTGTCTGGGCCAGACCGAGACACCTTCCTCAGACAAGGGAGGTGCAGGAGGCCTCCTGTGCGGCCGGAGCCCAAGCCCCAGGGGCACCCCAGCCCCAGCAGCTGCGTGTTCTGAAAGGAGACAAAAGGGGAGGTCTGCCCCATGCAGACCTCCGAGCAGCCGCAGATACTGCCCAGGCCGCCCGTGTGGAGGACTGGGGTTGAGACCTAACCACTGCCTCCGGAGGGAGGACGCACATCTGCCCTTTCACTTAGAAACCAAAGGGAATAAAGTCTTCCAGAGGATTCTTTTGTTTTTAAATGTTACTTTTATTTGCTTTTGTTGTTGTTACTGGGGATGAAACACAGGGCCTCCTGCATGCTAGGCAAGTGCTCTACCATAGCCATGGCCTCAGCCCGGTTTTTTTGGGCAGTCTACGGATGGAGCCCAGGGGCATTCTATCTCTGAGCTACATTCCCCAGCCCTATTTTTCATTCTTTATTTGGAAACAGGGTCTCACTGAGTTGAGAAGGGCCAAGTAGCTGAGGCTGTCTGTGAACTGCAATCCTCCGGTCTCTGCCTCCAAATACTGGGATTACAAGCGTGTGCCACCATGCCTGGCCTCAGCCCAGTTTTTTCCCCCCAGGTCTGGGGATGGATCCCAGGAGCATTTGACCTTTAAGCTACACCTCTTACCCTAGTTTTTATTCTTTATTTTGAAACAGGTCTCACTAAGTTGCAGAGGGCCTCACTAGCTGAGGCTGTCTACAAACCGTGATCCTCTGGTCTCAGTCTCCTGAATGCTGGGAATACAAGCGTGCGCCACCACACCTGGCCTCAGCCCAGTTTTTAATAAATAAAAATAAAAAACAGTATTACATGACACGGAGGAAGGTAAAAAGCGAACTGAGGCTGGTGGGGAGGGGCAGGGCCGCACTGGCCCCAGGTCAGGTGGGCTCTGACAGGGGCACTTCCTTGGGCTGCCCGCCGTCTTCAGTCTCCAGAGCAGAGAAGGCCTGGCCCAACGGCGTCTTGGTGGCCACCAGGACCAGGTTTCTAGGAGAGAGTTGAGGGCTGAAGAGGGGCAGGAGCTCAGCGTGAAAGCCTAGGAGAGAAGCAGGGCTTGTCATTCCTGGAGACTCAGGCCCGCTCCCACCCGCACTTCCTGCCCAGCCTACGCCCCACCGAGATCCGAGGAGACCCCTTCTTAGGAGGAGCCCGGGTGCCTGGGCAGACAAGGGGCATACCCCACATGCTTAGGTTCTCAATGCTTACTTAAAATCCACCTCAGGGAGCCACCCCAGAGGCTGGAAGAAGCTGTATCCTCTAAAAAATCCTCACCCCAGCAGGGGATAAAGTAGGCCTCACAGAACCAAACCCTCCCCAACCCTGCCCCAAGCTCCAGCCCCTCACCCTGCTCCTGGAGGTAGAGCAGCCGGTCCAGCAGAATCAGCGTCTCCACCAGCGGGGCCAGGAGGAGGGCCAGGCTGAAGAAGGCCACCACTCGGTTCTCCTGGGCCTGGTGGGCCTGCAGAGCAGCCAGGTCCAGGGGCAGCTGGGGATCCAGCCCCACCCTCTGAAGCCCCTGCTGTATGTACCTGGGGATCAGCCAGAGAGGGCTGGCTTGGTTCTGGGAACCTCCACCTCCCGCGTACCCTGCCTATTCCTGTTTTGATTCCAATTTTCCTTTATTTGCTACCCTTATTTTCAGTGTTAACTGAAGGTTAAACCCAGGAGTATTCTACCTCTGCACTATAACCCCAACCCCATTTTATTTTTTAATTTTAAAACAGGGTCAGCCCGGCATGGTGACACACTATTGTAACCCCAGCACTCAGGAGGCTGAGACAGGAGGATCACAGGTTCACAACTAGACTCAGCTACTTAGTGAGGCCCCCTACAACTTAGACCCTGTTTCAAAATAAAGAATAAAAAATAGGGCTGGAGGTGTTGCTTGGAGGTAGAATGCCCCTGGGTTCAATCTCCAGTGCCACTAAATAAATAAATAGAATAAAAATAGGGCTGGGAGTTTAGTTCAGAGGTAGAATGTGCCTTCTGTTCAGTCTCCAGTATCACAATAAAATAAAACAGGGTCAGCTTGGTATGGTGGCACATGCTTGTAATCCCAGCATTTGGGAGGCTGAGACAGGAGGATTGTGGTTTGAGAACAGCCTCAGTTACAACTAAGTGAGGCCCCTGGCAACTCAGTGAGACCCTGTTTCAAGATAAAAAATAAAAAATAAGGCAGGAGGTGTCACTCAGAGGTAGAATGACCCAGGAATCAATCCCTGGTACCACAAAAATAAATAAATAAAATAGGGTTAATGTGGGTGCAGTGGTGCACGCCTATAACCCCAGTACTTGGAAGGCTAAGACAGAAGGATCACAGGTTCAAGGACAGCCGCACATCAACTTAGTGAGACCCTGTTTTAAATTAAGAATAAACAGGACTGGGGGTGTAGCTCAGAGGAAGAATGCTTCTGGGTTAAATCCCCAGTACTACAACATAAACACAAACAAACCAACAGGGTCTAAAGCCAGGTGTGGTGGTGCACATTTGTTATCAGATTCTTGGCCAGCTTCAGCTACTTAGTGAAGCCTCTGCAACTTAGACTGTTTCAAAATAAAGAATAAAAATAGGGCTGGTAATGTAGCTCAGGGGTAGAATGCCTCTGGGTTCAATCTCTGGTACTACAAAATCAAACAAATAAAAACAGTTGCTGAGGCTGGCCAAGAACTGCAACTGTCCTGTCTCAGCTTCCTAAACACTGGCACTCCTGGCATGTGCCACTCTGGCCCAGCTGTACTTATTTTTAAGAGGCAGGGTCTTGCTATGTTACCCAGGATGGCTCCAAAATCCTGGGCTCAAGTTTGATCCTCCTCCCTCAACTTCCTGAGAAACTGGGCCTACAGCTTTTCATCATAGTACCTGGCCTAATATGCATTTCCAAATGCTTTTCTAAGCCAGGCACGGTGCTGCATGCTTGCAATCCCAGCACTTGGGAGGCTGAGACAGGATGATCCGGGTTCGTGGCCTGCCTCAGCTACTTGGGCTCTTTTTAACTTAGTGAGACTGTTTCAAAAATAAAGAAAAAGCCGGGCATGGTGGTGCATACTTATAATCCCAGCATTCGGGAAGCTGAGACTGGAGGATTGTGGTTCGCAGACAGCTTGAGCTACTTAGTAAGGCTCTCTGCAGCTCAGTGAGACCTGGTTTCAAAATAAAGAATAAATATTAGGGCAGGGGCTGTAGCTCAGATGTTGAATGCTCCTGGGATTCATCCCCAGACCCGCAAAAAAAAAAAAAAAAAAAAAAAATTAAAATTAAAAAAATAAAGAAAAAATAGGGCTAGGGGTAAAGCTTGGCGGTAGGATGCCCTGGGTTCCACCCCATTACTGAAGAAGAAGAAAAAAAGCTGGTCATGATGGTGCACACTTGTAATTCCAGCATTTGGGAGGTTGAGACAGGAGGATCATGGTTTAAGGCCAGCCTCAGCTAATACGTAGTGAGGACTTCTGCGAGTCATTGAGACCCTGTTTCAAAATAAAGAATAAAAAATAGGGCGGGGTGGGGGGGTAGCTCGGAGGTAGGATGCCCTTGGGTTCCACTCTCACTACTGTGCAAAACAAAGAAAGTTTCTCTAGCTGTGAACTGTCTCCAAAAGCAGCTGATTTAAAAACTTATTTTCAGCCTGTTATGTCAAACTTAGCCATATTTTAGCATTTAAAAAGTTTCAGATAAGCTGGGTATGGTAGTTGCACACCTGTAATCCTGGTACTTGGGAGGTTGAGAAAGGACTGCAAGTTGGTGAACCAGCTCCAACAACTGAGTGAGGCCCTCAGCAACTGTTTCAAAATAAATATAAGGCTGGGATTTGACTCAGAGGTGGAATGCCTCTGGGTTCAATCCCCAGGACCACACAAACAAAGAGTTCTACATGTGGCTAAGAATATAGCAGCGATGAGTGCTTGCCTAGCATGTAGGAGGCACTGGGTTTGATTCCCAGTGTTGCAAAAAGCAAATTTTATAATTTTTGGATAGTTTCTCTCTCTCTTTATTTTTACAGTACTGGGGATGGAACCTGGGGCATTCCACCTCCGAGTGACACCCCCAGCCCTATTTTTTATCCTTTATTTTGAAACAGGGTCTGAGTTGCAAAGGGCCTAAGTAGCTGAGGCTGTCCGCCAACTGCGATCCTCCTGTCTCAGCCTCCCAGATGCCAGGATTACAAGCGTGGCTGCCATGCCCAGCTCTTCGAGTCTCTTGATCAGGACAACTTCAAAACAGTCACCCCAGGTGCCCCAGCCCCCAACCTCACTCTTCGATCTTGAGCTCGTGGACCCTGGGGATGCCCTGCACGCCAGGCCGACGGAGCTCCGGCCGGGCACTGCGGATGACCGTCTCCAGCGCTGCTCGGTAGCAGTGGGTTCGGAGGCCGGGGCTGGCTTGACGAAGCCGCTCGGTGTAGTCCTCCAGGGCATGGCAGGCCCCCTCCCGGAGCCTGTAGGGCAGCTCTCGGCCAGGCAGCCCGGCCACCCACCGGCTCAGCGGGTAGCCGCCGGGGTCACTAAGCTTCATGTAGCAGCAGCCCACTGAGGCTACGGCCACCACCTCGGGGCAGCAGCAGAAGTGGCGGAGCAAGGCCACGCTGAGGTCCCCGCAGGCGTGGAGGCCGGTCAGCAGCACGCGGGGGCCACCCCGCGGGGGCTCTTCCAGGGGAAGCAGGAGCTCCTCGCACAGGGCCGTGGAGTCCACCCACTGAGCCACGTGGTGGGGGCAGTGGCGAGGGCCCCCCTGGACCACCTGTGGAGGCGGGGCAGGACAAAGGCAGCTGGGAAGTGTATGACCGTCTGGCATGTACAAGATCCTGGGTTCGATACCCAGCACTGCAAAAAATAATACTTGAATGGCCACTCCCCAGACTACTGTTGAGAACATACTGGGGAGGCTTTGGGGAAGCAGGAGCTTGGAGAAAAGATTAGAAATAGGGACCACACCACCTCAGGCTAGAAACTGGGAACTGGGACTTCAGCCTGTGCCTAACGCCAGCCGAACTGAGCCTGCTCCTGAGTCTAGAGTACAGAAGGGCGGCCTACCTGTGGGTGCCTCCTCTTCTCTTTCTCCAGAGCCTGCAGGAGCTCCTGGTCCAGGCCCTGGGCTCTCTCAACCAGTCTCGGATCCCCTTCAATGCTCTTCACCATCAGCCCCAGCCCCAGAGACATGAAGCGGGAGAGATGGCCCTGGAGTCGTGAGGGAGGACAGACAGCCTGTTCAGGGCCCCGGCCACCATTACCCTGCCCTCAGCAGCTGGACACCAGAGGCCTGGGCCTCCCACGCCCTTGGGAGGCTTCAATTCTCTGCTCTGCCCAGTGACACCACTTCTCAGCACCTGCCACCCTGGACCTGAGGCTCGATAACCTGCTTCCTGAATGATCTGGGATATAGCTCAGAGGTAGAATGCCCCCAGGTTCAATCCCCAGTACCACAGGGGGGGAAAAAAGACGGTATGTAGCCAAGAGCAGTGGTGTACAGCTGTAATGCCATTTTCTCAGGAGGCTGAGGCAGGAAGATCTTAACTCAGCCTCTGCAACTCAGCAAGACCCTGTCTCAGAACTTAAAAAGGGCGAGGCATGTAGCTCAGTGGTCGAATGCCCTTGGGTTCAATCCCCAGTACTGCAAAACATCAGAAACAGTATTCTAGGGACTGGCTCACCTGGCCAGAACCTACGTCCACAACCTGGGTGCAGCCTGTGAGGTCACTCAGCTTCTTCACCAACTGCAAAAGATAGCAGAGGTCTCCTGATACCAGAGCACACGTCCCCAAGGAGGGCAGGGGAGCGAGGCTGGCAGAGGAAGATGGGGAGAGGTTACCAGGAGACACGAGACATGGCCAGCAGGGAAGATGAGGTCAGGTCAGTGACTCCATCCCCCCCAACAGAACAAGAGCCCTGTGACGAAACCAAAGGCCGTGGACGTGTGAAAGCCAGAGGAAGAGCGACTCAGCCAGCACAGTGCATGCCTGCAGTCGTAGTACTGGGGAGGCTGAGACAGGAGGACTGCAGATTCGAGGACAACCTCAGCAATGTTGTAAGACTCTCAGCAACCTAGTGAGACCCAGTTTCAAAGCAAAAAACAAAAAGGGCTGGGGGTGTACTCGAAGGTAGAATGCCCCTGGGTTCAATCCCTAGTATCATAAAAAATAAATAAAAAGTGATTCAAATATAGCTGCCAACCAACCCTAACACAGAGCTGTGCTTACAGGATCCATCGGGAAGGGAGCCTGTAGGGCTCTGGTCCTGCGTGTGCGGCAAGGGCATCCCCGAGTCCCAGACACCAGCCCCGCTCCAGCCCCTCCTCACCTCTCCCAGCCTCCGGATTTCATGCTGCTTCTTAGGCCTGACATGTTTCCGGAAGGGAGCTGTCAGCCGGGAGCTCTGGCTGCAGTTCTCCAGGAACTCGGAGGGGGTCTGAAAGCCAGGCGTCCGGGTAAAGGCCAGGGCATAGGCCGTGGACTTCAGGGCCAGCAGCGTGAGTGGCCACACCGACCTGTACCTGAGACAGCCACGCCCAGGCCACCAATGAATAGTCCATCACATCCTGAGAAGCCGGTTCACAGCCCAGGCCCCGGGCAAAGCGTGCACGACTCGCTGAGCTCTGGTTCGCCCGCCGCAAGGCTGCATCCCCAGCCAGGCCCTGGTCCATACCTGACCTCGCCTTCCCCAGGCCTCCCCAGCAGCAGCATGGCCAGCTGGGGCGGGTTCAGTCCATCCAGCGCTTCCTGCCAGGAGCGAGGCAGCATATCCCACAGGTTGTCTGTGAAAAACTCCTGCAGGAGAAGGGAAGACAGGCAGCAGGCTCCCATCTCGCCCATTCCCAGGCTTCCCTGCTCTGCTCTCAGCTCTATAACTCCAGTACTTGGGAGGGTGAGACAGGAGGATCCTAGGTTTGAGGACAGCCTCAGCAAGTAGTGGGACTCTCACCAACCTAGCAAGACCCTGTTTCAAAATAAAAAATAAAATAGAGTTGAGGTTGTAGCTTGGAGATAGCATGACCCTAGGTTTAATCCCCAGCACCACACACACACACACACACACACACACACACACACAAGTAATGATGATTTCAGGGTTGGAGATAGAGGTCAGTGATAGAGTGCTTCCCTAGCAAGCATGAGGCCCTGAGTTTGATCCCCCCAAAAATAATAATAATCAAAATAATAGCCGGGTGTGGCGGCGCACGCTTGTAATCCCTGCCCTTGGGAGGCTGAGACAGGAGGATCGCACGGGTTTGAAGCCAGCCTCAGCTACTGAGTGAGGCTCTCAGCAACTTAGTGAGACCCTGTTTCCAAATAAAGTATAAAACAGGTCTGGGAGTATAGCCCGGAGGTAGAAAGCCTCTGGGTTCCACCCCCAGTGTCCCCCCCACACACACAAAATAATAATAATCACAATAACAGCAAATGCCCCAGGCAATAAAATACTCATGGACAGTTACTACTTTAGAAGCCAGACATGGTGGTATACACTTGTAATCCTAGCATTTGGGAGGCTGAGATAGGAGGATCAGGGTTCGAGGCCAGCCTCAGCTACTTAGTGAGGTCCTTTGCATAACTCAGTGAGACCCTGTTTAAAAATAAAGAATAAAACATCTGAAGCTGGGCATGGTGGCGCACACTTGTAATTTCAGCATTTGGGAGGCTGAGACAGGAGGATCATGGTTCAAGGACAGCCTCAGCTACTACTTAATGAGGCCCTTTGCAACTCAGTGAGACCCTGTTTCAAAATAAAAAAATCAGGCTGGGGGTGTAACTCGGAGGTAGAATGTCCCTGGGTTCCATCCCCAGTTAATGCAAAAAAACAGCCGGGCATGGTGGTGCACACTTGTAATCCCAGTGCTTGGGAGGCTGAGACAGGAGGATCACACAGGTTTGAAGCCAGCCTCAGCTATTTAGTGAGGCTCTCAGCAACTTAGTGAGACCCTGTTTCCAAATAAAGTATAAAATAGGTCTGGGAGTGTAGCCCGGAGGTAGAAGGCCCCTGGATTCCATCTCCAGTACCACACACACACACACACCAAAAAAAAAAAAAAAAAACAAAAAAAAACAGAAAAACAAAACAAAAACAAACAAGCTATTATGGATAGAGGAAAAAAAACAAAGAGAGAGAGACTTGTCTGCGTTGACATGAGCTGAAACGTGAATGAACAGGGTTCAATCTCCAGGACCACAGAAGAGAAAAGAAAGCATGGGCAACAGCAAACACGGATACACTTTCTGTACCAAGCACTGATGTACATGTGACATGTACTGATGCACTTAACACATAACTCTATGGGGTGGGTTCTACTTTTAGCCCCATTTTACAGATAAGCAAAGGGGAACACAGCAATTCAGTGTCCTGTCCAAGTCAAAGAGCTAGTAATTAGCAGAGCTCAGATTTGAGGCCAATTTTGCTCTGGAGTCCTTGGCCTTAACCAATCTGCTCTATTGCTTTTCTGTGGAGGAAAAGTATCCCAGGCAGATCAATAACTGCAAATCCCCGGCTACCTGCCATATTTGTGGGCCAGAAATCAGTCCAGTGTTAAGCACAGCGGAGAGAGTGTAGGAAGGAAATGAAACTCCACGGGATGAAAAAAAGGGATGAAGCGGTCAGATCTTTACACACAGTAGTATTTCATCAAAACACCTAGGAAACAAAGGCGGATCAGCATAAGCCTGGAACGGAGAGGCAGAAGTAACAGAGGGACCTGTGAGGAAGGGTTCAGGGGAGAGGTGGGGTGGCATGCAGGCAGACGGATTGAGTCTTTTGTGTGTGTGTGTGTGTATGTGTGTGTGGTACTGGGGATGGAACCCACAGACATTTCACCTCCGAGACACACTCCAAAGCCTTTTTTAAAAAAATTCTTTATTTAGAAACAGGGCTTTACTGAGTTGCAAAGGGCCTCGCTAAGTAGCTGTGGCTGTCCTCTAACCACGATACTCCTGTCTCAGCCTCCTGAATGCTGAGATGACAAGCATACACCACCATGCCTGGCCCTGTTTTGTTTTGTTTTGTAAACACTGAGGATTGAACACAGGGATATTTTACCTCCAAGCTACACCTCCAGTCCCCCCCCTTTTTTTTGACTATACTGAGGGTGGAACCCAGAGGCTTTTTATCCCCAGGCTATACTCCCAGACCTATTTTATATTTTTATTTGGAAACAGTGTCTCACTAAGTTGCTGAGAGCCTCACTAAATAGCTGAGGCTGGCTTCGAACCTGCGCGATCCTCCTGTCTCAGCCTCCCAAGCGCGGGGATTACAAGTGTGCGCCACCATGCCCGGCTTCCAGCCCTTTTACTGCCTTTTTTTTTTTTTTGGTGGTGGTACTGTACCCTTCTACCTCCGGGCTACACTCCCAGACCTATTTCTTTATATTTTTATTTGGAAACAGGGTCTCTTAAGCCAGCAAGGCTGGCTTTGAACCTGCACGATCCTCCTGTCTCTGCCTCCCAAGCGCAGGGATTACAAGCATGAGCCACCACGCCCAGCCTTTTACTGCTTTTTTAAAAAAACACAGGATCTAACTGGGCCTGGTGGTACATGCTTATAATCCCATTACTTGGGAGGCTGAGGTAGAAGGATCACAGGTTCAAAGCCAGCTTCAGCAATTTAAAGAGGTTCATAAGGTCGAGGACTTAAAGGGCTGGACTGGTGATCAATGAAGCGAGAGGCTGTCAAGGCAGCTTCTGGGTTTGGGGTCTGAATAAGTGGTGGACAGTGATGCCATTTACACATCATCTCATTTATTCTTCATAACCACCCCTCAGGCAGGGATCCATTTTACAGTGGAAGCCAGGGACAGGAGTGAAAGGGAAAGAAAGAAGTCTAAGGGTAACACAGCAGAGAAGGCAAAATCCTAGTCCTACTCTGCCCAAGTCTCACGCTGAACTATCCACTATTCCACAAAACCAGGAATTTATTCAAAGCGCGGATGAATAAACATGTGTGTTCCTGGGACACGTCATAGGTTCCCAGTAAAGTTCCATGTAACTGCAGCGAAACTCAAAAGTCCATGCATGAGCCGGGCGGTGGTGCACAACTGTAATCCCAGCATTTGAGAGGCCGACAGGAGAATCGCGGTTCCCAGACAGCCACAGCCACTTAGTGAGGCCCTTTACCACTCTGTGAGACCTTGTTTCAAAATAAAGAATAAAAGCTGAGCGGGGTGGCGCACGTTTGTAATCCCAGCCCTTGGGAGGCTGAGGCGGGGATCGCAGAGGTTCGAAGATGAGGCTCTCAGCAACTTAGTGAGACCCTGTTTCCAAATAAAGTATAAAATAGGTCTGAGAGTATAGCCTGGAGGTAGAAAAGCCCCTGGGTTCCACCCCCGGTACCACACACACACACACACACACACACACACACACACACACTAATAATAATAATAATAAATAGGGTAGAGGGTGTAGCTTGGAGGTTGAATGCCTCTGGGCCCTATCCCCAGACTAGCAAAAATAAAAAATAAAAAATAGGGCTGGGTTGTAGCTCGGAGGTAGAATGCCCCTGGGTTCCATCCCCAGTACCGCAATAAATAAATAATCTCCGCAGTTTTATCTTTCTTGTAAAAACCAAGACAAAATCTCATGGAAGAGAGCAAGGACTACCTCTCCAAACGCTCTCCCCGCTGTGCACACCCAGCCAACCACACGCCCAGCAGCCCACCCACGCCCTGGGGCTCACGATGATGTAGGCGTCCAGGATGGGTCGGTAGAGCGCCAGGACGCGGGTGAGATTCACGGCCAGCTGCCTCCTCTCTTCGTGCGAGAGGCCCCGGGCGGAGACGCCGGGCATCCCCAGGGTCCGGCCGGGTGCGCGGGGAGCGAGCCCGCGGGAAAATGAGAACCAGAGTCAGGGCCAGCACGCGGGCCCAGGACCCGAGCTCAGCTCAGCTCCGCAGGCCGAACGAGAAAAACCCGGGGTCCGGTCCTCGGCGATGCCTTTCTGGGGAACCATCCTGGGGCTGAAAACACCAAGCGAGCGCGCGTATCCCGACGTCACGACTCGCGACGTTTCACCGGGCGCAGGTGTCCGCGTCGGTGGCAGGTGAGGCGCGATGACGTCACAGAGGAGAGCCGGGCCCGCGGCATGGGCGGGCTGAGTTCCGGATCCCGCCCACCACTTCCGGTCCAGGCCCCTCCTCTTCCGGAAGTAAGGCCCGGGCGGCCGGCGCGCGGCAGTTCCGGCGTGTCGCGGTCTATCCCCATCTTCGAGTTGTACCTCCACGGGGCCAGAGGGGCCGGGGAGCGAATCCCGCCCCCGCCCCCACCCACGCCGCCGCCCCCGCCGCCGCCGCTGCCGCTCCTCACGCACTCCGAGTCGCTGGCCTCGCTCCCGGAAGTGGGGGCGCTGCGGGCGCGCGCGCGCCGACCCCCGGCACGGTCCCATCCGCGCGCCGGCCGCCCCGGGGCCCGTCGGCGCGCGCCTACTTCCGGCTCCGGCTCGCGGCGCTTCCGTTCCTAGGGGGGCCCGGCGTGGAGGTAGGTAGGTGTTGGGCCCGGGGAGCGTCTCCACCGCGAGGAGTGGTGCTAGCCGAGATGGGCCGTCGCCATTCTTCTCCCGCACCGCCCCGCGCCTCGGGCCTCGGGTGTCAAAGATCTGTGCCCGGCGGGCGTGGTGGCGCATGCTTTTATCCCAGCACTTGGGATGCTGAGATGCGAGGATCGCGGTCCACCGAGCCTCAGCTACGTAGTGAGGCCCTTTGCAACCCAGTGAGACCCTGTTTCAAAGTAAGGAATAAAATACAGGGCTGGGGTTGTAGCTCGGAGGTAGAATGCCTCTGGGTTCCATCCGCAGTGCCGCAAAAAGAAAAAAAGAAAAAATCTGTGCTTGGGAAGACGTAGGTAAGATGCACGTGAGATCTCCTCCTTCCGAGGGAAAGGTGTCTGGATTTTTGTTTGAATGTGGAGCCTGTGCCGTGGATGCCACCCGTGCCACACCCCTCTGTTTCTGAGCATACTCCCTTTCTAGGCTGGTCCCACTGCTTACCCACTCCTGCTTAATTAAACTTCTAGAGGGCAAACTCGATGGGGCCTCTAGCCTTTTTTTTTTTACCCTCGATAAGACCCAGGGGCATTCGACCTCCAAGCTACACCCCCATCCCTATATTTGATTCATAATTTTGAAACAGGGTTTCACTGAGTTGCAAAGGCCCTCACTAAGTAGCTGAGGCTGTCTGCGAACCACGATCCTCCCGTCTCAGCCTCCCAAATGCTGGGATTACAAGCGTGTGCCACCACACCCAGCTTCTGGCCCGTTTTGGTCTGCTTTTGGTGCGGAGATTGAATCCAGGGCCTCTTGCTAAAAGCATGTACTCTTCCAGTGAGCTACACTCCCAGCCCAGTTCATTCATTTTACAAATGTGACTGAGACCTAGAGAGGGAAATGCCCTTTCTAAAACCATACAGGTGGTGAGTTGTAGGGGCTTCCCTAGAATGCAGGCGTCCTGGCTCACACCAGTATTCCTTCCATCGCGTCCTGGCCCCGTTTCATTTTCCCTCCCTGGGAGGTTGCTTTGATGTCTTTTCTTCGTTAAGTTCCACAGAGATCGATCTTTCCATTTCCTTCCTAGGTGTATGGGTGCAGTTACCAGGATCACTCTCCTCCCCAGGTTTTTCTTCAGACATCCTCATGATGTACAGTGTAATTCAGCAGAAAAAGAGTGCCTCATTGTCCTCCCGCCCATGAATTGCTCTTCTCCACTGCTCTCCCACCTTGCACTCTCCTCATGTCTACCTTACTTCTGAATCTGGATTTTGGGAAATGTCCTCCCAAAAAGGCAGTAGAAGGAAATGCCAAGCATCAGAGATTTGTCAAGCGGCGGCGTTTTTTGGAACGGAGAGGCCTTCTGAATAAAAAGAACCAGCCCCCACCTAGCAAGGCACCTAAGTTGCAATCAGAACCTCCAAAGAAAGTAGATGGTGCTTGGAAGACTTCTCCCCTCTCAGAAAAGAAGACAGCCGCCTCCAATGGGACAGGGCAGTCCCAGAACAAGAAGGCTACGGTATCTTGGCTGACCCCTGCCTCTTCAAAGAAGACCGATTCTCTTATAGCTAAAGTAGATTTGCTGGGGGAGTTCCAGAGCGCGCTTCCAAAAATTAGGAGCCAACCAGCCTCCCAGAAGAAGGGATCCCAGAAGAAGGGCCCCCAGAAGAAGGGCCCCCAGAAGAAGACCCCCGAGAAGAAGAGCCCCCAGAAGAAGCCTCCGAAGAAAAGGGGGGCACAGAACTCCACCCGAGCTCTCTCAGAGAATAAGCGCTCCAAAGTGTCCCAGAATTTGCCAGGGAAGATGGTGGCGATTGATTGTGAGATGGTGGGCACAGGACCCAAGGGGCACGTCAGTTCCCTAGCTCGATGTAGCATTGTCAACTACAATGGAGATGTGCTGTATGACGAATACATTCGTCCTCCCTGCCGCATTGTGGACTACCGGACCAGATGGAGCGGTATCACCAAGAAGCACATGGTGAAGGCTACGCCGTTCAAGACTGCTCAGCGCCAGGTGGGAAGTGTAGTGCGATGGTGGCAGGGAGGTGGGTGGGGAGAGCTCTGGGACTCTCTTGAACCTAGGGCCGCTCTACCACTCAGCTACATCCCAGCCCTTTTTATTTTTTATTTTGAGATAACGTCTCACTAAGTTGCCCGGGCTGGCCCTGAATTTTTGAGCCTCCTGCCTCAGCCTCCTGAGTTACTGAGATTACAGGTATGTACCACCATTTCTTGCTGCCTGAGACCTTTTTCAGCACAGGATTTCACTAAGAAGATGCCAGACAACTGTGGAAGAAAGGAGAGTATCAGGTGGTTAAGAAGGCCTGCTGTTGGGTAAAGAGTGCTGAAAGTCAGGAAATTAGGTGGCAAGACAAATGTCACCATTCGAGACCTACTTTGGGCCTTGGTGGAATTGATCTGGGGACTGAAGCGTGCAAAGAAAATGACAGCAGAGCCGCAGGCGTGAGGGTCAGGAGAGGGCGGTTTGGGAATGCCTAGGCCAAGTGCGGTGGCACGTTCCCAGAAGTCCAGTAATTGGGAGCCTGGGACCAGGATCGTAGGTTCAAAGCCAGCCTCAGCAACATAGCGGGAACGTTTCAAAATAAAAGGGATAGGGGTGTAACTCGGTGATTGCATGTGTAAGGCCGTGGGTTCAATTCCCAGTACTGCAAAAAGAAAGGCATCCTGGGACAAGTGTGGAAACTGTTGGTAGGAGAGGACCGGAAATTGATAGACTTTCTGGAGCAGACACGTATAACAGACGGTAGCCTGTAGCGAAGGGCGTAAAAGACACGGGGCTGGCACATTGTGGCTCATTCTTGTGGGTCTCCAGTGAACATACTCATGCTAATCCAAGGATGGAGAGGAGAGTGAACTGGAAAGGTGGGGGAAGAGGACTGTGAGGGAGCCCGCTGGTCTCAGGCAGCCAGCAGAGGGCGGCCTTGGTCCACTCCTGCGGCAGTGTCTGCTCCTCTGCTTTCTTTAGACACACTGCTACAGTAATCCCTAAACACCAGAAAGGAGGTGAAGGGCTGGTTATTAGAGATGAAGGAAGGCCTGTGGGAAGGGGTCAGAGCTGAGCAAAGGCTTGGGAGAGGCAGCAGGTGGATGGGGTCTGAAGCTGTCTTCTCAGCTTTACCAAGGCTGTATGCAGAGAGTCATCTGAAATAAAGGCTGTGGTGGACAGAAGTTGCAGGAGAAGTCAGAGCAACTAAATATTCAGCTGATTAGACTAGCAACACCTCCCCAGTGCCAGGCTGAGATTGTGGAATTCAGGTGTCTCTAGATGAGCCTGGCCTCTTTGGGGGTTCCTCTCAGGAGGCCAGGCAGGACCATCTCTTGTGCACACCCACTCAGAACCCCATCTGGGGAGTGGCTCGCAGGGTCTCTGGCACGGTTTTGTGTGTGTGTGTTGGCACTGGGGATGGAACCCTTCTACCTCTGAGCTACACTCCCAGATCTGTTTTTTTTTTATATATTTTATTTGGAAACAGGGTCTCTTAAGCCAGCGCAGCTGGCTTCGAACCTGTGTGATCCTCCTGTTTCCACCTCCCAAGTGTGGGGTTTACAAGTGTGCACCACCACGCCCGGCTGGCCTCATGTTTTAAGATCCTAAAACGGTGAGGGATTATTTGGTCCAAGACTGGTATAAATAAGGTTCCTCTGCCTGATGTGGTAGTGCACACCTGTAATCCCATTACTTGGCAGGCTGAGACAAGAGGATCACAGGTTCTAAGACAGCTCACAGTAACTTCACAAGGCCCTGGGCGGCTTAGTGAGATCCTGTTTCAAAATTTTAAAAAGAGCTGGGAGTATAACTCAGAGGTGAATGCCTCTGGCTTCAACCCCAGGAAAAGCAAAAAATAAGGTTCCCTCTTCGGCTTTAGTCTGTCAGTGAGTCTTAGTCATTTACAGCTTATAGTCCTTTGAGAGTCTGATAAAAACCACAACTCTTCCCCCAAAATTGACCATACACCCTATTCGCATTTAATTGGGGGCCTCCATTGCTTGCCTCATGCCTGTCTTTGACTTCATGGGTCCCAGCCATGTCTAAAGCCAGCAGAAAGATAAAGTAGCGAGCCGGGCATGTGGCACATGCTTGTAGTCCCAGGCTGAGACAAGAGGATCATGGGTTCGAAGCCAGCCTCAGCAACTTACTGAGGCTCTCAGCAATTTAGTGGGACCCTGTTTCCAAATAAAATAGGGCTGAGGGTGTGGCTCAGGTAGAATGCCCCCGGGTTCAGTCCCCAGCACACACACAAAGACACACGTGCACGCGTAGCAAGCAGAACTGAGCTAGTTCCATGAGTGCCCTAAGTTCCAGCTCAGCTTTAGGACCAAAGTCAAATTGATCTTCGTTGGGATGGGAGCTCATGAGCAAGGAGCCGTGGACAGTGTAGGCCCAAGCAGGGTACACGGGGCGAGGAGGTGCCTTGCTTTCTCAAGGAGGAAAGGTCGCTGTTGACCCCTGGTGAGAAGCAGCCAAGGGGCCGATGGCTGCCTGCTGGCCTCAGACACGCCCCTCCCTTGAGTCTCCTCCTCACCACCCGCTCTTCACACCTGTTCCAGATCCTGAAGATCCTCTCAGGAAAGATCGTGGTGGGGCACGCCATTAACAATGACTTCAAAGCCCTGCAGTACTTCCACCCAAAGTCCCTCACCAGGGACACCTCCCACATCCCCCTCCTCAATCGGAAGGGCAACTTCCCCGAGAATGTCGCCATTTCTCTGAAGCGGCTCACCAAGCAGCTGCTGGACCGGGACATCCAGGTAACTCCCACATGCCGGCCCCACACCTGTCAGCACAGGGGAGGTTCCTGCTGCCTCTGCTGTGGAACCCCAAGGCTGCCCCGAGGAGGGAGGGGGCTTTGTGTGGAGGCACCGTGATGGTCCACACAGGACAATAATGACTACCTCACAGAATGCTCCAGATGGTGCTTTGGAAAAGACCCAAAGTGGAATAAAACCCTAAAAGAAAGGAAAAGGGAGCAGGTGGTCGTGGTCTGAAAGAAAAGAGTGGACGCCAGAACCCCACGCGTGTCTCCTGTGCTCGGCGTGTGCCAAGGCAGGGCGCCGTGCAGGAGCAGGGACACTAGGCAGCAGTCGGAACCGGGGAAGGAGAGGCCTCAAGACCTGTCTTTGATCTGGTGTGTTCTGTATCACAGAACTTAGAATAATACTGGACACAGCCACTGCCACAGGGAGGACTGAGTAGACGGTAGCAAGGGCTTGCCCAGAGTTAGGCCCCAGAGTGCTGGGTGGGCAGCCCACCAACGGCAGGGGCAGCGCTGGGGGCAGGCAGGAGCGCAGCCCCCGAGAAGGGAAGAAATGGTTCTTATCATTTGACAAGCTTCTCTTTCTTCCTATTCAGACTGGGCAAAGCGGACATTCCTCAGTGGAAGATGCCCTGGCCACCATGGATCTGTACAAGTTGGTTGAAGTCGAGTGGGAACAGCACCTGGCCCAGAATCCCTCGAAAAAATAACGGCTGCTGGGAGGCAGAGGCCGCAGCCAAGGGAACGGGCTGCAGGCCCAGGCACAGCCCCAGCCTCACACCTGTGCTGGAGAGAGGCTCCGCCCAGGCTTAATATCCATTGCAGTTTCACCACAGCCCAGTGTTCTTGTCTGGTTAAGTGTCCCATGGAAGGGGACACTGGTTAAGTTTCCCCACCCAGCCCCAGACTGCTTACCTTGTAAACGGTGCTAATCGACGTCCCAGGGTGCTTTGAGCCAGTCAAGCCTTTTGGCTTTGAGGGGCAGGGCATGCTGGGAAATGTAGTTTCCCACAGTGCCTTACCACTAGGGCGGCCACATGGGGTTGGGTATGGGTAGCGGGGCAGAGGGTTCTCTTGCCCAGGCTGGGCTCAAGCAGTCCTGCTTCGGCCTCCTCAGGAGCTGAGGCTGCGGGCCTCTGCCCGTGCGCCTAGTGTTTTCTGCCTTTCACTCTCAAGCGATCAGCACCATTTCTCTTTCAAAAGTGTCCTGTTCAGTGGATGCTGAACAGTAGGGTCCCATTACACATCACAGACTCGGCTTCGCGCCCACTGTCTGCATCCGCCCTGCCCTGCACGGGGCCACCTGCTGACTGGAGAGGAGCCATCTAGAGCAAGCATTCGTTTGCAGGGATTGGGGCAGTGAGGTGAGAGGGCGTAGCTTGGGAGTAAGCTTTTCTGATTTAGAAAAGCAGTCTCTTAACCTAGTAATGGGACTTAATTTAGGTTCCATTCAGTAGGTTAAAGGTGAATTTACATCATTTTAATGGTTTTTTTAGTCTTTTGCCTTGTTGAACCAAGCTTCTATGAACTCAAGTGACGCCTTTGATACATTTTTATAATGGAAAACAGTTGTGTGATGGTTTCTTTTGGCTTCACTTTGAGGGCACTGCTGTGGGTGCTGTGGGGTTCTGCAGAGGGACCTTGTGTGCTGGAAGTCGTGGAGAAGCACTGACTGAGACTGTCCCCCACATCACACACGGTGCCTGTGCTCTCCCGGCCACCACCCAGCAGGCACTCCCACAGGGACTCCCAGGGCCTGGGAACCCCTCTTGCCGAGTGCAGCTGGCGAGCGGAGTAGAGTGAGTCAGTGGGCACGAGGGAGGGCCGAGGGGCTTGGTGACGCCGGCCTGGCCGCTGCTGCCAACTCTTCCTGGGGGACACACCCTCATTTTGGGAAGGTGAGTCATAGGTCTGACCTTGTGTCCAGGATTACCGCCTGTGCAGGCTCCGGGGGCCGAGTCACGGTCATGGCTGCCTACAGAAGGGAATTTCCTACTGTCAAACCAGACGTAAGGCACAGGCTGGGTTTTGTGTCCTGTACTCAGGAACCACCTGCAAAGCAGCTGTAGGTCTTGAGCAAGTCAGTTCCAGTGAGGTTCAAGATAACCCGACGTCCCAGCTGTTCACCCTCGTGGTTCTGAGTGGAAATAACCCAGGAGGGCCATACCAAACCATTGTGGTGGCACTCGCCTGCAGTCCCAGCACCTGGGCAGTTGTGTTGGGAGGACTGAGGGTTTAAAGACAGCCTCAAAAATTTAGCAAAGCTTTGAGCAACTTAGCAAGACCAGTTCAAAATAAAAAGTAAGAGGCATGGTGATACTTGTAATCCCAGTACTTGGAAGGCTGAGACAGGAGGATCGCAGGTTCACAGCCAGCCTCAGCTACTTAGTGAGGACCTTTGCAACTCAGACCCTGTTTCAAAATAAATAATAAAAAATAGGGCTGGGGGTGTTGCTCAGTGGTAGAATGCCCCTGGGTTCCATCCCTGGTACCGCAAAATAAAAGGCCTGAGAAGCCGGGCATGGTGGCACACACTTGTAATCCCAGTACTTGGGAGGCTGAGAGGCGCATCACAGGTTCACAGCCAGCCTCAGCTACTGAGTGAGGCTCTCTGCAACTTAGTGAGACCCTGTTTCTAAATAAAGAATAAAAACAGGGTTGGGAGCCGGTCGTGGGGGCGCACACTTGTAACCCCAGCATTCGGGAGGCTGAGACAGGAGGATCACGGTTTGTGGCCAGCCTCAGCTATTTAGGCCCATTGCAACTCAGTGAAAGCCTGTTTCAAAACAAAGAATAAAAATATAGGGCTAGGGGTGTAGCTGGAGGTAAGAATGCCCCTGGGCTCCATCCCTAGTACTGCAGCGGGGGAAGAAGGGCTGGGAATGTCTTTTTCAGGTAAAATGCCCCTGGGTGTCATCCCTAATACCACCAGAAAAAAAAAAAAATGGGGCTGGGGGTATGGTTCAGAGTCAGAGCACCCCTGGGTTCAATCCCCAGTAACACACACAAAACCCTGTGGTCAGGGGTGACCTCACCTGGCAAGGTGCCTGGGGTTCCCTGTACTAGAGCTCATTCCTCTCCAACACTGCTGGATTCTGGCTCCATCCTGGGGGTGGACATGGTAGGCTGCTCTGGATCTCAAGCCACTCAGGGACTTCAGAGAAGAGCTCGTGTGTGACAAGCGTCCATCCTTGGTGCACTTTCTACAGAGAGGGAGGGCCGCTGCCGGGAGAACCACCTCCAGCCACCCGCCTCCTCCAGCCCAAAACTTAACAAAGCACCCTCCAAGGGGGAAGACGCAAGTGTTAGGGCTAGCCCTACCCAAGCTCCTCTTAGGAACCGCAGAGGCCTCTCAGAGCAGTCATTTGACGCCCATTTTAACAGATGATTAGAGCTGACAATGGGAAAGATCAACACTGCTTCAATACAAACTTGCCCCAGGGTGCATGAGTGTAAGTTCAAACTCAGGGACAAACACCTGTGAATGCAATGGGCCAGGTGTGTCTATGAATAGTCCACATCTCTGGGAGATAATAGGACAATATCCTCTTGTAGTTCACGAAACAAGCTTGCCCTTTCCTTCCATACTGGGGATTGAACCCAGGGGCATTCTACCTACCCCCAGCCCTACCTTTTTTATTCTTTTTTTTTAATTTTTATTTATTTATTTATTTATTTTGGTGGTACTGGGGTTCCTGGAAGCCCTTCTACCTCTGGGCTACACTCCCAGACCTATTTTTATATTTTTATTTGGAAACAGGGTCTCTTAAGCCAGCGCGTCTGGCTTCGAACCTGCGCGATCCTGTCTCTGCCTCCCAAGAGCAGGGATTACAAGCGTGCGCCACCACGCCCGGCTTTATTCTTTATTTTAAAACAGGGTCTCACTAAGTCACAGAGGGCCTCACTAAGTAGCTGAGGCAGCTGGCTCTGAACCCGAGATCCTACTATCTCAAGTATTGGGATGATAAGTGTGTGCCACCATAGCCAGCTATTTATTTTTTTTTTAATTAATTTATTTTTTAAATTGGTGCATTGTAGTCATATATCAATCACATTGGAGTACAAGACTTGAGAGGATATACAAGCACACATCATCGAATTAGCCCTCCTCCAGCCCCCGTCCCATTCCCTCCCCCTCCCTCCATCCCACACTTCTTTGGTGATTTACTTTGATACATTTGTTTAGGTACCTCCTGCGTTTTAAAGAGGCTCCGTCCTCCAGTATTACATACCCTCTGATTGGTCACATTAGTTGCTTCACTATAGGGCCCTTTCTATAGCTCAACCTCTTCCTGTTGCCCTTTTCCTCCTAGTTATTGCTGATTAAGAGAAGCGTCTGATTTATATTTTCTGCGATATTTCTCTGTGCATGCTGCGTTGCAAGTACCAATCCCACTCTTGATGGTCCCAGTAGTGGCCTGGCTACTCAGTGGACTGATCCAGACCTCGCTGGCTCAAGCAGCGGCCTTGACTCATGGGAGGACCCAGTTCTGGTCTCGCTGGCCCCTGAACCGGTCAAACCCCTAAGCTGGCTTTGGTCCCGACCTTGGAGGCCCCAACACTGGTAATGTCTCACAGCAGGCTCCGATGACGGCCTCACTGGCCCCAGCACCGGCTTAACCCCTTGGCAGGCTCTTATCCTGGCCTCAGAGGCCCCAGTACCGGCCTTGCCTCAAGGCAGGCTCCGATCCCGGCCTAGCTGGCCCCAGCACCGGCCTAATCCCTCGGCAGGCTCCGATCCCGGCCTCGGAGACCCCAGCACTGGTCATGCCTCAAGGCAGGCTCCGATGCCGGCCTCGCTGGCCCCAGCACCGGCCTAACCCCTAGGCAGGCTCATATCCTGGCCTCGGAGGCCCCAGTACCAGCCTTGCCTCACGGCAGGCTCCGATGCCGGCCTCGCTGGCCCCAGCACCGGCCTAACCCCTCGGCATGCTCCGATCCCGGCCTCGGAGGCCCCAGCACTGGTCATGCCTCACGGCAGGCTCCGCTGCCGGCCTCGCTGGCCCCAGCACCGGCCTAACCCCTCGGCAGGCTCTTATCCTGGCCTAGAGGCCCCAGTACCGGCCTTGCCTCAAGGCAGGCTCCGATGCCGGCCTCACTGGCCCCAGCACTGGCCTAACCCCTTGGCAGGCTCTTATCCTGGCCTCGGAAGCCCCAGTACCGGCCTTGCCTCAAGGCAGGCTCCGATGCCGGCCTCACTGGCCCCAGCACTGGCCTAACCCCTTGGCAGGCTCCGATCCCGGCCTCGGAGGCCCTAGCACTGGTCATGCCTCAAGGCAGGCTCCGATGCCGGCCTCGCTGGCCCCAGCACCGGCCTAACCCCTCGGCAGGCTCTTATCCTGGCCTAGAGGCCCCAGTACCGGCCTTGCCTCAAGGCAGGCTCCGATGCCGGCCTCACTGGCCCCAGCACTGGCCTAACCCCTCGGCAGGCTCTTATCCTGGCCTCGGAGGCCCCAGTACCGGCCTTGCCTCACGGCAGGCTCCGATGCCGGCCTCGCTGGCCCCAGCACCGGCCTAACCCCTTGACAGGCTCCGATCCCGGCCTCGGAGGCCCCAGCACTGGTCATGCCTCAAGGCAGGCTCCGATGCCGGCCTCGCTGGCCCCAGCACCGGCCTAACCCCTCAGCAGGCTCTTATCCTGGCCTCGGAGGCTCCAGTACCGGCCTTGCCTCACGGCAGGCTCCGATGCCGGCCTCGCTGGCCCCAGCACCGGCCTAACCCCTCGGCAAGCTCTTATCCTGGCCTTGGCGGCGCCAGTACCGGCCTTGCCTCACGGCAGTCTACGATGCCGGCCTCGCTGGCCGCAGCAGCGGCCTAACCCCTCGGCAGGCTCTTATCCTGGCCTCGAGGCCCCAGTACCGGCCTTGCCTCAAGGCAGGCTCCGATGCCGGCCTCGCTGGCCCCAGCACCGGCCTAACCCCTCGGCAGGCTCTTATCCTGGCCTCGGAGGCCCCTGTACCGGCCTTGCCTCACGGCAGGCTCCGATGCCGGCCTCACTGGCCCCAGCAGCGGCCTAACCCCTCGGCAGGCTCCGATCCCGGCCTCTGAGGCCCCAGTACCGGCCTTGCCTCAAGGCAGGCTCCGATGCCGGCCTCGCTGGCCCCAGCACCGGCCTAACCCCTCGGCAGGCTCCGATCCCGGCCTCAGAGGCCCCAGCACTGGTCATGCCTCAAGGCAGGCTCCGATGCCGGCCTCGCTGGCCCCAGCACCGGCCTAATCCCTCAGCAGGCTCTTATCCTGGCCTCGGAGGCCCCAGTACCGGCCTTGCCTCACGGCAGGCTCCGATGCCGGCCTCGCTGGCCCCAGCACCGGCCTAACCCCTCGATATGCTCCGATCCCGGCCTCGGAGGCCCCAGCACTGGTCATGCCTCACGGCAGGCTCCGCTGCCGGCCTCGTTGGCCCCAGCACTGGCCTGACCCCTCGGCAAGCTCTTATCCTGGCCTTGGAGGCCCCAGTACTGGCCTTGCCTCACGGCAGGCTACGATGCCGGCCTCGCTGGCCCCAGCACCGGCCTAACCCCTCGGCAGGCTCTTATCCTGGCCTCGAGGCCCCAGTACCGGCCTTGCCTCAAGGCAGGTTCCGATGCCGGCCTCGCTGGCCCCAGCACCGGCCTAACCCCTCGGCAAACTCTTATCCTGGCCTTGGAGGCCCCAGTACCGGCCTTGCCTCACGGCAGGCTCCGATGCCGGCCTCGCTGGCCCCAGCACCGGCCTAACCCCTCGGCAGGCTCTTATCCTGGCCTCGAGGCGCCAGTACCGGCCTTGCCTCAAGGCAGGCTCCGATGCCGGCCTCGCTGGCCCCAGCACCGGCCTAACCCCTCGGCAGGCTCCGATCCCGGCCTCGGAGGCCCCAGCACTGGTCATGCCTCAAGGCAGGCTCCGATGCCGGCCTCACTGGCCCCAGCAGCGGCCTAATCCCTCCGCAGGCTCTTATCCTGGCCTCGGAGGCCCCAGTACCAGCCTTGCCTCACGGCAGGCTCCGATGCCGGCCTCGCTGGCCCCAGCACCGGCCTAACCCCTCGGCAGGCTCTTATCCTGGCCTCGAGGCCCCAGTACCGGCCTTGCCTCAAGGCAGGCTCCGATGCCGGCCTCACTGGCCCCAGCAGCGGCCTAACCCCTCGGCAGGCTCCGATCCCGGCCTCTGAGGCCCCAGTACCGGCCTTGCCTCAAGGCAGGCTCCGATGCCGGCCTCGCTGGCCCCAGCACCGGCCTAACCCCTCGGCAGGCTCCGATCCCGGCCTCGGAGGCCCCAGCACCGGTCATGCCTCAAGGCAGGCTCCGATGCCGGCCTCTCTGGCCCCAGCACCGGCCTAACCCCTCGGCAGGCTCTTATCCTGGCCTCGGAGGCCCCAGTACCGGCCTTGCCTCACGGCAGGCTCCGATGCCGGCCTCACTGGCCCCAGCAGCGGCCTAACCCCTCAGCAGGCTCTTATCCTGGCCTCGGAGGCCCCAGTACCAGCCTTGCCTCACGGCAGGCTCCGATGCCGGCCTCACTGGCCCCAGCACCGGCCTAACCCCTCAGCAGGCTCTTATCCTGGCCTCGGAAGCCCCAGTACCGGCCTTGCCTCACGGCAGGCTCCGATCCTGGCCTCGAAGGCCCCAGCACTGGTCATGCCTCACGGCAGGCTCCGCTGCCGGCCTCGTTGGCCCCAGCACCGGCCTAACCCCTCGGCAAGCTCTTATCCTGGCCTTGGAGGCCCCAGTACCGGCCTTGCCTCACGGCAGGCTCCGATGCCGGCCTCGCTGGCCCCAGCAGTGGCCTAACCCCTCGGCAGGCTCTTATCCTGGCCTCGAGGCCCCAGTACCGGCCTTGCCTCAAGGCAGGCATAGCCAGCTATTTAAAAGATAAATTTTCTTTTTTGGTGGTACTGGGGGAGTGGAACCCAGAGGCTTTCTACCTTAGGCTATCCTTCCACGCCTATTTTATATTTTATTTGGAAACAGGGTCTCGCTAAGTCGCTGAGAGCCTCACTAAGTAGTAGCTGAGGCTGGCTTTGAACCTGTGCGATCCTCCTGTCTCAGCCTCCCAAGTATGCCCGGCTATTTTTAAAATTTTGAAACAGGATCTCCTTAAATTGTTGGGATTAGCCTCAAACCTGTGATCCTCTTGTCACAGCCTCCCAAATACTAGGTTTAGAGGCGCGTGCCACCAACGCCTGGCTGCGCACACACTTTAGTTTGCCTTACGCTGTGGCTTCAGTCCACCAAGCTTCTGGCAGTTCAGGAGCAGGGTGTGTTGCATTGACAGAGCCCCAGGTGTGATTTAGCCACTTAATAGACTTGTGACAGTAAGTCATTTTGCTTCTAGGAGTCTGAGGTTCTGCCAAAATCCTGAGATCCTTTTCTACCTGTAAGGATTAATAGATGGTTGCTATCAATAATAGCCACCATTGACTGGGTGTGGTGGCACATGCCTGAAGCTTCAGTATTTGGGAGGCTAAGAAAGGAAGATTTCAGATTTGAGGCTAACCTCAGCAACTTAGCAAGACCCTGTTTCAAAATTAAAATAGAGTTGGAGGTGTAGCCCTGGGTTCAATCCCCAGTATCATAGTAAGTATCATTAGATAGAACACCCCTAGTCTCCATTTCTAGTACCATTAAATAAGTAGGGTTAGGGGTATAGCTTGGAGGTAAAATACCCCTGACTTCAATACCCAGTACCAAAATAAAAAAATAAAAATAAAAAAAGCTGGGGCTTGGTGGTGCACTCTTGTAATCCCAGCATTCAGGAGGCAGAGGATCGCGGTTCAGCCAGCCTCAGTGAGGCCCTCTGCAACTCAGTGAGACCCTATTTCAAAATAAAGAATAAGTCTGGGCCTAGTGGTACATGCTTGTAATCCCAACATTTGGGAGGCTGAGACAGGAGGATTGTGGTTCCCGGCAAGCCTCAGCTACTTAGGCCCTTTGCAATTCAGTGAGGCTCTGTTTCAAAAAAAAGACTAGAAGCTGGGCATGGTGACAGACGCTTGTAATCCCAGCATTTGGGAGACTGAGACAGGAGGATTGTGGTTCGAGGACAGCCTCAGCTACTACTTAGGCCCTTTGCAACTCAGTGAGACCCTGTTTCAAAATAAAGAATAAAAAATAGGGCTGGGGGTGCAGCTCAGAGGTAGAATGCCCCTGGGTTCCATCCCCAGTACTGCAAACAATAAAAATAAAAATAATAAAGAATCAAAATAGGGCTGGAGGTGTAGCTCTGAGGTCGAATGTCCCTGGGTTCAGTCCCCCAGCATCACACAAACAGCCACCACTTACAGAGTCCTTCCCAGTGCCAAGCTCCAAGAGAAGGCTTTCAGGCGCATCGCTCGCCCTCTGGGGGCAGGCGCTATTGTAACAGCTGAGGAGGTGAAGGCTGACGAAGGCCAAGACATCTTTCCCAGGCCAAACAGCTGAGACTTGGCAGCACTGGCTCACAGGCTTGCCAGGTTGGCCTGTCTGAAGTCTCTGCTCTTGAGTACAGCCCTCCTCTGCTGTTAACACACCCACTCAAGAAGCATCTTAGTGAAGCTTGGAATCCTTCCACTCAAATATTTATGCAGAGCCGGAAATGGTGACACACACCTGTGATACCAGTACTTGGGAGGCTGAGAGAGGAGGATCGTAGTTCACGGACAGCCTCAGCTACTTAGGCCCTCCTCAACTCAGTGAGACCCTGTTTCAAAATAAAGAATGAAAAATAGGGCTGGGGGTATAACTCGGTGGTAGAATGCCCCTGGATTCAATCCCAGTACCACAAAAAAGTCGTCTATTGCCAGGCATGGTGGCGCACACTTGTAATCCCCGCGATTGGGAGGCTGAGACAGGAGGATCACGCAGGTTTGAAGCCAGTCTCAGCTACTTAGGCTTTCAGCAACTTTGTGAAACCCTGTTTCAAAATAAAATATAAAATAAATCTGGGAATATAGCCCGGAGGTAGAAAGCCTCTGGGTTCCACCCCCAGTACCAAAAAAAAAAAAAAAAAAAAATTCGTCTATAAAGCTCCTGCTGTGTGCCAGGCCTTAGGGAAGCAGGACTCTGCTGCCTCCAGCTCCTCACCGTGACCTGAGGAAGAGAGAGGGTCCAGAGAGCTGTGCCAGGACACTGCGGCAGAGCTGTTGGGAGCCACTGAAGGTTCCAAGCAGATCTGGCAGGCAAATTGACACGGCACTAGAGGAGCACCAGGAGAGGAGCCCTGTCAGGATAATTTTTCGGGTTTTTGTTTTGTTTTGGTAACACTGGAGGTTGAACCTGGGGACGTTCTACCTCTGAACTATACCTCCTGCCTTCTCTCTCTCTCCCTTTCTCTCTCTCTCTCTCTCTCTTTTTTCCATATTGGGGATGGAACCCAGGGGCTACACCCTCAGCCCTATTTTGTATTCTTTCTTCCTTTCCTTTCCTTTCTCTTCCTTTCCCCTCTTTCCTCCCCTTTTTCCTTTTCTCCTTCCTTCCTTCCTTCCTTTCATTCTTTTTTTTTTTTTTGTGGTACTCGGGGTAGAACCCAGGGGCTTTCTACCTCCAGGCTACACTCCCAGACCTATTTTATACTTTATTTGGAAACAGCGTCTCACTAAGTTGCTGAGAGCCTCACCAAGTAGCTGAGGCTGGCTTCGAGCCTGAGCGATCCTCCTGTCTCAGCCTCCCAAGCACGGGGATTACAAGTGTGTGCCACCACGCCAGGTGAGACCCTGTTTTTTAAAAATAAAGAATTTTTTTTTTTTTAGAAAAAAGGGCAGGGAGTATAGCTCTCTGCAACTTGGTGAGATTCTGTGGTGGCACACATTTGTAATCCCCGTGCTTGGGAGGCTGAGACAGGAGGATCGCTCAGGTTCAAAGCCAACCTCAGCTACTTAGTGAGGATCTCAGCAACTTAGTGAGACCCTGTTTCCAAACAAAATATAAAATAGGTCTGGGAGTATAGCCCAGAGGTAGAAAGCCTCTGGGTTCCACCTCCAGTACCACAAATAAATAAATAAATAAATAAATAAATAAATAAATAAATAAAGTCAGGGTCTCACTGAGTTGCAAAGGGCCTCACTAGTAGCTGAGGCCATCTGCAAACCACAATCATCCTGTCTCAGCCTCCCAAATGCTGGAATTTCAAGCATGCATCACCACAGAATCTCACCAAGTTGCAGAGAGCCTCACAAGTTCCTGAAGCTGACTGTGAACCTGTGATCCTCCTGTCTCAGCCTTCCAAGTACTGGGATTAAAAGCATGGGCCACCATGCCTGGCTTCCTTTTTTAATTTCTTATTTGGAAACAGGGTCTCATTACATTGCTGAGTCTCACTACTTGCTGAGGCTGTCCTTGAACCTTTGACCCTCCTGTCTCAGCCTCTCAAGGACAGGATTACAAGCGCATGCCACCACACTCCGCTTCTTCACTTCTTTGAAAGGTTGCAGCTGGGTATGGTGGCACGCTTGTAATCCCAGGCTTTGGGAGGCTGGGACAGGCGGATCCCTATTTGTGGACAGCCTCAGTTACTTAGTGAGGCCCTTCGCAACTCACTGAGACCGTTTCAAAATAAAGAATTAACAAAATAGGGCTTGACGTGTAGCTCAGAGTAGACTGCCCCTAGGTTTTATCCCCAGTACTGCAAAAAAAAAAAAAAAAAAAAAAAAAAAAGAATAAAAAAAATAGGACTGGGGCGTAGCTCAGAAGTAGAATGCCCTTGGGTTCCATCCCCAGTGCTGCAAAGAAAGAAAGAAAGAAAGAAAGAAGGAAAGAAAGAAAGAAAGAAAGAAAGAAAGAAAGAAGGAAAGCAAGCTGCATGTAATTTATAGGGCTTTGAGAGAGGAATAAAGAGGGTGTAGAGAGAAAGATATTTTTAAGAAATGGGCCTGGAGAGACAAGTACACCTTAATGCTCCTTCAGACTCACTAAATTCCATTCTGGAGTGTTAAAGAACAAAGCTTCGGATTAGACAGACCCCCAGCCCCACCCCGAGGCAGCACTCGGGAATCTTTAGCAGGATGGAGAGCCCAGAGCAAGCGCCTGTCCCCCAGTCCCCACCTGTGGCCCTGAGCCAACCTGTCAGAGAAAGGAGCAGCCACAGGGATATGGGATGCACATCAAGGGCAGCCCGGGGCTCCTCAAAGGCCGGGCCCTTCTCCCTTCCACCCTGTGGAATCCTGCTCGGTCGCTTCTTTGGAAAGATTCCATGAGAGAAATCCATCCAGCTCATACCTGAAGGAGGAAGGAGGTGAGTGACCGCCTTTCTCCTGGGAGCTGGGGAGGGAGTGGAGCCCACACCCAGGACCGACCAACCTGCAGGACGCCCAGGCAGATAATCCAGCCTGGCAGCTTAGAGCCGGCTAGCAGAGTGGGTAGTTCTTGGAAAGGTTTGCTAAAGGGAAGGGAAGGGAGGGAGGGGCGGGGAAGAGAAAGGCTCGGGCTGGGGAAAGGACTTACTCTTAGGCTAGGCATACTGGCGTGCACGCACATGTGGCACACAGGCACACTTCGCGAACACAGCATGCTCCACTCCCCGCGGGGCTGATCCTCCCAGCTGCGATCCATTCCCTGGGACTCCTGGGAGCCCAGCACCCAGGGGTCACGGAGTATATGAGACTGGCTCACAGACACTAAAGTGCCCACAAGCAGCAAGAAAGGTGCCCCTCATTGCCGGTAGCCAGGCACAGTGCTATACACCTGCAATCCTAGTACTTGGGAGGCTGAGACAGGAGGAGGCTGAGACAGGAGGATCACAGGCTTGGAGGAGGGCCTCAGCAATTTAGTGAGACCCTATTTCAAAGTAAAAAATAGGCCGGGCGTGGTGCCGCACGCTTGTAATCCCAGCATTTGGGAGGCTGAGACTGGAGGATTGTGGTTCGCGAATAGCCTCAGCTACTTAGTGAGGCCCTCCGCAACTCACTGAGACTCTGTTTCAAAATAAAGAATAAAAAATTGGGCAGGGGGTATAGCTCAGAGGTCAAATGCCTCTGGGTTCCATCCCCAGACCCGCAAAAAAATAAAAAATAAAAAATAGGGCCAAGTGTGGTGACGCACGCTTGTAATCCCAGCATTTGGGAAGCAGACAAGAGGATTGCAGTTCCTGGACAGCTTCAGCTGCTTAGCACGGCCCTTTGCAACTCAGTGAGACCCTGTTTCAAAAACTAAAAAGAAAAAATACACGCCAGATGTGGTGGCACACAGCTGTAATCCTAGTATTTGGGAGGCTGAGACAGGAGGATCCAGGTTCATGGCCAGCCTTAGCTACTTAATGAGGCCCTCTGCAACTTAGTGAGACCCTGTTTCAAATAAAAAATAAAAGCCAGGCGTGGTGGCGCATGCTTGTAATCCCCACGCTTGGGAGGCAGAGACAGGAGCATGGCGCAGGTTCAAAGCCAGTCTCGCTGGCTTAAGAGACCCTGTTTCTTAATAAAATAAAAAAATATATATATAAAACTAGGTCTGGTAGTGTAGCCCGGAGCTAGAAGGGTTCCATCCCCATTATCACCAATAAATAAATAAATACATAAATAAATACATAAATAAATAAATAATAAAATCAGGCTGGGGAGCCAGGCATGGTGGCGCACGCTTGTAATCCCAGCATCTGGGAGACTGAGACAGGAGGATAGTACTTTGCTGACAGCCTCAGCTACTTAGTGAGGCCCTTTGCAACTCAGTGAGACCTCGTTTCAGAATAAAGAATAAAAAATAGGGCTGGGAGTGTAGCTCAGAGGTAGAATGTCCCTGAGTTCCATCTCTAGGGCCACACACACACACACACACACACACAAAGGTAATGTGTCCCTGGATTCAACCCTCAGCAACTTTGTGAGACCCCAACAGGGCTGGGGTTTTAGCTAGGAGGTAGACCATCTCCCTGAATTGAATTCCCAGCATCCTCCGCCCCCAAAAAAACACAGAGAGGAAGGGAAGAAAGACAGACAGATGCTCACCAGAGGCACTCTGCAGGAGGACTGACTGCCGACATTCTGGATTACCTGAGGCCGGTTCCAGACCTGAGCTCGGGCTGCGGGAAGCTGGCACCCGTGAAATCCAGGAATTGCTGGCTCCTCTGTTCCTCAGGGACATGTCCCTGCGCATCCTGGCTCAGAGGCTCTGCCTGGAGTTGCTAGTGGAGTCCCCGTGGCTGTCCTGGGGGAAGGCTGATTCCATGAGGAGCCTGAGGAGTTTCCTCAGAAAGGAAGCTCACCTCAAGGCCAGCAGGGTCCTCGGCTTATGTGATGGAAAAGAATCGCATCGTGTGTGTGTCAGAGACGTAGACAGAGGCGTATTAGGAAAGTAGAAAATGCACATTCAAGGGAGAATACAGGCTGTCTCAAGAGGGAGATGCCTTTTGGGGGTTCATGGCTTTGTTTTTAAAGGACACATAGAGCTTGGCATAGTGGCACACGCTTGTGATTCCAATACTTGAGAAGCTAAGACAGAAGGATTGCAGGTTCGAGGACGGAGTCTCAGCAAACAGTGAGATTCTGATCAACCTAGTGACACCCTGTTTCCAAATAAAAATAAAATAGGAATGGGGGTGTATCTCAGAGGTAGAACACCCCTGGGTTCAATCCCCAGTGCCACAAAAAAAAAAAATAAAACATGCAGGATGGGGGGGTATGGAAAGCCATATGAGGATGACGTCAGTCTGGTAGTCTCAAGGTGGTCTGGTGTCCTGCGTATCCTTAGCGTCCCCAGCTGATCAAGGTATCAATATCTGATCAAAAGATAAGCTGGAGAAGCTGGAGAGTCCCTTCCCCTCTCTTTTTTTTTTTTTTTTTTTTTTTTTTTTTGTGGTACTGGGGATGAAACCCAAGGGCATTCTACCTCTGAGCTGCACCCTCAGCCCTATTTTTTATTCTTTATTTTTGAAACAAGGTCTCACTGAGTTGCAAAGGGCCTCACTAAGTAGCTGAGGCTGGCCATGAACCGTCCTCCTGTCTCAGCCTCCCAAATTCTGGGATTACAAACGTGTGCCACCACGCCCAGCTGGAGAGTCCCTTAATTTATAGGTTTCTCAAGATCGTGTATCTGAGTTGGATGTGGTGGTGCACACTTGTAATCCCAGCATTTGGGAGGTTGAAAAAGGAGGATCATGGTTCGCAGATAGCCTCAGCTATTACTTAGGCCCTTTAAAAGTGAGACCCTGTTTCAAAATAAAGAATAGAAAATCAGGCTGAGAGCCGGTTGTGATGGCACACACTTGTAATCCCAGCATTTGGGAGGCCGAAACAGGAGGATCACAGTTCGAGGATAGCCTCAGCTACTTAGTGAGGCCCTTTGCAACTCAGTGAGACCCTGTTTCAAAATAAAGAATAAAAAATAGGGCAGGGGTGTAGCTCAGCTCAGAGGTAGAATGCCCCTGGGTTCCATCCCAGTACTGCCAAAAAAAAAAAAAAAAATACTGTATTTGTCATGTTAACAGTGCACAGGGGGATTATAAGTTTTTTATTTTTGGGTTTTTTTTTTTGTTGTTTGTTTTTTTGTTAACTCTAGGATCTATAGATTTCCCAAGAACTTGGGAGAGACAGGCCTGGGAAAAGGAACTAGTTTGGGGAGTAAAGGTTGAGAAACTTTAGTATCAGGTTCTTTTTTTTTTTTTTTTTTTTTTTCGGCACTGGGGATGAAACCCAGGGGCATTCTACCTCTGAGCGACACCCCCAGCCCTATTTTTATTCTTTATTTTGAAACAGGGTCTCGCTGAGTTGCGAAGGGCCTCGCTAAGTAGCTGAGGCTGGCTGCAAAGAGCAATCTTCTTGTCTTGGCCTCTCAAATGCTGTGATACAAGTGTGCGCCACCACGCCTGGCTTAGTACCTGGTTCTTATATTAAAGTTATATCTTAAGCCGGGTGTGGTGGCGCACACTTATAGTCCCCAGTACCTGGAAGGCTGAGATGGTGGATCGCAGGTTCAAAGCCAGCCTTAGAAACTTAGCAAGGTTCTCAGCTAAGAGAACCTGTTTTCAAAAAAGAAATAAAATTGAGCTGGGGGTATATCATGGAGGTAGAATGCCTCTGGGTTCAATGCCATATATATATATATATATATGGATGGTGGCACGTGCTTGTAATCCCAGTACTTGGGAGGCAGAGACAGGAGAATCACAGGTTCTAGGACAGCCTCAGCAAATAGTGACTTTCATCAACCTAGAGAGACCCTGTTTAAAATTAAAAAAAAAAAAAAATCGGGCTGGGGTATAGCTTGGAAATAGAATGTCCTGGGGCTCAATCCTTAGTAACACACACACACACACACACACACACACACACACACAGAAAGTTTTATCTTCAGCCAGGTATGGTGGTGGTGGCCTGTAATCTGAGCACTTGGGAAGCTGAGACAGGAGGTTTTAGTTTTTTTGAGGCCAGCCTCGGCAACTTAGAAACATCCTCAGCACTTATTGAGGTGAGACCCTGTCTAAAAAAAAAAAAAAAAGCCAGGCGTAGTGGCACACACCTGTAATCAGTACTTGGGAGGCTGAGACAGGAAGATCGCAGGTCCAAGGAGAGGCTTAGCAGGTAGTGAGACTCTCACCGACCCAATGAGAACCTGTTTGGAAATAAACAATAAAATAGAGCTGGGGAAGCCGGGCGTGATAGCGCAGGCTTGTAATCCCAGCATTTGGGAAGCTGAGACAGGAGGATTGCAGTTCGCAGACAGACTTAGCTGCTTAATGAATGCCCTTTGCCACTCAGTGAGACCCTGTTTCAAAATAAAGAATAAAAAAATAGGGCTGGGGATGGAGCTCGGAGGTAGAATGCTCCTGGGTTCCATCCCCAGTACCACACACACACACACACACACACACACACACACACACACACACACACACAAAATAAGTAAGTAAGTAAATAAATAAATAAATAAATAAATAAAATAGGGTCGGGCATAGCTTGAAAATAGAATGCCTCTGGGTTTAATCCCCAATAACTAAAATACACACAGACACACACACACACACACACACACACACACACGAGTTATAGTTTCCTTCTCCTTCCTATCTGTCTCCTTTCTATTTATTTCTCCTAGCCTACATCAGGAGAAAGTGGGGACGTCTTAAGGGCAGTGTGCGCTCACAGAGTGGCTGGCTGATGTCCACAGGCCCCAGCTGAGCGCCCTCTGGGAATCCAGATGGGCGGAGGGGGACCTGCGGGGGTGGCAGGGTAGGGTGGGGTACTCAGTCTCTTTTTGACAGCTGACATTCCCCAGAGCAGGCGCCAGCAGAGGAAAAGAAATCAGAGCTTCCCTTACACATCTTTTTCCCATTTTGTTGCAGCTGCCCAGAGAGCGCCATTAGGTCTAGGCCAGTCTGCCCCCCACACTGCCCGTCTCGCTGGCCAGCTCGCAGGAGGGGCGGCTGGGGGGTCATGGGAAGGACAAGGTCCTCGACTGACTAAGGTGCAGACTGAGCTGCTGTGGTCCTTCTTGCCCAGACCTGCTCAAGATGGCAGCGTGGGGGCAGGGCCTGGGGATCTGCCCCCCCCAGAGGTGGGGGGTTCTCTTCTCTTGTGCATCTCTCTTCTGCATCTCTGACTGTCTCAGGGGGTCTGGCCCTAAGAAAAGGCTCTGCGGGGCAGCCAGGCCTGGGTCTGCTCCCTAGGAGGGGCCCTGGGGTTGGGGATGCTGGTCCTTATTCCTTGGCTGACTCCAGGAACTGGGGCCTCCTCCCCCAGGGACCAGCCTCTGGGAGCCTGGGTGGGGAATGAGCTATTGGGTTCCACTGTCTGCAGAGCACAGCTGCATTTGGGGACTCTAGAGACAAGGGAAAGGGGCCCCCAGGAGCCCAAGAGAGGAGCTCTTCCCAAGCAGGCTGACACCCTCCAGAGGCTGGCCTGTCAGCCCCTCCTGCCCTGTCTCTGGAAACAGTGAGCCCAATAGCCTCTTTCTGTCCCCATCCAGAGCCTCGAAGCCTCTCTCTGTCTGCTTCTCTGGGGGACTTGGCCCTTCTCCTCTTTTTTCTTTTTTCCTTTTCTTTTGCAGTACTAGGGATGGAACCCAGGGGCATTCTACCTCCGAGTTACACCCCAGCCTCATTTATTTATTATTTATTTATTTATTTATTTATTTATTTGGTGGTACCTTCTACCTCCAGGTTACACTCCCAGACCTATTTTATATTTTTATTTTGGAAACAGGGTCTCTTAAGCCAGCGAGGCTGGCTTCAAACCTGCGCGATCCACCTGTCTCTGCCTCCCAAGCGTGGGGATTACAAGCGTGCGCCACCATGCCCGGCTCCCCAGCCATATTTTTTATTCTCTATTTTGAATCATGGTCTCACTGAGTTGCAAAGGGCCTCCCTAAGTAGCTGAGGCTGGCCACGCACTCGAATCCTCCTGTCCCAGCCTCCCAAGTACTGGGATCACAAGGTGCACCACCACGCCCGGCTCCTGCCTCTTTTCTAGTCAATCTTAGAATGTGACTACCTGACCTTTGTCCCCTCATCCCCTCAGCCTACATCTCCTCTTCCTCCAGAACCCCCAGTTCCTCTTAGTGGGGCATGGGAAGTGGGGGACCAGCGGGTCTCTAGATCCCAGGAGAGGAGGCGCCAGCCGCCTGGATGGCGACCAGGCTGCAGGCTGAGCATATTTTTTCAGAGCTGGCCACTCTGTGAACCCAGGTGTCCAGCCTGCCAGAGTCGCCATGGCTATAGCCTTGTCCCTCCCTCTCTGGCCCTAGGCTGCCAGGGGTTATGGGGCCCATGCAGTGCAGGGGGTGGTACTGGCAGAGGGCTCTAACCCTCAGAACTGGATCTTAAAGCCATTTGGAGTTTAACAGCAGGTCACAGTCTCCATCCAGGGGACTGAGACTAGGTCTGGACATGTCCTCAGCAGCCAGTGCATCCCCACCTCCTCCCGCTCCTCCTGGCTCAGCCAGCCCAACCCAGCCCAGCCCAGCCCGGAGGAAAGCAAGGAGAGCCTTGGCAGCTGGGGCTGGGAACCAGGCAGCGGAGCCAAGAACAACAGAGGCGCCGCCGGGTGCTGCGCAGGGGACCCTCTCCCTGTCTGACTGTCATCCCTCCGGGGTGCTGATCCCATCGGGCCACACCCCGGAGACAGCTGTCATCACCCGCCTTTGTGTGGAGCTGCCCTTTTCCTGTAGCCACTCAGGATTCTCTCCCCTCGCTCTCCCTGGCTCCTGGGGTCTCTCCCTTGTACCCAAAGGTTTCTGAGAAATAAGTTGCTTCCTAGCAGGTCATGGTGAGGCACGCCTGTAATCCCAGCATTCGGGAGGCTGAGGCAGGAAGATCGTGGTTCGCAGCCAGCCTCAGCTACTTAGTGAGGCCCTTTACAACTCAGTGAGAGCCTGTTTCAAAATAAAGAATAAAAAAATAGGGCTGGGGGTGTAGCTTGGAGGTGGAATGCCCCTCGGTTCCATCCCCAGTACCGCAAGATAAATAAATAAATAAATAAATAATTTAATTTTTAAAAAAAGAGTTGCCTCCTTTCCAGGTCTGAGCCTGATCCCCAGTTTGTGCTTTCTGCTGGTTGCTAGAGGCTCTCTTCTGGCTCATCTCCCATCCAGCCTGCTGCATTGGCCATTTCCTTCGGTCAATCCGAGGCTGGCCTTACCACCTTTGCAAAGGGCTGCATGGGCCAGGTATTTTGGCCTCCTGCTGAAACAGGAGGATCACAGGATCCAGGCCAGCCTGGGCAACTTAGCAAGGTCCTCAGCAACTTACTGAGACCCTGTTTCAAAATTAAAAATATGGCTGGGCGCAGCAGCACATGCCTGTAATCCCAGTTCTTGGGAGACTGACACAGGAGGATCGCAGGTTTGAGACCAGCCTCGGTAATCACACACACACACACACACACACACACACACACACACACACGCTGGGGGGAGTGGCTCAGTGCTGGAACTCCCCTGGATTCAATCCATAGTACCAAAATAAATAAGTAAAAATAAAAAAATACAGCTGCAGGTGTAGCTCAGAGGTAGCTCTTGGGTTCAACCCCCAGCACCACAAAAAAGGGCTCTCCTTTTCCATGAGTGTCAGAGCAGACTGGATTCAGGATGCTGAGGCTCTGTGCAGAGTGGAATCCTGAGAGTATCTATCTCACCTCAGGGGCTCCCAGCCCCTCTTTTCTTTTTTGTGGTACTGAGGATACTCAGTACTCAGGGGTAGTCTACCTCTGAGATACACGCCCCAGACCTATTTTATTTTTGTTTTGAAACAGGGCCTCACGAAGTTGCTGAGGCTGGCCGCGAACCTGCCATCCTCCCGTTTCAGCCTCGCAAGTATGGGGATTACAAGCGTGTGCCACCACAACCCGCTCCCGGGCCCTCTTCTACCCTCAGACTTCCCCACCCCCTGGGGCCTCCTGCCTTCTCTGCTGGCCCTCTCTGCTGAGCGGCAGAGCCCCAGGTGTGCAGGCCCCACCTGGGTTTAATTTCTACCTGAGTCCCAGCCAAGAAACCCTCTGACCCAGCAGACTCAGAAACCCTGCCGGGTGGGGCTGTCCACAATGCTGATTTTGGCCAGAGATTCTCCCTGGGCCGAGTTGGGGGTGAGGGTGGGGCTTCAGGACTCTCTCCAGCCTCCCATCCAGGGTCAGCCCTTCCCTCCCCAGGGCTGGGCTGGGTGGTCCCTCTCCCTCACCCAGCTTCCAGGGAGTGATGGGGCTCCTCCCCAGCTCTGCGCTCCATTCTGCACACACCTATTGCCCACTCCGCACCTTCCAGAACTATCATCCACCTTCCCCCTGGCCCTGCACACCATGGTGGAACACAGCCCCCAGATGTTCCTAGAACCCTCTCAAGCAGGCCTGTCTGTTTCTTAACTTTGCACCCTTCCCCCACTTGTATTTCCAAATTCCTGAGGGTGCCCCCAAGACGGGCAAGGATCAAGGGCCCTAGAAAGGGAGAAGTGTCGCCCCGGGGCAGGTCTGCATCAGATTTGGGCATAATTAAAAGGCCAGCGACACAGGGAAATTCCTTCTCCTTATTGATCCCAGCGGGAAATTAAAGCCAGTTGTTTGTGACCCAGCTGCAGCTCCGCCCATTGCGGCTCTGGAGCCCCCCGCCCTGCCCCTTGCCCCCAGGTTCCCCATCCATTTCCTGGTACCCCCAGCCCTCTGAGCCTTCCCCTAGCACCTCCCCTCAGCACCCCCAGGCCGTGGCTCCCCTGGGGTAACAGGGCAGCTAGCGGCTGGGCCACCGATCCCAGCCTCATCCCAGCCCGTCTGCAGCTCGCTCCGGACCCTTCAGCTATCTCTCAGCCAGGGTCGGGGTGCTGGGGCTGGCGCTCCAGCCCTGAGCGGCCAAACCGCAAACTCTCACATCTGGAAAGAATTCCCCCTCCCAGCCGCCTTCCCTTTGTCTTACTTGTGTCTCTTTGGAAATCCTGGCCAGTTGGCTGTTGGGGGGGGGGGGGGAGAGGGGAAATGAGGGGAGGGTCGATGTCGCAGGCCTCCCTGCCCCCACCCCGGGAGGCCCCTGGGGCTCCATCCTCCCCCAATCCCCAGGCAAGCCACAGCGCCTGATCAGCATCCGGGGACCAGATCACACCCATCCTGGTTACCACTCTTGGGGAGGAGGTCTGGTTTGGTTTGGGGAGGTTTACAGAGCTGGGGATCAAACCCCGGGCCAGGGCATGCTAGACAGAAGCGCTGTTCTCCTGCACTCCACCCCCAGCTCAGGGGTGAGGTCTGAACACCACAGTTGCAAGACTGGGGAGGGGGGGAGTGCAGGAGGGATGGCCACTGAATAGAGACCGGACTCTTTCCCCAGTGGGCTGGAGATGGACCTAATGACCCGGGTGGGCAAGAGAGGGGGCTGCGGGAGCCTGGCTTCCGCCATGTTCCCTCCTCCTGCCGCTCCTCATCCCTTTGGCTTGGAGCCCGATTTCACTGTCAGAATCTAATCCCCCTCCCTACCTACAGCAACGCTGGGCCGGGGGCTGGGGGAGGGGCAGGCCGCCGGGCCTCCTCCGCCTCGGCTTTATCCTGCTGCAGACTGCTCCCCCACACGCCACCCTCCCCCGCCCTGCCCCGCCATCAGTGCTCCGGCACCCCAAAACCCGGCTGAAGTGGCCCCTCCATGTCTGCGGGGCAGCCGGCTAGGGGACTGGGTGAGAGGCCCTAGCTGCGCCCTAACTTCCCTCTCCCGCTGCTCCCCACGCACCCACCCATCAGGGAGATTCCCCCCCCCCCAGCCGAGGGCCTGCCCCGGTACCTCTCCGGGAGGAGGCAAGTCCTCCAGCCCCTCAGCTCTGGCTCCTCACCCCTCCTCCGTCCTCCCCAGCTCCCGCCGAGGTCCCCAACTCCCTAGACGGTTCCTGGGTCCTGAGGGTAAGGAGGTCGGAGATCTCCAGGGCCTGGGGACTCCACCCTTGGCCACGCTGGCAAGGAGGGGACAGTTCCTGGGGTTTCCCTGCAGCCTTAGAAGGAGCTGGTGGGCGAGTCCTGGAAAAGTGGGGGGTGGGAGTGGGCTGCGAGCCCCCGGCCACGTGCGAGGCGGGGATGCTCCTCCGCGCTCCTCGGCCTCCTAGTCTCCAGCCGACCTCCATCTCTGGGTCTCAGGGTCTCCCGCCCTCTCCGGGGGGCTCGCCCACTCCCACTCGGGTCCCCGCGGGAAGCGGTGCCCCCACCCCCATCCGGTTTGATGGCCCACTTTAAAGTCGCGGCTCCTTCCGCCAGGTTTACAGCTCAGGTTGGTGACACCCGAGACCCTGCTCCACCCCCTCCGGGCACCCAGCCTTTCCCGCGCCGGTGCCCGCCCCTCCCTCCCTCCCGGCCGCCTGCCGAGCCCCCTCTGGGCCCCGGGAGCGCGGCCACAGGGAGGGCGCCTTCATAAAGAGACCATGTCAAGTGAGCGGCGGCGACCTCTGCCCTCCCCAGCCCCGCGCCCCCGCTCCCGCTTAACCCTTCGAGGTCCGTCCGGGGCATCCAGAGCCAGAGCCGCCCAGCATCCCCAGAGCCTCGGAACGCAGCTGGGTCGTGGGGTGGAGGGGTGGGGGGGAGACTGTGCAACCCCTCCCAGCCTTCTGGAGCTGACCCAGCAGGGGGCGCCCTTGCCGTGCTGGGGTGCCCCCCCTGGAACCCCGGTTCCTCTCTGAGTGCAGAGACGACCCGCTTCTCCCAGCTCCAGCTGGAGTTCTGGGGATCACTAAGGGGGTCTCCAGGTGTCCAGCGCCAGGGGGTCGAGCGCACCAAGGCAAGCTGGGGACCGACCCTGTGGCTCGCCCTCGGCAGGGCGTGAGAGCCGAGCATCTGTCGCCCCCTCCTCTCGCCCCAGAGTGCAATTCAAGCGCCCCTTCCCATCCACCTATTGGCCGCCAAGGGTACCTCGTCCCCCGCCCCAGAGAACTCGGGACTCACCCGGTGGGCTAGAACCAGAGGCTGGGGGGGTGCAGGGACGGGGGTTGGTGGCCCGCGGCGCGGGGCCCCCCAGGTGGGGTGGGAGAGAGGAGCGGGAGGCGGGGCCACCTCATTCCTGGGCAGGGGCGGGCCCGCGCCGGGTATAAAAGCCGCCGGCGCGGGATCCCTGGCCAGCCTGGGTTGCCCTCCGCCGCGTCCTGGTTTCTGAGTCTCCCGAGCTCGCGAGGCCGGCGGCGACATCTCTTTCGACTAAAGGACTCCGTGTCCAGTGCTCTAGCCGAGGGATCTAAGGGGACCCACCCGCACCGCCACCATGCCTAACTTCTCTGGCAACTGGAAAATCATCCGATCGGAAAACTTCGAGGATCTCCTCAAAGAGCTGGGTAAGGAGGTTTGGGGAAGCCCTGGAACGGCGAAAGGGACGCTGGAGTCCTTGGTGGGGACGAGAGGTAGGGCGAGAAAGAAAAGGAGGCAGAAGGCAGGGGGCGCGGGCGCGGGGGCCGCATCCCCCCAAAAAGGGGAGGGCCGGTGGCCGAGGTCCCTGGACACGGCCAGGACACCTAAATCCTGCCTTCTCCGGCGGGGCGCCCACCCGTGCCAGCTCTGCGGTGACTCAGAGCTGGTGCATCAAATAAAACCAGAAGCACGAGGTAGGCGTAGGGGGGCTGGCCTGGGCGCCTCGACCATCACTGACCAGGCACCTGGCTCTCCGCAGTTAAAAGCCGGGAACCCCAGGGCCAGGGAGCCTGGGTACCCGCCCAGCCAGTCCCCGGAGTCGCTCCCGCGCCCTTCCCCAAGCCCCCGCCTGCAACCCAATCCGGGCGGGGCAGGTCGCTTCCCGCTGGCCTGCTCTGCCCGCTGGGTGATCCCGCGCCCCTTCCCCCTGCGCGCTGCGTTTTCCTTTCTGTCCCCGACACTCCACCCCAGCCCCACCTGTGAGACAAATATTTTCCTACAGCAAGCAGTCCAGAGTCCTAAAATCGCCCTGGATAATTATCACTTTCTTGGATTTCAACAAATGGCTTCGTGTGAAACCCCACTCTCTCCCGGTTCCAAAAACCCAGAGTTCTGGCCCTGGTCTCTCACCAGAGACCTGCAAGCAGCCGGGCTGGGTGCCTTGGTCCAAGGTGGGAAAGCTGAGCCCTCCGGGCTGCCCTCCCCATCGCCGGGCCCACCTTGGGCCCCCTGGTGGGTTGGGCCAGAAGTGCTGGGGGAGGGAGGAGGGCCCGGCTGCAGGGGGAGGAGGGACGGGAGTTACTTAAGGATCCCAGCCAGTGGGCCCAAGGGTAAGCTTGCCTTCCATTTCTGGACTGAAATGGAGACCCTGGTTGTGTCAGGTGTGTATGGGGGGGCCACCCTATGCAGAGTAGGGGGCTGGACCAAAAGAGTCCTGTTGGGAGATCAAAAATCGCCAGCTCTCCTTGCTGTTAGCTCGTCCTGCCATCTAACTTTTAAATTATTATTATTTTTTTGTGTGTGGCACTGGGGATGGAACCAAAGGGCCTTCTACCTTTGGGCTACACTCCCAGATCTATTTTATATTTTGTTTGGAAACAGGGTCTCACTAAGTTGCTGAGAGCCTCACTCAGTAGCTGAGGCTGGCTTCGAACCTGTGTGATCCTCCTGTCTCAGCCTCCCAAGTGCTGGGATTACAAACTTGTGTCACACGCCTGGCTCATAATACTGTAAAAAAATTTTTTTGGTACTAAGGAATTGAACCCAGGGGCATTTTACCTCTGAGCGTTTTACCCCAACCCTTTTATTTTTTATTTTGAAACTGGCTTGCTAAGTTGCTAAGGGTCTTGTCAAGTGGCCGAGGCTGGTTTGGAACCTGTTATCCTCCTGTCTCAGCCTCCCACATACTGGGTTGACAGGTGTGTGCCGCTACACCTGGCTTAACCAAAGTACTTCTCATAATTGTATCAGCCTTGAAGAAACTAAAGACACAAGAATAGAGGTTCTCCCTTCAAACAAAAACAAACAAACAACTAGCCAGGCATGCACACTTGTAATCCCAGCATTTGGGAGGCTGAGACAGGAGGATCACAGTTTGCAGACAGCCTCAGCTGCTTAGTGAGGCCCTTTGCAACTCAGTGAGATCCTGTTTCAAAGTAAAGAATAGAAAATAGGGCTGGGGTGTCGCTCAGAGGTAGAATGCCCCTGGGTTCCATCCCCAATACTGCAACAACAACAACAACAAAAAACCCAACAACCTAAACAACCTAGCTGCCTTCCTACCCGCATCTGCATCTGTGCTGGATTCTGGCCCCTCTCCCCCAGTGGAGAGCAGTGGAGTGGTGACCTGGCACATCCCAGGCCCCAGATGGAAAGTAAGAACCAAAGCCCAACCCTGCTGGCTGACTTCAGTCTGTTTGTCCTCCCTGCAGGGTCCCTCAGAGCCACGTGCCCTCCTGCAGCCCCGCTGGGGGCCGATTGAAAGCAGACCCAGTAGATAAACAGTGTCTGGAGTCGGCCAAGGTCAGCCCAGCCAGGCCCCAGCTCCACAGCCCTGGGGGCTGGTCAGAGGGCTGTCTTCTCACCTCTAGCCCCCAGTCCCTCTCCAGCCCTGTATCATTCATTACACCATCCCCCCTCTTGGTGAGGGATGCCCCAGTATTCGGGGGCGGGGAGGATATCTGTCCCAACCAGGAGGATGGCCAAGGCCCAGGGAAACTGTTACAAACATGGATGTGAGCCGGGCGTGGTGGCGCACGCTTGTAATCCCAGCATTCAGGAGGCTGAGACAGGAGGATCGTGGTTTGTGGACAGCCTCAGCTACTTAGTGAGGCCCTCTGCAACTCAGTGAGACCCTGTTGGAAATAAAGAATAAAAAATAGGGCTGGGGGTGCAGCTCAGAAGTAGAAGGTCCCTGGGTTCAATCCCCAGTACTACAAAAATAAATAAATAAATAGAATATAAAAATAAATAGGGCTGGGGGTGTAGCTTGGAGGTAGAATGCTCCTGGGTTCCATCCCCAATACCACACACACACACACACACACACACACACATACAACAGCGACAAGAGTTATCATTTCATGAAAATGTAGTCACTCCTACCACTGGGTATTCTAAGTCCTAAACACGTGTCATTCCACTTGATAAGTCTGAAGTAGGTATTGAAATTTTATTCTTTTTTTTGAAACAGGGTCTTAAGTTGTGCTAAGTTGAGGAGGGCCTCACTAAGTAGCTGAGGCTGGTAACGAACCCGGATCCTTCTGTCTTAGTCTCTCATATGCCACCACACCTAGCTTTTATTTCTGTTTTAGAGCTGAGAAATCAAAGGTTCAGACAGGTTAAGCTTTTTTTTTTTTTTTGGTACTAGGGATGGAACCCAGAGGCATTCCACCTCCAACCTAAAAATCACCCCCCCCCAGCCTGATTTTCTTATTTAGAAACAGGGTAGCCAGGCATGGTGGCTCATGCTTGTAATCCCAGCATTTGGGAGGCTGAGACAGGAGGGTCGGGGTCGAGGACAGCCCCAGCTACTTAGTGAGGCCCTTTGCAACTCAGTGAGACCCTGTTTCAAAATAAAAGATAAAAAATAGGGCTGAGGGTTCTATAGGTTCTATCCCCAGTACCACAAAGAAAAAGAAAGAAAGGAAGGAAGGAAGGAAGGAAGGAAGGAAGGAAAGAAGGAAGGAAGGAACAGTAAATTGCCAAGGCTGACTTTGAACCTGGGATCCTCCCGTCTCAGCCTCCCAAGTACCAGGATTACAAGCCTGTGCCGCCACACCTGGCTCAGGTTAAGCCACTTGCCCAGGGTCGCCCAGCCTGAAAAAGGGCTGAGCCAGGAGGAAGTCACAGCCTAATGGATCTAGTCCAAGGTGTCTACTTTCCATTTTATTCTGCTGGCATTTTTTGGGGAGGGGGGACAAGGGATTGAGCCCAGGGACATTCTACCTCTGAGCTACATCCAGCCGCCTCAAATCTGCGATCCTCCTGCCTCAGCCTCCCAAGTACTGGGATTACTGGCTGCTGGACATTCTTTAGAGAAACAGCTGCCCCATCTCTTCCTCTGTTCAGCATTCTTGCTCCTCATTTGGGGCAGGGAAGAGATTGGGCAAATGAAGACCTCTCTAGCAGCAGCCATGGTGGGTAGAGAGGGAAGGGGACCCTACTTTCCAGCTCCCCGACCCTGCACTTGGGTAAAGGGAAAGCCCAGTGGGTCTGATGAGCCAATTGCAGGAGAAAGTCTCAAGCCAGGGGGATGAAAGGCCGGAGTGAGGAGAGCACACTTGCTGGGTGGGGTGTGGAGGAAGCTGCCCCTGAGGGTTCTAGTGCTGAATAGCTGGGACTTGGTGAGCCCGAGATCCTAGCTGGCTGACTCAACAGGCGCGGCTTCAGCTAGGAGTGGCTGGGGCAGGGCCCTGCACCGCTTGCCACCTGCACCTCCGGGCTGCCTGCCTGGGCACCCCGTCCCCACAGCAAGGCCCACTCGGGTCCACTCTCCCCACAGGGGTGAACATGATGCTTAGGAAGATCGCCGTGGCCGCAGCCTCCAAGCCCGCGGTAGAGATCAAGCAGGAAGGGGACACCTTCTACATCAAAACCTCCACCACCGTGCGCACCACGGAGATCAGCTTCAAGATCGGGGAGGAGTTTGAGGAACAGACTGTGGATGGGAGACCCTGTAAGGTGAGCCTCGGGCAGGGTCCCGCGAGGTCCCGCCATCCTCCGCGTGCCACTGTCTCCCCTCTGGTCTCCTGGAGAAGTCTTTAGGGAGCCGTGGGGATGAGAAGGAGGGTCTGGCCGTTTTGGCCTCTGTATCCCTCTCCCTGCATGGCTCCAGTGATGGGCACGGGTCAACCAGCCGTCTGTCCTTGGCAGAGTCTAGTGAAATGGGAGAGTGAGAACAAGATGATCTGTGAGCAGCGCCTTCTGAAAGGAGAGGGCCCCAAGACTTCCTGGACCAGGGAGCTGACCAATGATGGAGAGCTGATCCTGGTAAGTCCCACCTCCTCCCAACTAACAGCCAACCCAGTGCCATCAAGGGGCACTCTGGGGAACTCTGGGAAAGAGGTCCAAGGACATCCCAGGCTGGTTCCCACCACACCTGAATCCGGTGCTTGCAGGGGATTGAACTGTCCTTGCCCTATTCAGGGCGCATTGGAAATCGCTGCACTCTAGCCGGGCGTGGTGGCTCATGCCTGTAATCTCAGTACTTGGGAGGCTGAGACAGGATGATAGCAGGTTTGCAGCCAGCCTCAGCTACTTAGTGAGGCCCTCTGCAACTTAGTGAGACCCTGTTTCAAAATAAAGAATAAAAAATAGAGCCGGGCGTGGTGCCGTACGCTTGTAATTCCAGCATTCGGGAGGCTGAGACAGGAAGATGGTGATTCTCCGCCAGCCTCAGCTACTCAGTGAGACCCTGTTTCCAAAAAAAGAATGAAAATAGGGCTGGGGGTGTACCGTGGAGGTAGAATGCGCCGGGGTTCCATCCCCAGTACTGCAAAAACAAAACAAACAAAAAAACAAACAAAAAGGCTGTACTCTAGCTGGGCATGGTGGCACACATCTGTAGTCCCAGTACTTGGGAGGCTGAGACGGGATCACAGATTCAAGGCCAGCCTCAGCAATTTAGTGAGACCCTCAGCAACTTAGTGTGACTCTGTTTTCAAACAAAAAATAAAAAAGGGCTGGGGGTGTAGCTTGGTGGTAGAACACCCCTGGATTCACTCTCCAGTACCAAAAAAAAAAAAAAAAAAAAAAGGCAGTCCTTTAGGGAATCACCCCAGCTTAAGGTAGAGGATGAGATCCATTCACAAAGGACATACAGACGAACCCTTGCTTCTGTTCTTCCAGACCATGACGGCGGACGATGTGGTGTGCACCAGAGTCTACATCCGAGAGTGAGGCCCAGAGCTGCCGGAGCCACTGTCCCCAACCCCTGCTCACAGCCCCGGGGCCGCTCCCCACCTACCCTCCACACTGTCCTAGACTAGTGCTTCTCTTTCTGTCACCTCTGGGTGTCGCGGGGAAGTCCCTCGCAGGGTCTTGTGTTGTTTGACCCCGTCTCCCCTGTTCTACACCAACAGCGAGGCCCCTCTCCATCGCCAGAGCCAGGGCCACCCATGCCCACACCCGCCCTGGCAGGGTCATTTCCCACGAGGGGCCCCAAGGGTCTGAGTGAGAAAGACCGGCTCTCTAGCTCCCACTCTTTGCCCCTGTAGTTGTTATGGTTTAGAATATTTATTTGTGAATTTTATTAAAAATGTTAAAAAACAAACAAACCACGTGCTCCAGTCTGGCTCATCAGTCAGGGTGGGTAGCTGGATCGCCGCCTGGCCTGAAATACAGAGTGAAGGGGAGGTAAATGTTAGCGTGTGCCATGCTGCCCTCATGCAATCCTAGTGACTCAGGAGGCTGAGGGAGGAGGATCACAGGTTTGAGGCTAGCCTCAGCAACATTTCGAGGCTTTCAGCAACCTAGTGAGACTCTGTTTACAAACAAGCAAACAAAAACACAACCAAAAAAGGTTGGTGAGAAGTTCAGGATTAGAATGACCCCGGGTTCAATCCCTAGTACAGCAATAAATAAACGTATAGCTGGAGGCTGGTGCCGGGGCCAATGGCCGGCATCGGAGCCTTCCGTGAGGCAAGGCCGCTACTGGGGCCTCCAAGGCCGGGATCGGAGCCTGCAGAGGAGTTAGGCTGGTGCCAAGGCCAGTGAGGCTGGGATTGGAGCCTGCCGTGAGGCAAGGCCGGTGCTGGGGCCTCCGAGGCCGGGATCGGAGCCAGCTGAGGGGTTAGGGCAGTGTTGGGGCCAGCGAGGCCAGAATCGGGGCCTCCCATGAGGCAAGGCCGCTGCTTGAGCCAGCAAGGTCTGGATCAGTCCACCGGGTAGCCAGGCCACTACTGGGGCCATCAAGAGTAGGATCGGTACTTGCAACGCGGCATGCACAGAGAAATATTGCAGAAAATAAAAACCAGATGCTCCCCCTAATCGGCAATAACTAGGAGGAAAGGGGAAACAGGAAGTGGTCGAGCTATAGAAAGGGCCCTATAGTGAAGCAGTTAAGGTGACCAATCAGAGGGTATGGAATAGGGGAGGATGGAGCCTCTTTAAAAAGCAGGAGGTACATAAACATACGTATCAAAGTTAATCACCAAACAAGCATGGGATCGAGGGAGGGGAAGGGAATGGGATGGGGACTGGATGAGGGCTAATTGGATGATGTGTGCTTGTATATCCTCTCAAGTCTTATATTCCAATGTGATGAATAATTACAATGCACCAATAAAAATAAATTTTAAAAATTTATTTTAGAAAACCCTTTTTCAATTTGTGCTTTCAGTATTTGAGTGCAGTGTACCAACATTGAGTATTATAATAAATTTGGCCAAAGAATGAAAAAAAAATGTATAGCTGGGCATGGTGGCGCATGCTTGTAATCCCAGCATTCGGGAGGCTGAGAGTGGAGGATCACAGTTTGCAGACAGCCTCAGCTACTTAGTAAGGGCATCTGCACTTTGGTGAGACCTGTTTCAAAATATAGAATAAAAAATAGGGCAGGGGGTATAGCTCAGAGGTCAAATGCCTCTGGGTTCCATCCCCAGACCCACTAAATAAATAAATAAATAAATAAATAAATAAATAAATAAATAAATAAATAAGCAAGCCGGACATGGTGGTTCACCCTTAAAATTGCAGTACTTGGGAGGCTGAGACAGGAGGATTGCAGGTTTGAGGACAGACTCAGCTATTTAGTGAGGCCCTCTACAACTCAGTGAGATCCTGTTTTAAAATAAAGAATAGAAACGTGTAATCCCAGCACTTGAGAGGTTGAGACAGGAGGATTTCACAGGTTCGAAGCCAGCCTCAGCTACTTAGTGAGGCTCTCAGCAACTTAGTGAGACCCTGTTTCCAAATAAAGTATAAAATAGGTCTGGGAGTATAGCCCAGAGGTAGAAAGCCCCTGGGTTCCACCCCCAGTACAACAAAAATAAATAAATAAATAAATAAATAAATAAAGACTAAAAAAATAAGGCTGAGGGTGTAGCTCGGAAGTAGAATGTCCCTGGGTTCCAGCCCCAGTGCTGTGAAAAAAAGAAAGAAAGAAAGAAAGAAAGAAAGAAAGAAAGAAAGAAAGAAAGAAAGAAAGGAAGGAAGGAAGAGGAAAATGAAGGAAGTAAAGAGAAGAGAAAAAGTTAATGTTTCAGCAGCTAGGGGCTGGATCAGACAGCAGGTAGAAATAGCCACCTCCTGCCCCTCTGGGCTGACCCCAAGTCCTCTCCCCCAGCCATCTTGGTCCCCTGCCCTGGTTTTCTGGGGCCATCTCCTCCTGACCTCTCAGCCTCTGGGCTGAGGGCGACTCCCGCCTCCTCTTCGTTTTCCACGGTGGTGACGCAGCTTCCTCCTTCAGCCGTCCCTTCTCTCCTCCCGCCTCAGTCTGTGGGTGACCCAGGCCTGGCCTTGTCTCCTGCATGTTCCCGATGAGCTCATCCACACCCGCCAGCTCCGCTCCCGCCCAGGTGTCTCGGTGAGAGGCTAACCTGGCTCTCAATCCTCTGAGGCCAGCCCATCTCTGCCCCCGTCCTACCTCCCTCATCCCTGCCTGGAAATCTCCCAGCCACCCTTGCTGTCCCTAGCTTCTAGGCCTTCCAAACTCCTGGTCCTCCCCCAGCCGCCGGAGTCTCCAGGTCTATACTAAGACTCCCAAATTCTACCACAGTTTCACTCAAACTCTCCCCTCCTCCCATGGGCCACACAGCCCTAGACCAGACCTTCTGGGTACTCACCTGTTTTAGTTTGTTTTTGTGGTATTGGGGATGGAGCCCAGGGGCATTTCTACCTCTGGGCTATGCTCCCAGACCTACTTTATACTTTATTTGGAAACAGCGTCTCACTAAGTTGCTGGGAGCCTCACTAAGTAGCTGAGGCTGGCTTCCAACATGTGCGATCCTCCGGTCTCAGCCTCCCAGGTGCTGGGATTACAAGCGTGCACCACCACGCCTGGCTACTCACCAGGTTTTTATTTTTTAATTTTTTCACCACTGAGGATTGAATCCAGGGGCACTACATTGAATACATTCCCCAGACCTTTTTTTTTTTTTTTTTTTAGTACTGAGGATTAAACCCATGGACATTCTACTTCCAAGCTCCACCTCAAGCCCTATATTTTGTTCTTTATTTTGAAACAGGGTCTCACTAAGTTGCAAAGGGCCTCACTTAGTAGTAGCTGAGGCTGGCCACAAACTTAAGATCCTCCTGGCTCAGCCTCCCAAGTACTGGCAAAAGCAGCGTGTGCCACCATGCCTGGCTTCCCAGACTTTTTATTTTTTTATTTTGAGACTAAGTTGCCCAAGCAGGCCTTGAACCTGCCATCTTCCTGTCTCAACCTCTACTAGCTGGGATTGCAGGTGTGTACCACCACAGCTTTGTGTGAGGAGGGCCTTGCTAAATTGTTGAGGCTGGCTTCGAACCTGCAATCCTCCTGTTTCAGCCTCCCAAATGCCAGCATTTGGAGGATCGTGGCCAGCCTCAGCTACTTAGTGAGGCCCTTCGCGATTCAGTGAGACCCTGATTCAAAATAAAAAACATAAAATAAGCCTGGGGATGTAGCAGAGAGGTAGAATGCCCCTGGGTTCCATCCCCAGTAGCAAAAATAAATAAATAAATAGGATTGAGGGTGTAGCTCAGAGGTAGAATGCTACTGGGTTCCATCCCCAGTACCACAAAAAAATTAACTAATTAATTAATTAAAATACACCTTAGCTGCCTCTCTACGTCCAGAACAAAGTCCAGGCTGGTATTAGAGATAGGCCCTGAGAGCCACTGCCTGTATTTAGTCCGTTGAGAAGGTTCTCCGCCTTCTCCACCCGCTGGCACTCCATTCTGCTCGGCCTTGCTCCCCTGGCTTCGCTGCCTCTGTCGGAGCCGCCCCTTCCTCAGCGAGCGCTGCCAGTGGCCACGCGTTGTGGCCTCTGTGTCTGCAGAGTAGCCTCCTCTTTTGCCAAAGCCGGGCGCCAAGGGTCTGGGCCTCCTGCTCTGTCCCATGAGAGTCGCAGTGGGCAGAGGTGGGGGAGCCTCCTGAGAGAACTCTTGGGGAAAGGAGTCCCCTCTCTGAGTTTCAGGGTGGGGAGAAGCAGGGCTCTTTTATTTATTTATTTTTTCACACAACTGCTGACTCTGGAGAGCCTCCCAGAAGCTGGGTGCACTGTTTGGTTCTGCGTTCTCTGGCCTCATGGGACTTGGGGGTAAGCAAGTCTTCAGTGGGGAAAGATGGACAATTCAATAGGACACGCAGAAGCCGAGCGTGGTGGTGCACGCTCGCAATCCCAGCACTGGGAGGCTGAGACAGGAGGATCCGGGTTTGTGGACAGCCTCAGTTAGTGAGGCCTCTGCAATTTAGTAGGACCCTGTTTCATTCAAAATAAAGCATAAAACATAAGGTTGGGAGTGCAGCTCAGAGATAGAATGCCCCTTGGTTCTCAATCCCCAGTAACACAATAATAATAATAATAATAATAATAATAATAATAATAATAAATAAATAAATGGGGCTGGGGGTATAGCTTGGAGGTAGAACCCCTGTTCAATCCCATTACAAAAGGAAGGAAGGAAGGAAGGAGGGCCGGGAGGGGGCCAGCCCGTGCAATCCACACCCTGTAGAGCCTAGGTGCCCTGAAGGGACCCGGAGAGGAGAAAGGACCCCAGGGCTGGGGTCAGAGGAGAGGGGCAGCCAGGCCTTCTGACCCCAGGTCTGGACAAAGAGCCGCTTAAGGACCGCAGCAGGCTCAAGATGGATGGGGCTGGGGCGCTAGCCCCTTTGTGGCGGGGGATGAAAGGAACAGCCCTCCCCTCCCCGCGGTGACCTCTGGAGCCTTCACTGAGGGCGGGCGAGGGGCCTGGAGGGCAGGGGAGGGCGCGAGCCCCACCAGGGGCATCTCGGGGTCGTCCCACCTGAGCCAAGTGGGCACCAGGCCTAGGGAGGGGCCCTGAGGGACTGGAGGGGGGTCCTTCACACGGGAAATGACCATGGAGAAAGTGGGTGTGTTCTGGGCCCAGTGGAGGGAGTTGAGAATGTGCTATGGCCCAAGGGTCCCCTGGCCAGATGACCCCCGCCCTGCACCGGCTGGCACTGCTTTCCTGACCCTTTGACTTCCTCTTGCCCTGTCCCCCTTGGCACTGCCAGTCGAGAAACCAGTTCTGTTCCTGCCCTGGATAAGGATCTCTGGGCGGCCTCTTCCCAGGCAGCAGCAGAAACCAGGCGGGCCTGCCCCCCACCCCCCACCCCACCCCTGCCTCCTGGCCACCCCTTCTCAAGTTCCTCCCAGGAGCAGGACGCCTAGTTCCCCAGCTGCCTTGTCTGTCTGTCTGTCTCCTCTCTGTAATGGGGGTTAAACATTAAACCTAGGGATATTACACTTCCAAGCTACATCCTCTGTTCTTCCTTCCTTCCTTCCTTTCTTTCTTTCTTTCTTTCTTTCTTTCTTTCTTTCTTTCTTTCTTTCTTTCTTTCCTTCTTTCTTTCTTTTTTTTTTTTTGTATTGGAGATTGAACCCAGGAGCATTCTATCTCCTCCAAGCTACACTCCAGCCCTATTTTTTTATTTTTATTTTATTTATTTTGGTGGTACTGGGGTTCCTGGAAACCCTTCTGCCTTGGGGCTACACTCCCAGACCTATTTTTTTATTTGGAAACAGGATCTCTTAAGCCAGCATGGCTGGCTTCAAACTGTGAGATCCTCCTGCCTCCGCCTCCCAAGCACAGGGATTACAAGTGTACGCCACCACGCCCGGCTTTATTTTTTATTTTGAAATGGTCTGAGTTGCAAAGGGCCTCACTAAGTAGCAGGGAGGCTGCCCTTGAACCACGATCCTCCTGTCTCAGCCTCCCTAATGCTGGGATTACAAGCGTTCACCACCACACCCAGCTATACCCTCTGTCCTTTTTATTGTTTTACTTTGAGGCTAAATTGCTGAGGCTGGCCTCTCACTTGAGATCCTCCCGTTACTCTTTCTAGAAGGATGGACCTAGAGGGCCCCTTCCTTCTCTTCTACAGCTCCACCTCCCAAGAAATGTACCCACATCTGTCTAACCTCCTCCTGTGAGCCTTCCCCACTCCCCCTCCAAGAGAAGTCCTGTGTATAAGGCAGGGTCCCTCCCATGGGTGTCCCAGGAGGCTGGAACTCCTACTCCACTCCCCAGCCGCCTCTGTTCTCCTCAAACCACCACAGCTGTCCTCGCCAATGGCACAGCAGGGCCAGCCCGTGCTCAGTAACTGGCGCCAAAGAGGGTCGGGTGAGACAGGGCTGACCCCGCTTAACCCCAGCCTGCTCCCCTTCTGCTCATCACTCATTCCCAAGTGACATTCTCTCCCTCTCTCTCTCTCTCTCTCTCTCTCTCTCTCTCTCTCTCTCTCTCTCTCTCTCTCTCTCTGAACCCAGGGACATTCTACCTCCGAGCTATACCACCAACCTAACTTTTATTCTTTTTTTTTTTTTTTGTGGGTCTGGAGATAGAACTCAGGGGCATTCAACCTCCAAGCTACACTCCCTGCCGTATTTATTTTATTATTTATTTTGAAACAGGGACTCACTAAGTTGCGGAGGGCCTCACTAAGTAGCTGAGACTGTCCACAAACCGCGATCCTCCAATCACTGCCTCCCAAATGCTGAGATTAAAAGCGTGCACCACCACGCCTGGCTAATTTTTATTCTTTATTTTGAAACAGGGTCTCACTAAGTTGCAAAGGACCTCACAAAGTGGCGAGGCTCTCCGTGAACCTGTGATCCTCTTGTCTTAGCCTCCCAAATGCTGGGATTACAGGGCTGTGAAATCATCAGCTTTTCTTCAAGGCCCCTGGGATCTGGCCACTCACACTGAGAGCAGGGAGACCCCATAGCAAAGGGGAGGGAAACCAGCCAGGCGTGGTGGCCCATGCGGTTTGTAATCCCAGTACTTGGGAGGCTGAGACAGAAATGTAGTGGCTCTCGGCCAGCCTCAGCTACTTAGTGAGGCCCTCCACAACTTAGTGAGACTCTGTTTCAAAATAAAGAATAAAAAAATAGGGCCAGAGGTGTAGCTTGGAGGTAGAATGTCCCTGGGTTCAATCCCCAGAGCCTCCTAAAAATGTAGGGGGCCGGGACTCTGGAAGCCCTTTGTGTGTGTGTGTGTGTGTGTGTGTGTGTGTGTGTGTTACTGGGGATGGAGCCCAGTGGCATTCTATCTCCTGGCTATAGCCCCAGCCCTGTTTTATTCTGTATTTTGAAACAGTGTCTCACTGGGTTGCAAAGAGCCTCATTAAGTACTTGAGGCTGTCCCCAAACTGCAAACTAAGATCCTCCTGTTTCAGCCTCCCAAATGCTGGGATTTTAAGCATGCGCCACCACACCCCGCTAGTCCGGGGCAATTCTTGAGCAGTGTGGGACCTGGCCCCCTCCCTCCCGGGAATTCTAGTGTCAGCGAGACTGTGCCCCTAGCTGGTAACTCCCTTCCTACAGTCCAGGGGAAACTTCAGAAGCTGGGAATTCTAGAACCACAGGGCAGAGGCCCAGAAGGAAGGGACCTCCTTTGGGATCATGCTTGTCCTTAGTACAAAAGGAAGCCAGTCCATGAGGACCTCAGAGGGGCACGGCCAGGTGGGAAGGGGCCACCCAAGGGACACATAGGAGGGACTGCGTGGTCCAGCACAAACCAACTTGGTCCCAACAGGTGTGGGCTAGACCCCTTCGTATCCTCTAACTCTATAGCCAGGGGAAGTTTCTTTTCTTTTTTTTTCTTTTTTTTTTTTTTTTGCAGGTCTGGGGATGGAACCCAGGGGCATTCGACCTCCGAGCTACACGCCCTGCCCTATTTTTTTATTCTTTATTTTGAAACCGGGTCTCACTGAGTTGCAGAGGGCCTCACTAAGAAGCTGAGGCTGTCCGTGAACCGCGATCCTCCTGTCTCAGCCTCCCAAATGCTGGATTTACAAGCGTGCGCCGCCACGCCCGGCTTGGAAGTTTCTTAAAGTAGAAAACAAAACAAAACAAAACAGTTCTTCCCATAGTCTAACTCTTGGCTCTCAGTTTGGAATGGCAGGCTGCTGCCTCTGTGAGGCCTGGCAGGCCCAGGGTACTTCAGGCTCGGGTGGGGATTAAAAGCTGAAGTTTTGCCAGGCGTGGTGGCTCATGCTTGTAATCCCAGCACTGGGGAGGCTGAGAAAGGAGGATCATGGTTTGTGGACAGCCTCAGCTACGTAGTGAGGCCCTTTGCCACTCAGTGAGACCCTGTTTCAAAATAAAGCATAAAAAATAGGGCTGAGGTTGTAGCTTGGAGGTAGAATGCCCTGGGTTCCATCCCCAGTACCGAAAAAAAAAAAAAAAAAAAAAGAGCTGTAGTTTTAGGAACGGTCTGAGGGCAGGGGTCCTGGGCTCAGTCCCCATCCACCTGGAGAGCAAGAGCCACCCTCCCCTAGCCTTGCTTGGGTCAGGAAGGACACAGGAGATTCATCAGAGGTCCAACTACAATATCTTAGCCACCCAGGAATGTTCTTGAGTATCAGAGGAGTCAGGGCTAGCTAGGTGTCGTTGTGGTGTTTGCTTTTGATTCCAGTATTTGGGAGACCAAGACAGGAGAACCATAGCAGGTTTGAAGCTGATCTCAGCAACTTAGCAAGACCCTGTTTCAAAATAAAAAATAAAAAAGGAGCTGGAATCCAGGCATGGTGGAGCATGCTTGTAATCCCAGCATTTGGGAGGTTGAGACAGGAGGACCACAGTTTGTGGGCAGCTTCAGCTACTTAGTGAGGCCCTTTGCAACTCAGTGAGACCCTGTTTCAAAATAAAGAATAAAACAGGGAATGCCCCTGGGTTCCATCCCCAGTACCGGGGTGGGGGGGGTTGGATGTGGTGTGCACACTTGTAATCTCAGTGCTTACGAGGCTGAGACAGGAGGATCACAGTTCACAGCCAGCCTCAGCTACTTAGTGAGGATCTCTGCAACTTAGTAAGACCCTGTTTCAAAATAAAGAATAATAAGCCGGGTGTGGTGGCACACACTTGTAATCCCAGCATTTGGGAGGCTGAGACCAGAGGATCGCGGTTCGCGGACAGCCTCAGCTACTTAGCGAGGCCCTTTGCAACTCGGTGAGACCCTGTTTCAGAATACAGAATAAAAAATAGTTCTGGAGGTGTAGCTCGGAGGTAGAATGCCCCTGGGCTCCATCCCCAGTAACACACACACACACACACACACACACACACGAATAAACAATAGGGCTGGGGGTGTAGCTTGGAGATAGAATGCCCCTGAATTTCATTGCCAATACTGAAAAAAAAAAAAAAAAAAAAAGTTGAGTCATTCAGCGAAACTGTCCTGCAACCATTCTTCAGTCCGGGGCCCCTTAATCTGAAACCAGCCAAGGAACTGTAGAAACAGAGACAGAATGGTGAAGCCGTCTTATCCGGTACCCTGTCTCAGGGCCAGGGCACATGTTACAACCCAGGCTTTACCAAGGAGAGTCACCAGACTCAGAGGAAGAGACAGGAGAATTGCAGGGTTTTTTTTTTTTTTTTTATCTTGTTTTGGTGATATTGGGGATGGAACCCAGGGGCATCCTACCCTTGAGCTACACCCCAGCCCTAATTTTTTGTTCTTTATTTTGAAACAGGATCTCACTAAGTAGCTGAGGCTGGCCGCGAACCTGGGATCCCTCTGTCTCAGCCTCCCAAGTACTCCAAGTACAGCCGGCGTGTGCACCACGCCCGGCTCTGCCCTATCCTCTTCTTTTCCTCCCTCTGGTCTTCTAGTCCACTGGTGGCCCCCACTGGAGCCCACAAGGCCAGGGAGCTTGGGTTAGCCAGGGCCATCAGCTCAGGAGATAACGACACCTCCCTTTCTCCCCGGCTGCCCTGGATAGACCAACATCCCTTCCACAGTCTCTCCTATTCATCTGGTCACCCTCAGACCTGCTCACCCTTAATGCATTCTCCCTACAAATTCTCCTTGTCCCACTCGGACCCTGAACTTGAGCAGGAATACAGCTGGACCCCAAGCGCCATCAACGGAGCAGGCTAGAGTGCCTGTGTCCTCGCGCCACCTAGTGGTGCCTTTAGATATTGCACCACCACACCTCCACCTGTCTGGAGGGAGCTCGGCCTCTTGAGGTCCTGGGCTGGGGCAGGAATTCAGAAAGCTCTCAGGAGGCGCAGCAGTACTGGTCCCTGCGGGTGAGTCGGCCTTCTGGGCCGCGTCCTGGCCTCCTCCTCCGCTGGTGGTCAGGAGCCTGCTCCTTTTCCTTCGCATTATTCTGCTACATCGATCGCTTTTTGTTTTGTTTTGTTTTGCTTTTTGCAGTACTGGGGATGGAACCCAGGAGCATTCTACCTCCGAGCTACACTCCCAGCCCTATTATTCTTTTCTTTCTTTCTTTCTTTCTTTCTTTCTTTCTTTCTTTTTCTTTCTTTCTTTCTTTTTTTTGCAGTACTGGGAATGGAACCCAGGGGCATTCTATCTCTGAGCAACACCCGCAGCCCTATTTTTCAGACTTTATTTATTTATTTTTTTTGTATCACTGAGTTGCGAAGGGCCTCGCTAAGTAGCTGAGGCTGTCCACTAACTGTGATCCTATGGTCTCAGCCTCCTGAATGCTGGGATTACAAGTGTGCACCACCATGCCCGGCCCCAGCCCTATTTTTTATTCTTTATTGTGAAACAGGGTCTCACTGAGTTGCAAAGGGCCTCACTAAGTAGCTGAGGCTATCGTGAACCGCGATCCTCCAGTCTCAGCCTCCCAAATGCTGGGATTACAAGCGTGTGCCACCATGCTCAGCTTCATCGATTGTATTTCACAGGGCAAGACAATCCTTCCTTGAAACTCACTTCTAAGCCTCTTGTTTTGGTCCAAAGAACCCTCTGGACAGGAATAGCAGCTCTCCAGAGACGACGACAGGAGAGCCCTGGGCCAGGCATGGTGGCGGCACACCTGGAATCCTAGTGAATGGAGAGACTGAGGCAGGAGGACCACAAGTTCGGGGCCACTTAGGAGACCCTGTCTCAAAATACAAATAGAAAGGGCCAGAGGTGCAGCTCTGGTAAAACATTCCTGGGTTCAATCCCCAGTCCTGCAAAATAAGTAAATGAATAAATAGGAGGAGGGCGCTGGGATTATGGCTTGTTTCTAGACAGTGTGTGTGTGTGTGTGTGTGTGTGTGTGTGTGTGTGTGTGTGTGTTGTGGTACTGGGGATGGAACCCTGGGGACATTCTACTGCTGAGCACCCCCAGCCATAGTTTTTATTCTTTATTTTGAAACCGGATCTCACTGAGTTGCAGAAGGCCTCACTAAGTAGCTGAGGCTGTCCACAAACCGTGATCCTCCTGTCTCAGCCTCCCAAATGCTGGGATGACAAGCGTGCACCACCATGCCCAGCCTTTTAATTTTAATTTTATTTTTCTGAGACAGGGTCTTGCTAAGTCTGCATGCTGGCCTCCAACCTGTGACCCTCCTGCCTCATCCTGCTGAGTTGCTGGGATTACATCTTGTATCTGTCGATCGCTTACGGCCTTTTTACTTTTTTAGACAGCCCCTGCACTGCACTGGCTCATCATATGTATGTGCACTGCTAAAGCTCCCAGAACTTCTTTGCTAGACAGGCTGTACTTATGGGTTGTCTTTCCTGTCCCCTTCTTATGCTATTGGCTTTCAGAAACCTGATACAGAATTTTACATTTGTCCCTATCAAATATCATCTGGTTCATTTTTTCCTATTCTGTGAAAATCTAACTCTTAGTTTCTACATAATCTGTAGCTTTAACAAACATGGCTTTTATATTTCAAAATTCAAGGCTTTAATCAAAACTGTTCATTAAGCCACACGTGGTGGCGCACGCTTGTAATCCCAGCATTCGGGAGGCTGAGACTGGAGGATGGCGATTCACTGGCCAGTCTCAGCTACTTAGTGAGGCCCTTTGCAACTCAGTGAGACCTTGTTTCAAAATAAAGAATAAAAAATAGGGCAGGGGGTATCTCTCAGAGGTAGAATGTCCCTGGGTTCCATCCCCAGTACCCTCCAAAAAGAAAAATACAGCGCCAATTGTGCCCCCCACACCCCGGCCCCCAGTCGGCCTTTGGTGTTTCCAGGCAGGAGGGCACAGTCCCCCAATGTCTTTGATGCTTGGGGAACCCTCGTAGAGCTAAATTGCATTCCCCTGAGCAGAGATTCCTCTCCCAAAGATCCCCTCCTTCCTGAGCCTCCTCCCCAGCTCTGCTTCCCCTTTTCTCTACATACCCCAGGTCCCCTGGGTCCCTCACCACCCAGCTCAGGGACTGACCCCATCCGGAAGCCCTCCCCAACTCCTCCCCCACTCGGCCACTCCCCTGCTTCCTGAACTACAAAGTCTTCAAAAGGATGTTTTGCCGGTTAAATCGGATCATGTAAACAGAGCGTTAGAACAGAATTCCCTGCATGAGCGGCCTCTGTCAACTTGGGCCAAGGAGAGCCTTTAGCTGCCTCTGGGTTCCGCTTTCTCTCCGGGACCCGACTTTCCAGAGACCAGCACCAGGGGACGCTCTCGACCCAAAATTCCCGACCCGAGACAGGATCGGCTGCCCTTCCCCGAGCGCAGGGGAATTTCCTACAGCCCAGAGGCCTCAGCCGCCAATTGCAAGAGTTGTAGGAAGGATGGACGTGAGGCTGGGGACAATGGTCTTGAGCCTACGACGTCCAGGTCTCCCTTCTCTGATGGAGAGCGCGCCAGGAGGGAGTCTGCGTGCACGCGCGGTGCTGAGAGCCTCGCACTGACAGACTGGTTCTTCCTGGAGAGACTGCATCTCTCCACCTCTCCCAATTTGCCAAAAACCTGGCCCCATTCAACCATTTAACAGCCAGTGAGATTTGTGGATGAGGAAACGGATTCTTAGAGGTTCCATGAGTGACAGCTCTCTTGAGCGTGGGAAGAGTGAGGCCACACCCACACCCACACACACGCCACTCCTTTCTTTCTTTCTTTCTTTCTTTCTTTCTTTCTTTCTTTCTTTCTTTCTTTCTTTCCTTCTTTGTTTCTTTCTTCACTGGGGATTGATTGAACCCAAGAGCATTACACCTCCAAGATATACCCCTAGCTCAGTGTGTGAGAGATACTGGGGATGGAACCCAGGGCCTTCTACCTCCGGGCTACACCCCCAGCCCTATTTTTTATTCTTTTTCTTTGGAAACACAGTCTCGCTCAGTTGCAGAGAGCCTCACTAAGTAGCTGAAGCTGGCCGCACACCTGCCATCCTCCCGTCCTGGCCTCCCAAGTGCTGGGATTACAAGTGCCCGGCCTCCAGCCACATTGTCTTCATATTTTCGAAACAGGGTCTCTCTAAGTTGCTGGGAGCCTCCTAAACTGCTGTGATCCTCCTGTCTCAGCCTCCCAAGGACTAGGATTCTAGGCGCCTGCCCCACACACGGCTCCTCCTAAGCCTTTAACGGGGTTAACAGCCTCCTTCCTCAGAAAGCCTCCACCGTCGGTCGGACAGCACCCCTGAGGCTCCTTTAGTTGCAGACTTAGGGACCAGGGACCCGGCTGCGTGCTTAGGTCGGGCTCTTAGGGGTTAACGCCTGGGTCCGCCCCTTTCCCGGGGCCGGGCTGGCGGGAGCATGAATAGCGGCGCTCCCTCTCCCGACCCCTAGTCGCTGCGGCAGCTCCCGCCCCGCCCCGTCGTAGCCCCCGTCGGTTCCTTCCTTTTTCTTTTTTGCCCTAAGGGCTCCGAGCGCCGATCCCTTCTCCCGGCGGCGTCCGTCCACCCTCCGGGGCCAGAGCAGAGGATGGAGGGCTGCGCGGGGGAGGAGTCCTTCCAGATGTGGGAGCTCAACCGGCGGCTGGAGGCCTACCTGGCCCGGGTCAAGGCGCTGGAGGAGCAGAACGAGCTGCTCAGCGCCGAGCTGGGCGGGCTCCGGGCGCAGCCGGGCGAGGCGTCCTGGCGGGCCCGCGCCGACGGCGAGCTGGCCGCCCTGCGGGCGCTGCTGGACGAGCGCTGGCGGGAGACGCACGCGGCCCAGGTGGAGCGGGACCACCTGGCGGAGGAGCTGGAGGGCGTGGCGGGCCGGTGCCAGCAGCTGCGGCTGGCCCGGGAGCGCGCGGCCGAGGAGGCGGCCCGCAGCCGGCGCGCCGTCGAGGCGGAGCGGGGCGCGCGGAGCCGCCTGAGCAGCCGCGCTGCGGAGCTGGAGCGCGAGCTGGAGGCCCTGCGCGCCGCGCACGAGGAGGAGCGCGCCGCCCTGCACGCCCAGGCCGCCCGGGCCCCCCGCGGGCCCCCCGCGCCGCCCCGCGGGCCCCCCGCGCCGGCCCCCGAGGTGGAGGAGCTGGCCCGGAGGCTGGGGGAGGCGTGGCGCGGGGCCGTCCGCGGCTACCAGGAGCGCGTGGCGCACATGGAGACCTCGCTGGGCCAGGCCCGGGAGCGGCTGGGCCGGGCGGTGCAAGGCGCCCGGGAGGGCCGCCTGGAGCTACAGCAGCTCCAGGCCGAGCGCGGCTGCCTCCAGGAGCGCAGGGAGGCCTTGGAACAGAGGTTGGAGAGTTGCTGGCAGGAGCGGCTGCGGGCCACCGAGAAGTTCCAGGTGAGGAGGCTGTGCCCTGGGGTGAGCCAGGCGCTCCAGGTCCCCAGGATAGACAAAAGGGCACCGGGTGGCTGCTGATGCAGGCTGGAGCCACTACTCAGAAAACCCATCCTGGGTGCCCCAGCCCCTTAAGGCCCATCTGGGAGGTGGTGGACTAGACGGGCATTCAGAAACCTCTTGAAGTACTTTGCCTTGGGAAGGCAGGCAGGCTCAAGACCCTTTGCCCCTGCGATGGCATCTTCTCTCAGAGGGTCCCCTCAGACTTCTCCCTCGGTTGCTGTCACTCAGAAAGAGCTGAACTAATTACAGCCGGCGTGGTGGTGCACGCTTCTAATCCCAGCATTCAGGAGGCTGAGACGGGAGGATCGAGGTTCTCGGACAGCCTCAGCTACTTAGTGAGGCCCTTTGCAACTCAGACCCTGTTTCAAAAAATAAAGAATAAAAAGTAGGGCTGGCCATGTAGCTCAGAGGTAGATGCCCCTGGGTTCAATTCCTTGTCTGTCTGTCTGTCTGTCTGTCTCTCTCTCTCTCTCTCTCTCTCTCTCTCTCACACACACACACACACACACACACACACACACACACACACACACGGCCAGGCACCTCCTCTCTCAGCCTTGGCTAATGGCCTGGCCTGTCTGGACCTCCACCTGCCCCTCAGGAGGCTCCAGGGCCTCAGGTGAGTGGCCACCGGCTGCTGTCCCTGTCTTGGCTTCTTAGCTCCCTGGAGAACATTCCAGAGACCTGGGATAGCTCCCCCCTCCCCCCGCACAGATGTCACCAACAGCTGAGAAAACAGACTCTTGTCTGGGCCAGACAGAGGTCTTGCCATGATCATCCCCCCAACTCCTCCTCTCAGAGGAGAAGATTCCAGAACAAGTGGGAAGCAGAGCCCGTGAGACCAGCGTGGGAGACAGCGCAGGGCCCGGCTTAGGCTTCCAGCCTCCTCATTAATTGTGTTTCCTTCTGCTTCTACTTTACCGTGCTCTCTGTAAACCATCTCCTCCCTCCTCCTTCACCCCCACTTCCTGTGGGAGTCCCTTCTGAGCCACAGCGCTACCATTTAATCCTATTCCCCGGGGGGAAGCCAGGCATGGGATGAGGGCCCTATGCTCATCTGGGGGCCGGGCAGGGGTCCCCTGGGCAGAGGTGGACTGGGAGGATGGCCTTCAGCAGCTGAGGGACCCTGGCTGACCAGCTCTGGCCTGTTCTGCAGCTGGCCGTGGAGGCCCTGGAGCAGGAGAAGCAGGGTCTCCAGGGTCAGATCGCCCAGGTCCTGGAAGGTCGGCAGCAGCTGGCGCACCTCAAGATGTCCCTCAGCCTGGAAGTGGCCACATACAGGTAGGGCTGGCTCCCAACCGGCTCAGGCACATATGCCAGGCAGGCACACCTGAGGGGTGCTGTTATGGCGACCCGGGACTCTGAACTGGTCATGTCTACACTGGGACCTGTCCCACCCGAGCCCACCTGTTGTGGTGCCCAGGAAGTCCTGTGAGCAGAGGGGACCCTGCCTAGTGGCACTGCTGGGGAAGGGAATCGACATTCAGACCTTTCCCCAAGGGGCTGAAACCCGGGGCCTCTGCACTTGTGCTCACAACTGGGCAACTTCAGAAAAGAGACCTTGAGCTGCGCACACTTGTAATCTCAGCATTCGGCAGGAGGATCCGGGTTTGTGGACAGCCTCAGCGATTTAGTGAGGTCCTTTGCAACTCAGTGAGACCCTACTCCAAAATAAAGAATAAAAAATAGAGCTGGGGGCCAGGCGTGGTGGCTTGTAATCCCCGCACTTGGGAGGCAGAGACAGGAGGATAGTGCTGGTTCGGAGCCAGCCTCCCTGGCTTAAGAGACCCTGTTTTAAAAAAAAAAATATATATATATATATGTGTGTGTGTGTGTGTGTGTGTGTGTGTGTGTGTGTGTGTATGTATATAAAATAGGTCCGGGAGTGTAGCCCGGAGGTAGAAGGGCTTCCAGGAACCCCAGTACCACCAAAATAAATAAATAAATAAATAAGGCTGGGGGTGCAGCTCAGAGGTAGAATGCCCCTGGGTTCCATCCCCAGCACTGAAAAAAAAAAAAAGAAAAAGACCTTGAAGCCAGCTAGAGGCCATGCCTGTCATCCCAGTACATGGAAGACTGAAACACAAGGATTGCAGGTTTGAGGCCAGTCTCAGCAGCGTAGCAAGGTACGCTGTAACTTAGTGGGACTCTTTCAAAATTAAGAAATAAAAATAAGCCTGGGGGTATAGCTTAGAGGTAGAATGCCCAAGGGTTCAATCCCTAGTACCACACATACAAACACACAAAATAAAAACGAGACATTGAGCCGGGCGTGGTGGCTCACGCTTGTAATCAATCCCAGCATTTAGGAGGCTGAGACAGGAGGATGGCGGTTCACAGCCAGCCTCAGCTACTTAGTGAGGTCCTCTGCAACTCAGTGAGACCCTGTTTCAAAAGAAAATAATAATAGTAATAGGGCTAGGGGTGTATGTCAGAGGTAGAATACTCCTGGGTTCCATTCCCAGTGCTGAGAGAGAGAGAGAGAGAGAGAGAGAGAGAAGAGAAAGGGAGAGAGAGTCTTTAAAAGCAGACTTGTCATCTATCCTGGGCACATACTTGTTTAGGGGTGGGGACCAGGCTGGACTGGGTGACCTCCCAGGCCCCTTCTGGCCTGAATGTCAGGGCTCTGCCTCCTCTAGAGCACTGGCCCTGCCCAGCCTGCTGGGCGAAGGCTGAGTGGGGCTAACCCCTCTCGCCTCTTGCCTCTCACCTCTTGCCTGCTGTGTGGCTCCAGCAAAGCCCAGGTCTCTGCTGGGAAACTCGGCCCTCACTGGCTGAGGATCCTTTTGATGGAGCCTGAGGAAGGGGCTTTGCAACTTGTTAGGGCAGCTTATACCAAGCCACAGGGCGGGGTCCAGGTCTGGACAAGGCAATTAGGGTAGGACCCCTTCCTCGAGTCAACAAGCTCTGGGAGGAAAGGGGAGGAGGGTCTCCCCAAGAAAGAAGGTCAGTGAGTGTCTCAGAGGGATGAGGGAAGAGCGGGTCCACCTGTACAGGGCACAGAGCTCAGGGCATGATGCTACCTTAAGAAGGATAGAGGGAGCCAGGCATGGGCACACACTTGTAATCCCAGCACTTGGGAGGTTGAGACAGGAGGATTGGGGTTCACAGACAGCCTCAGCTGCTTAGTGAGGCCCTCTGCAACTTAGTGAGGCTCTTTCAAAATGAAGAATAAAAAAAATGGGGCTGGGGGTGTAGCTCCGAGGTAGAATGCCCCTGGGTTCCATCCCTAGGATCACAAAAAGTAAAAATAAAATTAAAATCATAATTTTTTAAAGGGCTAAGGGGCATTGCTCAGAGGTAAAATGCCCCTGGGTTGAATCCCCAGGAGAGAGACAGAGACAGAGACAGAGACAGAGACTGGCTATAGTACGTTCAAACCAGTCCCAGAGCCCCTGAGGTCAGAGGTGGAGAACTGGAGAATGGATATTCAGAATAATGTGTTTCACTGATTCATCCTCTCACCCCACCCCCTCAAGTCAGCCCCTCAGGGCACAGAGAGAGGGGCCTGGATGCGAAGGCCTCCCTGCTCTGGAGGGGCTTGGGGCCCTGAGTGCTTAGAGATCCCAAGAGAGGGCCTTGCCCCTGTCAAAGCTGTGTGAGGGAGGGTCGGGCAGGCCTGAGGAATGTAACCGCTGGTGGGAGAGGCTTGAAAAGGATTTGCAGAGGGCGCTGAATTCGTTGGCTTTTGTCCACATTGCAGGCTTGGGGGCCCCAAGGGAGGAGGAGGGAGCCCATCCCTTGGGAACAGCCAGAGAATTCCCACTTCCCCTGAGAAGCCCCCCTTTCAAACCCTCCAGATGGCCAGAGGACAAAGGCAGAGATTAGCATGAGAATCGGCCCCCCACCCGCGGATGAGGTCATCTCGGCTGCTGGGAGGAGGAGGAGCTGGTCTGGGCTACTGTGGGCCAGTGGGGGGGGGGGGCTCTGCATCCCACCGTGTGGGAATCTGCTGTTGTGTCTGTGAGGTCCCGTGGTGTGTGTGTGTGTGTGTGTGTGTGTGTGTGTGTGTGTGTGTGTGTGTAAGAGACAGACAGACACTGAGTGACTAAGCAGGTGATGTCTGTGACCATGCGATCTGCCCCCCAGTCTCCATAGGCAGCTTCTGTGTGACAGCGGTTAAGGGTGCTCTGAACACTCAAGGTCAACCCGGGCTTCCCCAGCCTGCTTACCTGCAGGCCAGAGTACCCCAGGCTGACCCCATTTTCCCTCCCTCCTCCGCAGGACGCTTCTGGAGGCTGAGAACTCCCGGTTGCAGACACCTGGCGGCAGTTCCAAAGTTTCCCTCAGCTTCCAGGGTAAGAGCCCAGGAGTCAGATACTTAGAAACGCTGCCCTCTTTCTCTTACCCAGACAGACCTTTCCCAAGTGGCACCAAGTTTCCACTTCTTGGTCCCCAGAGCACACTCTCAGCTTAGCCAGAGTGTGCTAAGCTGTGCGCCCCCCCCCCCCAATGGCTAGCGTGTACTGAGACTGTTTCTTCCTCCTCTGCCTTTCCAGACCCCAAGCTGGAGCTGCATTTCCCTGGGACCCCAGAGGGCAGGCGTCTGGCACCTCTGTTCCCTGCCCTCAGCCCGCCGCCCCTCCCCTCTCCCCTGCCTAATATCCTTGAACCACCGACACCAGCCTTTCTGAAGAGCCAAGAATTCCTCCAGGCCCAGACCCCGACATTGGCCAGCACCCCCATCCCACTCACACCTCAGGCTCCCTGTCCTGCTACAGATGTGGAGGTCGGAGCCCAAGATGCCCCTGTCTCCCAGCTCCAGCCACAGGGTGAGAGGCAGCAGGCTCCAGAGCCCCTGTGGGAGGAAGCCAAGGTGGGCCTGCCTGCCTGTGTCCTCCCAGGACCAGAGGAGCCTGGGGGTGCAGGCCAGGTCCCTGGGGATCAGACCCCCCTGGCTCCACCCCTCAGCCCTGACTATTCCAGTCTAGAAGCTAAAGATCGAGAACCCAGTGGGTCTAGAGTGTCCGGCATATTCCAGGAGCAAGGTGCAGGGCAAATCTGGGGGCCGGTAGAAAAAGAAGCAGCCATAGAGGTCAAAGCAGTGAGCAGCCTGCAGCAGCAAGCACAGCAAGAAGTTCTGGACTTGAACAAAATCCAGGACTCCCGGGGTCTTTCAGAAAAAGAAACCCCGAAGGCTCTGGGCAAGAAGATCCAAGAGCCACCAATGCCGGAAAAGGAAGATCAAAAATCGCTGATGTCTTTAGAAGATGAGAACTTAGAAACAATAAAAAGTCTAGAAGAAGAAAATCGAGAGCTATCAAAGTCTTTTGAAGAAAACAAAATAGAGGCAGAGAGATTTCTAGAGAAGGAGGCTCCTGAAATACCTAAGCCTATAGGAAAAGAGGACCCACAAACATTGCGGTCCTTAGAAGAGGAGAATCAAGAACTAATGTCTCTGGAAGGTAATCTAGAGACAGCGGTATTTCCAGGAAAGGAAAACCAAAATTTGGTGAGGTCTCTCGAAGAGGAAAAATTAGAGTCTTTGCGAGCTCTTGAAAAGGAGAACCAACAGCCTCTGAGATCTCAAGAAGCAGAGGAACAGGAGACACAGGAGTCCCTGTGGACTCATCTTGAAGATCAAAATGGGGAGAACTTTAGACCACTTGAAAAAGAGAACCAGGAGCCACTGAAGGCTCTAGAAAAAGAGGACCAGGAGACTGTTAAACCTCCAGAAAGAGAGAATCAGGAGACACTGAGAGCTCTAGAAGAAGAGGATCAGAAGATTGTGAGATCTCTAGAAAATGAGAATCAAGAGACACTAAGGGCTGTAAAAGAAGAGGATCGAAAGATTGTGAGATCCCCAGAAAAAGAGAATCAGGAGATACTGAGGACTCTAGAAGAAAATAATCAGAATGTTATGAGATCTCCAGAAAAACAGAATCAAGAGATACTGAGGACTCTAGAAGAAAATGATCAGAATGTTGTGAGAACTCCAGAAAAAGAGAATCAGGAGACATTGTGGGCTCCAGAAGAAGAGGATCAGAATGTTGTGAGAACTCCAGAAAAAGAGAATCAGGAAACATTGTGGGCTCCAGAAGAAGAGGATCAGAATGTTGTGAGAACTCCAGAAAAAGAGAATCAGGAGACATTGAGGGCTCTAGAAGAAGAGGATCAGAATGTTGTGAGAACTCCAGAAGAAGAGAATCAGGAGACCTTGAGGGCTCTTGAAGAAGAGAACCAGAGTGTGGTGAGATCTCCGGAAAAAGAGAATCAGGAGCCACCGAGGACTCTAGAAGAAGATAAGCAAGAAATACTGAGACCTATTGAAAAAGAGACTCAACAGTTGAGGGCTCTAGAGGAAGAAGACAAAATGACATTGGGACCTCTAGAAAAGCTAAATCAAGAGCCACTTAAGTCTCTTGATAAAGACCAGGAGCTAGTTAGCTCTATTAAAAAAGAGAATCAAGAGTTGTTTTCACTGAAAGGAGAGAGTGGAGAGGCAGTTAGATCTTTAGAAACAGAGAACCCAGAACCATTGAAGTCTGCAGGAAAAGAGGACCTGGAAATACTGAAATCTCTAGAAACTCAAGAACTACTGTGGCCTCTAGAAGAAATGAACAGGGGGACGATGAAACCTCTAGAAAAGGAAATCCAAGAGCCACTGGAATCTGAGGAAGAGAACCAAGAGACACCAAGGCCCCTAGCAGAGGAGAGTCAAGAATCACCCATATCTCTGAGGGAGCAGAACCTGGAGAGTTTGAGTTCTCCAGAAGAGGCAGAGAATGAAAGTCAAAGTGCTCTGGAGGAGGAAGAGAGCCCAGGGGAGGGAGAGAACGGAGAGTCACTGAGGTCTTTGGAGAGTAAGGGGCAGGGGCTGCAGAGGTGGGAGGATGTGGTGGTGGAGGGCTGGGGACTGGGTCAGGGAGCCCCCCCTGAGGGAGCTGCTGTGGAAAATGAGGCTGAGGCAGAGCTGGGTCTGAGCAAGCAGGATGGGGAGGAGGCAGAGGAGGCTGCATGGCCCATGGCCACAGGGGAGGTATGGAGTGCAGGGAGCCCTGGGCCCCAAGAGCAGAGGGGGCCAGCTGAGGGGACCAGCGGGACGGGAGGCACCGAAGGCCTCCAGGGTCCTGTAGGACAACCAGAGCAGGTGGAGACCTTCCGAGGAATCCCACAGCCAATCCAGGCTATGGCTCCAGGGGGTGACCAAGGCTTTCCAGAAGTCTCTCTGGGGTCAGAGGCAGCCTGGGGTGAGTCTGCTGCTGGAGCCCAGCTGGGGCTGGAGCAAGGGCAGGGAGGGCCGGAGGACCCAGGCCGAGAGGGTGCAGGGCCGCCATGCCAGCCGGAGGAAAGTTTGGAGGCTCAGAGAGCACCGGCCTTGGAAGTACCTAGGAAGGACCTCAAGGAGACAGACAAGCTGGAGGAAGTGCTCTCCAGACCGCCCATGAGGGGCGAGGACCCCCAGGAGCCTCCTGAGAGTGTGGATGAGGAGTCAGAGCCCGAGGCACCCTGGGCAGCGGAGGAGGAGGGCCCAGGGGAAACTGAGGATGCGGAGCCAGCGCCGGGCTCCCCCAGCCCCGCTGGACCCTGCTTGCCTACCTCAGTCCTGGGAGGTGCCCCTGGGCCCCAGCCACAGGCTGGGGGAAGCCAGGAGGCTGGCTGGGGGCTGCAAGGTGGAGCTGAAGCCCTGGGAAGGGTCAGGCAGGAGGAGCTGGGTGTTGAGGAGGTCTCTGAGGACCTCCAGGAGGAGGGAGAGGAGAGTAGAGAAGACAGTGAGGCAGATGAGCTGGGGGAGACCCTCCCAGACTCCACTCCCCTGGGCTTCTACCTTCAGTCTCCTGCCTCCCCCGGGTGGGACCTGGCAAGAGAGCAGAGGCCCTCCCCTCAAGGGGAGGCTAGGAAGGAAGGCTGGGATTCCACTGTCCTGGCCGCTGAGGCCCAACCCTCAGAAGAGGAGGCTGAGGAAGAGGAGGCTGAGGAGGAGGAGGGGGGGGAGGAGGAGCATGGGCGTGACTCCGACCTTTCGGAGGAATTTGAGGATCTGGGAACTGAGGCTTCTCTCCTTCCCGGGGTCCCAGGGGAGGTGGCAGAACCTCTGAGCCAGGTGCCCCGGGTGTTGAAGCCTGACGTTTGGGATGATGATGGGGAGTCGGATGGGTTTGCAGATGAAGAAGAGAGTGGGGAGGAGGGAGAGGAGGAAGAAGAGGGAGGGCACTGGGGGCTAGGGTCCTCCGTTAGCAGCCTCCAGGCCTTGAGTGGCTCTCAGAAAGGGGGCCTCCTGGAGCCTGGGACTGTGGGCATCAGTGCCCCCTGGGAGGGTGAGTCAGGGGTCACTGTCCTGGACGCTGAGTCCCAGGACAGTGCTGGACCTCCTGGCTCAGAGGAGTCTGACTCTGTTCCTCTGGAGGAGGACCACATCCCTGGCCCCTTGAAGACCCCCAGAGGGGTGGAGGGTCTGGGCCCCTGGGCAGGGGACACCCTAGGTGTCAATGGCAGAGGCCCCAACTTGGATGAGGAGGACTCCGAGCATGTGAACGGCAGCGTGAACGGGTTGGAGCGCTCCCAGGGTGAAGGGCAGGGGCCCCCGGGGGCCCCCGATGGGAACCAGGGGATCCCCTTCCAGGAGGAGGTCGGGGCTGACCTGAAGGGCCCTTGGTCAGGGGCTCCCGCTCACCTGGGCCCCTGTCAGTTCCTCAAGTTCACCCAAAGGGAAGGAGACAGAGATTCCTGGTCTTCAGGGGAAGACTAGAGGATTCCAAGGCCCTGAGCATCAGGGGAGGGGTCCCCAGGGCCCTCCTGAACTGTGATCTCTTGACTTCTGCTAGAGGGAGAGGCCTGGCTGGCTAGGGTAAAATGGGGGTGACCAAGGGGGTCACCCGCTCATGGTGTCCCAAAGCCACTGCGGTAGTGCTAGGCCTGCTCCCTGTTTGCCTGGGCCTGGTAGCGGCCTCTGAAGGTGGTCCCCGGGAGGTCCAGCTGGGGAGGGCCCTGTGCCTGGGTCCCCACGTGCCGCCTCTGCAGCAGCTTTGCCCCCCAGGCAGGTCTGCCCCGGGTTCTGAACCCCTTGTCCCCGCCATGAAGCCCTGTCCAGTTCATCCCTGCTTGAATAAAATTGTACCTCCACCCACACAGTCAGCTCTGTCCTTCCTGTGATCTGGGTGGGGCAAGGGCCTCAGTGGCCCTGGGTGACCTCTGCAGCCAGGTCCCTCATCATCTCTGCCTGTATCACTGATTACAGGAATTAGGTTTCAGGCCACCCCCAGCCTTGGATGCCCACCCCACCAGCCCCTCTGTGTCGCCGGTGTAATAAGCCCCCTTGTCTCCAAACCCAAACAGCTGTCTGGCCTGTGATAACTGGCTGGGCCAAAGCCGGGAGAGGGAGGAGGGAGGCCCACTCTGCCTCAGTCTGGCTGTGTGGCTTGAGGTCAGTGTTTAACCTCTCTGGACCTCAGAATCATCACGGGGGGTGGGGTGGGGGGGGAGCTGGGCCAGGTGACTTGGGTGGCCTCCTGGGACCGCAAGAGCAGGAGCTAGCGATGCACATCTTCTGATAGAGTTTTCCCGGCTGAGGCAGTCATATCTATCTAAGCAGGCATCACTCAAATAGGGCAGAGGGTGTAGCTCAGAGGTCGAATGCCCTGGGTTCCATCCCCAGACCCAGACTCTGTAGGACTTGCCTCCGAGGCTGAAGCAGGAGATGAAAAAAGGAAAAGTCAGAATGAAGGGCGCCAGACAGAAGCTACCAGGGCGAGAGCTAAGGAGTGCCTAGGTCACCTTGCTGTGCTGTAGCGGGTCAGACCCAGGCCCACCCAGCCTCCGCTTCTCCCCCTTCCCAGGTCTCTGGATCCCTGTGGAGGGCAGGGAAGGACCGGGGTGGGGGGCCTGGAGGCCTGGAAGGCAGGATGCCCAAGTAGAAACTGCAGTTTGGGCTGTGCATGGTGGCGCACGCTTGTAATTCCCGTACTTGGGAGGCTGAGAGGAGGATCACAGGTTTGCGGCCAACCTCGGCAACATTGTGAAGCCCTCTGCAACTGAGATCAGTTTTCAAAATAAAAATAATAAAATAGAGCTGGGAGTGTAGCTCAAAGGTAGACTGACCCTGGGTTCAATCTATCATACCACTAAATAAATATATAATATCCCAGGTGGGGTGGGTTAGGGGCTGCCCAACAAGTGTACACTTTTTTTTTTCCAGTACTGGGGATGGAACTCAAGGGCATTCTCTACCTCTGAGCTATACTCCTAGCCCTATTTTTTTTTTTTTTTTGAAACAGGATCTCATTGAGTTGTGAAGGGCCCCAAATGCACCCAATCTCATCTAAGTAGCTGAGGCTGTCCGAGAACTGCAATCCTCCTGTCGCAGCCTCCCAAATGCTGGGATTATAAGCGTGGGCCACCACGCCCAGCTCAAGTGTGCCACTTTTGAAGAGCCTGGGCACAGGCTCTTCATGTTTGGGTCCAAGGCTGTGGGCTGGGGAAAGAGCAAAATCCAGATCCCTCTGGCCCCTACTGCTGTCCTCTGGCCACGGAGGGAGCAGGAGGCCTTGCTGGCAACTGGCACTGTCTGCCTCCCTGCCCTGGGGGTCCCAGACCCTGTCTCTCATCTCCACCCTCCTGGCAGCCCCAGCCTCCGCTTTATGCTTCCTCTTCCTGCTGCTGACAAGGCCCTGTCTGGTCCCTCCAGGCCGCCAGCACACTGGCAGCAAGGCAAGGACTCTGTCCTTTTGATGGGACGGAGGCGCTCTGTGTTTGATCCCCACAGGCCCTCGGGCACCCAGCTTGGGTGAGTGCCCCGGACAAAGGTCAAGCCAAGCATTAGCCCCTGTGCCTGTGTGCCCATCCTGCCCCCCTCCAAGGGCCCAGGGTCCCCCACAGAGTTCCCCAAACCTGCCCCTGTCTCCACTACTGTTAGGAATAATATGCATTGGCACAAGTTTATGATTGTTTTTTAATGGGTCTGGGGATGGAACCCAGGGGCATTCGACCTCTGAGATACACCCTCTGCCCTATTTGAGTGATGCCTGCTTAGATAGATATGACTGCCTCAGCCGGGAAAACTCTATCAGAAGACTATCTGTGTCAATGCAGAACACACCATATTGGACAAACATGCTCTCCTATCGGACGGACTAAGCCACACACGGACAAGCTGTATGTATAAGACACAGCAACAAGCTGTCAAACCAGACGCTGAGCTCCACTCTGCCGTCTGTGAGGTGAAGGCTGGCTCGGCGGGGCGCTCCCTGGTAGCCGCTGGGCTGTTCCTCAAGATGATGGTCAGATGCTCATAGAGTTCCCCCGTCAGTGGGCGGTGGAAATCTGTACTATGTGATTTAAGATCCTGCTGCTGCAATCCGTGACTGACCTCCGGACAAAGACCTGTTCTCCAGTGACCAGTGAGAGTCCCCAGATGGTTAGGATTAGGATTCGTACTTCCCAATACATTAAGCAGCATACCTTCATGCTTATCCGAGTTTCTGTTGCGAATCCATCACAACAACTAGATGGAAGGGCTCTCCTAAATAGGGTCTGCAGTGGGGGATAGTCTAAACCAGGTGTAGTGGCACACGCTTGTCATCCGAGACCTTGGGAGGCTGAAAGAGGAGGATCGCAGTTTCAAGGCCAGCCTATGCAATTATCAAGACCCTCTGCAATTGAGTGAGAGCCTGTTTCAAAATAAAAAATAAAGAGCTGGGCATGGTGGCGCACACTTGTAATTCCAGTATTTGGGAGGCTGAGACAGGAGGATCGCGGTCCGCGGACAGCCTCGGTTACTTAGTGAGGCCCTCTGCAACTCAGTGAGACCCTGTTTCAAAATAAAGAATAAAAAGTAGGGCTGAGGGTGTACTTCAGAGGTCAAATGCTCTGGGTTCCATCCCCAGACCTGCAAAAAAAAAGAATAAAAAATTGGGCTGGGGGTATAGCTCGGAGGGAGAATGCCCCTGGGTCCCATCCCCAGTAGCACAATAAATAAATAAACAAACAAATAAATAAATAAAAAGGGCTAGTGGTATAGCTCGATCATATACCCAGCTGGCAACACCATGTTTCTGAGATGGAGAATTCAGTGGGAAACTGTGACTGTCAAGAGCAGCCAGAGCTGGAGCGGGTACATCTCTATCAGGTCCTGGCCCTCAGGAGAGAGAACCAGGTTGGAGACAAGAGTTGGAAGTTGAAGCCTAGAGATTTCCCCCAGGAGAGAGGATGCAGAATAAGAAGAGACCAAGAGCCAGGCGTGGTGGCGCACGCTTGTAATCCCAGTACTTGGGAGGCTGAGACCGGAGGATCGCAGTTCGCGGACAGCCTCAGCTACTTAGTGAGACCCTTTGCAACTCAGTGAGACCCTGTTTCCAGACAGGGCTGTGGGTGTAGCTAGGAGGTAGAATGCCCCCGGGTTCCAACCCCAGTACTGCCAAAAAAAAAAGGGAGAGCCAGAGGGCTGTGGGTCTCTGAAGTTCCTGTAGGGAGCATTAGATTAGGAAAACAGAGTCTGTGTCCTGATCATGGGAGCCGGGTGGGTCCTCGGTGAACAGCACTGAATGACTGAAGGGATGAGGACAGGCTCCCGAGGGGGAAGGGGAGGGCAAGTCCCCTGGCAGCGAGAGGGAGGGCAAGTTGCCGGTTATTCTGGGGCCTCCTCTGGGTAAATATAGCCTGTGAGCAGGGCTGGGCAGGGTGGTGGGCCGGAGGTGGCCTCCCCGGTTTGTTTGGGGATTTCCTTATAAGGCCGGCGCAGGCCAAGGCGCCGTGAGGGTGAGGTCAGGGGCAGCTTTCCATTCAGCCGCCGGCCGCCGGCTGCTGGCCTGTCCTGTCCCATTTGCTGCTGCTGTCGCCAGTGTCAAAGGAAATCAAAGTCCAGGCTTTGGACTCCGGCCAGCCGGGCGCCCAGAGCCTGGCTCTTAAAGGGCTCCCTCTGCTCTATGGGGGATGGCGGCATGCCTCCAGGGTCCTTGGAAGGGGACACTGCACAGACCGCTCCCTGTGGGGCCTTGGTTTGCCCACCTGTACTGGGCTGGTGGGACTGCATCCTTAGCTGAGGCTGCACATAGCTGTGACACCCCTGCTGCCCTCTGTCTGACTCTTGTCCCTCCCACTACAGGGGTGGCCGCTCCTGCTCTGGGTTCTTGGTCAAGGAGTCAGAGTTCAAGCCAGCCATGGTGGCACAGGCCTAAAATCCCAGTTCTTGGGAGGCATCACGGTTCACAGCCAGCCTCAGCTACTTAGTGAGGCCATTTGCAACTTAGTAAGTTAGTTTCAAAATAAAGAATAAAAAGTTGGAGCCAGGTGTGGTGGCGCTTGCTTGCAGTCCCAGCATTTAGGAGGCGGATCCTGGTTAGAAGACAGCCTCAGCTACTAAAGGAGGTCCTTTGCAACTCAGTGAGACCCCGTTTCAAAATAAAGAATAAGAATTCGGGCTGGGGGTGTAGCTCAGAGGTAGAATGCCCCTAGGTTCAATACTCAGCACCACTTAAAAAAAGAAAAATTTAAAAATAATGTAGGAGCGGCAGGCTTGGTGGTGTACGCTTGTAATCCCCACGCTTGGGAGGCGGAGACAGGAGGATCACACAGGCTCAAAGCCAGCCTCGCTGGCTTAAGACACCCTGTTTCCAAATAAAAATATAAAATAGGTCTGGGAGTGTAGCCCGGAGGTAGAAGGGTTTCCAGGAACCCCAGTACCACCAAAAAAGAAAAAAAAAATGTAGGAGCCAGGCGTGGTAGCACACGCTTATAATCCCAGCATTCGGGAGGCTGAGACCAGGGGATCGTGGTTTGTGGGCAGCCTCAGGTACTTAATGAGGCCCTCTGCAACTTAGTGAGACCCTGTTTCAAAATACAGAATAAAAAATAGGCCTGGGATGTAGCTTGGAGGTAGAATGCTCCTGGGTTCAATCAACTCAGCCATTGCCTTAGAAGAAAGGCCCTGGCCCCTCCACTCCTGCAGGCCCACCCCCACCCCGGGGAGCCAGCTGCTACCACTGCCTCCCAGGGAGTCATAGCCATAGCTGCTGTCAGCAATGCGGTCCCCATCATGCCAGGACAGAGGAATGTAATTTAATTTCAGCCGGAATTTGGCCTCTGGGATGCCCCTGGGAAGGAGGAGGAGGGAGTGGAAAGGAAGCCATCCAGGCCGAGGAAACCCGAGAAGAGTGTGCGAGTGTGCGTTTGGGGACAGGCCCCTGGGCTCCAACTGGATGCCCCCCTCCCACCCCACAGGGGAGGGCTAAATTCCAAGGTGGGGGGCTACAGCAGGACAGATGCCAGTTAGACTGAGGGTCTTCCTCTAGGCGGGAAAAGAATGCTTCTCAGGGAAGCAGGGCCAGCGGATGAAAAAGGGCCAGATAACCCTGTTCCTGAGCCCACGGGCCCGCTTTGGGAAGACAGGACAGTGCCCAGCTGCCCAACCCAGAGAGGGGCTGATTGGATCAGAGGCCCAGAGACGGCGGCCTTGGGCGAGGGCCCTTGAGTCTGCTTTTAGAAGCAGAGGAAAAGGGGGTCCTTCCTGCCAGGCGTGGTGGCGCATGCTTGTAATCCCAGAATTCTGGAGACCGAGACAGGAGGATCCACGGTTCGAGGACAGCCTCAACTACTACTGAGTGAGGCCCTTTGCAACTCAGTGAGACCCTGTTTCAAAATAAAGAATACAAAATAGGGCTGGGGTGTAGCTCAGAGGTAGAATGCCCCTGGATTCCATTCTTGGTACCAAAAAAAAGGGGAGTCCTTCCTGCCCTCATGGTACACAGATCCCCATACCCTTTCTGCTTCCTTCTACTCTAGGGGCCCCTCTCCCCCTTTCTTTTTCTTTCTTCTTTCTTTAATTTTGGTACCAGAGATTGAACCCAGGAGCAACCTATCTCTGAGCCACACCCCCAGCCCTTTTTATTTTTTGGTTTGAAACAGGATTTCACTAAGTTATGAGGCCGGCCTTAAATCTGCAGTCCTCTTGTCTGAGCCTCAAGCGTACCGGCATTACAAGGGCATGCCACCGCGCCTGGCTGGCTCTCCCTCTCTTTTGGCTCCCCTCTCCTGCAATATTTCAAGAGGGCTGGACCAGCCTCCTGCTTGGGACGCCTTTCCCCAAGTTCCAATGCACCAGGGCTCAGTGTGGGGGTCCTCTTGTATACTAACACTCGCTTCTGATTCTCTGCCCCAAGGAAGAGACCCCAGGCACCAAATCCCAGCTCTTGGCCCTCTTCCTCCCCCTTCCTGACAGCCTCCCCTCCTCAGGCCCATTCACTCCCCACCCCCATGGCTCAGCTGTAACTCCAGAAATAAACGGAGGCAGGTGCCAGGAGGCCTCTGTCGAGGAACCCCTCCCAGCAGGTGCGCGCTCAGCTGCTTCCAAGCCAGCCCTGGGGCCCAAGAAGGGCGGCCAGAGACTCTGGCTGGCTCTGGGCCCTCCTGGGTCCTCCAAGGCTCCATCGGCCCCAGTGAGTAGAGACCCCTCGCTGTCAGCCACCCCGGACACTCAAGGGCTCTGCTCTCCTTTCTGTCCAACCTTTACCTCTCCTCTGTCTTCTACCCACTCTCCTTCTTCCTGGCCCACGGCCAACTCCCGAATCCCTTGGGCTCTCCAGGACTCCTTCCTGTTCTCTTGGTCACCTTTTTTGATTTTTGGTACTGGAGATTAAACTCAAGGGCATACTTTGAGCTACAGTCCCAGTACTTTTTTTTTTTTTTTTTTTTTTGCAGTACTAGTGATGGAACCCAGTGGCATTCTACCTCCAAGCTACACCCACACGCCCCCCCCCCTTTTTTAATTATTCTTTTTTTTTTTTGGTGGTGGTACTGGGGTTCCTGGAAGCCCTTCTACCTCCGGGCTACACTCCCAGACCTATTTTCTATTTTTATCTGGAAACAGGGTCTCCTAAGCCAGCGCGTGCGGCTGGCTTCGAACCTGCGCGATCCTCCTGTCTCTGCCTCCCAAGCATGGGGATTACAAGCGTGCGCCAGCACGCCCGGCAATTATTCTTTATTTTGAAACAGGGTCTCACTGAGTTGCAGAGGGCCTCACTAAGTAGCTGAGGCTGTCCACGAACCACGATCCTCCCGTCTCAGCCTCCCAAATACTGGGATTACAAGCGTGTGCCACCACACCCAGCTGCACTTTTTGTTTTTGAAACAGGATCTTGCCACGTTGCAGAAGGCCTCTCTAAGTTGCTGAGGTTGGTCTCCAAACGCGATCCTCCCGTCTCAGCCTCCCAAGGGCTGGGATTACAGGTGTGCGCCACTGCTCTCATTTGCAAGGAGATGATGTCAGAGTAAAGTTCAGCTTGGCTTTGGCTGTGCCCCCCGCAAGGCGCAGCCAGCTGTCCCTTGTCAACAGTCCTGGGAGCCCCGAGATGCCACTTAGGGTCTGTAGAACACTGCCAGGGGACTGTGGGCTGGGGTGACCGGCAGCCTTCCCCCTGTCAACAATCCCTCTAAATAAAGGAAGAACAGTCTAAACACCGAGGCCGCGCATCCTCCCACGCGGACCAGGAGCGGAGTCTAGAGTTGGCTGGGCAGCAGCTTCTCCCAGGCTCTTCTCCTTCCCAAACTTTCCCTTCTTTTTCTTCCTCCCTCCCTCCCTCCTTTCTTCCTTCCCTCTCTTTCTCTCTTGGAATTAAACCCAGGGACATTCTACCTCTGACATTCTACCTCTGAGCTACATCCCCAGCCCCTTTTCTTTTTCTTTTCTTTTTCTTTTCTTTTTCGCTGTACTGGGGATGGAACCCAGGGGCATTCTACCTCTGAGCTATACCCCCAGCCCTGTTTTTCTTTCTTTCCTTCTTTCTTTCTTTCTTTCCTTCCTTCTTTCTTTCCTTCCTTCCTTTTCTTTTTTGTGGTACTGGGGTTCCTAGAAACCCTTCTACCTCCAGGTTACACTCCCAGACCTATTTTTTCAAATATTATTTTATTTGGAAACAGGGTCTCTTAAGCCAGCGAGGCTGGTTTTGAACCTGCGCGATCCTCCTGTCTCCGCCTCCCAAGCGCGGGGATTACAAGCGTGCACCACCATGCCTGGCTTATTTTTTATTTTGAAACAGGGTCTCACTGAGTTGCAAAGGGCCTCACTCAGTAGCTGAGGCTGGCTGAGAACCTTGATCCTCCTGTGTCAGCCTCCCAAGTGCTGGAATCACAAGCATGAGCCACCATGCCTGGCTTTTTATTCTTTTTTGAAACAGAATCTCACTAAGTTGCTGAGGCTTGCCTGAAACCTGCAATCCTCCTGCCTCAAACTCCCAAGTACTGGGATCACAGGCATGTACTACCATGTCCAGCTTTTTTATTTTTTTATTTCGGTACTGGGGATGAACCCGGGGGCATTCTACCTCCAGACCTTTTTATTTTTTATTGTGAAACTGAATCTCAGTAAGTTGCTGAGGGTCTTACTAAATTGTTGAGGCTTGCTTCAAATCTGAGGTTCTCCTGTCTCAGCCTCCCAAGCAGAGTGGGAGTCAGACCCCAAGAAGGGAAGGATCTTCACTGCTGGGAGAAAGGGCCCCTGTGTGCTTGCTCTGGGCAGGGCTCGGCTTGGAGGAGAGTCCTCCACCCACGGGGGCCTGGTGGGCTGGGTATTTCTGGAAGTTCTTGGGAGCTGCTGTATCATGGTGGATGCTGAGACAATGCGGTTCTTTCTCTTCCTGAGAAGGAGACAGGCCCACAGGCAGGGCGTGGGGCAGGGACAAAGGACCCAGTGAGGTTCCTATGCTGTGGGGGTCAGCGGTATGGGGGAGCCCCGGGGAGCTGGTGTGGGTCAGAGCGGCCTGGGGCAGCAGCAACCTGAGGACCATCTCCCCACCAGTCCCCTGGGCGATGCAGGAGTGTGCTCTCAGGACACACTCTGACCTCCCTCATCCCCAGGAAGCTGGACACCCTGTGATCGGACCCCACTTCAGACACCCAGGAAGGGGGCTGAGAGTTGAACTACAGGTCCAGGGCCTTGCAGAGGCAGCCACGGGGGCGGGCCAGCACCCCAACTCCCCCAAAGAGACGGGGCTGACCCTCCACAAGGGGCTGAGTCGCACAGGCACACAGACACACCCAACCAGGGCCTGATTTCTACAGGCAAGCACTGCTGAGCTGCTGAATCATCCCAGGAGGACCAGCTCCCCCTTCCCCAGGAAGCCCAACAGAGCCAGGAGAAGGCTTCCGTTTCCGCTGGAGCAGGGAGCAGAGAGCAGGTGTGGGGAGGGGGTAGGATTCCCGTGCCAGCCCTGAGTGGAGCTGGAGCTCTCCTGCTGCTGAAGAAGACTTAGTGGATGGGTGGCAGAGCCTTAGTGAGAGGCTCAGAAACCCAAGCCAGCTCTATTTTATCCTATAATAGTAATTATTATTATTGGTCTTGGGGATGAAATCCAGGAGCATTCTACCTCCGAGCTACACTTCAGCCCTATTTTATATTATTATAATAATAATTATTATTATTATTAGTAGTAGTAGTACTGAGGATGGAACCCAGGGGCATTCTACTTCTGAGCTACACCCCCTGCCCTATTTTTTATTCTTTATTTTGAAACAAACCGGGTCTCACTGAGTTGCAGAGGGCCTCACTAAGTAGCTGAGGCTGTCCAAGAACCACGATCCTCCAGTCTCAGCCTCCCGAATGCTGGGATTACAAGCGGGCGCCACCACGCCTGGCTTCCCCTGGGTCTTTACTTAAAATTCCAGCCAAACGCCACCACATCCCTAAGAAAGGCCCCGAGTGGACAAGCACAGGCTAATAAAACACACAAGGGTTAGGGCCCAGAATGGTCCTGAGGGAACAGCTGCTGCTCCCGTCATGCGGGTGGGGTGCGGGAGGGGAAGGCAGGTGAACTCCGTGGTGAGGAAGGAATGTGGGGAGGGGCTGGGAGGTCAGTGCTAGAATCCCAGAGAGCAGCTGTTTGGGGTTTAGATCCAGGGTCTGGGAGGCCCAGGAGCGAGGCAGGGATGGCCTGACAGCCCGCAGCTCCCCCAGCACACACTGCCCTCAACCTGTTCCTGTCAGTCTTGTCTTGCTCCTCTGGTTCTCTCTACATCTCCCAGCCATTTGTGTGTGTGTGTGTGTGTGTGTGTGTGTGTGTGTGTGTGTGTGTGTGTGTGTGTGTGTGTGTTTGTGCTGGGGATTGATCTCAAGAGTGTTTTACCTCTGATCTATATTCCCAGCCCCCCCCCTTTTAAATTTGAAACAAGGTCTCGCTGAGTTGCTGAGGGTCTCATTAAGTTGCTGAGGCTGGCCCTGAAGCTGCACCCCTCCTGCCTCAGCCTTCCAAGTCCTGGGATTGCTACGCCTGGCTCCCTCTCTTAGCCTTCTCCTGTTCTCTGTCTCCCTGCTTCGTGGTTTGACCCAATCTTACTGACTTTTAGTAAAAGGAGTTTGAATGTGGTAGAAGTGGGGGACCCAAGCCAAGAGTGTGTACACATGCCAGATGTCACGGCGCATGCTTGTAATCTCAGAATTTGGGAGACTGAGACCGGAGGATTGCAGGTTCAAGGACAGCCTCAGCAATTTGGCAAGACCTTGTTTCAAAATAAAAAATAAAATCAGGTTGGGAGTGTAAATCAGATGTAGAATGCCCCTGAGTTCAACCCCCATTATCAAAGGTGGGGGAGCTGAGCGTGGTGGTGCACACTTGTTATCCCAGCACTTGGGAGGCTGAGACAGAAGGATTGCGGTTCTAGGACAGCATCAGCTACTTAGGATGCCCTTTGCAACTCAGTGAGACCCTGTTTCAAAATAAATAGGGCTGGGGGTGTAACTCGGAGGTAGAATGCCCCTGGGTTCCATCTGCAAAAAAATAAAGAGAAAAAGAAAAAAGAAGAGTGTGTACATACACACACATAAGTAATTGCCTGTTACTAAGAGCCAGGATTTGCAGCGATGATTTACCGGGGTCAGGAGGACAGACCCCCCATCTTGACACTTTTCCAAAGACTCAGTTCCGTGCTCTGCGAAGAGCCCCCCCTTACCCCGCCACACACACTCTCGGTCATTCTCTCTCCATTTCTCAGAATGACCTCATCATCTCAACCTCCGCTGACTCACAATCCCCCCACCCCCACCCCGGGGCCAGCTCAGCCTGGCCGGAAGCCTTGCCCTCCCTCCCCTCCTCCTCCCCCTCCTCCCCAGCCAAACATTCCCTGCCCCGGGCGCGTCAGACAGAAAGCCTGCGGCGCCCCCTGGCGGTCTCCCGGGACTCCTGCAACCTCCCACCCAGCTCCACTCGCGCACGCGCCTGCACCCGCAGCGCCCTCTGCTGGTCACGACCCGGCGAGACGCTCAGGTTGCTCCGTGGAGCCTGCTCTCCGCCTCCATCTACGTTCCCCCTTTTCTGCATCCTGGCCTCTGCTGCCGACTGGGCCCTGACCTGCTGCACAGCCTTCCCTTCACGCTCGCTCTCAGCCCCCAAGATCCCCCAGGAGCTCGGACCCGGGACACCAAGGCACCCCCTCTGCCTTCCTATCTGGTTTAGCGCCTCTCCCTCTCCAGCCTGAACCCTACCTAGGTGGGCGTGGCTCCAGGGCGCTCTGTCCTCGCAGCACCCTAAAGCTGCGCACACCTGTGCTGATGGCTTCTTTCATCCCATGAGGGCTTAGTGAGCAGCCATTCTGTGCCAGGCACTGGCCCGCCCGTGACACCCAAGGGATTTCTCTGACCTTTGTTTTTGGTACTGGGGATTGAACCCAGGGCCTTCTACCTCCAAGCTACATCCCCAGTCTTTTTTTCCTTCTTTCTTTCTTCCTTTTTCTCTCTTCCTTTTCTTTCTGGTACTAGGGATTGAACTCATAGGCATTCTACTGCTGAGCTACACCCGTAGCCTTATTTTTTATTCTTTATTTTGAAACAGGGTCTCACTGAGTTGCAAAAGGCCTCACTAAGTAGTAGTTGAAGCTGTCCGTGAACTGTGATCCTCCTGTTTCAGCCTCCCAAATGCTGGATTACAAGCATGGGCCACCACACCCAGATCCCTAGCTCTGTTTTTTTATTTTGAAACAGGGTCTAGATTGATGAAAATCACACTACTTGCTAAGGTTATCCTTGAACCTGTGATCCTCCTGTCTCAGCCTCCCAAGAATGGGGATTTTGAGCGTGGGCCACCAGGCCAAGCTTCTTTTTACTTCTTTATTTTGAAACAAGGTCTAGTCAAACTGCTGAGACTGCCTCCAGCCTGTGATCCTCCTGTCTCAGCCTTCCAAGTACCGGCCTTATGATGTGCAGGATCTTGTCTGGCTCTCCTCTGGCCTTTGGAAACACAGAAACTCAGCTGGAGGCAGTGCCCGCCCATAATCCCAGTACTTGGGAGTCAGAGAGAGGAGACTTGCAGGTTGGAGGGCAGCCTCAGCAACTTAGCAAGACCTTTTTTCAAAATAAAAGATAAGCCGGGCGTGGTGGCGCACGCTTGAAATCGCAGCATTCAGGAGGCTAAGATAGGAGGATCGCGGTTCGTGGACATCCTCAGCTACTCAGTGAAGCCCTTTGCAACTCAGTGAGACCCTGTTTCAAAATAAAGAATAAAAAAATGGGGCTGGGGGTGCAGCTCAGAGGTAGAATGCCCCTGGGTTCCATCCCCAGTACTGCAAATAAATAAATAAATAATAGTAAAATAGGGCTGAGGTTATAGCTTAGAGATAGTTCAATCCCCGGTACTACTACTACTACTACTACTACTACTACTACTACTAATAATAATAATAATAATAATAATAATATAAAAGGAGCTGTAGGTGTAGCTAAGAGGTAGAATGATCCTGGGTTTAATCTCCAGTACCAAGAAAATTCTGTCCTATGAGACCCAGCCCGACATCTCCTTCTCTCTCTCTCTCTCTCTCTCTCTCTCTCTCTCTCTCTCTCTCTCTCACACACACACACACACACACACAAGCTTCAAACGTGTTTGGGTTTAAACACATCTTTATTTCCTGCTGTTTGCAAACTTGTCCCCTTTGAAAAGCAAGGGGGAGGGGGCACCTTGCTCTCTAGAACAGAGTCCACAGATGGCTGGGGTAGGGAGTTGAGGCACTTAGGGACTCATCCTCTGCCCAGAGGGAAAAACCCGAGGCCCAGCGTAGAGAGAGGGCCTGTGCTGGGGCCAGCCGCCTGGGATTTCCCAGAAGCCCGTGGGGCACTGCGCCTGGGATTTCCCAGAAGCCCGTGGGGCAGTGTGCCTGGCTCCTGGTGGGAAGGGCACAGGGTGTGCAGCTCCTGGGGTAGAGGGCAGTGCTGTGCACAGCAGTGCTCAGGGCTTTGTGTCTCCAGGACCAGGCACAGGGCTGGAAGGAGGGGTCAGCAGTTTCTTCCAGGGCCCCGGCAGACTCCCCCTCAGTCCTTCTGGCATCTTCGCTGGGTGCAGAGCCCGGGCCTGGGGGAACACACACACACTCACCCTCCACCCTGGGCTCCTCCTCCACTGCTGCCTTCTCAGAACCCACCTTCCTGTTCCTTGCTTCTAAATCCTTGACTTCGTCAGAACCCTTCCCCTAAAAGCCAAGGAGGCTGAGACAAGAGGATCATGATTCGTGGACAGCCTCAGCTGCTTAGTGAGGCCCTCCACAACTGAGTGAGGGCCTGTTTCAAAAATTAATAATAAAGCCAGGCGTGGTGGTGTATGCTTGTAATCCCAGCATGTGGGAGGCTGAGACAGGAGAACCCGGGTTTGCAGACAGACTCAGGTATTTAGTGAGGCCCTCCGCAACTCAGTGAGACCCTGTCTCAAAATAAAGAATAAAAAGTTGGGCTGGGGGGTGTGGCTCGGAGGTAGAATGCCCCAGGGTCCCATTCCCAGTATCACAAAACAATAAAGAAAGAATAAAGCCAGGCATGGTGGTGCACACTTGTCATCCCAGCATTCGGGAGGCTGAGATTGGAGGATCTCAGTTCGTGGACAGCCTCTGCTACTTAGCGAGGCCCTTTGCAACTCAGTGAGACCCTGTTTCAAAAATTAAAAAGACTCTCGGCCAGGTGTGGTGGAGCACGCTGTAATCTCTGTACTTGGGAGGCTGAGACAGGAGGATTGCTCAGGTTCGAAGCCAGCCTCAGCTACTCAGTGAGGCTCTCAGCAACTTAGGGAGGCTCTCAACAACAAATAAAATATAAAATAGGTCTGGGAGTGTAGCCCAGAGATAGAAGGTCCCTGGGTTCCATCCTCAGCACTGCAAAATAATAAATAAATAAATAAATAAATAAATAAATAAATAAATAAATAAAATTAAATATAAATAAAAATAAAAGGACTTTAAAAGGGGAGCTGAGGATGTAGCTTGGAGTTGGAATCCCCCTGATTTCCATCCTTGGTACCACACAGAAAGAAAGAAAGAAAGAAAGAAAGAAAGAAAGAAAGGGTCTCATAAGTCATTGAGGCTGGCCTTGAACCTGTGATCTTCTGTCGCACACTCTCAAGCACTATGTTAGAGGTGGGCACCACCACACCCGGCTGACTTCTGCTCCCTTCTGTTGGCCAAGACCCCGCCTGCTTCTCCCTGCACTCACCGGCCGTCGGGGAACACAGGAGATCCGAGGAGGCTCCCAGTGGCCATCCTCCTGGCAGCGGGTCAGGGGCAGGTTGCGCTGGGCCAGCCCCTCCCGGCACTGGTAGCGCAGCACCGTGTCCACCTCGTAGCGCAGCTGTGGGCGGCCAAACACTTGAGCCAGGGGCAGCTCCGGCGGGGGTCCACAGGACACTGCAGGGAGGGCAGAGTCAGGAACAGGGGTCCCGGCTTCTCAGAAAACAGCTCCCCGAATTTGATGGGAAAGAGCGGGGTGGCCACAACATGGCAACCAAGATCAGGGATGCTGCCTGGTCCTAGGTAATGTGCTGTCCTTCCCTTGATCTGGACACATTCTGACAATTTTTTTTTTCTTTGCAGTATTGGGTATGGAACCCAGGGGCATTCGATCTCCGAGCCACACACCCCCCAGCCCTATTTTATTTTATTTTTTTTTATTTTGAAACAGGGTCTCACTGAGTTGCAAAGGGCCTCACTAAGTAGTTAAGGCTGGCTGCAAACCACAATCCTCCTGTTTCAGCCTCCCAAGTACTGGGATTACAGGTGTGTGCCACTATGCCCATCTTTCTTCTTTTTTATTTTTATTTATTCAAGTTTTGGTACTGTGCGTTGAGCTCAGGGGCATTCTACCTTCAAGCTATACACCCAGCACCCTTTTTTTTTTTTTTTTTTTTTTTGCAGTACTGGGGATGGAACACAGGGGCATTCTGCCTCCAAGCTGCACCCCCAGCCCTATTTTTTATTTTGAAAAAGGGTCTCACTGAATTGCAAAGGGCCTCACTAAGTAGCTAAAGCTGTCGGATCCTCCTGTCTCAGCCTCCCAAATGCTGATTTCCAAGCATGGGCCACCGCGCCGGGCTCCCTCTTGTAGACCTGCACACTCCTATCAACTCTGCCCAGGGCCGCCCGTCCCGCCTCACCCAGCCCCATCTTGCAGGTGTAGGACAGGTGGTAGTTGCAGGGCACGTCGCTCCACTGCCCCTGATCATGCCACACCATCACCACGCAGTTCTCTCCAGACAGGAAGTAGCTGTCGGGCTGCCCCGGGTTCCAGTTCTCATAAAGCTGGGGGGACGGAGGGAACAGTGAGGTGTCCCCACAGGACAGCACTGGGGTCAGCGCAGGCGGCCAGGGGAGAGGGAAGGCCAGGGGATTGGGGCTTAGGGACGCCCGGGGAGGGAAATAAGGAAGCAGGAGCTTTAGGGGAGAGGAGAGGGGCCCCGGAGGACCAAGGGCTCAGGGAGATGGGGAGATGGGAAGGACTGGAGGTCCTGGAAACGGAGAAGGAAGGAGGGTCGGTGCTGGTGGAGGGCAGAGGTGCTGGCGGAGGTGGCCTCTCACCAGGGGGACGCCGTCCGACCACAGGAAGTCGCCTTCGATGGTCCGGTCATTGAGCCCGATCCACTGGTACTCCCGGTAGCGATCTGGGGACGAACCGCCAGGAGACAGCGGGGTGCAGTGAGCCCCGCTGCCAGCAGATGGCGCGGCGGTCCCCCGTCGGGGCATCCATCGCAAAATCCCAATCCCGCCTCCCCGGGTTTCCAAGTGGACAAACGGACCGTACTGGCATTTGGAAGAGAACTTTTTCTTTTTCTTTTTTCTGTGTTAAGGGTGGAACCCAGGCCCCTGAGCATCCTAGGCAAGCGCTAACCACTGAACCACACCCCCCTGCAACATCCTTCCTCCCTCTTTCCTTCCTTCGGTACTAGGGATTGACCCAGGAGCATTTCACCTCCTAGCCACACCCCCAGCTCTCTTTATTTATTCACTTCTGCGGTAATGGGGGTTGAACCCAGGCTCATTCTACCTCCTAACCACCACCACCCCCAGCCGATTTTTTTTTTTTTTTTTTGCGGCACCGGGGATTGAACCCAGAGACATTCTACCTCAGAGCTACAGCCTCAGCCCTTTTTTTTTTTTTTTTCTTTTGAAACAGGGTCTCACTGAGTTGGGAAGGGCCTCGCTAAGTAGCTGAGGCGGTCCGCGAACCCGGATCCTCCTGTCTCCGCCTCCCAAATGCTGGGATGACAAGCGTGCGCCACCACGCCCGGCACCCTCACTGTATTTTTGTAGCTCCCTCCACCTTCTGAAGATGGGCCAGAGGGAAGGCAGGGGTGTGGGGTGAGGGAGAAGAAAAGCACCAACTCCAGTAGGAAAGGGAATCGCTGGAAATCTTCCAGCGCCGGAGCTGGGAAAGCAGCTCGAGGAAGGGAGCGGGGTGGGGGAGGCTGGGAGGAGCCTGTGGCGACCCTGAGGGACCCCCGACCGATACAGGGCAATTTCCTGCGGAATCCCAACCTGCTCCTTCAAGAAGCCACGATGCCTAAGCATTGAGTGGGATAGACAGGGAGAGCCAATGGAAAGGCGAATGAATGAAGAATGAATGAATGAAGAATGAATGAATGAATGAATGAATGAATGAAGTCAAGCAAGGAGCGCGCGGATTAATGCGAAGCGAGGCGACGCGGGCGCGGGCGGGAAGGCGGGGGGCCCTCCCGCCGGCCCAGCCCACTGTTGACGAAGTCCTGCTCCTCGGGCGTGCTGATGCTGGCCAGGTGCGCGCCGTACATCCGGCACTGCGTCTCCGCCTCCTCCCAGCTCCTCCGCGTAGAAAAGTGCTTGTAGCAGGCACCTTGGAAGGCGTCCCAGCCCGGGCTGCAGAAGTGGAGGCCTGGGCGCAGGGGGCGGGCCTCTGAGATCGGAGTCCCAGCTCCCCACCCCGGCGCAGCCTCCGTCTCCGAGGGAGGGACCGCAGGGGCCGGGGCCGGGGCTAAGGGGCCGGGGGCGGTGCCAAAGAGCGGTGGGCGTGGGGGCCTAGGCTAGGGAGGCGCTCGGGCAGGGCTGCTGGGGTGTTCTCCGAGAGACAGGGACCGTTCTGGGCTGGGTCTCCCTTCTCAGGAGAAGGGAAAGCGGTATGTATTGACTGTCTCCTGAATGTCAGGAGCTTGCTGAGCGCTGAGGGGTGTGTGTGTGTGTGTGTGTGTGTGTGTGTGTGTGTGTGTTACTAGGGATGGGACCCTGGAGCATTCTACCTCTGAGCTACCACTCCTGCTTTATTTTATTTTATTTTATTTTATTTTATTGCTGTACTGGGGATGGGACCCAGGGGCATTATACCTCTGAGCTCCACTCCCAGCTCGACTTTTTATTCTTTTTTTTTTTTTGAAACAAGGTCTCACTAAGTTGCAAAGGGCCTCAGTAAGTAACTGAGGCTGTCCATGAACCGGTACTCCTCTTGTCTCAGCCTCCCAGGTACTGAGATTAAAGTGCGTACCACCACTCCTGGCTCCTGTTTTGTTTTGTTGTATTTTATTTTTGAAACAGAGTCTGAAGCTGGGCATGGTGGCACATACTTATAATCCCAGCATTTGAGAGGCTGAGACAGGAGGATCGTGGTTCACAGACAGCCTTAGCTACTTAGTGAGGTTCTTTGCAACTCAGTGAGACCCTGTTTCAAAACAAATAATTTTTAAAAATAGGGCTGGGGGTGTAGTTCAGAGGTAGAACGCCTCTGGATTCCATCCCCAGTTCTGCAACACACACACACACACACACACACACACACACACATACACACACACACACGAAACAGAGTCTAGCTAAGTTGCAAAGAATCTGGCTAAGATGCAGAGGTGGGTCTCAAACCTGCGATCCTCCTGTTTCAGCCTCCCAAGCTAAGAGACATTCTGGATCTCCTTAACAGAGGAAGCTATTGAGGGCAGTGCTCAGAGGAGTGGTAACTTGCCTAACTTGGGGACCCACTGGAAATAAGGCCAAAAACAACGTCCTCCCTCCCTTCTCCAGAACTAGTCCACTGGGGCTGGGTCCAGACTTCAACCTGCCCTGCCAAGCCCGCCCCATGGCCCTGGATGCACTCACCAACATCGCACAGGTGCCCCCCATAGCCAGGCAAACACAGGCAGCGGACGCCCTCCTCCTCCTGCTCCTCCTCCAGGCACGTCCCACCATTGTGGCAGGGGTTGGGGACACAGTCACCTGAGAAGGCAAAAGAGGTGAGATGGGGTGGGATGCAGAACTCTGGCGCCCCTGAGGGTTCCCGGGCCCTGCCTTCCTTGTCCTGGGGGCCACACGTCCTCCTGCATCTTGCTGCAGCCAGCCGGTCCCCCCAGTTCATCATTGGCTTAGGGGTGAAGGCCACTGTCCTGCTCACCAGCGGGGGCCCATCCAACAGGGCAGAGGAAAGTGCCAGGAGGGTACTCAGGCCTGACCCTGCTGCGGGGAGAGATCCTGGGCTCTGAGTCACGAGGCCTGGCTGTCATCTGGGTCCTGGGTCTAGTGTATGACACTGGGCAGGTCACTTTCTCCCTCTAGGCCTGGAGTTTAGCCACCCTCCCCCATCTGCATCAGGTCCCAACACAGTTCTTACAGTCCAGGTGGTAGATTTGAATCAGGAGGAAGGCAGAGAATTACCATAGCAACAGTGGGCGGGCCTTCCTGTCTGCCCTGGCACCTGGCAGTCTTTTTTTTTCTTTTGCAGAACTGGGGGTTGAACCCAGGCAGGGACATTCTACCTCTGACCTACACCCCTCAGCTCTATTTTCTTTTTTTATCCTTTATTTCATAACAGGGTATCACTAAGCTGTAGAAGGTCTCACTAAGTAGCTGAGGCTGGCTGAGAACCTGCGATTCTTCTGTCTCAAACTCCCAAGAACTGGGATTACAACCTGTGCTAGTACGCCCACCTTCTGATATTCTTTTCTCTTTTTTCTTTTTTCTTTTTTTTTTTTTTTTTTAACCAGGGGTACTCTGCCTGCAACCTACATTCTCCCCTTTTTTGTGGCACTGGGGATAGAACCCTGGGGCATTCTATCTCTGAGCTACATCCCAGGCCCCAGTCCGATTTTATTTTTTATTTTGAAACAGGGTCTCACTAAACTGCTGACAGCCTTGCTAAGTTGTTGAAGCTGGCCTCAAACTTTAGACCCTCCCGTCTCAGCCTCTGGAGTACTGGGATTACAGGCAGGAGGAGCCAGGGCCCCAGGCTGGTTTTTAGCAGTCACTTGGTCCAGGGGAGAGCCAATCATTCTCCCTGCTGTCTACTGGGTGGAGTCAGTCAGCCCAGGAGTTCTTAGTGGAGATCCAGTGTGCGGAGCCCCACCCCTTCAGGGTGAGTGAGAGGCCTGGGGCCACCAGCTCACAGCTGCTTCTACTGGTTTTCTGCTTTGGGCCTTCTCGGTGTTCCCTAGCCCACCTCCATTTCTCCTCTCCTCCAGGCAGCCCTCTTAGACTACCATACTGCCCCTGGGTCTGCTATCTGTTCTTTGTATCTGGATCCCTGCCCAGCTGGGGAACAGAACATGGGAGTGGGGAGAAGCTGGAGTCCACTCGCAGAATCTTGCTGCGATGACCTAGCTGTCTTTGATCAAAAGAATCAGCCTCCCAGCTCCCTTCCTGCCATTAGTTTCTTCCCAGATGGCAGTACTGCCCCCCCACCAAGGTGTTTCATTGATTGGTCAAGCACCAGGCCCAGCAGAGATTAAGAGTCCTGAATGATCCCCATGCCCCAAATCCTCACACTTTCCTGCGTTTCTTGTCCTCTTTCTTTCCCTTGCCGCCCTCCCTGCCTGGGGACACGGAGATGTAGTCTCCCTAACCCTGGCTGTAGAAGGGCTTGAACCCAGGGGGTGCGGAGTAGGGTGAAGGGACTCTTCTTGGGCTTTGTCTTTTTCCGTCCACCTCTCTGGGGCCGGCTGCTGTAGACCACCAGGAAGTGTCTCCTGCCCTCCCGCTGGACGGGCAGGCTGGGCCCTCCCACTCTTCATGCAGGGGGGTGCTCCTTTGCCCGGAGACCCCCTCCCTGCCCTGCACGGTACCGAGGCCAGCTGAGCAGAGGGCCCGCAGTTGAGCTCTGCCCACCCTGGGCCATCTAGGAGGGGACCTGAAGCTGGGAATCTTCACCCTCGGTGAGCAGGCGGGGCTTCTCCCGACCCCAGCACCTCACTCCCCAGCCCCCCTCCCTCCATGTTCTCCTTCTTTGTGTGGAGGTTCTCCAGCAGGAGGGACTTCGAGATCCTTTGGTTTGGGGGGGGATGAAGCCATTCCCGCTAGGTCAGAGATGGTCATTAGTGGGGGGTTAGTGGAGGAGGGGCAGGCAGCGGTGACAGTTACTGTCCCCTGTGAGATGCGAGGTGGGGCTGAGGGGCAACAGGAACTGGACCTCTGCTGACTTTCCCAGTTGCGGCTCTAAGAAGGAGCCACCAGGTTGGGGGCACGGCACCCCGTCCCAGGCGGTGCAGGGGTTCTCCCCTTCAGGCGGGAGGGACTACAACTCCTCGCACCCCATGGGAAAGACAGGCGATGACTTCTCTGGGGCCGTGTATACAGTCAGCTCTGGAATCTCAGAAATCAGGAGGGAGAGTGTACAGGCCCGAGGGACATCATGGGGCTGTTAGACCACGAGGACAGGAAAGGGTGGGAAAAGAGGAAAAAAAGAGAGAAAGACAGAGACAGAGAAGAAAGAGAAAGGGAGAAAGGGAGAGGGAAAGAGGGAGAGAGAGACGGAAGGACATCATCAAGCTGCCCGTGTCACAGATCCACGGAATAAGGACAGACAGCTGGAGGTAGAGACAGAGGGTGCCAAAGTTTGGTTACAAAGCAGTTTAATCGAGATTTATTTTCAAGGTTTGTTTTCCATGAAACAGTCGGAAAAAAATACTTCACAGAAGTAGTCTCTTAAGGCTCCGTGGGGTGAGGGGCTTCTGGACCCCGGACGGTGGGGGCGGGGACGGACTCCCAGGCTTCCCTGAGATCAGTGGGAGGTGGCTGGGGAGAGGCCGGGGAAGACGGGGCTGCCCCCAAGACCACAAGGACACTCTGCAGGGCCAGGGAGGTGGGGCAGGGGCAGGCAGTGGCCAGTGGTGGCCACAGGTGGTCAGTGACGGGGCTGGGGTCCCAGGGCAGAGAATCAGAGAGCTGGGATGGTCATCACAAAGCGGAGTGCCCAAGATTGGAGACCCGCAGGTAGAGCTCGGAAAGAGAATGAAGGCAAAGGACAGGAGAGACGGGCAATGGCGGGTTAAAGGTGACAGGTCAGGTGATCCAGAGCTGCAGAGGCGGGGAGAGGAGGAGGAGGAGCAGGGAAGCCGAGCCCTGAGCAGAGTTACCTGATGAGGGGGCCACGGCACCTCCACCTCGGCTGGCACTGTCAGTGGGCAGCCCTGGCTGGGCCTGCACTAAGATTCCTGTTGGGGCGGTTCTTCCAGAGTTCTCTTCGGAGGGAGTCTCCAGCTCCCGGGCACCCTCAGGGGCATGTGTGGCTGGAAGCAGGGATGTGGTGCCATCCTCGGAGCTCCCTGTCTCCTCACTCTCTCCTCGAGGAACCTCAGCTCGCTCAGGACCCCCAACTTCCTCCCCCACTTCTCTGGCCCCAGCTGAAGTGGCAGGTGGCGGGGGCACTCGGCTCCCCTCCCTGGGAGTGGGCAAGGTCTCAGGAGGTGGTCCACGGACAACTGGAGGCCTGGGAGCTTCTGGCCTTCCATCAAAGGGTGGAGATGTGCTGGGCTGCAGGACTGCCCCTGCTGAAGGGGACGGAGACTCTCCTGTGTCCAGCTCAGTGGGGAGGGGGCTACTGAGCTGGCTGGGCCACGCCCAAAGGTCGTCGTTGTCCTCCTCCTCCTCCTGCTCCTCCTCCTCCTCTGTCTCTTCTTCATCCTTGTATCTCTCTTCTTCCTCCAATGCCTTATCTTCCTCTTCAGAAGACTGGGTGGGTGTTACAGTAGACTGGATTTCCAATTCTAGGCCAAGTACAAACAGTTCAGCACCAGGGACAGCAACCCCAGTTCTCCCAGGAGCAGAGCCAGGGCTGGGAAAGCGGGGCGGGGCGGGGCGGAGGACCTGGCCTGGGAATGGGTGGCCTTTGCCCCACACTGGAAGACCTTCAACCAGAGCTGCATCCATGTGTGTGTGGGGGAGTTACTGGGGATGGAACCAAGGGGCATTCCACCTCTGAACTATCTCTGAACTACACCCTCAGCCCTATTGTTTTGTGTTTTTTTGCCTGTTTGTTTGTTTGCAGTACTGGGGATGGAACTCAGGGGCATTCTACCTCCGAGCTACACCCCCAGCCCTGTTTTTTATTATTGTATTTGAAACAGGGTCTCATGGAGTTGCAAAGGGCCTCACTAAGTAGCTGAGGGTGTCTGCGAACCACAGTCCTCCTGTTTCGGCCTCCCAAATGCTGGGATTACAATCATACACCACCATGCCCAGCCTCAGAGATACATCCTTGAAGCATAACCGAGGGGGCTCTGCAAGCTGTCCTGAGCTCAGGAAAACATGGCCGTTGCCTCTTCCTAGACTGACTGTTCAACCACTAGTTTGTTTGGAGTAGGTAAAGCGGAGGAAGGACCAAGGAAAGGAAAGCTCCCAGGGGTGGCCCCTTAGTGCAAGTATCCCTACCCCAGAGAGCTGGGGTGGGATTACTTGAAAAGCAAAGGCTGGGAGAAGGTCGGGAGCTGCCTTTCCCAGCATAACTGTGCCAGCTGGAGCCCTGGCTTTCACCTGGTGTTGCCTTCTGCCCTGGCTCCTCGGAGGTGGCAACCTGCCTGGGGAAGGGGACTGAGGTACCTAGAAGGGTCCGGGGGGCCTCCGCCGGGTCTTCTGGAGTGGAGCTCCCGCCTCCTCCATCCTCCAGGATGGGAACAGAGTAGATGGCTCCTCGGGACTCGCTCTCCATCGTTTCCTGCGGCAGCTTCAGTTCCTCCAGCGTCTCTGTTACGGTGACAATGGCCTCTAGGCCTTCGGAGGCTGGGTCGGAGGCCGCAGGGATGGTGGAGGGGTGGGCAGAGTCTGTGGTAGGAGGGAAGTGCTGAATGGGCGGCTCTGAACTCTAAGTTCCCTTGCAAGCCTCTATGGAGGCACCCTGCAGTCTTGCCACCCATCCCCCAAGCATTAACCAAGTGCTTAGTGTGGGTCATGTGTTTTTTATTGGTTGTTTTTTTTTTTTTTTTTTTTTTTTTTTGGTGGTACTGGGGTTCCTGGAAACCCTTCTACCTCTGGGCTACAAACACAGACCTATTTTTACATTTTTATTTGGAAACAGGGTCTCTTAAGCCAGCGTGTGCGGCTGGCTTCGAACCTGCGCGATCCTCCTGTCTCTGCCTCCCAAGTGCGGGGATTACAAGCGTGCGCCACCACGCCTGGCTATTGTTTTTTTGTGTGTGTGGGTCTGGGGATGGAACCCAGGGGCATTTGACCTCTGAGCATGGTTCAAGAACAGCCTCAACTACATAGTGAGGCTCTTTGCAACTCAGTGAGACCCTGTTTCAAAATAAAGAATAAAATATAGGGCTATGGTGTAGCTCGGAGGTAGAATACCCTGGGTTCCATCCCCAGTACCGCAAAAAAAAGGGAGGAAGGAAGAGAACTGGGGGTGTAGCTTGGAGGTAGGATGCCCCTGGGTTCAATCTCCAGTATCACAAAAAAGAAAATGAAAAAACTAAGAAAGAAACAGGGTCTCATTAAGTTAGTGAGGGTCTTAGTAAGTTGCTACGGATGGCCTTGAACCTGCAATCCTCCTGTCTCAGCATTCCAAGGACTGGGACTACAGGAGTGTGCTACCATGCTCCTTTTATTCTTCTTAAATACCCAGAGGTCAGTCGAATGTGGTGGCCCATGCTTATAATCCTAGTACTTAGGAGGCTGAGACAGGAGGATCACAGGTTTGCAGCCAGCCTCAGCTACTTAGTGAGGCCCTTTACCGCTCAGTGAGACTCTGTTTCAAAATAAAAAATAGGTCTGGGGGGGGGGTAGCTCAGGGGTAGAATGCCCCTGGGTTCCATCCCCAGTACTGCAATACTAATACTAATAATAATACTAATGGCTGAGGTATAGCTTGGAGGTAGAATGCCCCTGAGCTCAGTCCCCAGGACTAGGAAAAAACAAAAACAAAAAACAAAAAACAAACAGAAGTCTAGGATGGATACCTTGTCCTCTGGAGAAGGGAACAGAGAACAGAAAACCAATGAAATGAAGGTGGAATTGGGCTACAAAAAGCCCTGAGGACCATCTGTGCCTAGTCAGGCAAGACGGGAGGACAGGACGGTGCATTCCTGTCCTCACCAGCTGCTCCACTGAGCCCTGGTCCACAGCAGACTGGCAAGCCTGTGTGCATCACTGCTGCCTCGGCTCCTGTGCCATTGTCACTCCTCTCCTGCTCTGCTCCTGCTCTCCTTCTACCCAGGAGAAAGTGTTTTCCTCACAATCTATGTGCAACTGCCCTGGAGGAACCATGTCTGGGGGTATCTGGTGGTCAAGCTGGTAGTTAACCTGTGTGTGTGTGTGTGTGTGTGTGTGTGTGTGTGTGTGTGTGTGTGTGTGTGTGAGAGAGAGAGAGAGAGAGAGACAGACAGACAGACAGACACACACACACTGGAGATTGAACCCAGAGGCATTCTATCTCCAAGAAACACCCTCTCAGCCTTCTTTATTTTTTGTTTTGAAACAAGGTCTCCTTAAGGTTGCGGAGAGTCTTGTTCTATTGCTGAGGCCATCCTCAAATCTGTGATCCTCCTCCTCCTGTCTCAGGCCCCTGAGTACTGGGATTACAAGCGTGCACAGCCAAGGCTTTAAGTTACAGGTTCCAGAAACCCTCTTCAGGACATTTAGTTAAGTGCAAGAACTCAAGCAGCTCATCCACTGGGAAAGGGAACTCACTCAGCAGCCTGGCATGTAAGAAGCAACAAGAAGAGGCAACTTTGAAAGCCGGGCGCGGTGGCCCACACTTGTCATCCCAGCATCTGGGAGGCTGAGACAGGAGGATCATGGTTCACGGCCAGCCTCAGCTACTTAGTGAGGCCCTTTGCAACTCGGTGAGACCTTGTTTCAAAATAAAAAATAAAAATAGGGCTGAGGGTGGAGCTCAGAGGTACAATGCCCCTGGGTTCAGTCCCCAGTACTGCAAAAATAAATAAATAAATAAATAGGCAACTTTGAAGCTGGAGGAGATACATGGCTTGCTGAAGAGGAGGTAGGGGAGGTGCCGCAGAGGTGTGGCCACTCCAGGAGCCATGCTGCTGAGGGAGACCTGCGAGGGCCGTGTCCAGAACTAGGGGAGGCGAGCTAGGCAACACCCAAGATGCCTTCAGGCAAATGGCAAAGACCCAGAGAAAGTGGTCTGAGCTGGGCAGGACTTCCGGGGCCAGCCTCTCCTCTCTGGGGTGATCTGGCCGTGCAGGGAGCGGGCTTACCTCGGAAGCAGTACACATTGAAGCGGCTGTGCTTGTTGGGGAAGCCGGTCTGGTTAGGGAAGAGGAAGAGGGTCTTGACACCAGGCAGGCCCCCACCGCAGCGCTGGCTGGGGGTGACGATGGGGTACCGCACGCTGCCGTCAGCCAGCCAGCCGGGGCTGCAGCGGTCCAGGCCGCCATCCCAGGCTGCATACAGCTGGCCCGTGGTGGCAATCTCTGCACCGCGCTCCCGGCAGTATGCCCGTGCCTCCTCCAATGTCAGCTTGTCCGGAGGGGCTCCTAGGAACAGCTCTCCTACATGAGGAAGAGGAAGCCATGTCAGGGGCTGTCGGCACTGTAGGACCCCGGGCAAACTTCTCTGGGTCTCAGTCTCCTAGTCTGAGACACCAGGCCAACTACCCTACCTTATTAGAATCAAAGTCTGGATGGAAAGGAGATTGAGATTAAGCTGGGCATGGTAGTACACACTTGTAATCCCAGTACTTGGGAGGCTGAGGCAGGAGGATCACGGTTCCCAGACAGCCTCAGCTACTTACTGAGGCCCTTTGCAACTCAGTGAGATCCTGTTTCAAAATAAAAAATTAAAAATAGGGCTGGGTGTGTAGCTCAGAGGTAGAATGCCCTGGGTTCCGTTCCCAGTACTGCAAAATAATAAATACTTAGTGTGAGGCCCTTTGCAACTCAATGAGACCCTGTTTCAAAATAAAGAATAAAAAAATAGGCTGGGGGTGTAGCTTGGAGGTAGAATGCCCCTGGGTTCAAGCCTTAGTACCACAAAAAGAAAAAAGAAAAAAAAAAGAGGAAGGAAGGAAGAGGAGGGAAGCAAGGAGATAGACATCAAAAGAACCTGGCCCAGCTTCCTTGCTGCCTTGCTGTGCACAAAATCGTACAGTCTGGACAGCAGATGGCGGAAAGGCTGCCACTCAAACTCGGTGTGCTGCCAACCCGGCGAGGCTCCTTCAGGAGCTCGCCTCTGAGACAGCTTTCAGGAAAGGATGCTGACCGACTCCCTACTCCGCCTGTCTCCTTACTCTCCTGCACCGGGGAAGGGACGGTCCAGCGGAGGAGGCAGAGGGGAGCTATGGGCGGCAGTGATGGAGAAGGGGGAACCCGCTCTCCCAATCACCATCCAGGTCTTCGGCGTAACAGTAAACATCATAGAGGTCATCCGGGTCCACCACTCCGTAGTTGCGAACCCCAGGGAAGCCGTCCATGTCTCCATAGCAGGCCTCTCGCGGGGTCTGGATGGGGTACCTGGGGAGGGCGAAAGAGCAGAGGCTGGATACCTGTGCCTGTTGGTATTCTAGCCGGCTGTCATCCTGGGTCCTCCCCTTCCCTCCTCGGGCCAGCTTCCCCCTGCATGTCCAGCCCAACACGAGGCAGCAGGTGCCCCCCAAGTAGCTGGCAGGGAAGCCACGCCCACCGCCACGCCCACCTCACGGTCTGGTCGGACAGCCAGCCTGCATCGCACTGCTCAAAGCCCCCCAGGTAAGCGGCGTAGAGCTGCTCAGGCGTGGCGATGCGGGCTCCTATGCGCGCACAGGCCTCCTGGGCTCCAGCGAACGAGAAAGCATAGCGGGCCGAGCCCTCTCGGTAGAGAAAGACGACCCCTGAGGGGAAAAGAGGACTTCTGAGCTGGAAGGTTGGGGGGTCACCCACCCTGCTCACTTCCTCGGAACTCCCTCGTACCCAATGGGGAAGGCCCTTCACCCTATAGCACGAAGGACTTTATTTATTTATTTATTTATTTTTGCGTTACTGAGGATGGAACCCAGGAACATTCTACGTCCGAACTACACCCCCAGCCCTATTTTTTATTCTTTATTTGGAAACAGGGTCTCACTGAGTTGCAAAGTGCCTCAGTAAGGAGCTGAGGCTGTCCGCGAACCACGATCCTCCTGTCCCAGCCTCCCGAATGCTGGGATGACAAGCGTGTGCCACCACGCCCAGCTACCCCAGCTCTATTTTTTGTTTTATTTATTTATTTATTTATGTATTTATTTATTTATTATTTGCAGCACTGGGGATGGGAACCAGGAATTCTATCACCAAGCTACACCCCCTGCCCTATTTTTTAGTCGTTATTTTGAAACGGTCTCACTGAGTGGCAAAGGGCCTCGCTAAGTAGCTGAGGCTGTCCGCGAAGGCCATCCTCCTGTCTCAGCCTCCCAAGTACCGAGATGCCAGGTGTGCTTGGGCTGCGTGCTCTCACCTTTGACCTTGACCTCCACCGTGTCGCTGCTGTCATCGATGCCGTGCTGGACCTCGCAGCGGTAGATGCCCGAGTCGTTGGGCCGCAGCTCGCTCAGCACCAGGGAGACGTCGGTGAGCGACGCGGGGTAGGCGGGCAGCGCCACGCGGAACCGGTAGGCCTCGCTCACCTTGACTCGCAGGCCCCGGGCCACCAGCACCTCCGCCTCGCGGCCCCCGGACAGGAAGGTCCACTTGACCCGCGGAGAGCCCGGCACCGCCCGGCGGCCGGGCGGCGGCCGCAGGTAGTGGACGTGGCACGGGATGGTGAGGTCGCCGCCCAGCACGCCCCGCAGCGGCGCGGCGCCCGAGATCCGCACGTGGAAGGCGCGGTCCTCTGCGGGCGGGAGGGGCGGCTGCACCGGGCGCTCGGACCCCCAAGTCCCCAGCCGGTCTCCCAGCCCGGCCCCAGGTTGCCACGGCCACACCCTCAAGTTTGCAGCCCGGCCTGTGGGACCAGGGTCCTGCGACCCTGCCTCCAGGTCCCCTAGACTCACCCCTACTAAACAGACCCAGGATTCTCAGACCGCCCCCCCCCCAAGGGTCACCCAACTGGGATGCCTGGGCCCCAGCCCTGTTCTCAGTCCACCGGATCGCCTTCAGGGGTTTCCCTCCCTTTATTTATTTATTTATTTATTTATTTATTTATTTATTATTTGTGTGTGTGTGTGTGTGTGTGTGTGTGTGTGTGTGTGTGTGTGTCAGCACTGGGGATGGAACCCAGGGGCATTCTACCTCTGAGCTACTCCCCCAGCCCTTTTTAAATTTTTATTTTATTTTATTTTTTGTGGTACTGAGAATGGAACCCAGGGGCATTCTACCTCCAAGCTACACCCCCAGCCCTATATTTTATTCTTACTTTGAAGCAGGGTCTCACTAGGTTGACCAGAGTCTCACTACTTGCTGAGGCTGCCTTCAAACCTGCGATCCTCCTGTCTCAGCCTCCCAAATGCTGGGATTACAGGCATGCTCCACTAAGCCCAGCTTCCAATTCTTCTTCCCCCAGGGCCCCCTGTATCCTCCAGCCCAGGGACCCTAGCTAGCCCTACCTGCACAATTTCCTCACCTACAGGAGCCCACAACTCATCCCTAGTCTCCAAATGCCCCTTCCCTGTAGTATTCGGGGCTCCATCTTCTCCCCAGCCCCCTGGCTGCCTGCAGCTGGTTCAGGCTGCCGGAGAGACCACCCTCTACTGCAGGCAGAGGACTCCCCACGGGGCTGCTTACCTGAGCTGTCCCCTCCCGGGACATCAGCTAAAGCTTCAGGGACCTGCATCAGGGCCAGGGTGGCCAGCAGGCCTGCTGGAAGGAGGGGGGCCATGCTACAGACGGACAGAGGGACTTGAGGAAGGAAGATGAGGTTAGACTTCAGGGTGGCTCCTCTGCCCTGCTCCCTCTGTACCCACCCGGGTCACACATACTTTAGCCCCATTAACTCTGTTCCAGATCCCTGTCTCCCTGCCGAGGAATTCCTCCTCAGAGCCCAGCCCTGTGTGACCTAAGCCAAGCACCTTACTCTCTCTGGGCATTTTCTTTCTTATGTGAAAAAGAGCACCTTTAACTACCACCTCATCACAATGTGATGAGGCTTTGTGCTAGGAGAGTGCTTCTGATTAAAAACAGACAAAAAAGCCGGGCGTGATGGCGCACGCTTGTAATCCCCGCGCTTGGGAGGCAGAGACAGGAGGATCTCGCAGGTTCGAAGCCAGCCGCGCACGCTGGCTTAGGAGACCCTGTTTCCAAATATAAAATGTAAAAATAGGTCTGGGAGTGTAGCCCGGAGGTAGAAGGGCTTCCAGGAACCCCCCCCCAAAAAAAAAAAAAAACAGACAAAAAAGCCGGGCGTGGTGGCGCACACTTGTCATCCCAGAACTCGGGAGGCTGAGACAGGAGGATCGCGGTTCGCAGACAGCCTCAGCTACTTAGTGAGGTCCTCCGCAACTCAATGAGACCCTGTTTTGAAATAAAGAATAAAAAATAGGGCTGGGGTTGTAGCTCGGAGGTAGAATGGTACTGAGTTCCATACCCAGAGCTGCAAAAAACAAACAAACAAACAAACAAAACAAAACAAAAACAGACAAAAAGAACCTCTGTACAGGGCTGAAGATATAGGTCAGTGGTAGAGTACTTGCCTAGCATATGTAAGGCTCTGGATTCAATCCCCAGTACCACTGCCAAAATGAAAACCAAAACAAAACAAAACAAAAAAACTGTACAAATGCACAGCATAAGGTACACAGTAGGAGCTGAGTAAATGCTCTCAACTAGCATGAGTGGTAGGCACTGCTCTCCAGCTGGCCTTCTATATCCTTGGGGTCCACATCTGAGCATTCAACCAGCTGCAAACGTGCCTGTCATCCCAGCACTGGGGAGGCGGAGACAGGAAGATCACAGTTCACAGACAGCTACTTAGCGAGGCCCTTTGCAACTCAGTGAGACCATTTCAAAATAAAGAATAGAGTTGGGCATGTATTCGGGAGGCTGAGACAAGAAAGAGGATCATAAATTCTCAGCCAGCCTCAGCTACTTAGTGAGGCCCTTTTCAACTCGGTGAGACCCTGTTTCAAAATAAAGAATAAAAAATAGGGCAGGGGTTGTAGCTCGGAGGTCTAATACCCCTGAGTTCCATCCCCAGAACTGCAAAATATAAATAAATTTAAAAAAATAAAAAAGAAAAAATAGAGTTGGGGGTGTGGCTTGGTGGTAGAATGCCCTTGCTTCAGTCCCCAGTACCAAAAAAAAAAAAAAAAAAAAATCAGTATATAATACTTTTCTTGGTCATAATTCCTTAAATAGTACAGTAAAATATCATAGCATTTATATTGCAATAGGCATTAGAAGAAATCTAGAGATGATTTCAGATATACTGGAGGATGTGCATAGGATATGTACTATTGCAAATAGTATACCACATTATTATTATTATTATTATTATTATTATTATTATTATTTATTTGCGGTACTAGGGATGGAACCCAGGGCATTCTGAGTTACACCCTTAGCCCTATTTTTTTTTATTCCTTATTTTGAAACAGGGTCTCACTGAGTTGCAAAGGGCCTCGCTAAGTATATAAGGCTGGCCACAAACCATAATCCTCCTGTCTCAGCCTCCCAAATGCTGGGATTACAAGTGTGCACCATCATACTCAGCTCTATTTTATTTTTTATTTTTATTTTTTTTTTTGCAGGTGTGGGGATAGAACCCAGGGGCATTTGACCTACGAGCTACACTCCCTGCCCTACTTTTTATTTTGAAACCGGGTCTCACTGAGTTGCGGAGGGCCTCACTTAGTAGCTGAGGCTGTCCGCGAACCGCGATCCTCCAGGTCTCAGCCTCCCGAATGCTGGGATTACAACCGTGTGCCACACGGCCCGGCTCTATTCTTTATTTTGAAACAGAATCTCACTGTGTTGCAAAGGGCCTCACTAAGCAGCTGTCTGTGATTCGCAATCCTCCTGTCTCGGCCTCCCAGGTGCTGGGATTACAGGTGTGCACCACCATGCCCGGCTAAGTATACCACTTTTATAAGGGACTTGAGCATCTGCAATTTGAGATCCACCAAAGACACTAGAACAGTATCCCAAGAAATACTGAGAAGCATTTGTCCTTGGAATTTCACCTGCCCTGTCCCAGCCTCCTCCTCTCAAGGTAGCTCCCCAAACTTCCCAGCTGTTCCTTCCTCCCTGGGTACCATCTCCCCTGGATCCAGGAAGGACTCCTATCGTTCATTCATTCATTTATTTTGCTACTAGATATTGAACCCAGGGAAGCTCTACCTCTGGGCTATACCCCCTGCCTTTTTTATTTTTGAAATAGTCATGCAAGCCAGGCATGGTGGCACATGCCTGTCATTCTAGTATTTGGAGGCTGAGGCAGGAGGATTGCAGGTTTGAGGACAGCCTCAACTAGTGAGATTCTTATCAACCTAGCTTGACCCTGTTTCAAAATAAAAATAAACTAGGGCTAAAAGCCAGACGTGGTGGCGCACGCTTGTAATCTCAGCATTTGAGAGGCTGAGACAGGAGGATTGGGTTAGTGAGCCTCAGCTACTTAGTGAGGCCCTCCACAACTTAGTGGGACCCTGTTTCAAAATAAAGAAGAAGAACTTCCGGGAAGAAATAAATATATGATAGTTTCACCTAAAAAAAAGAAAAAAATATTCTCTGGTAAGAAAGAAAGCAAAAAGAAATATTGAAATGTTATATTTAAGTCATCAAAAGCTTGGTATCAGACAAATGAAACTGTTATGTGAGATTATCATTTTTAATTTTGGATAAATTGCTATAATACTAGATGTCAACCACTAAGCCAAGCATGGGAGGGAGGGATGGGGAGAGAATGGGGTGGGGATCGGGTGGGGGCTGACTGGGCGATGTGTGCATGTATGTCTACAAAAGTTTGTATCCCACTATGATGTATGAATACAGTGCACCAATAAAATAAAATTAAAAAAAAAAAAAAAAAAAACAAAATAAAGAAGAAAAAATAGGGCTGGGGGTATAGCTCAGAGATAGAATACTCCTAGGCTCCATCCCCAGTATTGCAAATAAATAAATAAACAAACAAACAAACATGCACACTTGTAATCCCAGCATTTGGGAGGCTGAGGCAGAAGGATCGCGGTTCGTGGAGGCTTCAGCTACTTAGTGAGGTCCTTTGCAACTCAGTGAGACCTTGTTTCAAAATAAAGAATAAAAAACAGGGCTGGGGGTGTAGCTCAGAGGTAGAATGCCCCTGGGTCCAATCCCCAGTGCCAAAAATAAATAAGTAAATAAACAAACAAACAGGGTCTCGCTGAGTTGCTGAGGCTGGCCTTGACACTGTGCTCCTCCTGTCTCAGCCTCCCGAGCACTGGGGTGACGGGCGTATGCCCCACGGGGCTCGGGGGGCCTCCTGACCCGGCCATGGACACCCTCCCAGCTCCTCCCCTCCTCTGCCTCCTCCCACCCCGGCTCATAAGGAGACTCTTCTCTCTAAGCCCCAGACCCCCTCCTTGGCTGCCCCTGTGTCTGCCTCCCAGCCATTCCTTTCTGCCTGGCACCGGCTTTCCCACCGGATCTCCTGGCTCAGAGACCAGCGGGGACAAAGCCCCTGTTTCTGCCAGTCTGGCCTCCATCCAGCCTCTCCCTCCCCCCATCCTACCTTTTGTGAAGGCCCCAGGCTGGGGGTGGATAAAGAGGGGTGAGAGTAAATGGAGGGACCCCCCCCCCAGCCCCACCGGCCATCAGAGCCCCAGAACCCAGAGTGCTCTAAAGATCTCAAAGCACGCATACTCACAGAACAGAGCAAAGGAGACCGACATCCAGAGAGGAACCCGGGCCCAGAGAAGCCAAGTCAGACACCAGACCAGTGTCCAAAACCATCTTTTCTTTTTTAAACCAATTAATTTTTTTTTTTTTTTTTTGGTGGTACTGGGGGTTGAACCCAGGGGCATTCTACCTCCAAGCTCCACCCTCTGCCCTGTTTTTTTATTCTTTATTTTTGAAACAGGGTCTCACTGAGTTGCAAAAGGCCTCACTAAGTAGAGGAGGCTGTCTGTGAACCACGATCCTCCTGTCTCAGCCTCCCAAATTCTGGGATTACAAGCGTGCACCACCACGCCCGGCTCCAACACCATCTTTAAGCATCAGGCTCAACTTAGAAGAGTATGAGAGGCAGGCGAGGTGGCGCAGGCCTGTCATCCGAGTACTTGAGAGTCTGAGACAGGAGGATTGCAGGTTCAAGGCTAGCCTCACCAACTTTGTGAGACTCTTTCAAAATAAAAAATAAAAAGGACTGGGGGTACAAGTCAGGAGTAGAACGCCAGGCGTAGTGGCACATGCTTGTAATCTCAGCATTTGGGAGGCTAAGACAGGAACATCGCGGTTTGTGGCCAGCCTAGGCTACTTAGTGAGGCCCTTTGCAACTCAGTGAGATCCTGTTTCAAAACAAAGAATACAAAATAGGGCTGTAATATAGCTCGGAGGTAGACTGCCCTGGGGTTCCATTTTTGGTACTGCCAAAAAGTAAATAAATAAAGGTGCTGAGATTGCTGTGTGCACTGGGGCAGCCGCTGCCTGCCCGTGATTTGAATAACTCTTTGCCATGCATCTGAGCTGGGCCAGGGTCCTCCCTGGCACGCTCCCCCTGGGTCGAGTCAGAGCTGCTCAGAGACCTGGCTCCCAGCTTTCTGACAGGTGGCCCAGAACCCTCCTGGGCACAGCAACTCAGGGGCAACAGCCTGGACCACCATCCATTCTGAGGATGGGGAAGAGGGTGTGAGACCAACCAGGACCTGGAGTGCTGGAATGTGGGGGCGGCTCACCCTGCCTCTGAGAGTGGGGGTCACCAGCCTGAGGGGACAAGAGGGGGTGCCGGCGGCCTTCGAGAGCTCTTCTCCTCAGGGTCACGCTGGGACTGAGCTCCTGGCATGACGAGGAGCCCAAGGAAGCCCGGCTGGCACACCGTGGGAAGCCAGGGCCCCGCGCTCAGCTGTCCCGGTGTTGTGCCCCTGTCCACGCCATCTCTCTTTTCTCTCCAGCTGTTTCCTGCACCAGCTTGGAGTCTCTGGCCCCGCCTGGCGTTTCTCTACCTGTGCACCTCGCTGTAAGGTTCCTGGCAGCCCAACGTACAGAGAGTGGAGAGCGGGCTGTGTGTGTGCCTGTGCGCACCGCCGCCACCTCCATGCAGCCTGCCCACCGGGACCTGCGCGCCAGAGGTCGCCACAGCAGCAGGGGAGCCCTGCGTCCTGCCCTCAGAGGCTCTGTGAAGAGCAGCAGGAGCCTGCACAAAGCCTCGAGGCTGGAGGGTCTGGAGGAGTAATTGTACCAATCTTACAAATAGTCCTACTTATTGCAAGAACAACTAATAATAGTATTTATTAGCAATGTCCCCAACCAAGCTGCTGCAGATCCCCTTAGTGGGGAGTCTCAAATGGGCTGCCTGGGGTTCTCAGGCTAGTTAGCTGTAACAACAGGCCAGGTGGGTCTTTTGGGAATACTTCCCATGTTGTCTGAATCAAAGTGATGCAGATATCAATGGTGCCCTTAAAATTGATATCAACCCCCCCCTCTCTCTGTACTAGGGATTGGACCCAGGGACATTCTATCTCTGAGCTACACTTTCAGCCCGTTTTACTTTTCGTTTTAAAGCAAGATCTCCCTAAGTTGCTGAATCTCTCTACATTGCTGAGGCTGTCCTTAAACCTAAGATCCTCGTGTCTCAGCTTCCCAAGTACTGGGCTTACAGGCATGCAGCCACACCCCATGGGGTGTCAAGCTCTTGTTAGAACCAGATAGGCAGCGCTGCTGGGATTGGAAGGGGATGTGGAGTGACCTGGGGTGGGACGCTGCCACCCCCCTGGCAGGACTGGGAACGGAAAGGGGAACCCAGCCCCAACCAAGCGCTCCTGCTCGCCAGCCCGAGCCCGGCCCCCTTCTAAACGTGCCCCATAGAAAACTCAACTGCAATCAAGTACTGTGTGTCCCCTCATTACAGTCTCCGAAAAACCCCAGGTTCAGGGAGATCAGCTAACTTGCCCAAGGTCACACCACAAGGGAACGCTAGACTTGGGAGCCCAGCTCAGCACGACCACCTCCATGTCGGGGGCCACTGGCCACCTCGGGAGCGACCCCCAGCAGGCTGGATGCTCACGGCAGCTCCTGACACTGGCCAGCGGCAGGACCACTGCCACCGCCTGGACCAGGACAAGGACAAGGTCGCAAATCTTCACCCCTCCCTGGGACTGGAGCAGGAGAGGGGTGTTCCTATGGGCCCACGGGGGACCCCGTGTGTGTGTGTGTGTGTGTGTGTGTGTGTGTGTGTGTGTGTGAGAGAGAGAGAGAGAGAGAGAGAGAGAGAGAGAGAGAGAGAGAGAGATGCACAGGGGATGCTGGGGCTGCCCGCCTCCCGGGTGAGGGCTGCAGGGTGCACTCGCGGACCACAGGGAGGCCGGTGGGCGCTGCCTGCGCTCCCTCCCTCCCAGGCCAGGGTGGCACTCACCTTGCCCGCCGAGGGGTCTCCTCCCGGCGCGGCTCACTCCTGCAGCTGTGGCTGAGACTGCGGCGGGCGGGCGCCAGGAGCAGAGGCCCGGCCCGCAGCACGCGCGGAAGAGGGCGCCGGCCGGCCGGGCGCCGCACAAAACCCCCTTTCTTCCCCGCCCCGCCCCTGTGCAGAACTGGGGGCTCGGGCCGGTCACGGGACCCGCCGCCTTCGCTGCGTCCGTTCCCGGCGGCGGCCCCGGCGAGGGCGAGGACAAGCGAAGTAGGGCATCTTTCAGGGGATGAGAAGAGGAGTAGGAAGGGAGGGCCGGAGGGGCGGGGAGGGAGCGCTGGAGGAGGATGCTGCAGCTGGAGGGATGTAAGTTAGACAACCGGGGGGACTTCCCATTGGTCAAAAGGGGAGGAGGAGGGACTCCAACTTGGCAGGGAAGAGGACGAAGGGGAAACGGGAGGCTTTGCTCCTGGAAAGAGCGACAACCCCCATCCCCATAAAAACGGGCAGCTCTTTCTTGGAGGTAAGAGGTGCGGATGACCGCAGCCGCCTCCCCGGAGGAGGCTCCGATTGGATTTTGTCTCCTGCGATGCCCTCACACTCGCTGCACAGAGGAGGAGCTGACTTTGCAGCTGAGGCGTGGAGGTTAGACAGCAGAATCATGGGTTAAACTAAGCAAGTCAAGAGCTCTCGGCCCGGGATTGCCCGTGGCGCCTGCACAGCCGCTACTGGTCATGCAAACCAATGTGTGAAATACAGGCGCTGCTGGAGCCCAGGAGCCCGCTGGCCCCGGCTGGGCTGTGAATGTGCAGCCAGCTGCCAAGGGGTGGGCCTTGAGTACTGCCCTGAGGTCCCAGCGTCCAGAATACCAATGATCCCCCTGCCCCCCGCCCCAGCTTTCCCAGGCAAATCTCTGGCACAGACTGCGGGCAAGAAGACAGCCCTGGATTCTCTCCGAGGGATACTAGCTTGTGGGGGTGTTGGATTTCCGTAATCTCCACCAGCAATCCCAAAATATTACAAAGAAAGTGGGGTGTCTGCAGCCAGGCGTGGTGATGCATTCCTATAATCTCAGTACCTGGGAGCCTGAAACAGGAGGATTGCAGGTTTGAGGCCAGCCTCAGCAATTTAGTGAGACCCTCTGGAACTCAGAGACACTCTGTTTCAAAATAAAAGTAAAATAGGGCTGAGGGTGTAGCTCAGCTCTGAGGTAGAATGCCCTTGGGTGAGCCGGGCATGGTGGGACATGCTTGTAATCCCAGCATTCGGGAGGCTGAGACAGGAGGGTCTTGGTTTGTGGACAGCCTCGGCTACTTAATGAGGCCCTTTGCAACTCAGTGAGACCCTGTTTCAAAATAAAAACTAAAAATTAGTGCTGGGAGTGTAGCTAGGTGGTAGAATGCCCCTGGGTTCCATCCCCAGTACCAAAACAAAAACAAAAGCAAAAAAAAAAAAAAAAAAGTGGGGTATCCAAATGCAGCCTCAGGGCAGGTCACCGACTTTAAGTGGATGGCACACTAAAGTCCCTCCTGGGAATTCTGGGCTGCCCCCCACCGATGTCCCAACACTGGTTAGAGACAATCTGGGCAGTCCCCAGGTGGCCCTTGGATTTTGTGGCTTGCAGGTCTTGCACCTCAGAGCTGAGACAGAGCCCCCCCCCCTCTCCCAGGACAGGCTCAGCACGTTCCCCAGCCCCCACTGACCTGCGGGGCTCACTGCGCCCCGCCCTGCAGGCTCCACAGGGCTTCAGGCCAGCAGGTCAGGCCAGGCTACCAAGTGGCCGAAATTCAATCGCAGTGGTGAGTCCAATGGAACCACAGATCTTGCCTTGGGGAAGCCTGGCTGGGACCGGAGAAGACAGAGAAAGTGACCTTCCTTGAGCTTCTCCACGAGAGCAGTGCAGGCGTGCCAGTGTGTCCTGGGAGTTCAGCCTCAGTGGAGGCCAGCAGCACCTGGATCAGGGTCAGGGCTGGTACCAGACAGTCTGTTCTAGGAGGCAGATTCCTGGGGGGAGAGCAGAAGGGAGAGAGAACAGACAGCTGCTGGGGGGTGGGGGGGTAAGAAAGAGGAGGAGAAGGAGGAGGAGGAGGAGGAGGAGGAGGAGGAGGAGGAGGAGGAGGAGGAGAAGGAGGAGGAGGAGGAGAAGGAGGAGGAGGAAGAGAAGGAGGAGGAGGAGGAGAAGGAGGAGGAGGAAGAGAAGGAGGAGGAGGAGGAGGAGGAAGAGGAGGAGGAAGAGGAGGAGGAGGAGGAGGAGGAGGAAGAGAAGGAGGAGAAGGAGAAGGAGGAGGAGGAGGAAGAGAAGGAGGAGAAGGAGGAGGAGGAGGAGGAGGAGGAAGAGAAGGAGGAGAAGGAGGAGGAGGAGGAGGAGGAGGAGGAGGAGGAGGAGGAGGAGGAGGAGGAGGACCATGCAGGTTCAGCGCTAGTGAGGGCTTGGTTCTTCCCGGAACCATCTGGTAGTCTCCCCACGGGGATGCCTGACACTGTTGAACCTGGTGGGAGAGTCCCCACCTGCCCGGCCCATGCTTACACTTAGAACACTCTGGTTCTTTCTCTTTGCTGGTTACCTACCTGTGCACACGTGGGCCCCTAACTTGTACCTGGGTTCCTGGCCAGGAGCTTAGAAGACTGCGGCCCTGTGCACGAGATGGAGGGTTCTTCATTTGAGAGCAGAGTCCTTTCCTGAGGCTTCTGCAAGGAGACAGGAGCACCTCCCCAGGATACTTCTGTTGTTTTGTTTTGTTTGGAGAGTGGACCCAGGAACATTCTTTCTCCGAGCTACAACCTCTACTTTTATTTTATTTGTCTGTTTTTTTATTTATTTATTTTTGTGGTACTGGGGATCGAACCCAGGGGTATTCTACCTCCGAGCTACACCCCCAGCCCTATTTTTTTATTCTTCATTTTCAAACACCGAGTTGCAAAGGGTCTCACTAAATAAATAAATAAATAAAGGGTTTCACTAAATTGCTGAGGCTGGCTTCTAGCCTGCAATCCTCCTGTCTCAGCCTCCCAGGATGCTTTTCACCATTTTTCGGGGAGGGTCTGGGGATGGAACCCAGAGGCATTTGACCTCCGAGCTACACCCCCTGCCCTATTTTTTATTCTTTATTTTGAAACAGGGTCTCACTGAGTTGCAGAGGGCCTCACTAAATAGCTGAGGCTGTCCGCGAACTGCGATCCTCCTGTCTATGCCTCTCAAATGCTGGGACTACAAGCATGCGCCACCACGCCTGGCTGCTATTCACCATTTCTATCTGGGAAACCCTGTACTTTGAACTGACAATTTCTGGTGGGGATTTATTTGCTCTGTCTGTCCATCTTTCTGTCTGTCTGTCTGTCTCTGTCTCTCACATACACTGGGGATTGAATGTAGGGGCATTCTACCTCTGAGCTACACCCTAGCCCCCTGCCTCCCCCCCTTTTTTGAGATACTTGGGATGAAACCCAAGGGCATTCTACCTTTGCCTCTATCCCTGTTTTTTTTTTTTTTTTAATTTTGAAACAAGGTCTCACTGAGTTGTAAAGAGCTTAAGTAGCTGAGGCTGTCCATGAACCGCAATCCTTTGGTCTCAGCCTCCCAAATGCTGGGATTACAAGTGTGCGCCACTACACCCAGCTTCCCCTACCCCCTTATTTATTTATTTATTTATTTATTTATTTATTTATTTATTTTTGTGGTACTGGGGTTCCTGGAAGCCCTTCTACCTTCGGGCTACACTCCCAGACCAGACCTATTTTTACATTTTTATTTGGAAACAGGGTCTTCTAAGCCAGCGGGCGTGGCTGGCTTCGAACCTGCGCGATCCTCCTGTCTCTGCCTCCCAAGCGCGGGGATTACAAGCGTGCGCCACCACTCCCGGCCCCCCTTTTTTAAAATGGTGTCTAAGTTGCAGAGGGACTTGCTAAATTGCTGAGACTGGCCTCAAACCTGCAATCCTCCTGACTCAGCCTTCCCAAGTACTGGGATTACAGGCATGCACCACCGCACCTGGCTCTGATGGGGACTTTCTTTGTCATCACAGAACCTTGCATCTTGACCCCTGGCCACAGGACTCTCCCCTTTTCTATTCATTTTCTGAGAAAAGGCCAGGGCCAGACCTCCTCTGGCCGGCAGCCATTCTAGCTCCCAAACAGTGCTCTTTGCAAGCACTGCCTGGAAGCAAACAGGACCAGGGAGGCAGTAAGGATGAAAGGCAGAAGCCCTGCAGAACCTTCTGTCTCAGGAGTGGGGAGAGCGTCCCAGGTGACCTTAGGTATCCTCTGGGCCAAGGATCATAACCCTTTGCAAGGGTCTGACCAGTTTAGAAAAGCCAGGCGTGATGGCACATGTTTGTAATCCCAGCATTTGGGAGGATCACGGTTCACAGACAGTCTCAGCTACTTAGCGAGGCCCTTGGCAATTCAGTGAGACCCTGTTTCAAAAATAAAAAAAGAGTAAAAAATAGGGCTGGGGGTGTAGCTCTGAGGTACAATGCCCCTGGGTTCCATCCTCAGTACCAAAAAAAAAAAAGACCCAAAGTAAGCCGGGTGGTACACGTTGTAATCACAGCATTGGGGAGGCTGAGACAGGAGGATCAAGGTTTTCAAATAGCCTCAGCTACTAAGTGAGGCCCTCTGCAATTCCGTGAGACCCTGTTACAAAATAAAGACTAAGCCGGGCGTGGTGGCGTACCTTTGTAATCCCAGTATTTGGGAGGCTGAGACAGGAGGATCAGGGTTTGCAGACAGCCTCAGCTAATTAGTGAGACCTTTTGCAACTCAGTGAGACCCTGTTTCAAAATAAAGAATAAAAAAAAAAATAGGGCTAGAGGTATAGCTCATAAGTAGAATGGCCCTGGGTTCCATCCCCAGTATGCAAAAAAAAAAAAAAAAAAAAGAATAAAAAATAGGGCTGGGGGTGTAGCTTGGAGATAGAATGTCCCTGGGTTCCATCTCCAGTACCACCAAAAATAAAAAAAGACCCAAGTGGTAAAGCGATATCCAATTTCACAGCCTGAAACTGGCTGAACCGTGATTAAAACCCAGGGCTCCTAACTGCGGAGTCAGTCTTGCCAGTTCCTGCCTGTCCCCAGCTGTCTCTTCTGGGGGGAGAGAAACAGGGAGGCGGGAGAGAGGAGAGAGGAGAGAGGAGAGAGGAGAGAGGAGAGAGAGGGAGAGAGAGAGAGAAAGAGAGAGAGAGAGAGAGAGAGAGAGAATGGGCAGCTCTCCCCTCTCTTCTAAGGGCGGTCCAACTGGCTGCCTCCCAGCCCCCGGGCTCTGGGGACTTTTCCAGGCTCTCTGGATGAGAACAATCAATCTCCTGCCTCCACCCACCCCCAACACCTCCCCAGGCAGGCCAAGGCTGAGGCCATGACTCAAGTTGAAGAACAGACTCTCCCTCCAAGTTCCTGACCAGCTCTCCCCGCATCCCGCATCCCGTGTCAGCACAGAGCCCATCCACAATGCCCACCAGGAGAGTCTGTATTTCAGACTTTTCCACCCTCTCTCACAAGAGGAGACAGGGCGGGCAACTGAGCTCCTCTCCAAGGCCCTGCACGTCGCCACTAGAGCACCTGGGTCCTATGCAACCGGGACGTGGTTGTGCAGGGCCCAGCGCTGGCACAGCTGTGTCCAGAGAATGGGGGCTTTGATAGCTGCTGAAAGGGGCCAGGAAGCGCGGGACCCCACCCGAGGGGAGGAGCAGAAATGTCTGGGCTCAGCGATGAGGTGGGCGGGGAAGGGAAGCAGGGCCACAGGGAGACAGCGGAGGGGGCTGCAGGCTGGACCACATCGTGGGAGACCCCTGCTGCCTTAGTAGGAGCTGCTGTCCCTCTAAGCTGGTCAGACCCTTGCATAGGGCTATGACCCCCTGCATTCGAGGAGACCCCAGCCCGCTCCAAAAGAGCAGCTGGAAGGCTAGACCCAAGACATGCCTGGCTACCTTTGAGCACTGTGAACTGCCAGGAGGCCTGAGCCACATCAAAAATGGCACATTTGGTGGGGGTGGTACCGCAGGCTTGAAATCTCAGTACTTGGGAGGCTGAAACAGGAGGGTCGCAGGTTCACAGCCAGCCTCAGCTATTTAGCGAGGCTCTCAGCAACTTAGTGAGACCCTGTTTCCAAATAAAATATAAAATAGGTCTGGGAGTATAGCCCGGAGGTAAAAGGCCCCTGGATTCCATCCCCAGTACCACCAAAAAAAAAAAAAAAAAAAAAGTCAGACAGGGGTAACCTGATGGTAAAATGCCCCTTAGCTTTAGTCCCTAATTGCCAAGACATCCTGCTGCCTCGGCATCTATGTGTTGAGACCCCCACTCCACATAGTTAAATTGGCAAAAACGCCCCGAGAAGGAGGTGTCGTCTCTGGCCAAAGTACCCCCCACTTTTAGATACCCTTCACTATTATTCCTTTTAACTTTCTACACGAATTGCTCCAGTGATGTGAAATTAGAACTATAAAAAGAAACTGAGTCCGTGGAAATAAACTCTCTAATAATTTGTCTAAACGTCCTTGGCTCTGCTCAACAATAATGAGAAACTGGCCAGAATTCAGGTACTGTGATAAGCACCCCAGCTGCAGCAATCACAAATGGCCTCCGACCTTCATCACTATCTATCAACTCTGGCAAAAGTAGCTCAGTTCAAAATAATTATTTACCCTTGAAATCCTGCCTAGAGACAGAGAAAAACCTTGTGTGTGACCGTAAAGAAACAACTTAGCTGCCCAAATACAATAGACCCAAAGAAAAAGACTGTTAACTTTTACCTCAGTGTGAGCATTCCAGGAGATAGAAAAACTGGCCGCATAATTAGAAATAAATATTACAAAATAAAGGACAGACATTTTAAATATATATGTATGAAGGAAAAGAAATACCGTAAGAATAAGAAAAGCATTTTTGCATGAAAAAGAGCTTATCATAAGAAAGTCCCAACTGGGAAAGAAAGAAATTAGAAAGTTAGAAGCAGACTGCAGAGAGTTTGTGACAGGGAAGTGGATTATTAAAGATAAGTAGACTTTTAATAGGCTTGTTGTCTAAAGAAGAGTGCTCAGCAGTTAAGGAAATACATCTGACAATTAGAACTAAGAACCTTGTGGTGTTATTTGTGATATTTTGTCTGCCAAACTGTGTTGTGAGTATGCTTAAGCTTTCAGACTTAGAAGATAAGATGCCAACACCTGAAGAAACTCCATCACATCCACCTGAATCACCACATCTCCCCACACTTGCTATATGAACTGAGCCCAAAAGATGGAAAGTTCCAGGAAAAGTTCCCGAGAAGCTCCCAAGCCTTGACTATCCTGGGAGGCTGCCACCTGCAACTGCTTATCTACAAGACCTTGGGACCTTGGAGAGGAACAGAAGTTAATTCTTCAAAGGCCAACAGCCAGCTGAAAGACACCCACCCCCCTTTCTCTTAACTTTACTGGTGAAGTGTATAAATTTCTTGGGGTTTTCGTAATAAAGTGTCATTGGCTCAAGAAGCCTTTGTCCACCTCAGATTCTTTCCAAAGCATCGTCATTTAGGGACCTAAAGAAAATTCAGTCCCTAAAGGAGAAAGAATCGCTGCAGTAAGAATCTGCAGAACTCCACCTGCCTTTTGCCCCATCTTTCTGAGATTTTGACCGGGAACGGACAATTACAAACCGACTGAGATTAGTCCGTGACACCTAATAATAAAAAAAGAAAAGAAAAAAAGAGCCGGGCATGATAGCACACCTCGTAATCCCAGTACCTCGGGAGGCTGAGACGGGGGATCACAGGTTCATAGCCAGTCTCAGCTACTTAGTGAAGCCCTCTGTAACTTAGATCCTGTTTCAGAATAAAGAATAAAAAATAGGGCTGGGGGTGTAGCTCAGAGGTAGAATGCCCCTGGGTTCCATCCCCAGCACCACATAAATAAATAAAAAATAAATAAATAAATAGAACAGCATGTAGGCCAGAGGTAGAATGCCTCTGAGTTAATTCCCCAGCACCACACACAAAATTTTTTTAAACTCTTCACTTTGTGCCATCTTGCTCATTTGTTTTAGAAACTAGGACATTTCCCCGTCAAATTTCCCGCATCCTGGGTTTGGCTGAGTGTACCCTTGAGATGTCATTTAATGTGTGCCTCTGTCCCCTGTAATTGTATTTAGAAGTTTGATTAAATTCATGTGCACACTGTTTTTCTAGAAATATTCCACACATAGCACTGTCAAGTCAACTCCCTCCTCTTTCTTTGCAGTACAAGGTGCTCCAGCACTGAGCTCCAGCACTGAGCTCCAGCACTGAGTTCTACCACTGAGCTCCAGCACTGAGTTCTACCACTGAGCTCCAGCACTGAGCTCCAGCACTGAGTTCTACCACTGAGCTCCAGCACTGAGTTCTACCACTGAGCTCCAGCACTGAGTTCTACCACTGAGCTCCAGCACTGAGCTCCAGCACTGAGTTCTACCACTGAGCTCCAGCACTGAGCTCCAGCACTGGGTTCTACCACTGAGCTCCAGCACTGAGCTCCAGCACTGAGTTCTACCACTGAGCTCCAGCACTGAGTTCTACCACTGAGCTCCAGCACTGAGTTCTACCACTGAGCTCCAGCACTGAGTTCTACCACTGAGCTCCAGCACTGAGTTCTACCACTGAGCTCCAGCACTGAGTTCTACCACTGAGCTCCAGCACTGAGCTCCAGCCTTCCTTTTTTGTGATACTAGAGATTGAACCCGGGGGCATTCCACCTCTGAGCTATAATCCCAGATCTTGTGTGTGTGTGTGTGTGTGTGTGTGTGTGTGTGTGTGTGTGTGTGTTAGTGGGAATTGGACCCAGAGGCATACTTCCTTTGAGCTACAGCCCTTTTTTTTTTTTTTTTTTTTTTTTTTGGTACTGAAGATGAAAAAACCTCAGGCATCCTATCTCCGAGCTACACCCCCAGCCCTATTTTTAATTTTTTAATTTTTTATTTTGAAACAGGGTCTCATTCAGTTGCAAAGGCCTAAGTAGCTGAGGTTGGCTTCAAACCCGCGCCATCCTCCTGTCTCAGCCTCCCAAATGCTGGGATTACAAATGTGCGCCACCACACCCAGCTCAATTTTCCACTATTGACCAAAGACTGCAGGAGAATTATTTTCTAAGAGAAACCATGAAAAAGTTTATCCTAGTAAGCCTGAATTCCATGGAAGGGCAGCCCCTCCTAGGGGATAAATTTATAATGCAGGCAGTCCTTGATATCAGGCAAAAGTTCAAAAAAAGTGGTCTCGAAGCCGGGCATGCTGGCATACGCTAGTAATCTCAGTACTTGGGAGGCTAAGACAGGAGGATCACAGGTTTGCGGCTAGCCTCTGCAACGTAGGCCCTGTTTCAAAATAAAAGAATAAGAAATAGGGCTGGCGGTGCAGAATGCCCCTGGGTTCAATCCCCAGCCCTGTAATAATAATAATTAATAATGATAATAATACAAAATAAACTAGGGTTGCAGGTGTAGCTTGGAGATAGAATGTCTCTGAATTCCAGCCCCAGTAGCACACACTAAAAAGAGATGGTCTCAGGCCAGAAACCTTAGATGGTCTCGTGTGTGTGTGTGTGTGTGTGTGTGTGTGTGTTTGTGTGTGTGTTATTGGTGATTAAACCCAGGGCCATTCTATCTCCAAGCTATACCTCCCAGCCATATTTTATTTTTAATTTTGAAACAGGGTCTTACTAGGGCAATGAGTCTAATTACTTGCTGAGACTGTCCTCAAAACTGCAATCCTCCTATCTCAGGCTCCAAGTACTGGGATTACAGGTGTGAGCCACAGTGCCAAGCTTACATCACTTCTTAAAAGTGGTTTTTTTTGGGTTTTTTTTTGTTTGTTTGTTTTTTTTACCATTGAGAAGCACTTGCTCAGCCCTAGAAACCCAAAGGACTGGCAACTGCCACCAGTGTGGCCAGTTTGGACACTGGTAAAATGAGTAAGTGCCCCAAGGAAGGTGTCCACCTCCCAGACCTGGTCCCATCAGCAGTGGAGACCACTGGAAGAGAGACTGCCCTCGGGGGCCTGGAACCCAGGAGGTCAGTTCCTCCTACACGATGGTCCAGCGAGAAGGCGCCTACCAGTTGATGGTCCCGGAGCCTCCCAGACTCCGTTTTTTATTGATGTCACCAGAGGGAGCCTGGGTAGCCTCTGTAATTGTGATTACATGTTCTGTCTCAACAAGTCAATGTCGCTGGGGCATCAGGTCAGCCCTTGGCTGATACTTCACACCTCTCCTTAGTGGTTCTGGGGGACAATATCTTCTATCGCCTCCAGTTTTAGTTATGACTGAGTATCCTAGTCCATTGCTAGAGAGGGATTGCCTCTCCTAACTTGGAATAAAAATGCTTTTTAGAAGTCGGGTGTGGTGGCACCCACTTATAATCCCAGTACTTGGGAGGCAGAGACAGAAGGATCGCAGATTCGTGGCCATCCTCAGCTACTTAATGAGACCCTCCACAACTTAGTGAGATCCGGTTTCAAAATGAAGAATAAAAATAGGGTTAGGGGTACAGCTCAAGGTAGAATGCCCCTGGGTTCCATCCCCAGTACCAAAAAAAAAAAAATGCCTTTAATCCAATGCTAGTTTGCTGTTTGTCGTTAGTAGAAAGGACAGCCCAGCTGGTAGTCATCATCTCAAGGATCCAACCTGCTTCCCTGGACAGAAACAATGCCCTCTTGGCCAGGCATGGTGGCACACACTTGTAATCCCAGCACTTGGGAGGCTGAGACAGGAGGATCACAGGTCCTCAGCCAGCCTCAGCTGCTTAGTGAGGCCCTGTGCACGAGATGGAGGGTTCTTCATTTGAGAGCAGAGTCCTTTCCTGAGGCTCCTGCAAGGAGACAGGAGCACCTCCCCAGGATACTTCTGTTGTTTTGTTTTGTTTTGGAGAGTGAACCCAGGAGCGTTCTTTCCCCAAGCTACAACCCCTACTTTTATTTATTTGTCTGTTTATTTATTTATTTTTGCGGTACTGGGGATTGAACCCAGGATTATTCTACCTCCGAGCTACACCCCCAGCCCTATTTTTTATTCTTTATTCTGAAACAGGGTCTCACTGAGTTGCAGAGGGCCTCACTAAGTAGCTGAAGCTGGCTGTGAACCGCGATCCTCCTGTCTCAGCCTCCAGAATGCTGGGATTACAAGTGTGTGCCATCACACCCAGCTCCGGTTCATTTTTGCTTAACATGATTGTCAGGCTTGTGTCTTCCCGATTTCAGGCAATTAAATTATAAATGGTGTGTCAGAGGGAGCCACAGATGACAGCCCCAGAAAATTCTACCCCAGCCCCCTACATCTTCTGAGCCCTCAGAACTGTCTACAGGACCCTAGCTGTCCTCATCCCTACCCTTTTCAGAAGTAAGCAGGTGGAGCAGCCATTGCTCCTGTTCCCTAAGGGCAGTTAGGGATACAAGTACAATTTGGGGGGGGGTGGTGATAAAGGGTAAAGGGTGGTGGGGAGCAGGAGTATGGCAGGATAGCAGCTCCTAAACTTCTAGTTCAAGACTAAGCAGGGATTCCGAAAGGAGATTGAAAATGGACCAATTGGGGCCCAGATTTAAGGACCAATCAGAGCCCAGATATAAGGGCCAATCAGGAGAGTTGCCAGGCTATAAAAGACAGCCTCCTGCCCACCAAGTAGACCCAGAAAAGAAGTAGAGCTCTAGTTGCCAGCAGGACTGAAGCAGAGTTGTGGCTACCTCCCGGCAGGAGAGGAAAGCAGTAGTGGACGTGCGTAGAGCAGTGGGTCAAGAAGGCAGAACTAGCGACCGATTTGACGGTGCCTCCTCCACAGTAGTGGCAGCCCAGGCCCACCGTGAGCACCAGGATACAGTGTCCCTTTCAGGCTCTCTCGTGCCCGCGGGATCCCTGCTGCCTCTCCCTGTCTCCTATTGAATGTGATGCCTCTTTCCTGTGTCTCCTAAGCCAAGTGTTTTTCTGGCTCTTGGAGATGAGAGCTGGGGTAACCCATGAGTCCCAGGCTGAGACTGCCCTCTCCCTGGTCCCATCCAAAGCCGGCCCTGTCTAAACATGGGCATACCCTTGGCCTACGTCTTGTCCTGGTCCCTCTCCCTCTGCCAAATGCTGGGATTAAAAGTGTGCGCCACCACACTAGGCTTCTGTATGTAGTTTTGAATTTTCAATCTTTCCCCACTGAAGGCTTCCTTCCCCCAGGTCCCATGAGGCCAGAGAACACAGGACTCAACAGGGCACCTAGCTTCTGAGAGGCTCTCCTGAGTCAGCAGTTGTATGAAAAAAAATACATCAAAGAGCCCCGCTTCTACCCACCCTGAAACTCAGAGAGGGTGCCACCACGCCGGGCTTTATTCTTTATTTAAAAACAGGGTCTCACTGATTTGTGGAGGGCCTCACTAAGAAGCTGAGGCTGTCTGGGAAACTGGATCCTCCCGTCTCACCCTCCTAAATACTGGGATTACAAGTGTGTGCCACCACGCCTGGCTACAATCCACTGATCTCAGCCCTCTAAGTACTAGGATCACAGGCGTGGGACACCACCCCCGGCTCTGCAAGTCCTTTTATTTCATTTTTTCTTTTTCCTTTTTTGTGGTGCTAGAGATGAAAATCAGGGGCAGTCTACTTGTGAGCTACACCCCAATCTTATTTTATTCATTCATTCATTTATTTTTATTTTTGCACTAGGGATGGAACCCAGGGGCATTCTACCTTTGAGCTACACCCCCTGCCCCATTTTTTATTCTTTATTTTGAAACTGGGTCTCACTGAATTGCAGAGGGCCTCACTAAGTAGTTGAGGGTGTCTGCAAACTGCGATCCTCCGGTCTCAGCCTCCCGAATGCGGGGATTACAAGCGTGCGCCACCATGCCCGGCTTTTATTCTTTATTTTGAAACAGGATCTCACTGAGTTGCAAAGGGCCTCCCTAAGTAGCTAAGGCTCTCTTCGAACCACAATCCTCCAAGTACTAGGATCACAGGTGTGGGCCACTGCCCCCGGCTCTGCAAGTCTTTTTTCTTTTTTTCATTTTTTGTGGTGCTAGAGATTAAACTCAGGGACATTCTACCTGTGAGCGACACCCCAATCCTATTTTATTTTATTTATTTATTTTTGCGCTACTGGGGATGGAACCCAGGGGCATTCTACCTCTGAGCTACACCCCCAGCCCTATTTTTTATTCTTTATTTTGAAACAAGGTCTTATTAGGTTGCAGGGGGCCTCCCTAGGTAGCTGAGGCTGGCTGTAAACCTTAGATCCTCCTGTCTCAGCCTCCCCAGTCCTGGGATTCCACGCCTGTGGCACCACGCCCGGTAGGTTTTTACTCTTTTCCGGTCCTGGCTGTATTCATCCCCACCCCATACCTGGCATGGCTTCTGTACTCTTGCAGGACCTGTCTCTTCAGTGTGGTTCCTTAATGGCTCCCCAGTGGCTACCGCTGGCAGCTTTCCTAACCCTGGCTCTTTCATAGAACAGTCCTTGTGACATCGTGCTCAACATAGTGTTATCCAAGCCCCAGCAGGGTTAGGTACCGACCTGTGAGCCTGGGACTGGGGCCGACAAACCCATAACAACCTTTTAGAAAGGCCAGGACAGAGCACTGTATTGCTAGAGCCTTCTTCTGGTTTGCCAGTTTTCCAATCCTTGGGGATGGAACCCAGGGGCACTCTACCTCTGAGCTACACCCCCAGCCCTATTTTTTATTCTTTATTTTGAAACTGGGTCTCACTGAGTTGCAAAGGGCCTCATTAAGTAGCTGAGGCTGTGCGTGAACCGCCATCCTCCTCTCAGCCTCCCAAATGCCAGGGTTACAAGCGTGCGCCACCACACCCAGCTGTGGTTCATATTTGCTTAACATGATTGTCAGGCTTGTGTCTTCCTGATTTGAGGGGATTAAATTATAAATGGTGGGCTAGACAGAGCCACAGATGACAGCCTTGGAAAATTCTACCCCAGCCCCCGAGATCTTCTGAGCCCTCAGAACCCATCGACTGGACCCTATCTGTCCTTCCCCCTCATCTATCCTTTTCAGAAGCAAGCAGCTGGAGCAGCCATTGCTCCTGTTCCCTAAGAGTAGTTAAGGATACCAGTAAAATTTGGGGGGTGGTGATAAAGGGTAAACGGTGGCAGGGAGCAGGAGTATGGCAGGATAGCAGCTCCTAAACTTCTAGTTCAAGACTAAGCAGGAACTCCAAAAAGAGATTGAAAATGGACCAATCAGGGCCCAGATTTAAGGACCAATCAGAGCCAAGATCTAAGAACTAATCAGAGCCCAAATCTAAGGACCAATCAGAGTCCAGAACTAAGGACCAATCAGAGCCCAGATTTAAGAACCAATCAGGAGAGTTACCAGGCTATATAAGACAGGCTCTAGCACAGCTGCTAGATCTCAGAGAAAAGCAGCAGCGACCAGCTGGACTGAACCAGAGCCATGGCTACGTATGCGGGAAAGAAAGATCGATGGCAGCTGAAGCTGACTGTTGCAGAGCAGATGGGTGCAGAGCCGTAGCATGAGAAGGCAGAGCTAGCAACTTTATTGACAGTGGCTCCTTTGCAGTAGTTGTGGCCCAGGCCCAACATGAGCACAATGACTCTCTGGGCTTTTCCACGTGTGCTGGATCCCTGCTGCCTTTCACTTTCTCTTATTGAATGCGCTGTCTCATTCCTGTTTCTCCTAAGCTAAGCGTTTTTTGGCTCTTGGGGACAAGAGCTGAGGTAACTTGCAGGTCCCAGGCTGAGGTTACCTCTGCTTGGTCACACCCCTAGTGGGCTCTGTCTCAATGAGGAATGTTTTTGACAGTGTCTTGGGCCCTCTGGCTCTCTCACTTGGCTTCCCAGGTGCTTTGAGCTGAGCCTCCTTCCTCAACCACAGCTTCATGCTCTCAGCCCAGAGTGCTGCTGTTCAGCTAACCATCGCTTGAACTTCTCAAACCTGGAGCTCAAATGAAAACTTTTTTTTGGTACTAAGGATGAAACCTAGGTGCATTCTACCTCCGAACTACACTCTACCCCTAGCCTCCCTTTGTTTTATTGGTTTGTTTTACTTTTGTTTTTTTCAGTACTGGGGATGAAAACCAGGAGCTTACTACTTCAAGCTACACACTCAGATATTTTTATATATTTTATTTATGTTATTTGCAATACCGGGGACAAACCCAGGGGCATTCTACCCCTGAACAATACCCCCAGCACTCGTTTTTAATTTGGGGTTTATTTGCAGTACTGCAGATGGAACCCAGGGCTATTCTACTTCAGAGCTACACTCTCAGCCCTTTTTTTTCCTTTCTTTTTTTTCTCTACTGGGGATAGAACCCAGAGCCATTCTACTTTCGAGCTGCACCCCCAGCCCTATTTTTTTTTATTTTGAAATAAGGTCTCACTGATTTGCCAAGGGCCTCACTAAATAACTGATGCTGGCGGGGAACCGCCATTCTCCTGTCTCAGCCTCCCAAATGCCAGGGTTACAAACGTGAGCCACCACACCCAGCTGTGGCTCATACTTGCTTAACATGATTGGCTGGCTGTGTCTTGCTGATTTGAGGTGATTAAATTATAAATGGTGCAGCAGACGGAGCCATGGATGACAGTCCTGGATAATTCTATCCTAGCCCCCTTAATCTTCTGAGCCCTGGAAACTGTCTACTGGACCCTAGCTGTCTTTCTCCCTCATCTACCCTACTCAGAAGGAAGCAGCTTCCAGTACAATTTAGGGGGTGGTGATAAAAGATAAAGGGTAGTCTGGAGCAGGAGTAAGGCTGGTACAGCCGCTTCCCCTGACTTCTATGTCAAGACTAAGCAGGGATTCCAAAGAAGGATTGAAAATGGACCAATCAGGGCCCAGCTTTAAGGACCAATCAGGGCCCACATCTAAGAACCAATTAGGAGAGTTGCCAGGCTATATAAGACAGCCTCCTGCCTACAAAGTAGAGTAGTGGTGACCGAGATGGCTGAAGCAGAGCTGTGGCTAGGGAGAGGAAAGGCAGTGGTGTGCGCAGACCCCAACCAGCAGGACTGAAGCAGAGCCATGGCTACCTATCAGCGGGAGAGGAAAGGCAGTGGTGGGTGAAGACACCAACCAGACCAGCAAGACTGAACCAGAGCCATGGCTACCTACCTCCGGGAGAGGGAGAGGAAAGGCAGTGGTGGATGTAGACGACATTACCTGCAGAGCTGTGACACCAAAAGCCAGAGCTAGCAACTAATTCAACAGTGGCTCCTCCGCAACAGTGGTGGCCCAGGCCACCATGAGCACCAGGGCACAGCAACCCTCAGGCTCTTCCACACCTGTGGGATCCCTGCTGCCTTTCCTGCCTGCTATTTAATGTGATGCCTTATTCCTGTGTCTCCTAAGCCAAGTGTTTTCTGGCTCTTGGAGATGAGAGCTGAGGTAACCTGCAGGTCCCAGGCTGAGATACCTCCCTGGTCTAACCCATAGTGGGCCCTGCCTCAACTGGGGTCTACCCTTGGACTGCATCTTGTCCTGGGCCCTCTCGCTCTCTCACTCTGCTTCCCAGTTGCATAACAGGGCTCCCCTCACTCTGCTTCCCAGTTGCCATGAGCTGAGCCACCTTCCTCTACCGCAGCTTGATGCTCTGCTCCCTCTCAGCCTGGAGTGCACTGTTAGCCAACCACGGCTTGAACCTCTGAAACCCTTACCCCAAGTGAATTTTTTTAAATTTTGGTACTAAGGATGAAACTCCAGGGGTATTCTAACTCCAAACTACACTCCACCCCAGCTCTGCTTTGTTTTTATTTTGTTTTTTATTTTTGCAGTACCAGGGATGAATTCAGGGGCATTCTACCTCCAAGCTACACCCCCAGCACTATTTTTTATTTACCTTGATTTAGTTTTTATACTTATTTATTTGCAGTACTGGGGATGGAACCCAGGGGCAATCTACCCCAAACACCATTTTTTATTCTTTATTTGGAAACGGTCTCACTGAGTTGCAAAGGACCTCACTAAGTAGCTGAGAATGTCCTTGAACCACAATCCTCCTGTCTCCATTTCCCAAATGCTGGGATTACAGGTGTGCGCCACCATTCTGAGCTCAGTTTTTAATTTTGAAAGAGTTTCACTAGGTTGGCAAGTCTCACCACTTGTTGAGACTCTCCTTGAACATTTGATCTTGTCTCAGCTTCCAAAGTACTGGGATTACATGCGTGCACCACTACATCCAGCTCCAAATGAATTTTTCCACTTTTCCTCCTGTAAGGGGTGTGTGTGTGTGTGTTACTTGGGATGGACCCAGGGACTTTTTACCTCCTAGCTACATCCCCAGAACTATTTTTTATTCTTTACCTTGAAACAGGGTCTCACTGAATTGCAAAGGGCCTCACTAAGTAGCTGAAGCTGTCCTCGAACCACGATCCTCCTGTCTCAGCCTCCCAAATGCTGGGATTACAAGGGTGCACCACCACGCCGGCTTTAAGTTGTTCTTTCCAGGAATTTTGGTCATCGTGACACAAAGCTGACTAACACACACCACAAAAATATTCATCTCAGTAGTTAAGAACAGTAAAGGTTTCCTGGGTGCCAGCACCTATAATCCCAGCTCCTGAGAAGGATCAAAATTTTCAGGCCAGCCTGGGAAAACTTATGAAACCCTATCACAAAATAAAAGACAAAGCTGAGCATGGTGGCCCACTTTGTAATCTCAGTACCTGGGAGGCTGAGACAGGAGGATCCCAGGTTTGCAGCCAGCCTGAGCTACTCAGTGAGGTACTGTTTAAAAATAAAAAATGAATTGGAGTCCAGCGTGGGGACACACACTTGTAATACCACTACTTCAGAGGCTGAGACAGGAGGATGCCAGGTTTGCAGCCAGCCTAAGTTACTCAGTAAGGTACTGTTTAAAAATAAAAAACAAATTGGAAACCGGGCATGGTGGCGCACGCTTGTAATCCCCGCTCTTGGGAGGCTGAGACAGGAGTATCGCACAGGTTCAAAACCAGCCTCAGCTACTTAGTGAGGCTCTCAGCAACTTAGTGAGACCCTGTTTTCAAATAAAAAATAAAAAAGGTCTGGGAGTATAGCCTGGAGGTAGAAAGCCTCTGGGTTCCACACACAGTACATAAATAAATAAATAAATAAATAAATAAATAAATTGGAGTCCACCGTGGGGACACATGCTTTTAATCCCACTATTTCAGAGACTGAGACAGAAGGATTACAGGTTCAAAGCCAGCCTCAGCAGTGTAGCGAGGCTCTCAGCAACCTAGTGAGACCCTGTTTCCAAATAAGAAAAAAAAAAAAAATCAGGCTAAGGGTATAGCTTGGAGGTAGAACGCCTCTGGGTTCAATCCCCAGTGCCACAATATAGAAATAGTTAAGTAAAACAGGGCTAGGGGTGTAGCTCAGAGGTAGAATGCCCCCTGGGTTTCATTCCCAGTACAGGAGGAAAAAAAAAAAAAAGCACCAGTGCAATGCCCAGCTTCCCCATGGACATATTTCTGGAAAGAGCATTATTTGAAGAGCCCAAGGCAGGCCTTTCAGGAGGACTTCTCTAAGGAGGCTTGCTATCACAGGAGATGACAGCCCCACGCCAAGACCTGGAGGTGGAAGAGGATGACAGTGACAGTCTTGGGCTTGCCTAGGTCCAGGCTAATGAATACATCTGGGTCTTAGTTTGTTGTTGCTTGTTTTTGTTTACGGTACTGGGAACTGAACCCAGGGGTGCTATACTACTGTGCTACATACCCAGCCCTTTTGTTATTTCGAGACTGGGTCTTGCTAAGTTGCTGAACCTGGGATCCTCCTGCCTCAGCCTCTTGAGTGGCTGACATTACACAAACACCAGTGTGTTGCAAGTACCAGTGTGTTCAACCTACAGACTGAAGTTTTCTAGCCTAGAGCCTGGATGTGCAGGAGGCTCTACCATGGAGGTGTGTGTAAGTGCACGCTATCGTGTTCACACACAAGGAAATCACCCGAGACACATTTCTCATGACGTATCCCTGTTGTTAAGTGGTGCACGGTTATATGATATCTATATATGAAACACATATGTGAAAACTGAATTAATAACATGAGCCTGTGTCTCTCGAGTTGGCAGTATGCTTCCTAGATCAGGGTGTTTAAAATGTTACTGGTCCAGTTCAACCTTTTACCTGAGGCTGGCCTCGAACCTGGGATCCTCCTGCCTTAGCCTCAGGCCATGTGCCTGCAGTTTGTCCTTCAGCAGAGTTAATTCCCTGTAGATTTAAACAACTATATGGCTTTCTGTCATTAATGTTGTCCATGCAAACGCTTCTGGGTGACCGCAGGATACACACACACACACATATTCAAATATGCTTAGGTCTATGGTATATTTGTTCTCTGGGGCCCAGAGGGTTGGCTATAGAGTGTGCAGCGTTCTGACAGAACTAGAGAATTGTAGGTGAGTATGTGGCGCCCCCGTGTGGCCCCGGGCGTTCCCCACTTTCAACAACAGCCTGGGTTCCCACTCTCCCTCTCCCTTGGTCTGTTAGAAATGCTGGCCCATATAAAAAAAAAAAAAAAAAACTCAATTACGTCATTTTCAGGGAAATGGATGGAACTGGAGGACATTATGCTAAGTGAGATTAGTCAGGCACAAAAAATAAGAAATCAGATGCTTTCCCTAATATGTGAGAGGGAGAAAAGAGGAGCAAACAAGACAACCTAAAGGAGGAGAACGGAGGGGGGAAGAGGAAAATCTCTAAAGCTCACAATGTACTTAAACATATCGAAGTCAATCACTAAGCCAAGCAAGGGAGGGAGGGATGGGGAGGGAATGGGGTGGGATTTGGGTAGGGGTTAAATCAGCGATGAGTACATGTTTGTACACACAAGTTTTTTACCCCAATAAGTTGTATGAATATAATGCACCAATAAAAAAAATTTTTTTAAAAGAAATGCTGGCCCATATAGAGACACATGCCCCATTTTTTTTGTGTGTGTATGTGTGTAGTACTGGAGATTGAACCCAGGGGCATTCTACCTCCAAGATATACCTGCAGCCCTATTTTACTTTGGGCAATGCTGGGGATTGAACCCAGGAACATTTTACCTCCAAGCTACAATCTCAGCCCTATATTTTATTCTTTATTTTTAAACAGGGTCTCACTAAGTTGCAGAGGGCCTCCCTAAGTAGCTGGGGCTGGCTGCGAATCTGTGATCCTCTTGTCTTAGCCTCTCAAGTTTTGGGATTACAAGCATACGCCGGGATCAGCCCTATTTTATTTTATTTATTTATTTATTTATTTATTTATTTTATTTATTTATTTATTTTTGCGGGTCTGGGGATGGCACCCAGGGGCATTTGATCTCCGAGCTATACCCCCTGCCCTAATTTTTATTCTTTATTTTGAAACCGGGTCTCACTGAGTTGCAGAGGTCCTCACTAAGTAGCTGAGGCTGTCCGCGAACCGCGATCCTCCGGTCTCAGCCTCCGGAATGCTGGGATTACAAGCGTGCGCCACTACGCCCGGCCCTATTTTATTTTGTTTTATTTTATTTTACTTTGTGGTACTGGGAATAGAACCCAGGGGCAGTCTACCTCCGGACTACACCCCTGACCTATTTTATATTTTATTTGAAAAACGGGGTCTAAGTTGCTGAAAGCCTCATTAAATAGCTGAGGCTGGCTTTGAACCTGCACCATCCTCCTGTCTCGGCCTCCCAGGTACTGGGATTACAAGCATAGGTCACTGCCCGGCTCAGCCCTATTTTATTTTTGAAACAGGGTCTCATTAGATTGATTAGTCTTACTGGCCCAGGCTGTACTCGAATCTGCACGATCCTCCTGTCTCAGCCTCCCAAATTCTGGGATGACAGGTGTGTGCCACCATGCGGGCTTAATTAACATCCTTTACCTTCTCGGGGCTCAGTCGGCGCCCTGGGTGCTAGATCATCCCCTCCAACACTTACCCCCAGCTTCCAAGCCTTTCAGCCTTTCAAACACAGGAGGTCCCAGTTACTTTATTGTTGTAGGCAGAGGCCAGTTAATCCCCGGGCGTTCCTCCCGCCCCCTACTGCTGGCTTTGTTCTCTGCCTGGGTCGGGGCAGCCCAGCGTCTTCTGCATCCGCGACCTCCCTCCCGGATGCTGGTCCAGCTCCCCGGCTGGGCAGGCAGGTCTGGGGGGGACGGCTGCTCGGCGAGAGGCCCCGCCACCACTGCCCAGGCCCGGGGGCTGCGTGAGCCCTACTCGGCGTAGCAGTAGGTCCCGTAGGCCGCCTGCTGGGGCCTGGGGAAGCCGAAGCTGCGCACCCCCGGGTCGGGGAGGCCCCCGCAGCGCGGCCGCGGCGTGGCGATGGGGAAGCGCACGCTGCCGTCCGCCAGCCAGCCGCCGTCGCACTGGTCCAGCCCCGAGAACTTCCAGGCGGCGTAGAGATGCCCGACCTTGGCCACCGCCGCCCCGCGCCGCCGGCACGCCGCGTGGGCTTCGGACAGCGTCAGCCGCCCGGGCACGAAGAACACCTGGCCTGGGGACCGCAGCGGGTCAGCACCCAAACCGGGGGGCCGGCCCGCTGGGGCGAGGGGGCGAGGGTCTCCGCCATCGCGGGCAGGCGGATCCGGAAGATGGGCGGGAGCCTGGGTGTGCGGAATGGCGGGGCGGGGGGCCTTGCAGTACTGGGGGTGGCACCCGGGGGCAGTCTACCTCCGAGCTACACCCCCATTATATTTTATTTTCCCCAGCTTGATTTTCTTTCTTTCTTTCTTTCTTTCTTTCTTTCTTTCTTTCTTTCTTTCTTTCTTTCTTCCTTTCTTGTGTGTGGGGTCCTAGGGGTGGAACCCAGGGGCTTTCTACCTCAGGACTATACTCCCAGACCTATTTTATGTTTTATTTGGAAACAGGGTCTCACTAAGTTGCTGAGAGCCTCACTAAGTAGCTGAGGCTGGCTTTGAACTTGCGCGATCCTCCTGTCTCAGCCTCCCAAGCGCGGGGATTACAAGTGTGCGCCACCACACCTAGGTTCTTTTTCTTTTTCTTTTTCTTTTTTTCTTTTTCGTCTTTCTTTCTGTTTTTGTGGTACTGGGGATGGAACCCAGAATCATTCAACCTCCGAGCCACACCCCCAGCCCTATATTTTTATTCTTTATTTTGCAACAGGATCTTACTAAGTTGCCGAGTGCCTCGATAAGTGGCTGGCCCCGAACCTGTGATCCTCCTGTCTTAGCCTCCCAGGTACTAGGATTACAAGCGTGAGCCACCACACCCGGATCAGGAGCCCCCTTTTTGGTAATTTGATTGTAACCCAGAGGCTCTGAGCTCCACTCCCAACCCTTTTAATTTTTTTTTTTTTTCTTTTTGAGGCACTTGGGATGGGACCCAGGACCATTCTATGTCCGAGCTACACCCCCAGCCCTATTTTTTATTCTTTATTTTGAAACAGGGTCTCACTAAGTTGCGGAGGGTCTCACTAAGTAGCTGAGACGGGGCTGCGAACCTGCGATTCTCCCGTCTCAGCCTCCCAAGTACTGGGACTACAAGCGTGCGCCACCACGCCCGGCTTAATTTTTTTTTTTTTTTTTTTAATTTTGAAACGGGATCTCACGAAGTTGCCGAGTCTCACTAAATTGCTGAGGCTGGTCTCGCACCCGTGATCCTCCCGTCTCGGCCTCCCAAGTCCTGGGATTGCCAGCGCGCCGCCGCCAGGCTCCCGCCCCAGATCTCACACCTCCCTTGCAGGGTCCGCCGCCCCTCTGCCTCCCTCCCCGCCCCCAGACCCCTCACCGGCCAGGGCGGAGGTGAAGCAGAAGGCGTCGTAGCGGTCCCGCTGGCGGTCGCGGGGCCCGTAGCTGCGGATCCCGGGGCGCCCATGGCCGCCGCACGGAGCGCGCGCCGTGAGCACGGGGTAGCGCACCGAGCCCTCGAGCAGCCAGCCCGCGTTACACCAGTCCAGGCCCTCGGTCCAGGCTGGCGGGAGGATGGCCGGGAGGCGTCAATCGGAGCCCCCCCCCCCCGGCCGAGCCCTGCGCCCCCCACCCCCGGGCCCGGGTCTGCGCTCACCCTGGTACAGCTGGCTGTAGGTGGCCAGGCGTCCGTCCTGCTCCTCGCACGCCTGCTTTGCCTCAAAGTAATTGAACTGGTACCGGCCCCGGCTGGGTTGGTAGGGGAATACCACGCCTGGGGGGCAGGGAGTATGGGGTGGCGGTGCCGCCCGGGGAGGCCGGCGGGGCCCCGGAGGGCGGCGCTGGAAGGGCCCCCGTTCCGCGCTCACCCTCCAGCAGCAGGGTCAGCGCCACGCTCTCGTCCTCCAGCCCGTTGACGAGCTCGCAGCGGTACCGGCCCTCGTCCTCCAGGCGCACGCCCGCGAGGACCAGGGAGGCGTCCAGCCGGTGGGCCCTGCGCAGCCGGGCGCGCCCGCCCAGGGGCCCGTAGCCGCGGGCGTGCAGCCCGTTGGTGATAAGGATCACCGTCTCCCGCAGCTCCCCGGGCTCCACTTTGCTCCAGCGAACCTTGTAGCTGGGGGGCGAGGCGCCCAGGACGCAGGGCAGCGTGGCCGTGGCCCCACGGCGGGAGTGAACGACCTCGTGGATGGGGGGCAGGAGGTAGTGGGGGCCCGGGTGGGAGGCTGAGCAGAGGGGGCCACAGTGGCAGGAACCCCCTGGTCCTCACCTGCCCGCGATGCCCATCCAGACCCCGGCCCGCGCCCTCCCAGGCTGCCCAGAACCTCTCCCCTTCCTCTCCACCCGGGATCTCCAGCAGCTACGCCCCACTCCGCCGCCCCTGGAGCCACCCCCCCCCCGCGGTGTGCTGCGGGTTCTGGGCTGGGCGGGGGTCTTACCTGGGTCTCCCAGGGCCTTGTGGAAGATGGTGAAGGAAGGGAGAAGGAAGAGGCAGAGCGCAGAGGTCAGCGGGCTGGTCATGCTCGGGAGGCGGAGGGCACTGTGTGCGGGGCAGAGTGGGGGGGGCATTCTTTGAGTAGAGGGGAGAAGATGGAGGAAGAGGAACCCCCTTTGGTTGTTGAGGCTGGCCTTGAACGTGGCTCAGCCTCCAGGCACCATGCCCAGCTAAATAAAAAAGGTATTTCAAATGCAAGTGCTTTAGCAGATTTCTTTTTTCTTTCGTCCTGAGGTTTGAACACAGGAAACCAAGGGCATTCTACCTCTGAACTACACCATTTCTTTTTTTCTTTTCTTTTCTTTCTTTCTTTCTTTTCTTTTTTTTTTTTTTAAACTGGGGATGGAACCCAGGGGCATTCTACCTCTGAGCTACACCCCCAGCCCTATTTTTTATTCCTTATTTTGAAACAGGGTCTCACTGAGTTGCAAAGGGCCTCACTGAGTAGCTGAGGCTGGCCCTGAACCACCATCCTCCTGTCTCAGCCTTCCAAATGTTGGGATTATAAGCGTGCGCCACCATGCCTGGCTTCTATTTATCTTTAATTGTGTGTGTGTGTGTGTGTGTGTGTGTGTGTGTGTGTGTGTGTCACTGGAGGTTGAGCCCAGGGGCATTCTACCTTCAAGCTACAACCCCTATTTTATTTTTAACTTGAAACAGAATCTGTCGAGGTTGATGACATTCTCACTGCTTGCTGAGGCTGTCCTCAAACCTGTGATCCTCCTGTCTTAGCCTCCCAAGTACTGGACTCACAAGCGTGCATCACTATGCCTGGCTCTATTTTTGTCTTTAAATTTTGAAACAGAGTCTTGCTAAATTGCTGAGATCTCACTAAGCTGCTGAGACTGACTCCAAACCTACCATCTTCCCATCTCAGTCTGTCAAGTAGCAATATTACAATTGTGCGCCACCACACCTGGCTCTCATATGTATTCTTGACCTTAAAAAAAAAAAATAAACTAGCCGGGCAAGGTGGTGCACACTTGTAATCCCAGCATTCAGGAGACTGAGCCCAGAGGATTATGGTTCACAGCCAGCCTCAGCTACTTAGGAGGCCCTTTGCAACTCAGTGAGACCCTGTTTTGAAATAAAGAATTAAAAAAAAAAATAGGGCTGGGGTGTAGCTTGGAGGTAGAATGCCCCTGGGCTCAATCCTCAGTGCCACAATAAGTGAGTAAGTAAGTAAGTAAGTAAGTAAATAAATAAATAAATAAATAAATAAATAAAAATAGGGCTGGGGGTATGGTTCAGAGGTAGAATGCCCCTGGGTTCAATGCCCATTATCCCCCACAAACAATCCCCCAATATTTAAAAAAAAAAGGGGCTGGAAGTGTACTTTGGGGCAGAGGTAGAATGCCCCGGGGTTCAATCTCTGGTAGACAAAACAAAATCACCGTGTGCACACATACCATCTTGTTGCCCTTGCAGAAAATGACGTGGTAGCCAGGGGCTCCGTTGCCTACCTGTCAGAAGCTGGGCTCTTCCCAGAGGAAGGGAGCATCGCTTAGCAGCTCTCGGTCCTGCCCAAGAAAGAGGTGCCAGGTGAAAGTGTTGCCCGAGACTCACAGCCCCGGGACTGGGGCTACCCATCCCCATGTTTGCTCCGGTTACACCTTTGAGAAAAGGCTTCTTTCCCGCGTACAAAGAAGCCACGGAACCAAAAGCCAGTCCCCCCAAATCAGGCAGCAAGCCAGGCTGTGACCGGCCTCCAGCCTGGTCGCTATCCCTCGGAGCTCACTGCGCTGACACCAGCGGGGAGATCATGGGCTTGGGGTGAGATGGCGCTGGTCAGGGGAGACGCTGGAGGCCACCCAGGAGTGACTCCCTGGGAGAGCGTAGACAGCAGGCGCCTGCTGCTTCTGTTCTTGGAGCAGGACGGGTTGGCCTGTTTGGTGGGTACAAGTGTCCCACCGATGGGGATGGGGCTGAACTCCGAGGTGGCTCAGACTCCACAGCTGCCAGGCTCCGGAGCCTCTACCTTTCCCTCCACTCCCCTGTCCTCACCTCCGCCCTCCGGGGTCTGTGCGCACATTGCCTTTGGGAAGGGGCTTCAGGGTGGCATCCGTACTTCCGTGGCTTCTAGCGGCTTCAAGGAGCCTGACCCCTTCTCTCCAGCCCCCCTGTCTGTCCACTTGTCCTGTCAGTCTGTCCCTTCCATCTCTGTCCCCACCCCATCGGAAGCACAATTTCCCATTGTCTCTGTCTTTCCCCCTATTGTTAAATAACAGGGCCCCTTTCTTTATCTCATGGGTAATGGCAACGAAATGCCAACAGCTGGGGATGTGGGATGCAGGACCGGCTGACACACACCACCGGAAAGAGGGCTCTGCGGGGCGGGGCAGGGCAGGGACTGACGGCCAGGAGAAGGGGTGAGGGGACAGCGCAGCAGCGGGAGGCTGGGGTCCCCTCAACACCCTGGTCTGCACAACTGTACAGAGGCTGCGTCTCAGGCCAGAGGAACGGCCTGTGTCCATGGAGGACGTAGACAGAGAGAAGAAAATTAGTGCGGAAGAGTTTTCTGTCTCCAGGAAGGAATACGGAAGGGATATGGGATTTCTGAGGCTGGGAGAACTTTGGAAAGTTCTCCAAGAGAGAAATCGGGGTTTTGGGGTTTTTTGGTAATAGAGATTGAAACCAGGAGCGTCCTACCACTGGGCCACACCCCCAGCCCTTTTAATTTTTATTTAGAGAAAATAAGTCTCACTAAGTTACCCAGGATTTCAGAGCTGCTGGGGTTACACATTTATAGCTTTTTTTTCCCCCTGCGGGTCTGAGATGGAACCCAGGGGCATTCGACCTCCGAGCTACACCCCCAGCCTAGTTTTTATTCTTTATTTTGAAACAGGGTCTCACTGAGTTGCAAAGGGCCTCTCTCAGTAATAACTGAGGACGGCCATGAATGACGATCCTCCTGTCTCAGCCTCCCAAATGCTGGGATTATAAGGGTGAGCCATCACCCCTGGCTTTTTTTTTTTTTAACTGGAAGGAGTGATAGGGCATAAACCCGGGAGCATTTTACCTCTGACATACACACCCCAGCCCTTTTTTTTTTTTAAGAGGATCTCCTTAAGTTGTGGAGGGTCTCACAAAGTTGCAGAGGCTGGCCTCAAACCTATGATCCTCTTGTCTTGCCCTCCCAAGTACTGCCAAGTACTGGGATCCCAGGAGTAGGCTACCACACCTGGTTACATTTAGAGCTTTAAGAATCTTTTTTTTTTTTTTTTTGGTGGTACTGAGGGTGGAACCCAGGGGCTTTTCTACCTCCGGGCTATACTCCCAGACCTATTTTATACTTTATTTGGAAACAGGGTCTCACTAAGTTGCTGAGAGCCTCACTAAGTAGCTGAGGCTGGCTTCGAACCTGCATGATCCTCCTGTCCCAGCCCCCCAAGTGTTGGGATTACAAGCATGTGCCACCATGCCCAGCCTTTAAGAATCTTATTTTCCTTCTTTCTTTCTTTCTTTCTTTCTTTCTTTCTTTCTTTCTTTCTTTCTTTCTTTCTTTCTTTCTTTCACCACTGAGCAATCTCGCATGGATAGCTTCTAGCTTTTGCAGCCGCGCACTTTCAGAACTAAGCAGGTGGGGGGTGTTAAGGACAAAGGGCCTCCTCATTCATCAAAAGAAGAGGAGACAGGAAAGAGGATAACTGGGCATGGTGGCGCACACTTGTAGTCCTTGCGCTTGGGAGGCTGAGACAGGAGGATGCACAGATTCGAAGCCAGCCTCAGCAGCTTAGTGAAACCCTGTTTCCAAATAAAATATAAAATAGGTCTAGGAGTGTAGCTTGGAGGTAGAAAAGCCCCTGGTTTCTACCCCCAGTACCACAAAAGAAAGAAGAAAGAAAGAAAGAAAGAAAGAAAGAAAGAAAGAAAGAAAGAAAGAGAAAAGAGAGGGAACTGCCCACAACCACACACAGTGCAGTGTTGAGTCAAGCCTAGAACTTTCTGCTCCCCTCCTCAGCTATCCAAATGAGAGGCGCTCCAGGTTTCCACTTGGGCTACACCCGCTCAAGGGTGGGGGCAGCTGGCTAAAAGCTCCAGGGCTCCGATGGCCTATCCTCAGGTTCACTCCATCCTTCTTTCTGAGCCCTGGCCTCCTCCTCCTCCCGGACTGTCTCTCAAGAGAGAAGACAAAACAGACCCTGTCTCATGGGACAGGACACCCTGGTCCAGCTCCTCAAGACTGGCTTCTTCCCAACTCAAACAGAGGGAGGGAGGGGGAGGGGAGGGGGAGGGGGAGGAAGAGTAGAAGGAGCCCCATAGCAGAAGAGAGCTGCACCACCTCCTTTCCCAGGCTCCTCGTCCCAATTCCTTTCTAACTGCCCTTCTGGGATGAGAATCCAGAAGGGCCAAGCTTGTAAGGAAAAGACCTGATGGATTTTTTTTTTTTTTTCAGTACTGGGGATGGAACCCAGGAGCATTCTACCTCCAAGAGACAACCCCAGCCCAATTTGTATTCTCTATTTTGAAACAGGGTCTCACTGAGTTGTAAAGGGCCTCCCTAAATACCTGAGGCTGTCCGTGAACCGCGATCCTCCTGTCTCAGCCTCCCAAATGCTGGGATTACAAGCGTGCGCCACCACGCCTGGCTCTAATTGGATGTTTTAGTTAGTATTTCTTCGAATTCAGTGATCTTTTCTTTTTCTTTTTCCACTTTTTTTTTGAAATACTGGAGACTGGACTAACAGAATGTAACTTTGTTGTCCAGGGTCTTTGATAAATAATCTACAGGTAGCCAGGCATAGTAGCCCGTGCCTGTAACCCTAGTACTTGGGAGGCTGAAACAGGAGGATTGCAAGTCCAAGGCCAATCTCAGGAGCTTAGCTAGACCCTGTTTCAAAATAACAATAAAAGGGGCTGGAGGTGTAACTCAGAAGTAGAATGACCCTGGGTGCTATCCCTAGTACAAAATAAAAACAAGCCAGGCATGGTGGCACACACATGTAATCCCAGCATTTAGGAGGCTGAGACAGGAGGATTGTGGTTTGCGGACAGCCTCAGCTACTTAGTGAGGCTCTTTGCAACTCAATGAGACCGTTTCAAAATAAAGAAAAAAAAATAGGGCTGGGGGTGTAGCTCAGAGGTAAAATGCCCCTGGATTCCATCTCCAGTACTGAAAAAAAAAAAAAAAAAAAAAAAACAAAAACCCTACAAGCTGGTTATGGTGGCACACACTTGTAATCCTGATACTTGGGAGGCTATAACAGAAGGATCTGGGTTCTCTGCCAGTCTCTGCTACATAGTGAGGCAGTTCACAGACAGCCTCAGCTACTGAGTGAGGCCCTCCACAACTTAGTGAGACCCTGTTTCAAAATAAAGAATAAAAAAACAGGGCAGGGGGTGTACCTCAGAGGTTAAATGCCCCTGGCTTCCATCCTCAGACCCGAAAAAAAAAATAGGGATGGGGGTGTAGCTTGAAAATAGAATGCCCCTGGGTTCCATTCCCAGCACCCCCCCACACACACACATACACAGCCTACAGAAGCAGAAAAATAGAAACATTTATCATACATGTATTCTTTTTTTTTTTTTTTTGGTGGTACTGGGGTTCCTGGAAGCCCTTCTACCTCCGGTATACACTCCCACGGGCTACACTCCCAGACCTATTTTTAAACATTTTTATGTGGAAACAGTCTCTTAAGCCAGCGAGGCTGGCTCCGAACCAGAGCAATCCTCCTGTCTCCACCTCCCAAGTTTGGGGATTACAAGCGTGCGCCACCATGCCCGGCTATCATACATGTATTCTAACCTAATTGAGATCCTGTTACACAAACCATTCCTATGTAGTTAGCATCTCTGTCAGCACCTAACATGCAGCTCGGCTCTGTTATTCATGTCTGCATCACATTCCAGTAGATAACTGTAGCCTAATTTATTTAATGCGATGCCTATTAACACATTTAGGTTGCTAGGTGTTGGAACAACTAGCTATTTTGGGGAAAATTAAGCATATCCACAACTCATTCCTTAAATCCAGAAAGCGCAAAGATTTACATTAAAAAAATAAAATCATCAAGATATCATAATAAGAGGTAAGCGTGATGGCGCACGCTTGTAATCCCCGCTTTTGAGAGCCTGAGACAGGAGGATCAAATAGGTTCCAAACCAGCCTCAGTTACTTAGTGAGGCTCTCAGCAACTTAGTGAGACCCTGTTTCCAAATAAAATATAGAATAGGTCTGGGAGTATAGCCTGGAGGTAGAAAAGCCCCTGGTTTTTATTTCATTCCCAGTACCACAAAATATATATAAATATATATTCATAAATAAATATATATATTCATAATAAGAGCTGGGCGTGGTGGCACATGCTTGTGATCCCAGTACTTGGGAGGCTGAGACACTGGAAACACTGTCTCACTAGGTTGATGACACCTGCGATCCTCCTGTCTCAGCCTCCCAAGTACAGGGATCCAGCGCTGCTCCCCAAGCCCAGGCCCGGCCAGTTTCTATGGTAACCACACCAGCGAGTTTCCTTGGCGGACCCGACCTCGGTACCCGCGGGCGTCTCTATGGTCTCGGCGGCCTAGAAGGACCGACGCGGCACTTCCGGGAAGATGGCGGCGCCCCTGTCGGGTGCGGCACGTGTGTCTGCGGAGAGGGCCCCGCGGTGACGGTAAGGGCTCCTTCCCTGGCTCGGGAGCAGGTGTGGGGCCAGAGAGCGGTGTCACCCAAGTGGCCCTGCAGGAAGAGGGTTTCGGCCTCGGGAAAGGGCGGCGGCTGTTCGTCGAAAGTCCGCTGCAAGCGGCCCCCACCCCCGTGTCGTTCAGCTCGAGGACGGCCAAACGCATTCTCGAGCTGCATTGAGCTCGGGCTGGGGGACGAAGCCTGAATCCTTCTGTCTCAGCCTCCCAAGTACTGGAATTACAGGCTGCGCCATCTCGCCCGGTTTTTCTTTTTTTCTTTTTACTTTTTATTTTTGCGGTACTGGGGGTGTAACCCAGGCCCATTCTACCTCTGAGCTACAACCCCTGCCCTATTTTTTTTATTCTTGAAACAGGGTCTCACTGAGTTGCACAGTGCCTCACTAAGTAGCTGAGGCTGTCTGTGAAACACAATCATCCTCTCAGGCTTCCGAAATATCCACAGATCTTAGTACAAGTTAACTGTGAATCAGGAAAACATTGGTAGTCTTAAATGTGTGTGTGTGTGCCTATATGTGTTGCTAGGGATTGAATCTAGGGGTATTCCACCTCCGAGGTACACCCCCAGCCCTATTTTTTATTCTTATTTATTTATTTATTTATTTTGCGGTACTTGGTGGTGGAACCCAGGGGCCTTCTACCTCCAGGCTACACCCCCCAGCCATATTTTATAATT